>NW_024870746.1:26465000-27065000 GCF_019054845.1 Dipodomys spectabilis
CTTCAGGGATTTTAGATTTATTTGATAACAAGAGATAATTGTGTCCTTTAGAAAGCATGGGTGTGACCCCTGCTTCAACCTCTTGAGATATCCCAACTAGAGTATTCTCTTCCTTTCTGCTTCATTAGGTGTACCTGAAGGGTGTTCACCCCAAGTTTCCTGAGGGAGGGAAAATGTCTCAGTATTTGAATAGTCTGAAGATTGGGGACATGGTGGAGTTCCGGGGCCCAAGTGGCTTGCTCACTTACACTGGAAAAGGTATTGTCCTGTCTTTCCCTTGATTTTCTTTCCTTTTCTTTTTCTTGTGCTCATTTGGGGGCTTGAATTCAGCACTTTGTGCTGGTACTTGCCTTCCTGCTTGGGTTTTTGTTGTTGTTTTCTCAAAGCTGGTGCCCTACCACGTGAGCCATACCTCCACTATCTTTTCTGTCTTCTAGTTCTCTAGTTCCCATAGTCTTGGCAGTTTTGCCCTGCATGTGCATAAGGGACAAAGCTACCCTTCCTTCTCAATAGCACTGATGCTACAGGAAGTCGTTCCTCAGCCCCATTTGTCCCTAGACACCGTTCCCCTTCCACCTGAATTCACCAACCGTGACAATCAGCTGTGACAATTACTGAAGCAAACTCCATCTCTCTAACTGTCTCTCAAAGATTCACCCCATTGATTCAACTGTGGGGAGTCAGAAGAGACAGCTTTTAGCCCTTCCCATGGGAAGAGCTGGGCACATTAGCAAGCCCCTGGAGCTCTTCTGTGCCACTAGGGAAACTAAATTCACACAGGTCTCATGCCTGCCATTCTAACCAGTGCCAGAAGCCACTGATATTCACTGTGTGGCCCCGGACTACTAGTAGATAGATAGATAGCCTTTGCCCCCATTGTCCCTCCTGTGTATTATTGCCAGGTCTGGCAATTAAACCTCCACCAAGTTCCAGGATCAGATTTCATAAGCAACTGCTAAACTGGTCTCGGGTGTGTTTTCAATTCTGCATTTGTTTACTTAGTTTCCTTTTTTGACTTTGTTCTTCTACCCTTCCCTTCGCATGACTCCTCAGGGAATTTTAACATTCAGCCCAACAAGAAATCTCCACCAGAATCACGAGTGGCAAAGAAACTGGGAATGATTGCTGGAGGGACAGGTATGAATCCCCTAAAGGGCTGTTCTCACCCACCCTTGTTGGTTGTTGCCTTACTGATCTTGGTGACTTGCAGAAGATTTGGTTATCTAGCTAAGCTGTTCATCAGGGCATTTCCAACAGTGCCTAGACCTACCCAGTGGCTGAAATTATAAACAAGTAGAAAAACAAATTGCTGCTAAAATGAGAGCAATAAGTCTAATAATTTTTAGATGAACATAGAGAGAAACAGCCAAGAATGACTAGTAAGAAGCAAGAAAATTAGCACTGGACATTACTATATTAGACACATATCTATAGTTATAAAGTAGGTACGTCTTTCCTTGCTATAAATTATGATGCAAAAAGTTAAATGGTTTCCACAGGGTTATTTAATTGGTAATGGCTAGGACTTGAATCTGACTCTACCTAATTCCAAAATACATGCCCTCAACATCTACAAGAAGCCTTCCAAAACCCTCATCATTGAATCAAAAAGTACATGTGGTCATCTATGACAGTTGAATTCCTACCCTCTAAGGACTATAAGAGGAAGATTTTCGGACTGGACTCTTAGGATTTTCTCAATATGAACTTATGTGAATATTGAGACTATCCAGTCAGGTGATGGTGGCTCATACCTGTCATTCAGCTATTTGGGAGGCTGAGATCTGAAGCTAGTTTAGGTAGGAAAGTCAGTGAGACTCTTATCTCCAATGAACTACCAAAAAGCCAGAAATGGGGCTGTTTCTCAATTGATAGAGTGCTAGCCTTGAGCACAAAAGCTCAGGGACAGTGCCTAGGCCCTGAGTTCAAGCCTTTGAACTGGCAAAAAAGAAAACATTGAAAATGTCCATAAATGTGGGCGCTAGATGATCCATAGGAGTTGATCTGAGGATTAGATTACAGTGCCGAAGGAAAATGGGATGGTGTGGGAATGAATAGAATTAAAATTGAAGTGTCTTGTGGTACATATCTGTAATCCTAACTTCTCTATTGCCAGAGACATGAGTTTAACAAAAGATCCTATCTGAAAAAAAAAAAAACAAAAAAAGAAAAGCAAAAGGACTAGGGATGTTGCTAAGCCTAAGCAAGTGCCAGGCCCCAAGTTCAACACCCTAGGACCAGGAAAGACAGAAAAAACAAAAGGTAAGGAACTAGGATAGAGACAGTACGACTACTGCATCTCAATGTGGGATGTCCTCACACAGGAATCACGCCAATGCTACAGCTGATCCGGGCCATCCTGAAAGTCCCTGAAGATCCGACTCAGTGCTTTCTGCTTTTTGCTAACCAGGTTGGTTTGCGCTTTTCGGTGCTGGGACTTCAAAGTTGCTGTATAACCTTGGACAGCAACTTTGTAGGGCTGAAAGATATGGAACTGATGGACAACAAGACTCAGGGCCTGTACTAGTTTCTTGCCCTCAGCAAGGCATAAGACTCTTTATTATAATAAGGAAGAAAGACTACTGAGCATTGGGACATATTTCTTCTCAGGTCCTCAAGGAAAGATGAAAAGATTTAATGCATCTCAGGCTGAACATAGAAATGTAGCTCTTCTTGGTTAAACTATTCCATCCTTATTCCTTTATAATATGTAAATAATAGATGTTCCTTCCATCCCAGCTCCTGAAAGCATAGCATTTGTTCCAATTCTCTTGAACTTTAGCAGGTCATTAGCATTCTTTCTCTCTCTTGGTTGGAAAGTTGTTAGAGCAGAAAACTTATTCCATGTGGATACTTATAAACCTTTGCTTCCCTATTGTATTTTAGACTGAAAAGGATATAATCCTGCGGGAGGACTTAGAAGAGCTGCAGGCCCAATATCCTAATCGCTTTAAGCTTTGGTTCACTCTGGACCATCCTCCAAAAGGTATCTTCCCCATTCCTGGGCCTCCCAATAGTCCTTCATTATCCAAATCAAGGCCTTGCCCTTCTGAGTTCTGGTTTCATGGAAACCAACCTTCCCTGACTCTGCCACAGCCCCAAAGCTGACTGCATACACCCTGCTCTCCTGGTCGTCCCTTTCCTTTCTGTTCCTGCTTACCAGATGGATGGTAAGGATGAATGAATGTAATTGCTGCTACAACCTGAGCCCATCTCAGGAGCCCCTCAGGGCCCTTCCCAATGAGCAGTCTTCATGGTTCCACATTTCATTGCTAACATGGGTCTGGAGCAATGTTTTTCTCTTCTCTCCTGTACTTCAGATTGGGCCTACAGCAAGGGCTTCGTGACTGCTGACATGCTCCGGGAGCACCTACCTCCTCCAGGAGATGATGTGCTGCTGCTGCTCTGTGGGCCACCCCCAATGGTGCAGCTGGCCTGCCATCCAAACTTGGACAAACTTGGCTACTCTCAAAAGATGCGATTCACCTACTGAGCATCTCCAAGCTTCCCTTTTCCCCAAGTCTGCAATTGTTCCCAGTCACTACTCAAACACTGTACACTGTTGATTCTTGTCTTGAGACCGTCAGCCTTGTGTATCTTAATGTGGAGATGCAATTTGGCTGGTACCAAGGAACAATGTTCCTCTAACCACAGAAGAGGGCCAAGGCCGTCAATTCCTGAGAAGCCCCCTGCCAATCGCTCTGTGACAGGAAGGCCCAGGGAGTAGCTCTTCTCTGAGGTCAGAAATATAACATCACACTGGCTTTGTACCTGTCACGGAAAGAATACATTATACAAAATGTTTTATTTAATATTCAGTGCCTACTTAGGGGCAGATTCTGCTTATGTGAGCACAAGTTAAATGGGCTTAACAGAGGTAGACTTTAATCCTAGTAGAAATTCCAGACTTCAGACTTCAGACTCAGAACTCCAGACTTCAGAGAAAGGAGTCTGAAATATAGATTTGTCTGTCTCAGCCCATGCCTGTGCTAGAAGAAATGGCTGTGTATAATCTAAGACTGCTGCTTGTATAAGGAGACTCTGGCTGCTCAAATAAACGGGGCTGAGGCCTTGATGTGGTCCCCACGGGGCTTGTTGGGTCTGGGGTCCTTGTTTCCAAATGCTTGTGGACTTTGGGAGGGAAGGCCTCCCAACACAGAGTCTCCTAGAGCTTCCAAAGAGCCTTTGAGCAATTGTGCCCTGAGCTGAAATGTGAGCTGCCACCAGACCCGGGTTCATCTCCACAGCTGTTTCAGCCAGTCAGAGCTCAACTCCCTGGAGGCTTTTGTGGTGGGGGAAGGAGGATGCAGGTTGAAGGGGATGACTTTAGAGCAGAAGTTTCTCTCTCAGTGGTCCCGCGATCTCCTGACTTCACCACTTTCCCTTTTTCTCTTGGCCTTTCCATTATCATATTTATCCTTAAAGTACTTGGCAAATAATTCCAGGAGTTGCCTTTTCAGGAGGCAGGGGAGCCTTCCCCTTTAAAAAGTAACCTGACATCACCAGCACAGAGACTTCAATATCTTGTCAGAGTTGACCTTCCCTGGGCCTATCTGACATGAGCGCCAGACTCTTTTGTGGCAGAGTGACCAGCTCACTCCTTCTCCCAGGATAGGACAAAGGTAGCCTCTTCCTGTTCTTCTTTTCTTTTTTCTTTTTGGGGGGATCCAGTCGTGGGGCCTGAACTCTGGGCCTGGGCGCTGTCCCTAAGCTCTTCAGCTCAAGGTTAGTGCTATACCACTTGAGCCACCACTTCTGCTTTTTTCTTTTTGTTTATGTGGTGCTGAGGAATCGAACCCAGGGCCTCATGCATGCAAGGCAAGCACTCTACCACTGAGCCACCTTCCCAGTCCCCTTGTTCTTTTCTAATCTCACAGGGACAAAACTCTGCTTCCAATTCAGAAGGAAGGTCATATTGTCTGTGTGAAGCTATTTCTGTCCCTGGGTCTCCAGAGAAAAGACTTGTGACACCCTCAAAATTCATTCCTCCAGAGAGCAGATTCTCCAGTAAATTCTGCAAGTGGTATTCTATCAATTTTGTGTGAGTTTCTGTGTGTGTGTGTGTGTGTGTGTGTGTGTGTGTGTGTGTGTGTGTGGCTGAAGATTAAGATAGTGCTCTATCACTTAAGCCAGGCCTCATCCTTCCATCAACATTTCTTAGCAGCTAGTAGATATATAGCATGGTGATCTGGAAACCACCTCTCCTTGGCTCTGGAATGAATAAACCTCATCCACTTAACATACATTTATTAAGGACTTGTCACATGCCAAGCACTTATATAGCTAGGCTATAAGGATACAGTCGTGACCAAAGCTGGTGTTAGGACCCCAAAGAACTCAAAGTCCAAGTGATGAATCATCAAGCACAGTGTTTGTTTTTTGTTTTTCTTTTTCTATTTTTTTTTTTTTTTTGTCAGTCAGGGGCTTGAACTCTGGGCCTGGGCGCTATCTCTAGCTCTTCAGCTCAAGGCTAATGCTCCACCACTTGAGCCACAGCATCACTTCTGGTTTTCTGGTGGTTAGAATCTCACAGACTTTCCTGCCTCAAATGGCTTTGAACCTGGATCCTCAGATCTCAGCCTCCCAAGAAGCTAGGATTACAGGAGTGAGCCACCAAGGCCTGGCTAAGCACAGTGTTCTTAACACGACTTTAGTAATATACAGAAGGTATAAATGGGAAGGGGTTGAGAAAGACTCAGAAGAGGAAGAGAAGAAGATGAACATCTGTAAGTTAGCCATGTACCATGTACTATGCAAAGAACTCTAAGTTGTATAATTGAAACTGTATGCTGCTTTTATGAATTGAAATTAAGGATTTGCCAATGGAAATGGAGCTAATTGGTAGCTGGCAGAGTCTGAATCTGAGTGCAGGACTGTTTGACCTAGATCTAAGCATTTTAAACTGCTTAGCTCTTTAGACAATCAAAGAGTCAAAAGATAACAGAAGAATGTGCAAGCAAATGCCTGAAGGAACATAAAAGGAGGTCATATTTAGAAAACCTGAAGTTCACCGAGGCCCACAAGTCAGAGAGAGAAGATGAGTCCTGAGAGTAGGTTAGAGCCAGTTTGCAAAGGACAAGTTGAAGACAGTTGAACTGTGGAAGTTTTGGAGAGTTTTATAGACCAAATAACACATTAATAATGATGGTTGGGTTTTTAGTTCATTTCTTTGGTTTGAGTACTGGGGCTTGAAGTCATCGCCTGAACACTGTCCCTTAGCTTTTCACAAAGCCAGCACTCTGCTATTTGAACCACAACTCCACTTCTCGCTTTTGGTGGTTAATTGGAGATAAGAGTCTCTCAGGCTTGCCTGCCCAGACTGACTTCAAACTATGACCTCAGATCTCAGCCTCCTGAGTAGCTAAGTAAGCTACCTGTACTAGGCTCATAGGTAAAGTTTTTGAAGCACTGACCATTTGCCAGGCATCATACTAAGCCTGGATGAATTATCTCAATCCTGACAAAAGATGGATGCTACTCAATGGAGTACTACTATTTTTTCTCCTTTTTTTTTTGTTTCCAGAAGGGATTCAGCTTCAGGAAATGTGTTTAAGATCATAGACTGGCTATGGAAAGGAAACTGACCCACGGTTTTAATCAGCACCTGCAGAATTAACCCCACTGCCCTAATGCGTCAGGAGTTCCTTTCCTGAATCTAGAATAGCATTAGCTGCACACTATCCTCAGGAGAACCAGAAAAGAGTCCCTGAAGTCATCTGGGTCGTGTGATTCAGCCTGTTGGCTCCCAGGCACTCTGGTCATGTGGGAGCCGGAGCTGAAGCAGGGAGTGTTCAAGCAAGACTGGTTAGGAGCAGTTTCACCACTCCTGAGGATAAACAACAGGAGCTGAAACTAAAGCCTTGCTCAGTGCCTGACACACAGAATTCATACCATAAATAATGTTGAGAAAGAAGGGAGGGAGGCACCAAGAGGTTGTAGAGGGGTTGGTAATACTGGAGGCCTTTGTAATACAGGAGATGTAAATTATCTCCTGGCCTAGACGACGGAAAGTGAGCATTCCGTCCCAGGGTTCGGTCTAAACCTCCGCAATCCCTTCTCCAACACGCGCCGCTGCCTGCGTTTGGGGAGATAGAGTTTGCAATTGGATGGTCCAAGGACCAAGCTGCGCAGCGCGAGGGCTGGCGGGAGAGCGGAGGTGGGGCTACCCTGGAAGGGCGGAGTCGAGGGAGTGGGCGTGTCCAAGCGCGGGGCGGAGTCTGCCTTGTGGGCGTGTCGCTGGGCGGAGTCAGATGCGGGGCTCAGGCAACGCGCCTGTGATTGGGACACCCAGAAATGCCTGGGATTGGAGAGGCGAGGTAGAGCCTCGGGAAGGTGACGCGGCTGCGGAGGTGACGCCGTGTGGTCGCGCGCCCCTTCCGGCGGGGAGAGGGCGCTGAAGATCCGGGGCCGCTCGGCCGCAGGCCGCCTCCAGCGCCGCGGGATGTAGCGCGGGGGACCGCGGCCCCCAGCAGAGCCCGCCCGCCCGCCCCGCGGTGAGTTCCGGGGTGAGGTGGGGTGGGCTGAGGCGGGGGCCGCGGGGAGGGAACTCGGTCTCTGCGCGCGGAGGCCCGGGCAGCTCGGGCCTGGGGTTGAGGAGGCGCACAGCCACGGGGCAGCCGGCCCCGAGCTCCTCAGGGTGCGGGCTCCCGCGCTGGGCTCGCGGGCTGGGCCTTGCGGCGTCCGGGCGGCCGAGTTGTAAACATTTCCGGCCCCTCCCACTGCGCGCCGCCTCCGGGGCGGCCTCCAGCGTGCAACCCGGGTTGCGGTGGGCTGCTCGGCGGGGCGGTTCCTCCGGCTCCCCGCCGCCCAGGTGAGTGCGCGTCCTCAGCCCCGCCGGCTCTGGCCCCGGTCACTCAAGCCGAGCCTGCGCGTGGGGGGTGCGGGTCTGGGTCGTGCAGCGGCCTGGGCGGGGAGCACCGGCCCGGGGGTGGGCTCCGGGGGAGGGGGTCGAGGCTCGGGTGGTCGGCGGGTGAAGCCGGGACGCAGTGCCCCAACCTTCGTGTCGGAGGGGAGGTTGATGGATCTGTGGGCTTCAGCTTAAAAAAAACAAAACAAAATGAGCAAAACGTTGATTCCTTGGAGGGAAAACGAAATCTCATCCCCTCAGAACTCGGGGGTTGGTGTTGGACGTGCAGTAGGTCTTCAAACCTTCCAGGTTTTAAGAAAATAGGTGAGTGTTTTCCCTCTTGATTCTGCCAGGGCGGATTTTAGTTTACACAGGCTCCGATGTCAGCCACGCGACGGGAGGCCGTGGAACTCTTGCCAGATTAACCAGAACATTTCCCTGAAAGTGTCTAGAAGACCGACTTAGAAAAGCGAGCGGCGAATAACTAGGCTGCCTGCTTATGTTTGGTAAATCCAATGAAGACGGTATTGGCACCGAAGTGATGATGGGTGTTCTGTTCGGTGTTTTTCGGCTTTGATCGTGGCCAGGCAGCCTGGGGTGGGGGTGGGGGTGCGGCTGGGGTTCCTGGGGTTCTGTAGTGAATGTACACACTGCCAGGAGTTTAGACAGGGTGGTGCTGAGCAGATTGCAGTGTCAGGGCTCCCAGCTGGCAGCCACTAAGCAGCTTTATTCCTGGAGTAGTTTCTTTATAACTGTACTACTGTGCCTGGTGCTTGGAGAGTTAAGTCTCAAGAACGGATGTTATCTGTGAAAGTAGGTCTTAAAGTAGACCTTCACCAAACTATACATAATTGCAGAGTAGACTCTGAAAACCGTGTTCTCAGTGGTCCAGAAAAGACATAACTCCCTGAGATAAGTTTTTAAAAAAAATGACCACTTTGCCTGCAGAAGAGAATCTCAGAAGAGTATCAGGAGTCACATTAATTCACTAGACTCCCCATTGCTAATGGATAAAAGGCACCACTTTAAGTAGGCTTTTAAGCTGTCTTTGATTCCATCACTCTGTCCTCATTTTACCTTTCCAAGATTTCTTCTGGAAAAACGGATTATTCACTAGCCTGGAAGCTGTATTCTTTCATGTCCTGTTTACACCATGAACCTTCCTGAAATGCCTTCCTCCTGCCTCTGCCTACTTAGATCCTTTCTTGAAGTCCTTTCACAAAATTTTCCTGATTACCTAAATGCACAATTTTTCTTCTGAATTCCTCCAGCAATTTATAGCACTTTAATTCTGTAGTTAAGTTGTTAGAAAACAAATTATTCCCCTCTTCTTAAAATAGAGAACAGCAACTCTTTGAAGCCTGACTCCTCTGTCTTGATTCTGGCCACACCACCACGTTTATTATATTAATAGATGTTCTCAGATTAATGAAGGATAGAACTTGTCCTTCCTAAGCTACTAAGCTTGTTTTCTTTTTCCTTTCCTTTGACTACTGTAGTATAAAGCCCAACTGAAACTTTTGCATACTTATGGCATCATCCTGTCCCATCTATTCTTGATCATTCTGGTGAACGAAAGAATAGTTATGTATTTGTTGGTCATGGAGCTTGAATTCAGGGACTGGGTGCTGCATCTGAGCTTTTTGCTCAAGGCTCTACTACTTTGAGCCACAAGCATCATTTTTGGTTTTCTGATGGTTAATTAGAGATAAGAGTCTCACAGACTTTCCTGCCCAGGCTGGCTTTGAACCTCAATCCTCAGATCTCAGCCTCCTCAGTAGCTAAGATTACAGGCGTGAGCCACTGGTACCTGGCTAACAATCATCTTTATATCTAGATGTCTTAATTATGACTAGAATTTGTTCTGATAGTGATGTTTATCAAAGCTGTTACATGCTATACTTAATGGTTGTTTGTCTCTCTGTCCCCCATGGGATTTTGTTCCACTCACTATACTCAAATTGATTGCATTTTCTGCTCAGAACTGTTGAGCTCATGATTAATATTTGTGGTTTGTAGTTTGATGGATTGAAAAGATTCTTGAAAATTCTAACCAAACCAGTTCCAAGTGATTGGCTCTTAGGCATGCACCTAGTTGGCTTTTGTTTCATTGGAACATCTGTGGTACACGGTGTATAATGAGGACAATATTGAGCAACTATATTCACCACATATCTGTAGTGTGCTTGGGAGGTGGTATTAAAAACAGCTGGCATTGGGGCTGGGAAGGTGGCTCAGTGGTAGAGTGCTTGCCTCGCATGCATGAGACCCTGGGTTCAATTCTTCAGCACCACATTAGCAGAAAAAGCTGGAAGTGGCGCTGTGGCTCAAGTGGTAGAGCGCTAGCCTTGAGCTGAAGAGCTGAGGGACAGCACCCAGGCCAGCTGGCATGAAAATCTCCTCTATGCCTGTATGGTTTTTTTTTTGTTGTTTTCGTGTGTGTGTGTGTGTGTGTGTGTGTGTGTGTGTGTGTGTGTGTGTGTGTGTGTGTGTGTGTGTGTGTGTGTGTGTTTTGGAACTAGGAATGCTCACCAGTCTCTGGTATCCTTTAGCCTGGCACTGGTCGTGTGTGTGTGTGTGTGTGTGTGTGTGTGTGTGTGTGTGTGTGTGTGTGTGTGTGTTTGGAACTAGGAATGCTCACCAGTCTCTGGTATCCTTTAGCCTGGCACTGGTCGTGTGTGTGTGTGTGTGTGTGTGTGTGTGTGTGTGTGTGTGTGTGTGTGTGTGTGTGTTTTGGAACTAGGAATGCTCACCAGTCTCTGGTATCCTTTAGCCTGGCACTGGTCGTGTGTGTGTGTGTGTGTGTGTGTGTGTGTGTGTGTGTGTGTGTGTGTGTGTGTGTGTGTGTTTTGGAACTAGGAATGCTCACCAGTCTCTGGTATCCTTTAGCCTGGCACTGGTGGCCATACCTATAATCCTAGCTACTTAGGAGGCTGAGATTTGAGGATTGAGGTTCAAAGCCAGCCCAGATAGAAAAGTCTGTACTACTCTTAATTTCAATTAACCTGCAAAATGCCAGGAACTGTGACTCAACTAGTAGAGCACTAGCCTTGAGCAAAAAGCTAAGGGACAGTGCCTAAATCCTGAGTTCAATCCTTAGTACTGGCACTAAAAAAAAAAAAACAAAAACATGGGCTGGGAAGGTGGCTCAGTGGTAGAGCGCTTGCCTTGCATGCCTGAGGCCCTGGGTTTGATTCCTCAGCACCACATAAGCAGAAAAAGAAAAAACCAGAAGTGGCACTGTGGCTCAAGTGGTAGAGCGCTAGCCTTGAGCTGAAAAGCTGAGGGACAGCGCCCAGGCCCAGAGTTCAGGCCCCACGACCGGACCCAAAAAAACCAACCAAACAAACAAACAAAATGCCATTTCTGTTGGCATAGCTTAACTGGGGAAGCTCCATGAAGGAAGTTAGATTGTGATTTTGCCCTTTAGTTTCTGAGTCAGTGACACTTGGCATTCAGGTTAAAAGAGCTGAGTCCCAGAGCTGCACTCTGCTGATTGCAAACATAGGCCTTTTTCTTTGACTCATTCTTTCCCAACAGAGCTAGGAAACTACCCTCCCTAACAATTGGAGTAGGTAGGGGGAAAGATGGGTCTTATACCACTAGATGGGTCTTGCTTTAGAACTTTAACACCCAAACCAAACAGACAGTGTCTCTATGGGTCCAGGAACCCCAGGTAAAACTGGTAGAATCTTTGAGCCTTTAACTAAAGAAAAAGAGTGTATCATAGCCTTTTTACTGTGGAAAATAGTTCATAGAATAAATGTCTCCAAAAATCCTAAGAGAAATAACTATCCAGCTTAACTGGCTGATGATTAAGAATCAACCTTTTCTTCAAGTTTGGTTAAAGGATTATCTTATTTGTAACAGCACAAACACCTCCCTTCCTCCACAGCTTTACTCTCTAATATCCTAGGCTTATCCATTTGGAAGGCTCAGTGGCAAAGATTTATTAGCTTGAGTTGAAGAAATCACATCAAAAATGTATTCAAGTGGAACATGCTCAGTTGTAATTGGCTATGCTGGGCGTGGCAAATTTGAGAGGAAAGATGTTTCCTCCAACATGCAGAAGGACATAGAAAGCTGTCAGAAAAATGAAGTATATCTTGGCTCTCTTCTGTCTCCCAAAATAGTTGTGCTGATTTTAGGACTAAAACTGTTGCTCGTCATTCCTAGTAGCTTGTGAGTAGTTTACCTTCTTGAAGTGCCATTTTCAGGCCCATGTTACCTGCTCGTTTTTCTTGCCAGATCTCCAATCCGTGTCTCTTTCCTTCCCTGTTTCTGTGTTGCTACAGTTTAGAAGACCAAACTGGACAATGGATTTTGCTCACTTTGATGCCATGATCTCCATTGACCTCCATTGTATGTACTTGAATGCATGATAACATGTTTTATATGATGAGCTGTAGTGGATGTTGGTTTGTGAATTACCTAGGCTGTTTGGTGACTCTGGGTCTAGAATATGGAGGAGGGTGCAGGATTTAGAGCTAGAAAGGATCCAAAAAGGGGGGGGGGGGCCGGCAGGGAATCTTCAATGATGGCCAAGAGACTTGAGGGGAATAAAGACTTTTTTTTTTTTTTTTTTGGTCGGCCATGAGGCTTGAACTCTGGGCCTGGGCACTGTCCCTCAGCTCTTTAGCTCAAGGCAAGTGCTCTACCACTTGAGCTACAGCGCCACTTCCGGTTTTTCTGGTGGTTATTGGAGATAGGAGTCTCACGGTCTCTCCTGCCTGGGCTGGCTTTGAACCGCGATCCTCAGATCTCAGCCTCCTGAGTAGCTAGGATTACAGGCGTGAGCCACCGGCGCCCGGCGGGAATAAAGACTTTTCAGAAGCTGAAGTCTGCTTTTCATTTTTGGGTCCTGATTTTCCAGCTTTTATCTCCAGGTTTTTTGTTATTCTCATTGATTCTAGTAAAATAATTAACTATACACTTAAAATAACTTAAATGTGGGATCATTCTAGTTGGGTTGTCTTCCTTCCGCTTGTTGTGAGACAGAGAAATTATTATCACCTACTTCGGAACAAGTACATACCACGTTATACCATCTGAGGAAAATTCTTTGAAGACAGTAACTTGTTTCATTTTGTATTTTGTCCTGGGCTTTAGAATTTAGAATGCCTTCAGGTGACAGTACTGGACACCTTTGTTAAATGTCCATAGAATGTGATGGCTTATTGAGAGGGTACAGAACAAAAAAAAGTGCACAAACCTTGGCTAATAATAAGTTCAGTTGAATAGGTTCACTGGATATCTTGAAAGGGGATCTCACCACAATTATGGATGTGCATCATTTTATGATCCATGTATCCCATACCCAGAGATCTTTATTTTCTTAGTTTCTGCCATAGTACCCTGCTGTAAATTACTGGGAGCAGTATTTGTTGTAAGCTTACAGTGTTCCACCTCAGACTTCTCAAGAAGCCCAAAATGATTTGTTTTGGGTTTTTTCCCCTCCAGTGTTTCAAATCCTTCCTTCCTTCCTTCCTTCCTTCCTTCCTTCCTTCCTTCCTTCCTTCCTTCCTTCCTTCCTTCCTTCCTTCCTTCCTTCCTTCCTTCCTTGTCTTATCCTGGGCGCTGTTCCTGAGCTGCTTCTGCTCAAGGCTTACACTCTACCACTTGAGCCACAGCACCACTTCCAGCTTTTTCTGTTTATGTAGTACTGAGGAATCAAACCCAGGGCTTCATGCATGCTAGGCAAGCACTCTATTGCTAAGCCACATTCCCAGCCCTTAAATTATTTCTTTGTACAGATGCTTATTTCGTGATAGTACTACTACTTCCTATTGAGGATGTATGTTTTGAGGTCAGCTATTCAGAAAGATTTCCCAATTATTTTATTTTATTTTTGTCAGTCATGGGGCTTGAACTCTGGGCCTGGACCCTGTCCCTAAGCTCTTCAGCTCAAGGCTAGCACTCTACCACTCGAGCCACAATGCCATTTCTGGTGGTTAATTGGAGATAAGAGTCTCACAGGGCTACTGGGGCTGGTTTTGAACTGTGATCCTCAGATCCTAGCCTCCTGAGTAGCTAGGATTACAGGTGTGAGCCACTGGTGCCTGGCTCCCAGTGTTTTTTCTTCTGTGAGTTGTCTGTCTCCTGAGCTTTACAGGACCTCCCGTTTCCTGTTCTCCTTGAGCTGTTGACTGTGACTGTGTGCTGGCACATGTCTTGTCACAGTCTTGCACACTTAAGGGAAGAGGAACTATCTGTGTGTTGACACCATAAAGGGGTCTGCTATAGTGAGTTAGTGTAATGAGTTAGTGTACATGTCTCTCCGATGAGATTTGCTTTTTGCTTTTAGGAGTTGCTTGTTGATTGAGCATAGCATGATGCCTGACTGTTCTGAAATTTGAGGCTTGTCTAATGGCAGATTAAAGTAGTCAGAGATCTTCAGACAGAATTTGGGAGAGAATTGCTTATTAGGGATGTTAGCTCACATGATTGTGGAGGCTCTCTCATTTAAAATAAGCTGTACAAGCTAGAGACTCAGAAGGGAGTCCGATGTTGTTTGAGGCTAAAGTCTGAGAATCTTGGGGGCCATTCGTACATGTCCTAGAATACATGTCCAAGGGTATTCCACCTCCAAGACAGAAAATTCATCTCATTCCATCTAGGCCTCATCTGCTTAGAGGATGCCCATCCAAATTGAATGAGGATGGATCTTCCTTGCTCAGATCACTAATTTGGTGTTGATTTCTTCCTGAAATACCTTCACAGATGTACCCAGAAATGATGCTTTATCTTCTTTCTGAATATCCATAATACCAGTCAAGTTGACACCTGAAAATTTTTGTTATACCTATGTATATCCAATTATAATTCCAGACAAGGAATTCTGCTTACTCTTCAATAAAAACTAGTAGGAGATTCTAGATGTTTATCTGTGGGTGATTAGTGTCTCCTTTGGAAACAAAGTCATGTTTACTTCCCAACACAAAAATATTGGGCTAGGGGCTGGGAAGGTGGCTTAGTGGTAGAGCACTTGCCTTGCATGCATGAGGCCCTGAGTTCGATTCCTCAGCACCACATAAGCAAAAAGAAAAAAAAGCGGGAAGTGGCGCTGTAGCATAAGTGGTAGAGCACCAACCTTGAGCTGAAGAGCTGAGGGACAGCGCCCAGGCCCAGAGTTCAGGCCCCACGACTGAGGGCCCCCCCCCCCCCAAAAAAAAAAGATGTTGGGCTCCTAAAACTTAGTTAAGTTTCTCTCCCATAGTGCTTTTTTTTTTTTTTTTTTTTTTTTGGTGGGTTGTGTGGCTTGAACTCTGGGCCTGGATGCTTTCCCTCAGCTCTTCAGCTCAATGTTAGCACTCTACCACTTGAGCACAGCACCACTTCCAGTTTTCTGGTAGTTAATCGGAGATAAAAGAGTCTCACGGACTTTCCTGTCTGGGCTGGCTTTGAGCTGCGATCCTCAGATCTCAGCCTCCTGAGTAGGCATGAGCCACTGGTGCCCAGCTCCAGACGTGCTCTTGCATTGCCCAGATGCTAATGTTCTGGCCAGGCCCTATGAATTCGAAGGTGTTTGGTAGGGAGGAGAGATCTAGTAATTTACAACTGAGTAGAAATCTTTGGAAGGTTTTCTTGACTTTTCAATATTACTTGCTGCTCTCTGAGGCCATAAGTAATCTCTGTTTAAATGAAGATTATACCTAACCTCCAACCCAGGAAAACTCAATTCTTCCTGAAACTTTTCAGAGAAAATTGAATTCTGTGCTTCTCTGGTTTCCCCAAAGGATCTGTGTGCCTGTGTTTAGTTTCTGAAAACTTCAGTTGGAGTGGGGCTAAGTTTATGGACAGTGGTGGTTGGGACAAACTTTCAGGACTGGTGATTAGGTCCATGTGTGGCAAAGGGCACATGTGGAGCTTCCGGCTTCTAGTTAAGTTACTGCTTGCATGAAGGAATGTGGAGAGAACTGGTTACCCAGGTTTGAGTATCCATGCCACATTGTACCGTGTTCCTTTATATGTGATGCACAGTTGCTAGCACATTTATAGGCAAAGCCCAGTGGAGCTTCAGTCCCAGGACTGGTGCTTTCTTGGGCAGAGTGAGTTTGGGAAATCAAGGCAGGACTTCTCACTAAATGGACTTCAGACCATTGGAGGGACTTTAGAGTGAGAACCCATTTTTCTGTGGTAATGATTTGGTGCGAAGATTGTAGATCCTAAGGCAAGTAGCAGTGCTATATTTCAACCTTGTCGGTAAGATTAGTGAAGGTCTGGGTAAATGGTGATTATCAAAAGAAGACAAGAAATAGACTTCATTCTTTGGAGCTGGAGACAAGGGTATACACAAACTCAGTGTTGGATTATAGAAATGAAGCTAGAGGAAGAAATTGTCAAAACCTTTCATTTGTTTTTAGTGTCCACCATCACTGGGAGATCTCTGCCCCTTGGGGCTGAGAGGACCCCCCGCCCCCAATCTTCTCCCAAGCTGAAGCTGCAGAGTATTGTTGAAGTACCAGCCAGATGTCTTCCCACAAAGGATCTGTCGCAGCACAGGGCAATGGGGCTCCTGCCAGTAGCAGGGAGACTGATACAGTGGAGCTGGCTGAACTGGGACCTCTGCTGGAAGAGAAGGGCAAGCGGGTAACCGTCACCCCAACCAAAGTAAGTTCACCTCCATCAGCCATTCCCCAAACCAGTTTCTTATTTTTTGTGAGGCTTTTTCTTTTTATGTTGCCAGTATTGAAACTTGAATTCAATCTTAAGACTCTTCCTTAGCTATTTTGCTCAAGGCTGGAGCTCTGCCACTTGAGTCACAGCTCCACTTGTGGCTTTTCAGTGCTTGATTGGAAAGAAGTCTTCAGATTTGTCTGCCTGGGCTGGTTTCAAACCACAATCCTCAGAGCTCAGTCTCTTCAGTTGCTTTGGATTATAAGTGTGAGCCACCAAAGCCTGGCTTCAGTGTCTGCTTTTTAAGACCTCACCTTCTTTCCAGAAAGAAAAACTATAGTTCTCTGGGAATATCCCTATCCAAGTCTGTGTGTGTGTGTGTATGCACGTACGTATGTGCGTGCGTGTGCACACTAGCTAGTACTGGGGCTAGAACTTAGGGCCTGTGTTCTCTAGCTGGCTTTTTCATTCCAGGCTGCTGTTGTATCACTTGAGCCATGCTTCTACTTCCTCTATTCAAGTCTTTTATCATTCTGTATTAGTGGTATCATTTATTCTACTTTTTCCTGCTGTAACCTTTGGGGGAGTTGAGTCCCCAAAGGTTTCTAGCACTTTCTTACCTCCACTGCTTGCACAGACCTGAACTCCCAGCAAGTGATTAGTGAATGGCAATGACTGAATGTATGAAGCAGTCAATTAAGATTAAAGTCGACAAGCTGGAAGTCCCTCTCAAATAAAAGAATTGGAAATAACCAGCCCAGGGTTGACAGGGAGACTCCACCCATCATGTCCTTCATGCGCCTTCATAGTTCCTAATGTATTGCTGCTTCTTTTACTCACAGTCAAGGAGGAAAGAGGAAGGCAGACAAGGGCCCAGTTGTTTCAGGAAGTATCAGGAAGGACCTGCTAGCACTTAGGCCGGAACTTGTCATATAGTTACTGCTGCAGTGAAGATTAGGAAGTGTATTTTCAGTAGGCTTGAGTAAAACTGAAATAGCATGGCCATCCTGAATAAAACCAAGCGCTTTGTCTCTTAGGAGCAAAGAGAGAAAATGCATGTTGGCGAAAGCCAGGATTTCATCATAAAATCTCAGAGGGACAATATTCCTATTACGTAGCTTCAACAGGAGAAAGCGAGCAAGCATAGCCAGAAGAGTTGAGCTGCAGGCTTCCCATCTCCATGGTCCAGAGCCCTGGTACCAGGAGAAAAGTCTGTCTCCCTACCTTGCAGACAAATGCTCTCAGGTGTACTCAGTTGCACCCAGGAGTCGGTCCTGCTGCTTCATTTGAGGCTCAGCACTCCTGGGATCCACTGTGGACATAGAGTTACAGTCATGCTAGCATCCCCAGAGTCAGTAAGCAGAAATGAACAGAATTCTTGTTAAGGAAATCTCTGAGAATCTTTTTCATCATTTTGAAATTTAGTGGCCTAGAAAAGGAAAAACTATTTGGAGCAAGTTGAGAATCACTTAGACCTAGAGAAGAGGTGAGTCTTGAGCCCCAACAAACACCTAGAGCTGGGTCACTAATCCTTTGTCTCTCCAGTGCTAGCCCCTACCAGTCTGCCTCCTGGGTGCCAGTAACAATCACTCCAGCCTTATAATGAGTTGAGAAACCTGACTGCAGGGCTGTAAACTCAGTAAGAAGCATGCTGTGGAGAAAGAGGCACAAGGCCTGAAAGAGGCTGGGAAAAGCATTTTGGATTGAGGGTGCTCTGGATCTCTCTGATTGGGATAGTATACTTTAAGAGGTGTCTCTGCAGGTTGTTTTGGTTTTTGTTTTGTTTTTGTTGGTCGTGGTGACTGAACTCTGGGCCTAGGCGCTGTCCCTAAGCTCTTCAGCTCAAGGTAAGAGCTCTACCACAGTACCACATTTGCTGAGTGGTTTACTGGAAATAAGAGTCTCACGGACTTTGCTGCCCAGGCTGACTTTGAACTGCCATCCTTAGATCTTAGCCACCTGAGTAGCTAGGATTACAGGCGTGAGCCACTGGCACCTTGCTTGCAGGTTGTTTTTGTTTGTTTTTTGTTTCTTCAGGCTGAAGAAGAACAAACATGCCCAGTGCCCCAGGAAGAAGAGGAAGAGGTGCGGGTGCTGACACTTCCCCTGCAGGCCCACCATGCCATGGAGAAGATGGAGGAGTTTGTGTATAAGGTAAGCTTAAGCCTCTGTCTTCAAAGGGGAAAGACAGTAGGCATATGTGGGATATTCCTAGCTGGCAAGCGGGCAAGCCAGCCTGGCGTTGAGCAGTCCCTGTGAGTGGTTTGATGGTTCATTGGTTAAGGTAAAGTAAATCAGAGGTGAGAACTGGCTAAATTTTTGCTGCATACCATGTTGGACATTTTCAAGATATACTCTAAAACAGGGGTTCTTCACTTTTTTTGTGCATCTCTATAGCAATCATCAAAATATTTGAGGTATCTGTTGTTGGTGATTTTTTTTTTTTTTTTTTGTCAGTCATGGGGCTTGAACTTTGGGCCTGGGGACTGTCCCTTAGCGCTTCAGCTCAAGGCAAGCACTCTACCACTTTAAGCCACAGTGCCACTTTCTAGCTACTCAGGAAGCTGAGATCTGTAAATCCTGCCTGGTTCAAAGTCCACATGGGCAGAAAAGTCCCTGTGAGACTCTTATCTCCAATTAACCACTCAAGAAAAGCAAAACAAAAACAAAAAACCCCAAGTAGAGTTGTGGTTCAAAGTGGTAGAGTGCCTTGAGCAAAAGAGCTCAGGGGTAGCACCCAGGCCCCAAGTTCAAGCCTCACGAATGACCAAAAAAAAAAAGCCCTATTGCAGGACTTGAACTTGAGGTGCCTGAGTGTTGTCCTTGAGCCTCTTTGTGCTTAAGGCTAGTGCTCTACCACTTGTCACAGTGCCACTTCCAAGTTTTTGAGTGGTTAATTGAAGTTGAGAGTCTCACAGGGACTTTAATGCCTGGGCTGGCTTGGAACCTGGTTTGGCACCATGATCCTCAGGTCTCAGCCTCCTGAGTAGCTAGGATTATAGGCGTGAGCCACTATACCTGGCAATTTATTTGTTTTTATTCATTACATTTCCAAAGGAACTTATTCCATAAAGTATTATGAATCAGTGTTCTACTAGCCCAATGTATGGTGGTATCTCCTGAACCAGGCTGTCACTCACTGACCCAAGGCCATCGCACCCTGACCAACATCCTTCGGGACTGGTTCTCCCTCAGTGCTTGGCCTCGTGTTCTGGGGAAGTCCAGTGTTCTCTGTGGCCCTGCCTCAACACACGTGTGTATTCTAGGTCTGGGAGGGACGTTGGCGGGTCATCCCATATGATGTGCTTCCTGACTGGCTGAAGGATAATGACTACCTGCTCCATGGCCATAGACCACCTATGCCCTCCTTTCGGGCATGCTTCAAGAGCATCTTCCGCATCCACACAGAAACCGGCAACATTTGGACACATTTACTTGGTGAGTGATTCAGATAAAGAAAAAAAACTCAATTTTTGCCTCTTTAATCACCTTGGGATTATATAGCCTTGGTCTAAGTTGTTCTGTGATTGATAGCTGTGGTAGATAGTTGACTCAGTCAACTAGTTTCTTCTCTCTGTATGCCTTCTACTCTCAACCTTGAAGGTCAGTAATAAAGTTAACCACAGTTTCTAATCCTTGGTAGAACTACTGTAGATGGGAGGTAGCTCCTGCTTCATAATTGCCCATTGTAAATACACAATGGCAACATTTCAGGATGCCCTTTTTGTCTGACTAGTGCTATTTTCTTCGAGTTTGGACTGTAGTTCCCATAGCTAAGCCCTGCAGTTCAGTGGCTGAAAGCCATCGACTATCAACATGCATGTTCCCTTTTTCCTCACAGGATTTTTTTTCTTTTTCCATCCTGCAGGTTTTGTGCTGTTTCTCTTTTTGGGAATCTTGACCATGCTCAGACCAAATATGTACTTCATGGCCCCTCTGCAGGAGAAGGTGGTGTTCGGGATGTTCTTTTTGGGTGCAGTGCTCTGCCTCAGCTTCTCCTGGCTCTTCCACACCGTCTATTGTCATTCAGAGAAAGTCTCTCGGACTTTTTCCAAGTGAGTTTGAAAGAACAGCTTTAGGAAAGAATATGTTCAGTTTTCATGTGTCGTAACCCCAGTGCTGACTGGATGCTGAGAACCCCTGTAACTGTGTAGAGTCTTGGGTATGTTCTTGGGGAGGCTTTTAGTTCTGTGCCAGAGAGACGTGATGAGGCTTTACTTGTAAATTCTTTGTGAGAAAAACTTAAAGCAGCTTCTTCAATGCATGGAAACTAGTGGTAGATAGATCTAGCTGAACAGCACTGTCTTTTGCCAAGCTTGGAGTGTCAGTAAGTTGCTTTTTTGAGGTCTTGTCCCCAGTATTAACCTATCTTGCTGTTGGCCCAAGCCAGAGTCGGGCGTGGCATGCAGTCTGTGCTTCGTTCTCCCCGTGCTCTTATCCACCAGTCAAGCTTATCTTTGTGGCCCAAGCACTGCTAGAAGCCCCAGGTGCCCTGCTGATGGTTCCTTGTCCCCAGGGCCAAGTCAGGGCTCTGTTTACTTGTGTGCTTGTTTTTGTTATTACTGTTGACTTTGGTGGTAATAGTTGCTAGTAAGAATTATGATCAGAAGAGCCAGTGCTAGGCATGGTGGCAAATGTCAGTAGTTCCAGCTACTTAGGAGGCAAGAGGATCACTTAATCCCATATATTCTTCTGCTTTTTTTTTTTTTTTGCCAGTCCTGGGATTTGAACTCAGGGCCTGGGCACTGTCCCTGAGCTTCTTTTGCTCAAAGCTAGTGTCCTACCACCTGAGCCACAGTGCCACTACTGGTTTTTTCTGTTTATGTGGTACTGAGGAATTGAACCCAGGGTTTCATGCACACTAGACAAGCACTCTACCAGTGAGCCACATTCCCAGCCAACATGAACAATCTATGTTTTGTTTAGAACTCTTTATATAACTTTAGGGGCTGGGCACTGGTAGCTCACTCTTTAATCTACTCTGAGGCTGACTTCTGAGAATAAAGGTTCTAAGCCCGGTGAGCAAGAAAGTTGAGACTCTTATTTCTAATTAAGCCAGAAGTGGCTCAAGTGTTATAGTACTAGTCTAATCACAAGAATTCAGGGACAGCACCCAGGACCTTGAATTCAAGCACACACACACAAAAAAGATGGGAGGACTAGTTGGGCACTGGTGGTTCATACCTGTAATTCTAGCTACTCAGAAGGTTGAGATGTGAAGGATTGTGGTTTAAGCAGCCCAGGCAGGAAAAATCCTTGAGACTCTTTCTCTCCAGTTACTAAAGCTGAAATTTGATCTGTGGCACAAGTGGTAGAGTGCCAGCCTTGAACAAAAAAGATAAAGGGGGCTGGGGAGGTGGCTCAGTGGTAGAGCGCTTGCCTTGCATGCATGAGGCCCTGGGTTCAATTCCTCAGCACCACATAACCAGAAAAAAAAAAGCCAGAAGTGGTGCTATGGCTCAAGTTGGGGAGTGCTTGCCTTGAGCTGAAGAGCTGAGGGACAGCGCCCAGGCCCAGAGTTCAGGCCCATGACCAGACCCAAAAAAAAAAAAAAAAGATAAGGGATATCCATGCCCAGGCCCTAAGTTCAAGCCCCAATACCTCCCTCCCCCCAAAAAAAACATTGGGGGACTATCCAGAGTACTTTCTGAGTGTGATGCTGAGAGCCAGCTGGATTGGGACATTTGTAAATTCCAGTGACCACCAAGGGGGTACAGCTGACCACAGCCAAAAAAGGGGTGGAATTCTGTGGAAGTCCATGGATTCTAGAGATTCTTAGGAAATTCGTAAAGTGGAATTGCTTGACTTTTGGAGTTTTATTTTAATATAGGATGTAGGATAGCTTTATGGGAAGTGACAAGAAACCTTCCCAGGTAGAACTAATTGAATACGCCATAGTAATTGTCACATCTCCCTCTGATTTGTTTCATTTCTGTGGCTCTTTTTAGATTGGACTATTCAGGGATTGCTCTACTGATTATGGGGAGCTTTGTCCCCTGGCTCTATTACTCCTTCTACTGCTCCCCACAGCCTCGGCTCATCTACCTCTCCATTGTCTGTGTCCTCGGCATTTCTGCCATCATTGTGGCACAGTGGGACCGGTTTGCCACTCCTAAGCACCGGCAGACAAGAGCAGGTGAGTAGGAAGACATGGTGTAAACTTCCCAGGTACCAGACTCTGTCTTGGCCTCTAAGGATTGCAAAATCCACCCAAATCTCATTTATGTTTAAGTCTTAAAAGTGACATTAATTTTCACAACTCAGTCCTCCCCCAGGCTTCGTGCTGTTTCAGTAGAGTGGTAATGGTACAGATCATACCAAGCTAGCCTCAAGCATAGATAAGACTGCTCTTGTACTTGGTTTAAGACAGTTTGAAAATACAGCAAGCACAGTTCACTGACCTGGATCATAAACACTCAGACCAAAGGATTCAAGTTAGGATGCTCAGGAGCATTTTACTAGGGGAAAGGAATGCCTCGTGTGGTGAATAAAATATGCCTTGAGCACTTGAGCCTAAACACGGGTAACAACTGATGTAGTAACCGTAAGCAGGAAAATCTTGTGTTGACTCCTTTGGACTTTTTTTTCCCTTTGGTCGGTTGTGGGGCTTGAACTCTTTTTGTTTTTTGTTTTTTTTGGGGGGTCCGGTCATGGGGCCTGAACTCTGGGCCTGGGCGCTGTCCCTCAGCTCTTCAGCTCAAGGCTAGCGCTCTACCACTTGAGTCATAGCGCCACTTCCGGCTTTTTTCTTTTTGCTTATGTGGTGCTGAGGAATCGAACCCAGGGCCTCAGGCATACAAGGCAAGTGCTCTACCACTGAGCCAACTTCCCAGCCTGGGGCTTGAACTCTGGACCTGGGCACTATCCCTGCTCTTCAGTTCAAGGCAAGCACTCTACCACTTGAGCCACAGTGCCACTTCTGGTTTTCTGGTGGTGAATTGGAGATACGAGTCTCATAGACTTTCCTGCTTGGGCTGGCTTTGAACTGTGATCCTCAGATCTCAGCCTCCCAAGTAGCCAGGATTATAGGAGTGAGCTACCAGCACCCTGCTCCTGTGGACTCTTATTTTAAGCTTTTACTATGTGTAGCAACACCACCGATTACCACTGGTTTTCATCCTCTTTAGTCTTTCACCATCTGCTGTTTTAATCTTCAACTGAAAGAACTCAATATTTGTCAAGCACCAGCCTTCCATATGGCACAGTGCTTTAACAAGGTTATATGCAAAGATGAAGAGGGTTGTCTCTGAGCCACTCCCCCTCCCCCACCACCCCCTACCACTGCCACGGTTCTGTACAGTGGAATGGTGTGGAGACAAGTACTCATTCTTCTCTCACTTTTGCCTTGTGTGTACCAGTAGCATCTGGCCACTGCCCATCTGGATGTATGTATACATACCTGGTTTCTTGTCTTTTTTACAACCTTAATTAAAAACTGATCTACCCTTCTCTGATTTGGAAGCCAACTGATACCTAAAATCTAGGATCTGTACTCAAGGCTCCCTATCAGATAATGAAGATTATGAGATGATGAGTTTGGGTGTAGCTTAGTGGTAGAGCACTTGCCTAACATGTACAAGGCTTTGGTTTCAGTAAAAAGAGAGAAAGGTTTGTTCTGTGTGCTCCTTAACAGATAGTCTTCTTCCCATTCTGGGCCATAACTGCTAACTTTCACCCTTCCTGAGACTGATATATCATAACCACTTGGACTACAGTGTCAGGCTGCTGTGCCTTCCATGTAGCAGCTGTTTCCTTGACAGGCTCTTGTCTCCTCTGTTCAGGAGTGTTCCTGGGACTTGGCTTGAGTGGTGTGGTGCCCACCATGCACTTTACCATTGCAGAGGGCTTTGTCAAGGCCACCACAGTGGGTCAGATGGGCTGGTTCTTCCTCATGGCTGTGATGTACATCACGGGAGCTGGCCTTTATGCTGCTCGGATTCCTGAGCGATTCTTTCCTGGGAAATTTGACATATGGGTAAGAAATGACTCTTCTAGCAGGGCCTGTGGTGGTGAGTGACTGGCCCCAAATTAAAGGTCTGGGGGAAAAGGTACTAAGAAACTCGCTCATGTAGTGTTAAAGTGGACACACAAATGTCCATTGGGGAAAAACAGCCAATGTTAACATTTTGGTGTGTCTCTGATAAAGACTTTTAAATGTTTCTACAACAGATACTACTTAACTGGCAAAAATCTGAGGGTAAAAGTGTGGCTCTAGTGGTAGATCTGCAGCCTTGAGCAAAAATATTAAGCAAGATTGGGAGGCTCTGAGTTCAATCCCAGTACAGGTACTTAAAAAAACAAAGGAAAAAGTAGAAGAGGCTTTGTCCTGCTCATATCTGATTCCTCCTTGCCCATGAGCTAAAAGTGGTTCTGTTCTTACTCTTACAGTTCCAATCTCATCAGATTTTCCACGTCCTGGTGGTGGCAGCAGCTTTTGTCCACTTCTACGGGGTCTCCAACCTTCAAGAATTCCGTTATGGCCTAGAAGGTGGCTGTACTGATGATTCCCTTCTCTGAGCCTTCCCACCTGAGCAGTGGAGGAGGAACTTCCCAAGTGCTTTTAAAAATAACTTCTTTACTGAAGTGAGAGGAAGTCTGAGTTGTCTGTTTTTAGAAGAAACCTCGTAGAGAATCGAGTACCAGTCAAGCTTCAGCTCACTTTCACAGCCACTGGGCAATAAACTTTGCATTTCATTCCCCACTGAGGAGGGTGGGATGGTCACCCTCCTCCAGGCAACTACTGGTCCCTCACAGAGACAGAACTTTGATGCTCATGTTGAGATTTTTACCCCTTCCTCTAACCATTTTGGGAAAGAAAAAAATTATGGACTGGGACTCTTCAGAAATTCTGGGCATTTTTCTGGAAGAAAATGTCCCTCCCTTACCCCCATCCTTACTTTGTAACCTTGGCTTATACCAGGCCATCCATTTTTGTAGCACACTTTTCAAAACAATTCTAACTTGGTCCCACCTTTCTAGGGCCTAGAGCTGCTTGCAGCAGGAAGAATGAAGCCACCAACTTTTACGTAGCCAGGCTAATCAAGAAATGTGTCCAGGCTTCAGATAACTTGAGTCTTAGTTTTGTTTTGTTTTTCTTGGCAGAGTAATGTAAACTTAAAATGGGGAAAGATATTTAATATTTAATACTAAGCTTTAAAAGGAACCTGCTATCATTACTATGTATCTTGATGCAAAGACTATGGTGATAATAAAAGAAAGTACAGAGACACTTGCATTCAAAGATTTCAAATGTGTGGCTTGAACTCTTTGCATACAACCACAAAGGATCAAGGCCTATAATAATTCTAGATTTTGCTAAGGCAAAAATTTGCATGCTTAGCCCAAGAGTTTGGTATGTGGGGTCAGGGAAGGACCCAAATTAAATTGCTAGTATTTCTCTCCTCAATGTGACATTTTCTATACTTACTGCACAGACATCTGATTTGAGAAATTACTATACTAGCATAGTGTTCAGTAACTGGAAGATTCTCATAGCTATGGGGATATGTCCTAGAGTTTAGCTTTACTAAAACCACCAAGGATTGTCTCATCCAGGAGTTATCCCAGGCCTTTCAGCACCTTTGTGGTTATGCTGAGTCTGACAGGGAATTCTGTTGACTGGGTAGGGTAAGCTGGCCATCATTACTTAACAGCTCAAGTAGGACAGTTAAAGAGGAGATTTGGGTTATAAAGTTGGGTTCATTTCAAGGGTCAAAAGGGAGAATAATCACATAGACAGGATATGTTTCTTATCTTCAGTTGGTAATCAAAGAAATGGAAATTAAAACCAGCATGGTAAATCATTTCACTCCAGCCAGGTTGGCACAAGTTAAAGTCTAAGATTGAGTATGACTGCTGGTAGGGGCAGACCAGATGCTGTTGGTGGAAGTGTACCATGGGAAACCACTGGGTGGACACGCAAATATATGGACTCAGTGTTAGGTTTTGTGAAGTGGGCTGTGGGTACAGTTCAGTTACAAAACAAATGCTTGGCATATGTGAGACCCTGGATTCTATTTTAGACCCTGGAAAAATATCATAAAATAACCCTACAATCTGATAACTAACTTAGGCTACCTCATTTAAAAGGAAATGGTACTGGTTCTGGACCAACCTTAATTAAGGTTGCTGTCATAACTCATTAATTCATCATGACTCATACTGAAAAATGCTACTCTGGAGAATCTTAGCTTGGACCAAAAGGTTCACTGCAGTTATTTATAGTAGCAAAGCATTGAGAACAAAATGTCTGCTGAATGGAAAAATAAATTTTGGTTTACTCATATAATGAAAAACCAGTGAAAATGAATCACAAAGACAGCAGCAACATGGCTGAGTCTCAGAATTAACTGGCAGACGTGGGAGAGGGGGCAACTTGCAGCATATATCTAGTTTGACTGCCCTTCTGTAATGTTCAGATATTTACCAAATTGATGACAGCTTAAGATTGCCGACATATGGTAAGAACTCTGAAAAGAGAATGTTTATTCTCAATTATGGTTGTCATTGAAGGGGTAAGAACATTATTTTAAAGCAAAACTGACATTCTTTTTTTTTGTGAAAATATTGTACAGAGGGGTTACGATTACATGGGCAAGATAATGAGCACATTTCTTATCAAGCATTGTAGCCTCCTCCTTTTTCTCCTTCCCTTCCCATCCTCCCCCCGCCCCCCAAAACTGACATATTAACTGCCTCCTGTTTATACAAAATTTCTTTATTCTTGTCTATGTGCAATAAGTATTTTCGGTGTGGCCTGTAGTTCACAAATGTCCACAAACTTGTTTTGTTTGGCCTAGCACAGTGGAAACAATTGACTGCAACTCAGATGCAGCTGTATCTTTTTGGAGGGATTGTGCCCTCTGGTTCATCAGAGTGATTCACTCATGGAGTCATCTGTTGATGGCTTAGAGGCATTGAATTTGCACCACTGCTACAGAACTGGCAACGTGGGGATCGTGACTAACCCACTCCATTCTTTTAGCTAGTGTTCTGTTTTGTTTTTGGAGAGAGAGTCCCTATATAATTCAGGTTAGCCTCAGATTCAGGTTACTTCTGGATTGAACTCAAGGCTTCATACTTGCCAGACCAGGGTTTCCACTACTTGAGCTGTACCCAGTCATTTTGAGTTTTTTCAGACAAGATCTCATGCTTCCTCCTAGAGCTATCCTCAGACAGACATCCTCTTATCTGTGACTCCCAAGTAGCTGGAATTACAGGCATGTACCACCATGCCCTCTACTTTATACTTTTAGTTTTAGTTTTTTTTGGGTCCAGTCGTGGGCCCTGAACTCTGGGCCTGGGCGCTGTCCCTCAGCTCTTCAGCTCAAGGCTAGCACTCTACCACTTGAGCCACAGCGCCACTTCTGGCTTTTTTCTTTTTGCTTATGTGGTGCTGAGGAATCGAACCCAGGGCCTCAGGCATGCAAGGCAAGTGTTGTACCACTGAGCCACCTTCCCAGCCCCCATCTACTTTGTACTTTTATATCCTTGGTCCTATGATGTAGATAGTACAATCCTCACTCAAGAAAAAAAAAAGGCACAAATGAAAATCTCATTTTCCCTATTTTATATTTACTGATTGGACATGGATAAAATCAGGGTTTTAGCCTTTATTCTTTTTTTGGGGGGGGGAGGGGGTTCTGGGGCCTGACTTCTGGGCCTGGGCACTGTTCCTCAGCTCTTCAGCTGAAGGCTAGTGCTCTACCACTTGAGGCACAGTGCCACTTCTGGCATTTTCTGCTTATGTGGTGCTGACTAATCGAACCCAGGGCCTCATGCATGCAAGGCAAGCGCTCTACCACTGAGCCACCTTCCCAGCCCTCTTTATTCTTTCTTTAATCACAGAGTTTGTATCATTTGCTTGTTCTATAGTGTCTGGCCTGCAAGTACTAAATAAATTTGAGGACCACACTAGCCTTCATCAGTGCTGTAGATCTCCCTGTCCTCATCTAGGAAGTAAATGAACTTGGATTTCCTTCTAGTTCTAGAAGACGTTTCAGTGCAAACTAAGATGCTTCCAAGACCCCTATAATTATTCCTAAGATGACAGCCAAGACGAGTCAATATCGAGTTCAGATCATTCCAACTTAATATTCTAAACAAAGTCACAGATTTTAAAATAACCTTTGCTGGGCTCCATTGGCTCATGCCTGTAATCCTATTTACACAGGAGCCTGAGATCAGAGAATAACAGGTCAAAGCCAGCCTATCTCCAATAAACTATCTCCAATAAACTACTCAGAAAAATCCAGAAGTGGTACTGTGGCTCAAGTGGTAGAGCACTAGCATTGAGCACAGAGAGGCTCAGGGACAGAACAGAGCCCAGGCACTGAGTTCAAGCCCCAGGACCAACAAATAAACTTTTAATCTCAGTATCTTATTTTTCTTTTATTAGCAAGGGACTATCCCCTTCCTCTACATAATTTTGATTCATTCATTCACTTCCCAAATCCCTTTTAAGGATCTGGTATGTGCTAGACACTGTAGAATAAGTTGACAATGACAAAAACACTGATTGTCATTAAAGGCCAAGAATAAATGCTTGTACCTCTCTCCTGTCAGACTAAATTAAATAACTATATAGTTATCTATATATAGTTACATATAGTTATATATATGCATATAAATATATATAGAAACAATATAGGCCATTTTCAACCACAAAAAAATAGAACTTTGAAAACAGTAAACTCAGGTTATTACAAATAGGTAGGATCCAAAGAAACTGACAGCCCTGGGTTGGTTTAGTCTTCAAGGAAGCATTTGCCCAGATGGTAATAAATGTACAAGAATTATGTAAACAAGAGGAAATGCTTACATATAAAGGAAAATAGGAAGCCAGAGAAGGATGGGAGAGCCATTAGACCTCAATGGGAAGGAAAGAATAGGGATGTGTCCCAACTTCCTTGCAATGAAGGGAAGTCTATAGAGAATTTGTAATTCACTTCTAATTCCTGATAAGTCCCTTTGTCCACAAAGAAGTCTCTTTCTCCTGCTTAACTCAGCTGACCCTAGCCAAGGTAGGAACCAGGCAGAAAAGGGATTTCTAAACAGCAGCCGGAACCCTGCTTGGATTACTACTCAGCTAATACTCAAGAGGTGTATTTTCATGTCTGCTACACTGGTGGCACAAAATGCCAAGTATTTGGCCTAGCTGGTTACAGATTTGACCCACACTTGTTCTAGATTTCCCAAGCACATTTCCTTGCTGAAACCCTTCAGTAGATGAACATCTAGAATCACACCCCAGGTGTCTAAAACCTAAAGTCAGATAATGTGTGGAAATAGATCAATTGGCTTGCTTTATTCAGACCTAATTCTCCAGGACACACTGAAGAAACTCAGGAAAAAAAATCTGGATGTGAGAATTGGGCTAGACGGGTAAATGGTTAGAAATTTTCTTCTGTGGAAAGGACAGTGTTGCTATTATTTAAAAACCCAAGTCAGGTGCTGCTGGCCTATAATTCTAGCTACCCAGGAGTAGGTTTAAAGCCAGCCTAGGCAGAAAAGTTCATGACTCTTGAATTTATCAGCAAAAAGCCAGAAGTAGAACTGTGGCTCAAGTGACAGTGTGCCAGAAAGTTAAGCAAGAGCACCAAGATTATGAGTTCAAGCTTCTGCATTGGCATACAAAGATTAAAATTAAAGCCCAATCAGTATAAAGTGGTCATGGTAACATACCTATAATCCCATGTAATGTAATCCCATAGAAGTGGAGGAAGACTGAGTTTGAGGGCAGTCTGGCCTACATTGAAAGATTCCTGTTTTAAAAACAAAATAAAAGAAAAACAAGAAATAAAACCAAGTACCCACAAAAGACCCACTATATGTTAGAATTGTGCCCTTGAAGAAAACAGGATGAGCCTGAGCTCACTCCCTGGAGTTGAGGAGAGGGGGACTGATAACTTCAGCATATTCTAAACACTCTTATGTTTCCTTCTCATATTTGGAAAGATTCTTTTTTTTTTTTTTTGTCGGCCGTGGGGCTTGAACTCTGGGCCTGGGCACTGTCCCTCAGCTCTTCAGCTCAAGGCGAACGCTCTACCACTTGAGCTACAGCGCCACTTCCGGTTTTCTGGTGGTTTATTGGAGATAGGAGTCTCACAGTCTCTCCTGCCCTGGCTGGCTTTGAACTGCGATCCTCAGATCTCAGCCTCCTGAATAGCTAGGATTATAGGCGTGAGCCACCAGCGCCCGGCTTTTGGAAAGATTCTTAATTCAACAACCAGAAATTAGGCAGTTTGTTCAAGAGCTAGGTTGGATCTAGAGAGCAAGGAATTTTTAAAAACTTCAATTGTGCATATATTTAATTCACATGATATCAAATTTCAAAGGCATGAAAAAATAGAGGGAAAAATTTCCTTCTTACCCAGTCTTGCAGCCAACTTAGTTTCTCTCCCCAAAGAAACAAATGTAGGGACTGGGAAGGTAGCTCAGTGGTAGAGTGCTTGCCTTGCATGCATGAGGCCCTGGGTCCAATTCCTCAGCACCACATTAAACAGAAAAAGCCAGAAGTGGCACTGTGGCTTAAGTGATAGAGTGCTAACCTTGAACTGAAGAACTGAGGGACAAAAGAAAGAAAGGGAGGAACGAGAGGAAGAAAAGAATCAAAAGCTGTGCATGAAGTGGACAGACCCCCTGGACAAAGTCACGAATGCTGAACAGTATCTTGAAAAGCTGGAGTTTATTGAATTGACCAGTGGGGCTAACTCAACTAGGGAGTGAGCAGCCTCAAACTCAAATAGCTCAGGGTTTATAAAGGCAAAAAATGCATTCTTTTAGAGCATATGCAAGCAAGCTGGTGTACAGAAGCATAACTCAGCAGTTATTTTGCAAGCACGTAAATCACATTCCTGAAACAATTAAAACCATAAATACCCCTGTAACAATTTCTTGACCTAAAGCTAGGGCAATTCCTGGTTTGGGGGCTAGGTGTTTTGCTTTTTCAAAACTAGTAATTTACAGTAGAGGCGGCTGCCAGGGGCAAATGGGCCAGTTACAGTAGAAGGGGCAGCCAGGGGGTAAATAAGCCTTGTCCTTTCCTCAGTATTAGTTGTTCCAGTTCAATCCTGCCTTGCAAGTTTGGCTATATTCTTAAAAATCAATTATTTTGTTCTGGTTCTAATTTCACATTTTATATTCTTTGGGGGGGGGAAGGGTCATCACACGCAGAAGCTGGGCACTGGTGGCTTTTGCCTGTAATCCTAGCTACTCTGAAGACTGAGATCTGGGGATCACAGTTTGAAGACAACTCCCAGTTGGAAAGTCTAATCTCCAACACTGGTTAGTGATAGAGCGCTAGTCTTGAGAACAAAACTCAGCGCCCAGGCCCTAAGTTCAAGCCCGAGGACCGGCACACATACATGGGGGGGGGGGGGGAAGTCCACAGAGTGAAAGTGTATAATAATTACAGTCAGTTTGGACAGTCCTGAAGCTGAGCCAAGGAACATCTTTCCCTTCTCAGCCATCAAGTGTCAAAAATCCCTCAACATCCTTAGCACCAATGATATGGTGGAAAAGTCGAGGAGGACGGTGGAGGTAAGGACTGCTGGGACTTCTCTAAGAAGATCCTTTGCAATCTCCCCCATCAGGGCCAACTTCTGTAGCTCCTAGTTCTTTCCACTTAAGTGTCTTGGAGTGAAGGAAGTTAAAATCACCTGCGGAGATTGATGATAGGCCCATTATGATGCACAGAACGTGAGGCCTCGGAAGGTTCTTGCCACAACTGAGGGTAGCCTTTGAGAACCCCAGGGTAAGTCTGAGGCCTCCATGGGTTTTCTCAATGTGACAGGCATCTCGCAGGTGAAGCCCCAGCCAGCTAGCCGCTCCTGAGGTCCGAGCCTCTGCAGCCCGAACCTGGAAAGCCTCTCACTTGGCCCGCCCGTGAGCCAAGCTCGGCCAATCCCAGAGCTGGAGAACTGTACAGGCCCCGCCTCCAGGGTTGTGCCACGCCCACCTATTTCTTTCCGGCGTTCTCCGGCTCCTGGGTTACTCGAGGGTCACGTGACACTCACTCTTCACGTGACACGTAAAACTGGGAAGGGGCTGGTCCTAGAGCTGCATTACGTCATCACGTCGCGCGGCCGTGGAGACCAGAGCCCGGACGACCACCGTGAAGGCTCCGGAGCCTCGGGGTCGGGGCTGCCGCGGCGCTCCGGCTCCTCCTGAGCCGCCGGCTGGCCGCGCGCCCCGCCCCATCCCATTCCCACCGGCAGGGGACGGGCCTGTGCGGCCGGAGCGGCCGGGACTGGAGGTGAGTTGCGCGGAGGAGACGGCCGACCGTCCTTCCTACCACTCAGCTCTGAGGTGTGGCCTTTCCCATCCCCGCTCTGCCTCTCTGGAGAGGATGCTGGGGTCGCCGGGCCTCGAGCGCCCTCCCCTCCCCAGCCTCCCTCTGAACTGCACCCTGCGCCACCTCCACCTGGCCATGCCAGGCGTAAGCCTGGTGGTGTCTGGGGAGGAGACCTCGTACCTTGCCCCCTCTCCTGCTCCGAATCTCCCGGGGTGGAACCCCTCCATTCAGATGGAGACGGGAGTTGTAGACAGATCTTTTCTGAAAGCTGAGGACGACGGACTCGCTGAGACCATGCCTGCTGAGGCAGAGATCCCTAAGAAGAGGAGCTACTGTATACGAAGGGCTGTCGGCTTTGAGAAATCCTGAAGCCCAGGCACACAGGCTGGCTGGACATCTATTCGGATTTTGTTCTTTCTGCTTCTTCCCCCGCTCCCCCCGCTTTTTTTTTTTTTTTTTTTTTTTTGCCGGTCCTGGGGCTTGAACTCAGGGCCTGGGTGCTGCTTCTGAGCTGTCTTGCCCAAGGCTATCGCTCTAATAGAGCGATACAGAGTCACAGCTCCATTTTTGGCTTTTGTTTTTGTAGTTAATTGGAGATCAGAGTCTCACAGACTTTTCTACCCAGGCTGGATTCGAACCAAGATCCTCAGATTTCAGCTTCTGGAGTAGCTAGGGTTACAGGTGCGAGCCGCTGATAATCCCCCCCCTCCTCCTCCCCCTCTTCCTCCTCCTTCTTCCTCCTCCTCCTCCTTCTTTCCTCTTCTTCTTTCTCCTCCTCCCCCTCCTCCTCCTCCTTCCCCTCCCCCTTCTTCTTTCTTCTTGTTACTTGAAACAGCCAGGCCACTCTGTTTTCCTTTTAGCAAAGGCCAAAGAGCAGCATAATTCAGAGTATCCATGTTCAGACATTTCTTGTCATTTCCAGAGTTGAAAGTAAGGAAGGTGGACTTAAGTTGACCTAAGAAAATATTTGGTATCAACACAGTGTATTTGAAGAGTTGCCTTCTTTTCTGTAAGATAGGTCTACAGAGTTGTTGGAGGGAGTGTCTAAAATGTAGAATGTGATAAGTATAAACAGAAGTAGATGAGAATTTAGGATCTTGTTTTTTTTCCTATTCAAATATTGTGATTGTACCGGCCATTGGTGGCTCATATCTGTAATCCTAGCTACTCAGGAAGCTGATTGAGAGTTTGGAGGTAGCCAGGGCAAGGAATTCTATGAAACATTTTCTTCAATGAACCACCAAAAAGCTGGAGGTGAAGCTGTGACTACAGCACTAGCCTTGGGCCAAAAAGCTAAGAGATAGCACCCAGGCCCTGAGTTTAAACCTCAGTACTGGCACTCAAAAACAAAAACACAAAAACCCTGTAATTGTGAGTTGTGGACTTTTGAAGTCCACGGCTTCATTTCTACTATCCTTGTTTCCTTTTTTGGGGGTGGGGGAAGGGGCTCATTTCAGGAAGTTTGGATTTCAAGGAAAAGACTGTCTTCATAACCACCTTCATTTCTTTCTCCAGAATTCCAGAGGCAAAAAGAAAAAAAAAAAGATTAAAAAAAAAACAACTGTGACTAAAGTCTGTGGACACTTCAGAAACTACTTACATTGATTTTCAAGTATGTAATTTATTAGTGAAATCATTTAATTGGCTTGTACAAGTGAACTTGCAATCACAGTTATGCCTTGGTATCCAAAGGAAATTGGTTTTAGGAACCTTGTGGATACCAAAATTTGAAGATACTGAAGTCCTTAATATATAATTGCACATATAGTATTTGCACAAAACCTATACACATTCTCTGGGATGTTTTATATTATTTATATTCCTGATATATCTCAATTGTTAAATAAATGGTTCTTATACTATAATGTTAAGGGAATATTAACAAGAAAAACTCATATGTGTTCAAAACTTATGAAACCTTATTTTTTGAGTATCTTGGATCTTTAGCAGTACTGTAGTAATTCAGAGAATGAAGAGATGACTTTTATTTGGACTTGGTAGGCTATATCGTGATGATGCCAGAGCTAGGAGTGTTCTCTACTTGTGGATGTATGGGTCTGAGGAAGCCTTTTCTTAGTTCTTTAATTTGTAAAACTAGCTCATATTCATTTTCCCTATTTATTTAAATATGTTCTTTATTTTTTTCTCTCTTGGTTGCTTTATCCAAGGATCCTTTGTTCTTTCTCAGTATTACTTGATGGGAGGCATTATGGCCCCCAAAGACATAATGACAAATACTCATGCTAAATCCATCCTCAACTCAATGAACTCCCTCAGGAAGAGCAATACCCTCTGTGATGTGACCTTGAGAGTAGAGCAGAAAGACTTTCCTGCCCACCGGATTGTGCTGGCTGCCTGCAGTGATTACTTCTGTGCCATGTTCACTAGTGAGGTAAGTAATATATTGTCTCCACATAAATGAAAACCAAGTATATATAAAGTTGTCTTTTTTTTCTTCTCTTTTTCTATACTAGTTCTCGGCTTGAACCTAGATGCTGTCCCTTAGCTTTTTGCTCAAGGCTGGCACCACTTGAGCCACAGTTCCACTTCTGTCTTTTTGGTGGCTAATTGGAGATAGGAGTCTCATAGACTTTCCTGTTTGAGCTGGCTTTGAATCATAATCCTGAGATCCCAACCTCCTGAGTAGCTAGGATTACAGATAAAAGCTATTGCCCTCCAATGTAATTATCTCATTTTTGTAAAGAAAATAACAGATGTTTGAGATAGCTAATGTTTTAGTGGTACCAGAGTTTGAAATCAGGGCCCTAATCTTGCTAGACAAGTTTTCTACCACTTGAGCCATATCTCTCTTTCTCTTTCTCTCTATTTTTTCACTGTTATTGATGTAGGATCTCAAGTTTTTGTTTAGAGCTGCTCTTAGACCTTGATTCTCCTATGTATGAGTCCCATGGTCTGTGATCACAGATGTAAGTCACTCTCAGGACTTTCCTCTGGCTTGAACTTTGATCTTCCTAATCTTTGCCTTCTGAATAACTTGGATAACAGAGTGATCCACTGAGTCCAGCTGAGTTAGTGAATTTTTTTAAAAATTTGTCAGTCAACGATCTTTTTCTTTTTTTTTGTTAATTGTGGGGCTTGAACTCTGGGCTTGGGCACTGTCCCTGAACTCTTCAGCTGAAGGCGAGTGCTGTACCACTTGAGCCACAGCACCACTTCCAGTTTTCTGGTGGTTTATTGGAGATAAGAGTCTCACATAGCCGGGCATTGGTGGCTCACGCCTGTAAGTAATCCCCAGCAGAAAAGTTCCTGAGACTCTTATCTCCAATAAACCACCAAAAAAGTGGAAGTGAGCTGAATCGCTGAGGGACAACTCCCAGGCCCAGAGTTCAAGCTGCACAACTGACAAAAAGAAAAAAAAAAATCTCATGAACTTTCCTACCTGGGCTGTCTTTGAACCATGATCCTCAGATCTCAGCCTCTTGAATAGCTAGGATTACAGGTGTGAGCCACTGGTGCCCAGCTGAGTTAGTGAATTTTTATTTTCATTTTTGCCTATCGTGGGGCTTGAACTCAGGGCCTGGGTGCTGTCCCTGAGCCTTTTGTGCTCAAGCCTAGCATTATACCACTTGAGCCACAGTGCCATTTCCAGTTTTTTCTGAGTAGTTTATTGGAGATAAGAATCTCATAGACTATCCTATCTGGACTGACTTCAAACTGCAGTCCTTAGATTTCAACTTCCTGAGTAGCTAGGATTATAGGCATGTGTCACTGGCACCCAGCCTGCTATTTGTTTTGATAAATAGTTTAGTTGTTCAGAAGAGTTACCCCTGAGTATACCCTCAGTTTGTTTGTGTATAAATGCATAGAGCCCTGTTTTGTTATCACCCATTAGTATATGTGTGTTAAATAGATTGTTTAAGATATGCATTGATTCTTCCTAGAACAGTTCTAGCTTTTAGTAAGCACACAAAAGTATTGGATTTTATTTATTATTACTATTATTTATTATTTTGGGGGGGGGGTCCATTGTGGGGCTTGGGCTCTATCGCTGCACTCTTCAGCTCAAGGCGAGTGCTCTACTGCTTGAGCCACAGCGCCACTTCTGGTTTTCTAGTGATTTATTGGACATAAGAGTCTCACAGACTTTCCTGCCTGGGCTGGCTTTGAACTGCGATCCTCAGATCTCAGCCTCCTGAGTAGCTAGGATTTCACAGGCATGAGCCACCGGTGCCTGGCTTTATTTTATTTTTACCAGTCCTGGGTCTTGAACTCAGGGCCTAGGCACCTTCCCTGAGCTTCTTTGGCTCAAGGCTAACACTCTACCACCTGAGCCACAACGCCACTTCTGGCTTTTTCCATTTATGTGGTACTGAGGAATTGAACCCAGGGCTTCATGCATGCAAGGGAAGCATTCTACCACTAAGCCACATTCCTAATCCTGTTTATTTATTTAATTTTTATTGTGAAAATACTGTACAGAGGGGTTACAATTACATGGGCAAGATAATGAGTACATTTCTTATCAAGCATTGTAGCCTCCTCGTTTGTTTCCCCTTCCCATCCCTTCCCATCCTCCCCCCCGCCCCCCTATTTATTATTTAAAAAATTTATCCTTTTCTCCTTATATTTAAAAGTTTAAAGTGAATGTTAGGGAGATAGGAAGGAAGGAAAAATAAGAGTGAGCTGGGTGCTGGGTGCTCATGCCTTTAATTCTACCTACTCAGTATGCTGAGATCTAAGGATTGCAGTTTGAAGCCACTTCTGGAAGAGAAGTCTCCATGATACTCATCTCCAATTAACTACTCAAACACTGGAAGTGGCATTGTGGCTCAAGTGGTAGAGTGCTAACTTTGAGCAAAAGAGCTCAGGGACAGTGCCCAGGCCCTGAGTTCAAGTCCCATGACCAATTAAAAAAAAAAATATATATATACATACACACACACACACACACACACATATATATATGGAGAGAAGAGAGAGAGAGGAGAGGAGGGGGGAAGAGAGAGAGAGGGAGGGGGGGGAGCACACACGAGCACCAGGTACCAGTGCCTCACGTCTATAATCCTATAATCCTAGCTACTCAGGAGGCTGAGATGTGAGGAGCATGGGTTGAAGCCAGCCTTGGCCTGAAAGTCTGTAAGACTCTTATCTCCAATTAATTACCAAAGAAAAAATGCCAGAAATGGAATTGTAGACCAAGTGGTAAAAAAAACACTAGTCTTGAGCAAAAAAACTCAGGGACTTCACCAATCCTCGCTACTCAAGAGGCTAAGATCTGAGGAACATGCGTCAAAGCCAGCATGAACAGAAAAACAGTGAAACTCATCTCTCATCAACCACCACAAAGCTGGGATGGAGCTGTGCCTCAAGTGGATGAGTGTCAGCTTTGAGCAAAAATACTAAGGGCCAGCACCCAGGCCAGTACTGGCATGAAATAAATAACCAGTGTAAAAGAGGAGTGGCACTATGAATCAGTTGAGTGACTGCCTAGGAAACATGAAGGCCTTGAATTCAAACACCAGTACCACCAAGACCATGAAGACTTCTGGTCTGGGGCTCTGAACTACACTGTAGCATTAATTTTCGTTTAGATAGTGTCTTCTGTTTTCTCCTGCTAGCTTTGTACTGGGATCCTCCTACTCATGCCTCCCAGGCAGCTGAGATTACAAGTACACATCACTACACCCAACTTATTTGCTCGTGTCATACAAAATGTTTGCCTAGGCTGGCTTTGAGCTGCCATCCTCACGATTTTTCCCCTCCCAAGTAGCTGGGACTATAGACATGAGCCATTATGCCCTGCCATGACTTTTTTTTGGTTGGTCATGTCATGGGGCCTGAACTCTGGGGCCTGGGCACTCTTCAGCTCAAGGCTAGCACTCTATCACTTGAATGCTAAGGAATCGAACCCAGGGCCTCATGCATGCAATGCAAACACTCTACCACTGAGCCACCTTCCCCCTGCCATGACTTTTTATTTTTTTATTTTTTTTTATTTTTTTTGGGTCCGGTCGTGGGGCCTGAACTCTGGGCTTGGGCACTGTCCCTCAGCTCTTCCGCTCAAGGCGAGCGCTCTACCACTTGAGCCACAGCGCCACTTCTGGCTTTTTGCTTATGTAGTGCTGAGGAATCGAACCTAGGGCCTCAGGCATGCAAGCCAAGCACTCTACCACTGAGCCAACTTCCCAGCCCTGCCATGACTTTAAAAAAGTCTTTCTGGTCACCAGTATTTTCTTTAGGTAGTCCTCATCACTTTAGAATAGTGTTGCTAGCGATGAATAGGAGAGGTAGTATGATAATAATGATAAGAACCACTTTACGGGCAAAGGACTGTGCTTTGTGTTGGTCACACATATCTCATTAGACCATTTTATAAACAAAGGAAGGCTGGCCACTGGTGGCTCATGCCTGTAATCCTAACTGCTTATGAGGCTGAGATTTGAGGATCGCAGTTCAGAGCCAGACCAAGCAGGAAAGTCTATGAGACTCTTTCACCAATTAACCACCAGAAAACTAGAAGTGGTGCTGTGGCTCAAAGTGGTAGAGCACTAGCCTTGAGTGAAAAAGCTGAGGCCTTGAGTTCAAGCCCCACTACCACCAAAAAAAAAAGAAAAGAAAAAAAAAGGAAGAAAAGGAGGAGCAAGTTCTCATTAATGACTTGCCCAGAGTCCCAGGACTTGTCAGTGGTATAAGTAGGCTATAATCCTGCATTTTCTGTCCATAAAGCCCAGTTTGTTTGTTTTTTAACTCCCGTGCCTCCTCATTCTCATGGGTTTTACATTCTACAGTGTAATTTAGAAGCCAGTATAAATTTATAACACTGTGAGCAATGCTGTCACATGACTGGTAGAAATGTCTTAGAAATCTGCCAGGTCAAGCTAACTAATCCAAGCTAATTTAAAAACCATCTGTATAAAATAACATACAGATCTCTAATCTTCCTGAGAGTACAGGCAGCAGTTTGCTTAACTAAGGAAAATGTCAACCAGCAGCTGCCAACCATGAAATGGGCCCGAACTGCTGATTGCTAATTACTTATTGTGCATCCTGGCTTTTGTCATGTTAGCATGAACAAGAAAATTTGTCTGTCTGCACTGTTTGTTTTCCCCATTCAGAAATTAGTGTGTTTTGTACGAGTTCTTTTTCTCTTATCAGCAGTTATTTCATTCTTTTTGTTTTTAACTTGCTGTATTGTTCCTGTAGAGGGGATATACAGAGGGGTTACATTTACATGCATCAAGTAATAAGTACATTTCCTTTTTTTTGTTGTTGTTGTTGGTCATGGGGCCTGAACTCTGGGCCGGGGCGCTGTCCCTCAGCTCTTCAGCTCAAGGCTAGCACTCTACCACTTAAAACACAGCGCCACTTCCGGCTTTTTCTGTTTACGTGGTGCTGAGGAATCGAACCCAGGGCCTCGTGCATGCAAGGCAAGCACTCTACCACTGAGCTACGTTCCGAGCCCATACATTTCCTTTTGTATAGTCATCTGTTCCCTCATTCCCGCCCTTCTGTCTCCACCCATCAGTTGTATAGTTCACTTTGATCAGTGTTCAGTGTACTCTGCTGTTGCACTTTTTCACCCTTTTTTTTTTCATTGGACCAGCTGGGTGCCAGTGGCTCATGCCTGTAATCCTAGCTACTCAGGAGGCTGATATCTGAGGATCATAGTTCAACGCAAACCCAGTCAGGATAGTCCATGAGACTCTTATCTCCAATAAACTACTCAGAAAAGGTCAGAAGTGTTGCTGTGGCTCAAGTGGTAGAGCACTAGCCTTGAACACAAACACTTGAGCACAAAGAGGCTCAGGGACAGCACCCAGGTCCTGAGATCAAGCCCAGAATCAGCCAAAAAACAAAAACAAAAAGTGATACTAAAAGAGTCAGACATGGTGGCACTTGGCTGTAAACCCAACTCTGGAGACTGAGGCAGAAGGACTGTGAATTCCAGATTGGTGAAATCAGAGGACTGAGGCCAGAAGATCTGGGATTTGTCTGCCTCTTATTATTTAAGTGAGCCTGATGAAATCACATAACTTCTTTGAACCTTCAGTTTTTTAAATAGCACTAGTATCAGAACACATTACCATACCAGCTTGCTGTGAGAACCAGATGAAATCTTAGAAGCATGTTGACAAATTATAAAGCAAAATGTAAATGTGAAATGTTTTGAGTTCATATGTGAGTGAAATAATTTTCATATTCAAATTATATGACAAGTTAGGCACTGTAACTCTAGCTACTCAGGAGACTGCGATCTGGTGACCATGGTTCAAAATCATCATGGGCTCCAGGAAAGTCCATAAGAAGCATTTCTCTAGTTAACTACCAAAAATCTTGGAAGTGGAACTGTGGTTCAAAGTGGTAGGTACTATCCTTGAGCAAAAAAGCTCAGGGATAGATCCCAAGCCCTGAGTTCAAGCCCCATCACTGACTGAAAAGAAAAAAAATCAAACTATTTGACTAAGAGACCCATAGCTTATTTGTTGAATGAGAAACTTGTGGAGTAATGTACTTACATATGTGCTGTATCATTAGTATTTAATCTATGCTACATTTTAGGGTAGTAATTATTTGTAAAATGTGTATGTGTTAAATGTCAATAAATCTCATCTGTTTTTTCCAAAAGAATATGTTGCTGGATTTTGTTTGCTTTGTTGTGTTTTGTTTTGGCCTGAATTCAGGGCTTGGGTGCTGTCCCTGAGCTTTTTGGCTTGAGGTTAACGTTCTATCAATTGAACCACAAATCTAATTCTAGCTTTTTTTTTTTGGTCCGGTCGTGGGGCCTGAACTCTGGGCCTGGGCACTGTCCCTCAGCTCTTCAGCTCAAGGCTAGTGCTCTACCACTTGAGCCACAGTGCCACTTCCGGCTTTTTTCTTTTTGCTTATGTGGTGCTGAGGAATCGAACCCAGGGCCTTGAGCATGCAAGGCAAGCGCTCTACCACTGAGCCACCTTCCCAGCTCTACTTCTAGCTTTTTGGTGGAGATGAGTCTCACAGACTTTCCTTCTCAGGCTGGCTTTGAACTCTGGTCCTCAGATCTCAACTTGCTGAGCAGCTGAGATTACTGATGTATGCCACTGATGGCTGGCCTGCTACTGTTTTTTGTTTGTTTGCTTGTTTTTATTTATTTATTTATTGTTTGCTTGTTTGTTTTTTTGTCATAGGGCTTGAACTCTGGGCCTGGGTGCTGCCCCTCAGCTCTTCAGCTTAAGGCTAACACTCTACCACTTGAGCCACAGCGCCACTTCCGGCTCTTTCTGTTTATGTGGTGCTGAGGAATCGAACCCAGGGCCTCATGCATGTGAAGCAAGCACTCTACCACTAAGCCACCTTCCCAGCACAGCTACTGTTAATTTTTAATGTCAGGGATTAATTTTCATTTTAGTTTTGTTTTGCTTTTTTTTTGTTTTGTTTTTGTCTGTCGTAGGGCTTGAATTCAGGGCTTAGGTGCTATTTCTGAGCTTTTTTGCTCAAAGCTACTGCTCTACCACTTTGAACCATAGCCCATAGCAGCACTTCTGGTTTTCTGGTGGTTATTTGGAGATAAGAGTCTCACGGAGGAAGTGGTGCTGTGGCTCAAACTGGTAGAACACTACCCTTAATTTAAAAATCTCAAGGCCTGGTCCAGGCCCTGAGTTCAAGCCCTATGATTGACCCAAAAAACAAACAAACAAAGAGTCTCATGGACTTTCCTGCCCAGCCAGGCTGTCTTCGAACCACAATCCTCAGATCGAAGCTAGGATTATAGGCATGAGCTACTGGTACCCGGCCAGAGGATGCTTTTTGAGGTCTGGAAGTATAGCTCAGGGGAAGGTCCTGGGTTGAATCCCCAAGTTAAAATTTTTTTTTTCTTTATTACACTCTGGGCTAATGGAGAAATTGAAGCTGATGAATATACTATAGTTTTGTAATACAAAAAAAAATTTTTAAAGTAATATGGTGGGTTTTTTTTGTTTTTTTTGGGGGGGGGGGAGTCCAGTCGTGGGGCCTGAACTCTGGGCCTGGGCACTATCCCTCAGCTCTTCAGCTCAAGGCTAGCACTCTACCAATTGAGCCACAGCGCCACTTCTGGGTTTTTTCTTTTTGCTTATGTGGTGCTGAGGAATCGAACCCAGGGCCTCATGCATGCAAGGCAAACGCTCTACCACTGAGTCACCTTCCCAGCCCCATAATACAAATTTTTAAACTAAGATTAAAATGTAAAATTTCAATGTTAACCAACTTTCAGGTAAGTTTTACTGGCCTGTAAAAATTTTAGCTCTTAGCAGTGTTGATGAATGTTTCACCTCATTATTCATTGCTTTGAGGAGCTATTCTAGATTAAATATACCACTGATTATTCAGTAATCTCACCATAGAGACCCCAGTATTTTGTAATTTAAGGTATATGTGTTTGTGTTAGAGGATAGAAATCAGAGCCTTGTATATGCTAGGTAAGTATTCTACTACAGATCTGTGTCCCTAGTGACCTAATGTTTTGACAACCTGTCAAGCAGCTCAGGTGTATTCAGACTGTTTTAGAAGAGAGCCCCTTACAGTGGTGTTCATGTTCCTTTCGGTGATACCAAATGTAGTCTGGGAGTGGATTACAAGACCTTGATAGTCTTGGAGGGTGCGGAACTATGACCTGAGTGTTTTGTAAGCAAAGAATGTCGTTGAAAATTTGTATTTTGTCTTAAAAGCTCATGGATACTTCTTGGAACTTTTGTGTGCTGTAATACATTTATTTTTTTAAATAAGGAATTGAGTTTTAAATTATTCACCAGTAAAATTGATATTTTTACCTCTGTTTATTGCTGGGGATATGGACCACTGCCTTCTCCATTTGAAAAGCTAAAGCATAGCTGGATGCTAGTAGATCATGCCTATAATCCTAGCTATTCAGGAAGCTGAGATCTGAAGATTATAGTTCAAAGCCAGCCTGGGCAAAGTCCATGAAATTCTTATCTCCAGTTGAAAAAAGTTGCAAGTAGGGCAGTGGGTCAAGTGGTAGAGCATCAGCCTCGAATGAAAAAGCTTAAGTGATGTCACACAGGCCTTGAATTCAAATCGCAGTATCAAAAAATACACAAAAGGTACATATGTATACTATATTTGCTTTGTACAAATTAAATGAAATAGATGATAATTTTATACCTGTGAACTTTCAGCTTTCAGAGAAAGGGAAGCCTTATGTTGATATCCAAGGCTTAACAGCCTCCACCATGGAAATCCTGTTGGACTTTGTGTACACGGAAACGGTTCATGTGACAGTGGAGAACGTACAGGAGCTGCTCCCTGCAGCCTGTCTGCTTCAGCTGAAAGGTACGCATATGCACATGAGAAGTTGCTGTTACTCTACCACATGTTGCAAACTGGTGTAATGTTAATCATGAGATTTATGGAAACCAGACTACATGTCCTCATGTTTACTGACCATAGTTTTTGAATTTTTGAGCAGTGAAATATCAGATGTCAATAACAATACAGAGGAACTTCTCCAAATGTGAAAGATTGACTGTGTAAAGAGAGCATTCACCCTTCTATTTTTGAAAGAAATCAAGAGTGAAAGATACATGCATTTTCTTTTTTTTTTTGGGTCCGGTTGTGGGACCTGAACTCTGGGCCTGGGCACTGTCCCTCAACTCTTCAGCTCAAGGCTAGTGCTCTACCACTTGAGCCACAGCGCCACTTCTAGCTTTTTTTCTTTTTGCTTATGTGGTGTTAGGGAATCGAACCCAGGGCCTCATGCATGCAAGGCAAGCGCTCTACCACTGAGCCACCTTCCCAGCCGATACGTGCATTTTCTTATATGTATGTATACAGTATCCTGAAAGGAAATCTGAGAAACTAATAGTATTTATTGCCTGTATGGATACTTTTTTTTTTTTTGTTGGTTGTGGGGCTTGAACTCTGGGCCTGGGCGCTGTCCCTCAGCTCTTCAGCTCAAGGCGAGCACTCTACCACTCGAGCTACAGTGCCACTTCCGGTTTTCTGGTGGTTTATTGGAGATAGGAGTCTCACGGTCTCTCCTGCCCAGGCTAGCTTTGAACCGCGATCCTCAGATCTCAGCCTCCTGAGTAGCTAGGATTACAGGCGTGAGCCACCAACACGGCTCTGTATGGATACTTTTTATCTGTTTATCTTATACTGTTAACTGTTTATTTTCCTGATAAACAGAAAGCTAAGGGGACGTTTCATTTTTTCAAAGGTGAAATAGTTCTAGTAAGTCAAGCACTAATAGCTCACACCTATAATCCTAGCTACTCAGGTGGCTGCAATCTGAGGATTGAGGTTTGAAGTCATCCCATGCAGAAAAGTCCATAAGACTTGTGTATCCAACTAATCGGCAAAAAGCTGCAAGTGGAGGTGTAGCTCAAATGGTAGAATGGAACAAGTCAAGTGAAAGCATGGGGCCCTGAGTTTAGCCCTAGTACCAGTACAAAAAAGAAAAAAATTCTAGTAAACATTTTTCTGTATTTAGAGTTATACTGCTTTTATTTATTTATTTAATTACTTAATTTATTTTTTGGTAGGTCGTGTGGGCTGAATTCTGAGCCTGGATGCTGTCCCTCAGCTATTCAGCTCAAGCTAGGGCTTTACCACTTGAGCCACAGTGCCACTTCCAGCTTTTTTCTGCTTATGTGGTGCTGAGAAATTGAACCCAGGGCCTCATGCATGTGAGACAAGCACTCTACCACTGAGCCACCTTCCCAGCCCTTTTTTTTTTTTTTAAACCAGAGTTTGAACTCAGGACTTGCTAGGTAGGCATTCTATAACTTGAGCCATACCACCCATCCTTTTTATTTTAATTGTTCTTCAGGGAAGGCTTCAAGTTTATTACCCTGGCCCTCCTGGACTATGGTTTTCCTACTTTATACTGACTTGACAGGCATGCACCATAACATCCACTTGTCTTGTTGAGATGAGGTCTTGATAACATTTTGCCTAAAATGGCCTCAAAATGTGATCCTTCTGATCTTCTACCTTCCAAGTGGCTGGGATTATGGGAGTGAACTGTGTCCAGCCTGTTTCTTTAAATTTTTAAACATGTAAAATATCTGTTAAGAGCTGGGCACCGATGGCTCATGCCTGTAATCCTACCTACTCAGGAGGCTGAAATCTGAGGATAGCGGTTCAAAGCCAGCCTGGGCAAGAAAGGCCATGAGACTTTTATCTCCAATAAACTACCAGAAAACCAGAAGTGGCACTGTGGCTCAAGTGGTAGAGTGCTCGCCTTGAGCTGAAGAGATTAGGGACTGCCCCCAGGCCCAGAGTTCAACCGACCAACAACAATAACAAAAAAAATCTATTAAGAATTAATTTTTTTTTTGCCAGTGCTGTGAATTGAACTCAGGCCCTGCACACTGTCTCTGAACCTCTTTTGCTCAAGGCTAGCACTCTGTCACTTGAGCCACAGTGCCACTTCTGGCCTTTTCTGTTTATGTGGTACTGAGGCATTGAACCCAGGGCTTCATGCATGCAAGGGAAGCACTCTACCACTAAGCCACCTTCCCAGCCCCTAAGAATTAAAATTTAACCAAATGGAGGCAAGAGGATTGTGAACTCAAGCCTAGTTTGAGATACAGAGGAAGATCTAAGCCCCAAGTCTGGGATACTTAGCCAGACCCTGTTTCAAAAATAACCTAAGTAAAATAATAATAATAATAATAATAAATAACCTAAGTAAAGCTGGATACTGGTAGCTTATGCCTGTAATCCTAGCTACTCAAGAGGCTGAGATCTGAGGATCACAGTTCAAAGCAAACCTATGCAGAAAATTCCCCATGAGACTCTTATATCCAATTAATCACTCAAAAACCAGAAGTAACACTGTGGTGGTAGAGAGGTAGCCTTGCACACAAAGGGACAGCACCCAGGCCCTGAGTTCAAACCCCCCAACCAACAAAATAAAATAACCTAAGTAAAATTAATAGATAAATATTTAAATTAATGTCCAAAAATTAAAATATAAAGTTTCATAAAATTATTTAATCTCTTAGTTTCTAATCTGTCCTTTTCCCCTTCTTTCTCTCTCTCTCTTTTTAGATAGGATGTTACTTTGCAGCTAGATTCAAACCTGTGATCCCCTTATGTCGGCCTCTGTATGCTAAGATTACAGGCATGCACCGTCATGCATACCATGCTGAGCCAAGCTGTCTTTTTTTTTTCAATGCCTAGTTATGTTTTCATTGTTTCTTCTTTTTATATGCACATAATTGAAATCTTTTCCAATTTTATTTTATATTTTATTTGTGCCCATACTGGGGCTTAAACTCAGTACTTGGCACTGTCACTAATCTTTTTGTTCAAGTTGGTGTTATACCACTTGAGCCACAGCTCCACTTACAGCATTTTGCTGGTTAATTGGAGATGAGAGTTTTATGGATTTCCCTGCCCGGGGCTGGCTTTCAACCATGACCCTTAGATCTCAGCTGCCTCAATAGCTAGGCTTATAAGTTTACGCCTCTGGTACTTTGTGCCCATTCCATTTTAAAAGATAGAAATAGTGTGAAACATTTACATTAGGGCTCAGTTATAAAATTTTGTACACTGGGTCATGTGTGCATGTGAGTATTGCTCGGATGGAACACTGTTTTCTGAATGCCAGGATATCAGACAATGTTTACCACTCAGCGGCATCCCCAGTTCCTATCCTGTTAGACAAGTACAGAAATTTTTTTTAATGTCTTGTTTTTCCTTCACTCTAGAGTCTTACTAAGCTTTGATGGGAATACAGAAGATACCTTATGCTGAATTGCTTTTTTCTTTTACAGATTGGCTCCCAAAGTTTTATAATTTTTGTTAACTGTGCAAATGTTCCTGAAAGTAATCTCTACTCTATAAATATTAGGCAGAGAAAACTGAGTGCCAGTAGCTCACACCTGTAATCCTAACTGCAGTTTGAAGCCAGCCTGGGCAGGAAAGTCCATGAGACTTTTTTTTTTTGAGTCCGGTCGTGAGGCCTGAACTCTGGGCCTGGGCGCTGTCCCTCAGCTCTTCAGCTCAAGGCTAGCACTCTACCGCTTGAGCCACAGCGCTACTTCCGGCTTTTTTCTTTTTGTTTATGTGGTGCTGAGGAATCGAACCCAGGGCCTCATGCATGCAAGGCAAGCGCTCTACCACTGAGCCATCTTCCCAGCCCGAGACTTTTATCTCTAATAAACTACTCAGAAGAAGCCAGAAGTGGTGCTGTGGCTCAAGTGGTAGAGCACTAGCCTTGAGCATAAAGAGGCTCAGGAACAGTGCCCCAAGATCAGCAAAAAAAAAAAAAAAAAGGACTAGGCAGAGACAAGCATAAAGTCTGAAAGTAACACAACACATAACAAACATTTGAACCTCTTAAGCATAAACCTATAATCATGTAGAAAACAGCATGTAGTAAGGTGCTGAAATCTAAGACTCTGAGGCCACATCCTAACCTGCCAGGTGTCATAAATACATTCATTGCCTGTGTTTGTTGTAGGTGTGAAGCAAGCATGCTGTGAGTTCCTCGAAAGCCAGTTGGACCCCTCTAATTGCCTGGGGATCAGAGACTTTGCTGAAACTCACAACTGTGTCGACCTGATGCAGGCAGCTGAGGTTTTTAGCCAGAAGCATTTTCCGGAAGTGGTGCAGCATGAAGAGTTCATTCTTTTGAGTCAAGGGGAAGTGGAAAAGCTGATCAAGTGTGATGAAATTCAGGTATGCATTTGGCTGGCTCTTAAAGCTTTCTTTTTTTTGTGCCAGTCCTGGGGCTTGAATTCAGAGACTGGGCACTGTCCCTGAGCTTTTTTAAGCTCAAGGCTAGCACTGTATCACTTTGAGCTACAGCACCATATCCAGCTTTTTGGTAGTTAATTGGTGATAAGAATCTCATGGACTTTACTATCTGGGCTGGCTTTGAACCATAATCCTCAGACCTCAGCCTCCTGAGTAGCTAGGATTACAGGCCTGAGCCACTAACACCTGGGTCTTAATGCTTTCTTCACAGCCGGCAAACTCTATAGGGCAGACATGCTGTTTTTTTTTTTCTCAGGGCTTCACGGTCAAGTGTCCACAGTGGCTCCCTTTATTTGTACAGTATGTTGCTTTCTTCCATTAAATACATGATACCAGTGCTTAGGAATTTCCATTAGAGAGTATAGAATGATCAGAAATTGGAAGGAAGTTCAATTTTCACCAAATGTTGTTTACTTATTCTCCCATTTTACAGACATGTAAAAATTTTGTACCATGGAGCAACAATTCTGTCAGGTGTTATAGATGCAAAACTGGATGAGGTACAGTTTGTTCATAGCATAGTAATAAAGATAGACAATAGGGCTGGGAAGGTGGCTCAGTGGTAGAGCACTTGCCTTGCATGCCTGAGGCCCTGGGTTCGATTCCTCAGCACCACATAAGCAAAAAGCCGGAAGTGGCGCTGTGGCTCAAGTGGTAGAGCGCTAGCCTTGAGCTGAAGAGCTGAGGGACAGCGCCCAGGCCCAGAGTTCAGGCCCCATGACCGGACCCCCCCCCCCCAAAAAAAACAAAAAAGATAGACAATAATAATAATAGAGTAAAATGAGCTATCTAAGGTAAGATTATATAGAAGGAAGGAGAGTAAACTTTTGTCCAAAGGAGCAGCAAAAGTTTGGTGATATGGCCCTTTGTGAACAGGTGAAAGCTTATAACTGTCATGTGGAGCAGGAGAGGTGAGGAAGGCCATGTGAGCTGGGTAGCAAAGGGGTAGTGCCTCACCTAGCAGAGGAAAGAAGGCTAGAAAAATCTTTCCTGGAAGTGATGCCAGAGCTCAAAGTGGTAGAGCAATAGCCTTGAGGAAAAGAGCTCAGGAACAGTGCCCAGGCTCTTGAGTTCAAGCCTCACACCTGACCGGGGGGGGGGGGGGGGGGGGGGGGGGGGGGGGGGGGGGGACATCTCAGTCCTAATCCTACATCAGAGTACTGGAGTTGGAGCAGCAATTTTGTTGCATATTTTATAGTTAGACTAAGACTGGGAGTGAGAAATACAATATAGGATTAATAAATGTCTTTGGAGCCTGTAGCTTTAATCTCCAGTGACCTAATTCTTTAGCTAGTAGGTTTTTGGAAAAAGTGGCTAGCAAAGCCTGTGGTAAAAGAACAATGTATCTGTTGGGCTTTATTTCCCACAGAAGAAATGTGATTTTTCAGACATGCTTGAGAGTTTTCGTTGTCGTTGTTTTGTTTTTTTCCCCTTTGTTTTTTTCCTTCCTCTTGTAATAAGAAAATTAATTTAAATTAGTTGATTTCCAGAAGTTAGTGGCACATTTCCAGGTGTACCTCATTTATTTACTTATCTTTTTTGTGGTGCTAATGATCAAACTTGGGGCTTTACACTTGTTAACAAGCACTATATTACTGCAGTTACTCTCAGCCTGGTGTGCCTCAGTTTAGACACAAGATTTAAAGGAGGGAATAAAAATTTGATTGATGGTCTCAGTGTTATAGAAGGAATTTGTTAATTCCTCTTTTTTTTTTTTTTGGTTGGTCATGGGGCTTGAACTCTGGGCCTGGGCTCTGTCCCTTAGCTCTTCAGCTCAAGACTAGCACTCTACCATTTGAGCTACAGCATCAATTCCAGTTCTCTGGTGGTTTATTGGAGATAAGAGTCTCATGGACTTTCCTGCCTGGGCTGGCTTTGAACTGCGATTATCAGATCTCAGCCTCCTGAGTAGCTAGTATTACAGGTGTGAGCCACCAGTGCCCGGCTCCTCTTTTTCTTTACCCTTTATTTGGTGGGAACAGTACTATGGGTCTCATACTTGTTAGGTAGCACTCTACCACTTCAGCCATGCCCCAAGTCCAAAATTTGCTATTTAAAGAAATTCTAAAGCAGTCGTTCCAGGTATGGCAGCTCCACTGGGAGGGATGTTCTCAGGACAGCCACCCAGGCCCCTGCCACCCCCACCTGGCCTCCCGGGCCAAGCCTCGCTTCTTCAAGCAGCTCCGGGAGCTCCGAGAAGTTCTAACACTACGTTGATGGACGAGTTGCAGTCATCATTGAGGCTTGCTTTGCCTCTCTTGTGAGTCAGGACTATGTCAATGGAACTGATCAGGAAGAAATTCGACCTGGTGTTGATCAGTGTATCCAAAAGTTTCTGGACATTGCAAGACAAACAGAATGCTTTTTCTTACAAAAAAGATTGCAGTTGTCTGTCCAGAAACCAGAGCAAGTTATCAAAGAGGATGTCTCAGAACTAAGGAATGAATTGCAGCGGAAGGATACACTGGTCCAGAAGCACCTGACAAAGGTGCAGCATTGGCAGCAGGTGCTGGAGGACATCAACCTGCAGCACAAAAAGCCAGCGGACATCCCTCAGGGCTCCCTGGCCTACCTGGAGCAGGCCTCCACCAATATCCCTGCTCATCTAAAGCAGACTTAATGGCCCTGTATGGACAATGTCACCAAACATCCCTCTTGTGGGCCCGGATTTTGGAAGATTGTTTTACTGGAGAATAAGATGATGTCAGTTTTATGTTCCCATAGAATTTCTTCCATAATTTCATGAGCTATTAGTCTGTGTTTCTGCCTTTCTGTCTGTCTGTCTCTCTGGTGAGAGAGTGTGTAGCCCACTGGTCTCAAATTCTCAATCCCTTTGTCTCAGACAGTACTCAGTTTGAGTTCTTTATAAAATGCTTATTGTTTTGATAAACAAAGGGAAAAAAGAAATTCTAAAGCCAGGCACTGGTGGCTGTATCAAGAGGCTGAGACCTGAGGATTGCAGTTCAAAGCCAGCCCCGGCAGAGCAGTCTGTGAGACTTTGCCCCAGTTAACTACCAGAAAAACTAGAAATGGTACCGTGGTTCCAAGTGGTAGAGCACTTGTCTTCAGCAAAAGAGCTCAGGGATAGCACCCTGGCCCAAAGTTCAGGCCCCAGGACCAGCCAAAAAAGAAGGAGGAGGAGGAGGAAGGAAGAGGAAGGAGGAGGAAGGAGGAGGAGGAGGAGGAAGAAAAGAAGGAGAAGAAGAAGGAGGAGGAAAGAAAGAAAGAAAGAAAGAAAGAAATTCTAAGGTTTAGATGTGGTGGCTCATATCTGAAATCCAGCTACAGGGAAGTATAGGTGGTAGGTTCAAGTTTAGGCTGACCCCAGCAAAAAATGTAAGACTCTAATCTGAAAAACAGCTCAACAAAAAGGGCTATAAGTATTGCTCAGTGGTAAAAAGTTTGTCCCAGCATACATAAGGCTCCTGATTCAAACCCTAGTACTGGGGGGAAAAACGATGTATATGATAAAAAACTAGATGATGTAAAAACTTTTTACAAACTAAGGGAATACGCTCTGATTTATTTTGTTAGAAGTAAAAATTTTTATATAAAATAATGAAAGGTCTTAAATGTTTTTCTTAATAAGTTTGAGACAATTTCAAACCCTTCTTTAGTAGCTGAGTGAGAGTGCATTTTTATGTGCTGTTGCTGTCAGCCCAGAGGAGAGGCTCTTCACAGCTGTTGCTGAGTGAAGAATTCGCTAAAATTTTAGTTCTCACCCTTACTGGTGTACCACACTGGATCCTGTGCTGACATGCCAGGCATACCAAAGGAAATGTTCTGCAGACCTACAGAAACCAGTCATTTATAGCATATCTTGGTTTTTCTTGACTGTAGAAGAAGATAAAGTGAATGTAATGCGCCCTCAAACTTGGAGTTCACTTCAAATGGCAATGACGTAAGGAGTACTTACTCAGCAATTATTATTGGCTCATTTGCCCAGTATTTATTGTGCATGTTCCTATACTCTGAATAGTTCCAGTACTGGGAATCCAACTGTGAACAAGACAGAAGAAAAATTCCTGTGTTTGAGAGTGTACTTGCTTTCATTTATTTATTCATTTAAATATCTTTGTTTTCATTTCTGGGGATCAAATTCAGGGCCTTGCACATGCTAGCCAAGCACAGTATCCAGTACAACACCAAGCATGGTGCCATTGAGCTACACCCCAGCCCTGGAGCTCCCATTCTCATGGCACCACTCATTTTTGGTGTTTTTACCTTTTTTTTGTTGTTGTTGTTTTTTGCTAGTCCTGGGGCTTGAACTTAGGGCCTGAGCACTTTCCCTGAGCTTCTTTGCTCAAGGCTAGTGCTCTACCACTTTGGGTGACAGCTTTACTTTTTGCTTTTTGAGGTTGATTGGAGATAGGGTTTTTTGATAGTTGTTTTGGTGTTTTGTTTTTTCCCGTCAGTCCTGGGGCTTAAACTCAGGGCTTGGGCATTGTCCCTGAGCCTCTTTGTATGCAAGGCTAGTGCTCTGCCACTTGAGCCACAGAGCCACTTGTGGCTTTTTTGGAGTAGTTTATGGGAGATTAGAGTCTCATGGAATTTTCTGTCTGGGATGGCATTGAACCCTCAGATCTCAGCCTCCTGAATAGTTAGGATTACAGGTGTGAGCTACCAGCCAGCACCTGGCATTTATTTATTTATTTATTTATTTATTTATTTATTTATTTGTCATAGGGCTTGAACTCTAGGCCTGGGCGCTGTCCCTCAGGTCTTCAGCTCAAGGCTAGCACTCTATCACTTGAGCCACAACACCACTTCAGTTTTCTGGTGGTTTATTGGAGATAAGAGTCTCATGGACTTTCCTGCCTGGGATGGCTTTAAACTGTGATCCTCAGATCTCAGCCTCTTTAGTAGCTAGGATTACAGGCATGAGCCTCGGGCACCCAGCTTATTTCTTTTTTTTTTTTTTTTTTTGGGGGGGGGGGTCCAGTTGTGGGGCCTGAACTCTGGGCCTGGGCACTATCCCTCAGCTCTTCAGCTCAAGGCTAGCGCTCTACCACTTGAGCTACAGTGCCACTTCTGGCTTTTTGCTTTTTGCTTATGTGGTGCTGAGGAATCGAACCCAGGGCCTCATGCATGCAAGTCAAGCGCTCTACCACTGAGCCACCTTCCCAGCCCCTATTTAATTCTTATATCTCCATTTCTCTGGAGGAGGAGACACTGAGACTCAAAGGTTAACCATGACACCATAGCTAGTAAATGAATGGACAGCCAGGATTCAAATTCTGGCAGTCTGCTTCAGAGCGTGTTGGCTGAACCATTTTAAGCTGTGAACTCATCATGTGGTCATTTCTTGCTTGACTATATTTCTTTTTGTCTATTCTAGGCCTTGAACTCAGGACCTTTCCCTTGCTAGATAGGAGCTCTGTCACTTGAGCAACGCCTAATTGTTCAAATCAGAAAGCAGGCACAGGAATCGTTTAGTTAGGGGCTATTACAGGCTTAGAAATAAAGTAAGATGGAAAAGAGCAGGTAAGTAGTCAAGAGCTGAGATGAAAATTTTTCTCAAATTTGTATCATATTTGGACTTTGCTTTTTCTAGAAAGACAAAATATTTTTTTTTTGTTAGTCCATATGCTATCCTATCCGTAAAGAGGAAGCAGATGTCTGGCTTCCAGTTGCTAATGAACACTTCCTCTTATTAAGTAAAACAAAAGCAGTTAAAACAGTGGAGAGTAATATGTCATATTAGTTAAATCAACACAATTTTTTACAGTCAGACTTGGCAGGAGCCACCAGTGCCTGGCTGTTCTGAGCGTTGAATGAGAATGCCACTGCCTGGTACAGAAGAGAAATCTTTGAAAATTATTGTGGTAACATTTATTTTCCTACATTAACATTGAGCTCCTACTCCTCGTTTAGCTGTTTCTCTGTAATTCTAATTAACTTTAGTAAAATTAAACTCTGCTCATCATTGGAAACTCCATCTTTCAATTGATTTGTCATATTTAAACCTAGAATGAGTCAGAATCTATCGTGAACCATTATTTTGGTATTTGTGGGAGGGGTGTGAAAGCATTGGGACTACCACTTGAACCATGACTCTACTTCTAGCTTTTGGGTGTTAAATTGGAGATAAGAGTCTCAAACCACAGCCTCAGAGCTCAACATCCTGAGTAGTAGAGTTACAGACATGAGGCACCAGTACCTGTCTTATCTTTAAATAATTTTTTTTTAATCTTGAGCATCCTTGTGTACTTTCCTCCACTTCTAGTTATTCAGAGATGAGTCCTTTCTCCATTACCTCAATAGCTTACCACCATTGCCACAGCTCTAGTCCACATGTCTTCCATCTCTGACCTGTTGTTTTAGAGTAGCAGCTAAGTGACCCTCTAGCTCTTGGTACGTCTAAACTCTTACACTAGTGGTCACCAGTGTAATCTTTACAAAATATCAATCAGATTATATTACTAGCCTGAAAAAATTTAAAGACCTCTAGTTCAGTCTCCCTTCCACGCCCTTCTCCTCTTCTTTCTGTGTGATTATGGGGACTTGCACTCAGGGTCTTGCCCTTGCTTGGCTTTTCAGTCAAGGCTGGTGCTCTCCTGTTTGAGTCACAGCCCTTCTTCCTGACTTTCAGTTATTCTTAAAGTACATTAGTCTTCTCACACCCTCTCTGATTGACCTTCAGCTGTTTCCCTCACTCATTCTACACTAGCCACCAGTTTCCTCAAGCCACCAGTTCTAATTGCTTTAGGTTATTGCTGTATACTAGAAGATAGAAACAATCTGTGCTGTCAAGTTTGATAGTGAAGTCACTGGCCACATGTTGTTGGGTACCTGAACTGTATTTAGTACAATTGAGAAACCGAATTTTAAACTTATTTTTAGTTTATTTAAATGTTAATAGTCACACTTGGATAGCGGCTACCAGGTTGTTCAGTGTACCTAGTCTGGTGCTTCTGGATGTGTTCTGCTGTTTGCCTAAAAGTGCTCTTATCCTCCTCATCCAATTTCAACACAGTGCCTCCTCAGGGACGCTTCCCTGATTTCATCAGTTCTGAATTAGCAAATCTCATGTTGTTCTGTCCCATATCCCTAGCACAGCTGAATCAAACCACAGATTGTTCTTCACAGTTGTTTCTTCCCTTAAGATCCAGGATCATGGGGCTGGGAAGGTGGCTCAGTGGTAGAGCGCTTGCCTTGCATGCCAGAGGCCCTGGGTTTGATTCCTCAGCACCACATAAGCAAAAAGAAAAAAGCCGGAAGTGGCGCTGTGGCTCAAGTGGTAGAGCGCTAGCCTTGAGCTGAAGAGCTGAGGGACAGCGCCCAGGCCCAGAGTTCAGGCCCCATGACCGGACCCAAAAAAACAAACAAACAAAGATCCAGGATCATATCTGTTTGATTTGTTCACCACTGTCTTTATCAGTTTCAGCACAGTGCCTGGCACTTTGTTAAGGTTCAATAAAGCCATGAAATCAGACTTTTCCGTAACATTTCCTGCACTTCTTTCTAGAGTACCATAATTCTTTTTTTTTTTTTGGTCCAGTCTTGAGGCCTGAACTCTGGGCCTGGGCGCTGTCCCTCAGCTCTTCAGCTCAAGGCTAGCACTCTACCGCTTGAGCCACAGCACCACTTCTGGCTTTTTTCTTTATACTTATGTGGTGCTGAGGAATCGAACCCAGGGCCTCAGGCATGCAAGGCAAGCGCTCTACCACTGAGCCACCTTCCCAGCCCATAGAGTACCATAATTCTTTGGAAAAGTTCACAAGCTATTTTGTTTTGTTAATGAGATCAGCCTGAAACTTAAAAAGGTCTCTCTCAGAATATACATGCTCGAGGGGTAAATGGGAAGGACACAGAACCCATATTCATATGTCTCTGGGAAGCCCTAGGTATTATTGTACTTAGCATCTTTCTGATAATGTAGGCTTTCCTTTGTCCAGTTTGTCATATGTGAGCCTAGACTTAAGTTCCCATTCGTTAAATATATCATCTCAAATAGCAGTGACTTAATAGTAATTGCTCAAGCTGGGCGCTGGTGGCTCACGCCTGTAATCCTAGCTACTCAGGAGGCTGAGATCTGAGGATCACAGTTCAAAGCCAGCCCAGGCAGGAAAGTCTGTGAAACTCTTATCTCCAATAATAAACCACTAGAAAACCAAAGTGGCACTGTGGCTTAAATGGTAGAGCGCCCGTCTTGAGCTGAAGAGCTGAGGGACAGCACCCAGGCCCAGAGTTTAATCCCCACAACCAACCAAAACAAAAAAAATTAGTAATTGCTCAAATGTCAAGTGACCATGTCTTGAAAACTGCAATATGAGATGTAGTGCTATAGAAAGCCCCTGCATGGGCTGGGAAGGTGGTTCAGTGGTAGAGCGTTTGCCTTCCATGCATGAGGCCCTGGGTTCGATTCCTCAGCACCACATAAGCAAAAAGAAAAGAAAAGCCGGAAGTGGCGCTGTGGCTCAAGTGGTAGAGTGCTATCCCTGAGCTGAAGAGCTGAGGGACAGCGCCCAGGCCCAGAGTTCAGGCCCCACAACTGGACCCCAAAAAAAGAAAGCCCCTGCTCCTGGGGTTATGAGGAGCCTGAAGCTTATTAGACAGTTATTAATACAAGTAATTTCAAGAGCCAATTTTAACTAGTGCAAAAAATTCCCTACCCACTCTCCCTAAAAATTGCAGATATGACCTAATAAAAAAATCAGAGATAAGAGAAATTTTGAAATGATGGTCAACATGTGACAATTTTATTAGGTACTAACTTTGGTATTTGGTTTTGTTTTTAATCCTATTCACTTAAATTCTTTTTCCTACATCTGAAAAGATTGTTTTCCCAAGAGCCTATCCATTTCTGGAAGATAGAAAATTATGGTGGGAGGTGACAGGAAGTAGAATAGAGTAGTAAACATGGTTTTTGGGGGGAGATTGTGAACTGAGAAAGCAGCTGTCCTTGATGTGTAAGTATACATTTACAGGTGGATTCAGAAGAGCCAGTCTTTGAGGCTGTCATCAATTGGGTGAAGCATGCCAAGAAGGAGCGAGAAGAATCTTTACCTGACCTGCTACAGTATGTGCGGATGCCCCTGCTGACCCCCAGGTACATTACAGATGTAATAGATGCTGAGGTAAGTCATGCATGATGGTCAGGAACCAGAACCTTGACTAGCGGTTGCAGCTTAGCAATATATCTGGAAAATCTGATAGTTTCAATGTAGACAGAGTCCTGGCTTGCTTCTCCAGGAATGTAAGACAGGTGGTTCAGGGTACTCTCCATGCATATTTCTTTTTTTTTTGGGGGGGGGGTTCCGGTCGTGGGGCCTGAACTCTGGGCCTGGGTGCTGTCCCTCAGCTCTTCAGCTCAAGGCTAGCGCTCTACCACTTGAGCCATAGCGCCACTTCTGGCTTTTTTCTTTTTGCTTATGTGGTGCTGGGGAATTGAACCCAGGGACTCAGGCATGCAAGGCAAGCGCTCTACCACTGAGCCACCTTCCCAGCCCCTCTATGCACATTTCTAAGAAAAGGTCATTACTTGGCAAGTGAAATTCTTGACACAAATGAAAATTTGTGATAATTTAATTTTGTTTTATTGGCTTTTTGTTTTACATACTTCTAAGGGGTTTTTGGTTTGAGGTGCTAGTTTTTTTCTTTCTTCTGGTTCTAGGTATTGAATTTGACCTTGAGCTTACTAGGAAGTGCTTTATGCCACAACCCCATCACTAGGAGTTTTATTTAAGCAGCATCAGATGATAAACTTTGTCTCTTGCCCTGAAAAGAAAAACAGAGATGGTTTTCTCAGCAGGCCATTTTATTCTTTAGTGTAGCCAGCATGAAATGAGGCTGATGCATTTTAGTTTTAAATTTGGTCATGATGAATTTGTCTATAGAAGTGTTTTTCCAAGCTGGGTACTGTGCTCTAGAAAATCACTATGTGTGGGGCTGGGAAGGTGGCTCAGTGGTAGAGCGTTTGCCTTGCATGCATGAGGCCCTGGGTTCAATTCCCCAGCACCACATAAGCAAAAAGAAAAAAGCCGGAAGTGGTGCTGTGGCTCAAGTGGTAGAGCGCTAGCCTTGAGCTGAAGAGCTGAGGGACAGCGCCCAGGCCCAGAGTTCAGGCCCCACGATCGGACCCAAAAAGAAAAAAAGAAAAAGAAAATCACTGTGTGCATTCACTTGAGACCTTTTTCAACCAATAGATATGTACAGTGGCCCATGCTTGTTATCTTAGCTGTGTGCAAGGTTGAGTTTGGGAGGAGTCCTGGTGCCAGGTAAACCCAGACAGAAAAGCTTGAGACTTTTTGAGAAAGAAGCTGGCGTAGTAGTACACATTTGTCATCCCAGCTACAATGGGAAACCTGAAACAGGTTGATCACAGTCTAGGCACACATCTGGCAGGAAGCAAGGTCTTATCTCAGAAAAGGGCTAAAGGTGCAGCTCAGCAATAGAGCATAAGCCCTGAGTTAAACCTAGAGCCCAAAAAAAAGTGTTTTTTCAACTTAAACTGTCTTTTCAGAATTTTTTATTTATAGTACTAAAGGTTGAACCTAGGGCCTTACACATTGTAAGCAAGCTTTCTATCACTGAACTATATTCCTACAACAGAGTCTCTCTGTATAGCCAGGGGTAACCTTGAGCTCCCTAGACTGACTTTGATCTCAAGACCTTCCTGCTTCTGCTTCCCAGTGCAGAGAAGATGACAGGCATCCACCACCACACCTGGCATCAATGTTTTCATAATTTTTATCACATGTATCACCTGTGTTACCTGGACTGTATAATGGGTAAACACTGATTTATATCTGTATGTTATAAATCATTGAATAAGTTCCTTCTCTGGCCCACTCTGGATCTTTCTAAAAGTTAACCACAAAGACAGTTTTATCATTTGCTTTAAAAGGTTTCCAGCTGGTTAGTGTCACATCTCAAACTCATTTGTCCTATTTGTAATTTTTCTTGCAACTTATACATATATCCATGTCCAGTTCTTTAATTGTGGTTGGTTAGGTACGCAGACTCTGAAGCCAGAATAGGGGCTGAAACCCCACATCCAGCACTTCCTAAGTGAACCTTAAACAGACTAATTTTTTTTAAATTTTTTATTTTTGGCCAGTCATGGGGCCTGGGTACTGTCCCTCAGCTCTTTAGCTCAAGACTAGCACTCTACCACTTGAGCCACAGTGCCACTTCCGGCTTTTTCTGCTTATGTGGTGCTGAGGAATCGAACCCAGGGCCTCATGCATGCAAGGCAAGCACTCTACCACTGAGCCACCTTCCCAGCCCCAGATTAATTTTTTATTTTATTTTATTTTTTTGTCGGTCGTAGGGCTTGAACTCTGGGCCTGGGCGCTGTCCCTGCGCTCTTCAGCTCAAGGCGAGTGCCCTACCACTTGAGTCACAGCACCACTTCTGGTTTTCTAGTGGTTTATTGGAGATAAGAGTCTCATGGACTTTCCTGCCGGGGCTGGCTTTGAATCAAGATCTTTAGATCTCAGCCTCCTGAGTAGTTAGGATTATAGGTCTGAGCCACCGGCGCCCGGCTCAGCCTCCTGAGTAGTTAGGATTATAGGTCTGAGCCACCGGCGCCCGGCTCAGATGAATATTTTTTGTGCTTCAACTTTCTTATCTATAGAATAGAATAGTATAGTATCTTATAGATTATTGTACCTGGTAAGTTAATATGCAGACTTAATTTTAGAACCATGTCTTGCATATCAATATTTGGTATTATTGCTTTCTAATGCATACTGAAAACTTAGTGGGTCAGGTTAATGGATGTGCTGTGCAATTAGAACTTCCATTTAATCAGGTTCATTTAGTGAGAAGTTCATTTAATCAGAAGAAAGAGATGGTGTGTTCAAAATGGTACAATTTTAGGAAAGGTTTATATAAAGGAATTTTTTGCAAAGGTGTAAGTATAGAGAAGCAACAAATTAGTGAAATATTTGGGTTGAGAACCTTTAAATCTGTCAACAACCCTTAAACTTGAAAGGCCAGAATGGCTACCAGAACCTAAAAGAAAAAAGTCTAATAGACTCAATGCCTAGGAAGTAACCTTGACCAGGGCTGGGAGCCTGGCTCAAGTGATAGAGTGCCTGCCAAAACATAAATAAAAGGAAATAAAGCCTTGACCCTCCTCCCCCCGCCCAAGTCCGTGACTTGAACTCAGGGCCTGGGCACTGTCCCTAAGCCTCTCGGTGCTCAAGGCTAGCACTCTACCACTGAGCCACAGCCCTACTTCTGGTTTTTTCTGTTCATGTGGTATTGAGGAATGGAACCCAGGACTTTATGCATGTTAGACAAGCACTGTACCACTAAGCCACATTCCCCAGCCCTTGACCTTTGGTCCTTTGGTGAGCCAACCTTAACAAGAAGCCACAGTTGCAGCCCAACTGAATCATTCAAATGGACCAGTCTTCTGAGCCAGAGAGCATAGTGGAGGAGGATACAGAGACTATGGGAGGCAAAGGACAGTACAGAGCTTGGCTGGAAACAGGTGTGAAAATTATGACAATGATGTGACCTTTGAGGAAGTCATTTCAGAAAAGACTGAAAGCCAGGTGCTGGTGGCTCATGCCTGTAATCCTAGAGTCTCAGGAAGCTGAGAGCTGAGGCTCAAAGCCAGCCTGCCAGGAAAGTCTGTGAGATTCTTATCTCCAACTAACCAGAAAATCAGAAGTGGAGCTGTGGCTCAAAGTGGTAGACCACTAGCTTTGAGCACGAAACTCAGGGACAGCATCCAGACCCCGAGTTCAAGCTCTTTGACTGACCAATAGAAAAGGCTGAAATCCAGGTATCCATGGTTCATGCCTATAATCATAGCTACTAGGGAAGCTGAGATTGGGCAGAAAAGTTCATGGAAACCCTGTCTCAACCCACAGCTGAATACAGTGGTGCATGCCTGTCATCCAGCAACTACAGGAAGCATAAAGTAGTCAGGTCACAGTCAGGGGTGCACCTGAGCAAGAAGCAAAACCCTATCCTAAAACCCAGGGAAAAACAAGGCTGAAGATTATGGCTTATGGTAGAGTGCCAGCCTAAGTGCATTGCCCTGAGTTTAAACCCCCCAGTATTGCTCCCCTTGCTCCAAATAAAATCTATAACTACTTGAAAAAGGAAATTAGCTAAGTATTGGTGCCTTATGCCTATAATCCTAGCTACTCTGGAAGCTGAGATTTGAGGATCTCAGAAGTTTGAAGACAGCTTAGGCAGCAAAGATTTTGAGATTCTTATCTCCAATTAAGCACACACACACACACAGAAGTGGAGCTGTGCCTCAGTTTTAGGACACTAAACTTGAGCAGAAAACACACACACACACACACACACACACACACACGGAAGTGGAGCTGTGCCTCAGTTTTAGGACACTAAACTTGAGCAGAAAACACACACACACACATACACATGCACGCACGCATGCACACACGCGCAGGCACCCAGGGACAGTGCCCAGGCCCTGAATTCAAGCCCCAGGACTAGCACCAAAAATAAAGAAAATAAAGAAAAATGAAAATTTAAAAATCATTTCTGTAAACCCACAGACATCCTCTTGACATCACAGGCCTTTGAAAACTGGTTTTCTATATTGTTAATTTTTTTTGGGGGGGGGTCCGGTTGTGGGGCCTGAACTCTGGGCCTGGGTGCTGTCCCTCAGCTCTTCAGCTCAAGGCTAGCGCTCTACCACTTGAGCCACAGCACCACTTCTGGCTTTTTTCTTTTTGCTTATGTGGTGCTGAGGAATCAAACCCAGGGCCTCATGCATGCAAGGCAAGAGCTCTACCACTGAGCCACCTTCCCAGCCCTATATTGTTAATTTTTTATGTGTCCTTTTTCTTTCAGTATTAGAAATTGCCCTTGTGGTTCACTATACTAAGTACTCACTGTACTGTTTCAGCCTTTCATCCGCTGTAGCTTACAGTGCAGAGATCTAGTTGATGAAGCAAAGAAGTTCCATCTGAGGCCTGAACTTCGGAGTCAGATGCAGGGACCCAGGACAAGGGCTCGTCTAGGTAAGTTGGCATCTTGGCAGAATGAGGGATGCTTTTCAACTACCTTTTACAGGGAACACAATATAGTTGAAATGAACATTCTGTATTATGTACAAAAACCTCTTTGCAGACCTGTTTTTAATCTTTATTGTCTTATCTTAGACAAGTCACTGCCATTCTAAGCTTTACTTCCTCTAACCTAAGAATATCTTCACTATCTCTGTCTCATATCTGTTCTGGGATTATAGGAGGTAAGTACAAAAGGACTTCATAAATTGTCAAGTATTATGTGAATGGTACAACTTTATTTCAGCTTTTTTAGATCTGTGCTTGATAGATTATCTTGAATGCCATGTTGTAAGTGGTATGTTCTCAGTTACCTCTCCCCTTTCCTTGTGTATGTTAGTTTTGCCCATTCTAGAATGAAAAGAGGAAGGACTTTTGGGCACATAAAATTGCACTAATTAATTAGGAGAGAGTGAGGGAAGGGGTAACGTTATCAAAAATAAGAAATGTACTTGTTTCCTGACTTACATAACTGTAATCCCTGTATGCATCATCTTTAAAATAACAATAAAAAAAAGAAAAAAGGAAAAAATTACATTAATATTAAAAGATCCTGCCTTTAGACAATTTGCTTCTCCAGATGGAATGTGAGCTGCCTGCTGGGACCTTTTAGGTCACTTTGGAGAAGGGGCTACTTTGTTTAGTAAGTATACAGGACAGGTACTCTCTTAGAAAATGAGCTTAACTACATGGCTTATATTTGTTGCCAAGAAAAATTTCAGTGATCTGCTATACCCATCACCCAATTTCAACAATGATCAACTCACTGCTAATTATCAGAATTCCAGACACAATATAATTCTATTTCAGTATATCATACTTCAGTGTGTGTCTCTAAAACACACAGAATCCCTATTAACACATGTGAAAACACGTAGCTATATGTGGTGGTACATATCTGCAATTCCAGCACATGGGAGGTAGAGGCAGGGAGATCATGACTTCAAGGCTAGCACAGGCTACATAGTAAGACCCTGTCTCAGAAAAACTAAATAAAACACATAGCATACAGAATTCCTACTGTCATTAGCTATCAAATACATATTTGCTTAATTTCTTACTGCAATTATTTGTTGTCTATTTTTAGACATTTCATTTCTTCAAATCAGGATTAGCTCTAAATTCACATATTACTCTGAAAAGCTTCCTTTCAATAAATTTAAAAATTTCACTTCATTGCATAAGTTAAACACATTGCCACTTACTTTACTTTTGTGGCACCACTGATTCTCTTTTGGGAAGCAGATTTTCACAAAATTAAGACCAGGGAAACATACAGCAGATCGCACAATGATCTAAACACAACCAACAGTAACATAAGACTCAGAATAAATAAATAAGACTCCAAACTGATTGCTCCCAATTATCTGACCTACTTTAGAGTGGACAGTGTGTTTGTGGGAACCCTATAACAAGAAACACCTTTGGTGTATTTTTTTTTCCCTATTGGATAATTTTGGGAAGGTGAGCGTATTACAGAGAATAATTTAGACAGCCTGAATCTTCTGTATGGTAAACACCAAGATACTTCTTTTCATTTGATGGCTAGAAGATCTATCTGTAAAAGATCTTTGTAAGTTTCAGCACTTGAACATCCATTTTTCTCAGTTTACCAACAGGGCCCCACACCCGATTCTAACAGGTACTTTTGCGGGTATATATGTGTAAGAAGTGTTCCTTTAGCTGTGTATTAATGCTTTTGAAGGTTCACTTATGTTCTGTGATAATGCACATTGTATATTGAGTATTTTTACAAGGAAGATGTTTGAATTTATTTCAAATAAATATGTGTTTGTTTTTGGTTGGTCATGGGGCTTGGGCGCTGTCCCTCAGCTCTTCAGCTCAAGGCAAGCACTCTACCACTTGAACCACAGTTCCACTTCTGGTTTTTGAGTGGTTTATTGGAGATAAGAGGCTCACAGACTTTCCTGCCTGGGCTGGCTTTGAACCATGATCCTCAGATCTCAGCCTCCTGAGTAGCTAGGATTACAGGCGTGAGCCACCAGAACCTAGCTTTAAATATGTATTTTTTTTTATTTTGAATATATATCTTCTGAAAAACAAGCAAAATTTTATAAGTTGGTTCCTAAGCCTTTGCCCTTATCTTGCAACAAGGTTGCCAGGTTGCAAGAAAAAGTAACCTTTTCCTCTCCTACCTCTATCCTCAGGAGCCAATGAAGTGCTTTTGGTGGTTGGAGGCTTTGGAAGTCAGCAGTCTCCTATTGATGTGGTAGAAAAATATGATCCTAAAACTCAGGAGTGGAGCTTTTTGCCAGTAAGTAATGGTAGAACCATTTGTGGGTGGAAAGCGTAAGTGTTCTCATTCTCTGATTCTAGATCATAACTGCTTCAGCTAGGAGAGTAAAGCCTGCTGATAGCCTAATGTTTCAACCAGTGGTGTATGAATACAGTAGATCCTGAACAGTGGTTGACTGTTTAGATTACAATGTTCTGCCATAAAAACATCAGTGGCCTATTCAGATTTATTCATTTAGACACTCAACATCCTCCATTGGTCCTGCCAAGTTAAATTGTACTACATCAAGTGATCATTTGAAATAAGATGGTATCTTTCTCCCTCAGTTTAGTAAAGCAGGTCCAATGGAACGTATTTCTATTTCAATGCTGAATGAACAATAATAGTTGTGAAAATCCCTTCCCCCCACCCCACCCAGTCCTGGGGCTTGAACTCCGGTCCTGGTTACTGTCCCTCAGCCTTTTTGTGCTCAAGGCTCTACCACTTGAGCCACAGCACCACTTCTGGCTTTTTCTTAGTAGTTTGGTAAGCATCTCACAGACTTTTCTGCTGGGCTGGCTTCAAAACATGATCCTCAGATCTCAGCCTCCTAAGTAGCTAGGATTATAGGCTTGAGCTACTGCTCCCTGTGTGGAAATCTTGTTGTGGGGCTTGAACTCTGGGCTTGGGCACTGTCCTAGTTCTCTTCAGCTAAGGTGAGTGCTCTACCACTTGAGCCACATTGTCACTTCTGGTTTTCTTTTTTTTTTTTGGGGGGGGGTCCGGTCATGGGGCCTGAACTCTGGGCCTGGGCGCTGTCCCTCAGCTCTTCAGCTCAAGGCTAGCTCTCTACCACTTGAGCCACAGCACCACTTCTGGCTTTTTTCTTTTTGCTTATGTAGTGCTGAGGAATCGAACCCAGGGCCTCAGGCAGCAAGGCAAGTGCTCTACCACTGAGCCACCTTCCCAGCCCCATCACTTCTGGTTTTCTAGTGGTTTATTGGAGATAAGAGTCTCATAGACTTTCCTGCTGGGGCTGGCTTTGAACCGTGATGCTCAGATCTCAGAGCTAGGATTACAGGCGTGAGGCACCGGCACCCTGCCTGTGTGGAAATCTTTTGAGCAAAATAAATAAATAAATAAAAAATAAAAATAAATAAATAAATAATAATAAAAAAAAAGAAATCTTTTGAGCAGTCCTCCTACCCTTTAGATTTTTGAATCATGGCCCTTAGTAATGTGCTAGTACTTTTCCAGTGTATGGAGGCCTATCAGTTTCTTAGTTTATAGCCTTCTATAAAGAAAAGAGACACTCGGATAGGTGGAAACCATGAGGTCTTTGGGAACATTGGAACAAGGCAAAAATGTGCCGAAGATTTGCATCTTTTCTTTTTATATGTGTATGTCTGTCTTGGGCTTGAACTCAGGCCCTTGACACTGTCCGTGAACTTCTTTTTGCTCAAGGCTAGTGTTTTACCACTTGAGCCATAGCTCTACTTCTGGCTTTTCTGGTAATTTATTGGAGATAAGAGTCTAGCAGACTTTGCTGCCCTGGCTGGCTTCGAACCATGATCCTCCAATCTCAGCCTCCTGAGTAGCCAAGATTACAAATGTGAGCCACTGGCATTCAGTGATTTGGATCTTTTGAAGCCCCACAATGAGTGTTTTTTTGTTTTGTTTTTTTTTTGGTTGGTCATTGGGGCATGAAGTCTGGGCCTGGGCACCAGCCGTCCCTCAGCTCTTCAGCTCAAGGTGAGTGCTGTTACCACTTGAGCCACAATGCCACTTCTGGTTTTCTGATGGTTAATTAGAAATAAGAATCTCACGGATGTTTCTTGCCTGGGCTGGCTTTGAACCATGATCCTCAGATCTCAGCCTCCTGAGTAGCTAGGATTATGGGCGTGAGCACCCAGCTACATTTGTTGCCACTGCCGCCGCCTCCTCTCCCCGCCCCCACCCCCCTGCTGTCCTGGGACTTGAACTCTTGGGCTGGACACTGTCCCTAAGCTTTCTGTGCTCAAGGCTAACACTACCATGTGAGCCACAACTCTTACTTCCAGCTTCTAGTTAATTGGAGATATGAGTCACCTGGGCTGGGAATGTGGCTCAGTGGTACAGTGTTTGCCTAGCATGCATGAAGCCTGGGTTCGATTCCTTGGTACTAGATAAACAGTAAAAGCTGGAAGTGGTGCTGTGGCTCAAGGCTTTTGCCTTGAGCAAAAGAAGTTCAGCGGGGCTGGGAAGATGGCTCAGTGGAAGAGTAGCTTGCCTTGCATGCATGAGGCCCTGGGTTCAATTCCTCAGCACCACATAAGCAGAAAAAGCCGGAAGGCCCTGGGTTCAATTCCTCAGCACCACATAAGCAGAAAAAGCCGGAAGTGGCGCTGTGACTCAAGTGGTAGAGCACTGGCCTTGAGCTGAAGAGCTGAGGGACAGTGCCCAGGCCCAGAGTTCAGGCCCCACAACTGACCCCCCCCCAAAAAAAAGAAGTTCCGCGACAGTGCCTAGCCCCAAAGTTCAAGCCCCAGGACTGGGGAAAAAAAAAAGTCTCATGGACTTCCCTGCCTCGGCTTGCTTTGAACCGTGATCCTCAGATCTCAACTTCCTGAGTGGCTAGGACTACAGGTGTGAGCAACCAGCGCCTGGCCAGTGAGCCTTTTGTTTGGTAGGTAGTCTGCTAGAGGCCACTTAAGGAAGAACTGCTGGCTCAAGGAGGGTTCATGGTAACAAAGAAGCAGAGAGACATGTAGATAAAAACAGAAGGATAGCTAAAGGTAAGACCTGAAACTTGCTTCACTGAAATGCTCTGTACTCTTCTCTCCCAATGTCAAGAGCATCACTCGCAAGAGACGCTACGTAGCCTCAGTATCCTTACATGACCGGATCTACGTAATTGGTGGCTATGATGGCCGTTCCCGCCTCAGTTCAGTGGAGTGTCTAGACTACACGGCAGATGAGGATGGGGTCTGGTATTCTGTGGCCCCTATGAATGTCCGACGAGGCCTTGCTGGAGCTACCACCCTGGGAGGTAGGCGTGGCTTCCAGGCAACGTTTCCATCTCGTAGCTGGTCAGTATTCTTGCCTCTCTTATTGTCTGGCAGGAGTATGAAATATGGAGGATAAGTTGGTAAGATCAGATATTCCATTTTGCTTTTGTAAATATCAAATTACAGAAACTGTTTCATAATTGTGAATATTTCAACATTGACTGCAGAATTGGTCATTCAGGTTCCATTGCATTATACGGGAACTAACACTTAATTGTAATTTCACACATTACTATGTTAGTCTTCAAATGCTTTTTTTTTTTTTTGTACCAGTCTCAGGACTTGAACTGAGGGCCTAGACATTGTTCCTGAGCTTTTGCGCTCAAGACTAGCACTTTACTACTTTGTGCCACAGCTCTGTTTCTTACCCCAGGCTGTCTTAGAACCATGATTCTCAGATCTCAGCCTCTTGAGTAGTAAGGATTACAGGGATGAACCAGGAGTACCTGGCTTCAAATGCTTTTAAGAATTCATCTTAAGCTGGATGTTAGTGGTTCTTTAATCCTAGCTACTCAGGAGTCTGAGATCTGGAGGGCCATGGTTCAAGGCCGTTCTGGGAAGAAAAGTTCTCTTATACCAACTCCAAATAACCAACAAAAAGCAAGAAGGAAGGCATGGCTCAAGTGGTAGAATCCCAGCCTAGGACGTACAAGGTCTTGCATTTTAACCTTAGCACTACCACCAAAATAATAAATAAAATTTTTATTTTTACAGCATCCTTCTCCCCTCTCATTCTCCTACCCCCTTCCTTCCTTCTTTATTCTTTCTTCTTTTTCTGTCAATCAGGGGACTTGATCTCAGGGCCTAGGCACTGTCCCTGAGCTGTTTTATTCAAGACTAACACTCTTGGGGGGGAGAGAGGGGTGTAGTTGAGGAGGTGGGAGGGATGGGATGGTAGGGGAAAAACAAAGGAGACAACAATGCTGGATAAGAAATGTACTCATTACCTTGTTCATGTAACTGTAACCCCTCTATACAGTATTTTCACAATAAAAAACTTAATTAAAAAAAAAAAAAGACTAGCACTCTACCACTTTGAACCACAGCTCCACTTCCAGTTTTTAGGTGGTTAATTGGAGATATGTGTCTTGTGGACTTTCCTGCCCAAGCTGGCTTCAAACTGCTGTCCTCAGATCTCAGACCTCCTGAGTAGCGAGGATTACAGATATGAATCTCCACTGCCCAGTTTCTCCTTTGATTTACTATGCAACCCAGGCTCAGCCTCCTGCCTCTATTCTATCATGAGTGATTATAGCCATGCACCACCGCATCGAGCCTATGCAATTCTTTTAATGTCTGAGCTGTGCTATTTTTCTTGTCTCTGAGACTCAAATGATTTATCCCATGAAGAAATACTATGCTGCATCAGTGGCTCACGCCTGTAATCCTGGCTCCTCAGGAGGCTGAGATCTGAGCCCTTCAGGAAAGTCCTTGAGACTCTTATCTCCAATAAACCACTCAGAAAACCGGAAGCGGAGCTGTGGCTCAAGTGGTAGAGCACTTGCATTGAGCTGAAGAGCTGAGGGGGACAGCGCCCAGGCCCAGAGTTCAAGCCCCATCACTGACAAAAAAAAGAAAAAAGAAAAGAGAAATACTACGCTATGCCTCCAGATATCTGAAGGACCTGTGGGGAATTTGTAGAGAAAAGAGTTCTCCTTATTTAATAGTGTGTGATTTGTTCATTCTGAACAGATATGATCTACGTCTCTGGAGGCTTTGATGGAAGCAGGCGTCATACCAGTATGGAGCGATATGACCCAAACATTGACCAGTGGAGCATGCTGGGAGATATGCAGACAGCTCGAGAGGGTGCAGGACTGGTTGTAGCCAGTGGAGTGATATACTGTCTAGGTACTCAGTGTGGGATGAAGGGATGAGAACCTGGGTTGGTGGCTCTGGGTGGATCCTCTTTTTTTTTTTTTTTTGCCAGAATTAAGTTTATAGGCGTCCCTCTACACAGCCTATACTCTTGCTCAGTATATTCTTCATTAACTGGCATTATCAGAAAAAAGTAGAGGGCTGGGAAGGTGGCTCAGTGGTAGAGTGCTTGCCTTGCATGCCTGAGGCCCTGGGTTCGATTCCTCAGCACCACATAAGCAAAAAGAAAAAAGCCGGGAGTGGTGCTGTGGCTCAAGTGGTAGAGTGCTAGCCTTGAGCTGAAGAGCTGAGGGACAGCGCCCAGGCCCAGAGTTCAGGCCCCACGACTGGACCCAAAAAAAAAAAAAAGTAGAACACTAGTTTTTCTCTGGGTTATTAGAACAAAATAACAAAATTAAATTAACAGAATCAGGTAAAGCACTCAGAGAAGGCCACCTTCGACTTACCCTTTTTTCTGGAATGATCTCTACTTTGTCTTCTAGGAGGATATGATGGCTTAAATATCTTAAATTCAGTTGAGAAATATGATCCCCATACAGGACACTGGACTAATGTTACACCAATGGCCACAAAGCGCTCCGGTAAGACCAAATCTGAGGACGCCCATGATAAACCAGGCGGATAGTGTGGTCACAGAATAGTGTCAGTGAACCAGAGTTGTAGTTCCTGTTCCCTGGGAACCTGTATAAAATTAGGAGTCAGATTCTAGTCTTCTCTGTGCATTTCTCTTCTCTAAATGTTAGTGATGATTAAAAAAAAAACAAAAACTTTTAACTTGATTGTAAATTTGAGGAAAGCAGCTTTTTTCTGAATTTTTCTCTCTTCAAAACTTGAGTTTGAATTCATTTTGTCACTTGCTTGACAGGTGATCTACCACTTGTACAATTTCCCCTCCTTGATCCCCCTCCCAAATCCTTTTTAAGATACATATATATTTTTTAAATTTAATTCATTTTTGCCAGTCTTGGGTCTTGAACTCAAGGCCTGGGCACTGTCCCTGAGCTGCTTTTACTCAAGGCTAGCACTCTACTACTTGAGCCACAGGGCCACTTCTGTTTTTTTCTGTTTATGTGCTACTGAGGATTAGAATCTAGGGCTTAGTGAATGCTAGGCAAGCACTCTACCACTAAGCTACCTTCCCAGCCCCATTAGCTATTTTTCAAATAGAGTCTTATGTTTATGGCTGGCCTGGATCCTCTTATTTACACATCTCATGTATCTGGGAAGACAGGCATGTACCGTCATACCTGGCTTATTTGTTGACATGGGATTTCAAATACCTTTTCCTGGGCTGGCCTTGAACCACCATCCTCCCCTTCTGAGTAGCTGGGTTATAGACATGAGCCCCTGTGCTTTGCTTTTTTTTTCTCCTTCTTTCATTTACCTGGTATAATTTTGTGTATTGAGTACTGATAAGTAAATGTTTATTAAACATAATCTTGGGTCTGGGAATGTGGCTTAGTGGTAGGATGCTCACCTAGCATGCACATAGGCATAGGATTCTTCAGTACCACATACACAGAAAAAGCCAGCAGTGGAGCTGTGACTCAAGTGGTAGAGGGCTAGCCTTGAGCAAAAAAGCTCAGGGATAGTGCCCAGGCCCTGAGTTCAAGCCCCATTACTGGCCAAAAAAAAAAAAAAAAAAAAAAATCATCTTTAGTGTTATATAATGAGTATCTATTACTGTCACTGAGAGGTAAATAAAAAATTTGGGGGGCTGGGAAGGTGGTTCAGTGGTAGAGTGCTTTGCCTTACATGCCTGAGGCCCTGGGTTCGATTCCTCAGCACCACATAAGCAAAAAGAAAAAAGCCGGAAGTGGTGCTGTGGCTCAAGTGGTAGAGCGCTAGCCTTGAGCTGAAGAGTTGAGGGACAGCGCCCAGGCTGAGAGTTCAGTCCCCACAACCGGACCCAAAAAAATAAAAAAAAAAATTGGTACTGGGAACTGAACCCAGAGCCTTGTTTATGGAAATGAAGTACTCTGCTTCTGAGCTAAATCCCTATCCCTTTTTTGATGTGGACTAGGCTGAGAAGAAAGAAAAAGCACTATACAACTCTAGTTTGTATCTGTCCTCTAGATAAAAATGCCCCAGAACCATAGTCACAAGTCCTTTTCTTCCTTTTACCTGTGCTGATTCCCTTCTTTCCTTCCTCCCTCCCCTCCCCTTCCCTTCCCTTTTCTTTCCTTCCTTTTCTGGAGGGCTCTGAGTGTCTAAGTGAAGAAGAGGATAGTTCCAGTTTGTTCACAGATGGAGTGACTTGTGCTATACTGTATTACTCTAAACCTGTCTGGACCATGCCCATATCTCTTAGCTACCCCAGAATCTAGCTGTTAGTGACTATGTTGTTTTAAAATTCAGATGCTAGACTTAGTAACATTCATTTGCTAATACCCTCTTTTTCCCCAGGTGCTGGAGTGGCCCTACTGAATGACCATATTTATGTGGTGGGGGGATTTGATGGTACAGCCCACCTCTCTTCTGTTGAAGCTTACAATATTTGCACTGATTCCTGGACAACTGTCACTAGTATGACCACTCCACGATGCTATGTAGGGGCCACAGTGCTTCGGGGAAGACTCTATGCAATTGCAGGGTGAGGATTCAGAGACAACTAGGGTATCATCATGCCTCCAGGGCAAGAGTATCTGTGAGGCCGTCCTCATTTTGGAAGTCATGGTTTGGGTTGGGGGAGACATTGCCAGGGATGACTTTACTAAGGACGTGTATTAGAAGGACTAGGTAGCTCATTCCTTTCTGTTGCTTTTCCCCCTCAGATATGATGGGAATTCCCTGCTGAGTAGCATCGAGTGCTATGATCCTGTCATTGACAGCTGGGAAGTGGTGACGTCCATGGGAACCCAGCGCTGTGACGCGGGGGTGTGTGTACTCCGAGAAAAGTGACCACTGTCGGAGCAGCATCCGGAGCTAGCAACCAGTCCCAGGGACACTTTGTGGGAGAACCAAGGATCCTTTCCAGAATGTCTATTTCTCACTGTGTGCACAGGGTGATTACAGGCACCAGTGCAGTGATGATTGTACGTATTTGACTGACCCACTCTCTCTCTCTCTCTCTCGTGCTGATGGTATCCCTCTGAAGGGTGAGTCACAGATGCTCCAGGGAAGAGAATGTACATTGAACGGGTGTGAGACCAGGCCTTGCCTCCCTCTGGTCTGGGGAGCACTTCCTTGTCCTTTCTCATGTACCTTGTGCTTGGGAGAATATATGTATATGTGTACGTTGTGCCTCGTATATTGCAGAGAACTCTTGAGTATGGCCTGCTACAGGGGACAGACAGTAACCAGCCTAGATCATTGGAAGGATGCCAACTTGCATAACTTGGTAAAAGCCAGGTCTTTCCTTTTCAATCTTTTTTCCATGAACAAATATGTTTTCTAACCTACAGGTAGCTAGAGGCACCACAATTCCATTCTGGAGGAAAATGAAGGGAGAGCCTATCAAGTTGGAGGTTAAGGGGAGAGATTCATATTATGCTCTCTTAGGGAACAGGGTTGGTACACCAAAAACTGAGGGTAGAGAAAGTAACCTGCAAATGAACTCCATGGGACGCAAGTGAGCCTGGAGCACCGCTGAAGGGAGCCTGGAGGACCGAGAAGGATGTACTGTTGGAAGGATCTTTTTATTTCCCCAAGGTCTTTCTAAAGTAGAGTGGTGAGCATCTTGGCACTGAAGACTGTCAGAGATTACAGATGAATCCATTGTTGAGAGAGGAGAGGACAGAAGTGCGGGAATTCAGTGTACCTGGGGATAAACTACAATGTCTTACTCCCTGCCAGGGCTCATGCAGCCATAGCACTATTTGTCTTGAATGGGTAAATGACCATCTTTTGTTGTTGTTGTTGAATCACATACTGCTATATTACTACACTCCACACTTATTTATTTGGGGATGGGTTGGGGGTGTCAGCAACCCAGAAGTTCAGCTACCTGATTACTGCCTCATTCTTTCAAGGGTTTACTTCTGCTGAGGAGTGTGTTTCCTGCTGTGTGTGGTGGTTTAGTCCTCTTCCTGCTACAAGTTACACTTTGTTGTCTTTGGAATGAATTGTATTCATCTCAAGACAGGATAACTAAGGACAACCAAAATATTTCTGTTCGTTCCAGTACCTGTGCTATCGCTATTTCTGAGCTGCTCTTCAAGGCTCCTCTATATCTTGCAGTGATTTCTTGCTTTATGAGTGCTGGCAGTTTGGGAATGTGATAACCTAACAAGGTTGCCCTTTCCCTTTGCTCTGGAATTCCATTTTTTCCCGCTGTCCCTAAGTTGTATTGACCTATGGAGTTAATTTCCTTTGTATTTTTTTAAGAAAATAATAAAAATCGGCTGTTTCAAATACTTTTAAGAGAGTTTGTGGCTAACTAGCTCTGCCTTCAGAAATCAGCCTGTTCACCTCATGTTTGCTTACTAGCTCTGCTGTTTCTGTTAGACATTGGTAAGAGGAAACACTGTACCACTGTGCAGAGTCTCTTCAGTGGAAGAGTTCCCTAAATTTTTCAAATTTATTGGCTCTTCTCACATTTGGAGTTTACTTGAGAATCAAAGTGAATTAAAGAAGCATTTTGTACTCACTTAACTTTTAGGGCTTTATTCACCCCAATCTTCATGTTTATTTCCATTTATAGCATATGATATAAATTAGCTTAAAAAACTACAAAAAAATATCCTAGAGTGAAAAGAAACTGAATTGGGTGCTGGTAACTTGCATCTGTAATCCTAGTACTCAGGAAGCTGAGATATGAAGATCACAGTTTGAAGCCAGCTTGGGCAGGAAACTCCAGGAAGGTGTTTTGTTTTGTCTTTTTGTTTTTGGTTAGTCAACTTGGACTGCGCCTGTGCAATGGTCCCTGAGCTCTTTTGCTCAAGGCTAGCACTCTACCACTTTGAGCAACTTCTAGTTTTCTGGTGGTTGATTAGAGATAAGAGTCTCTTGGATCTTCCTGCCAGGGCTGGGGCTGGCTTCAAACTGGGATACTTAGATCTCAGCCTCCAGAGTAGCTAGAATTACAGTGCCTGGCCATGAGACTAAAAACTCAAGAGATGACCAGATTTTATTTAAAATGAAATCTGGAAGGGCATTAAGTGCCCTTCAGCCAGGCTGAAGAGAAAATGGAGCACTTCCTTTATAACTAGAGTTCCTTTTTTTTTTTTTTTTTGGCTGTGGGACTTGATCTCTGGGCGTGGGCACTGTCCTTGAGCTCTTCAGCTCAAGGCAAGCACTCTACCACTTGAGCCACAGCACCACTTCCAGCTTTTTCTATTTATGTGGTGCTGCGGAATCGAACCCAGAGCCTCATGCATGCTAGGTAATCACTCTACCACTGAGCCACCTTCCCAGCCCTAGGGTTCCTTTTCATCAGGCAGTAAAGTTAAGTTAGGCAGGACAGAGGTCAGGGTAATTTGTTTCACAAGGGGAACAGGGCCAGATGGGGAAGGGGTTCATGGTTCCCGTGAGATTCTATCTCCAGGTAACCACCAGTTACCAGTAATCTGGAAGTAAAACTGTGGCTCAAAGTGGCAGAGTGCTAGCCTTGAGCAGAAAAACTTGCGGACAGTTAGTTTCCAGACCCTCAGTTCAAGCCCCACAACTGACTCTTCCCCCCTCCAAACAAAAAGCAAGTGAACTGTACATAGAGTCTTGATAGCTGGCCTCCAGCTTGCCATCAGCTTCTGCCTGTCTTCAAGTGTTGGGATATCAGGTGTGAGCCACTATGCCCAGATGAGGAAGTCATTTTCGCTTTCTAAAATTTTTTGTGGCAACTGTTATGCCCACTAATTGAATCATTGCTTATGAAATGTGACACCTGTCTCCAGGGGGAGCTGAGGACTGGCTTTCTGACTGTCTTCAGTGCTGATATCTGAATTTCAGATAAGATCCCACACCAGAAGCCACAAATGAACAAAAACTCACTGCTCCTTTTCCATTTTTCACGCCTTCCCATGCCATCACCCACTAATTTGAGGGTTCCTCTTATTTTCCTACTTCCCACAACTACCAAGCAGCCATTTGAGTTTCCTAGCCTGGAGAAGCTTCTGACTGTCATCCTCATCAGTTTATACGTTCTACACAAATTGTCTTCATTTGTTCCAAATCCTTTCCCTCATTTTTGCTCCGTCTGCTACCAGAACAATCAGGACTTTATTATAGAAATGGTCTGATATCGACTCTTCTTTTCCTCTCTTACCATCTAGTCTTTCCATTTTGTCATCACTTATCTTTCTGATTGTCATCATTATAGTACTTAATGTACAGCAGATTATTGATGCTCAAGTTTTTTGTTGTTGTTTTTTGGATCTAGTTGTGGGGCCTGAACTCTGGGCCCGGGCACTGTCCCTCAGCTCTTCAGCTCAAGGCTAGTGCTCTACCACTTGACCCACAGCACCACTTCTGGCTTTTTTCTTTTTGCTTATGTGGTGCTAAGGAATTGAACCCAGGACCTCATGCATGCAAGGTAAGAGCTCTACCACTGAGCCACCTTCCCAGCCCCTGATGCTCAAGCTTTTTATGTTCAACTTTTGTGGAGTCTCATTTGCCTGTATTATAAAATTCAAATTCTAAACCAATGATCTGGTCCCACTCTACCCCCTTTTTTTTTTTTTTTTTTTCCGGTCGGTTGTGGGGGCCTGGGCATTGTCCCTGAGCTTTTTCACTCAAAGCTAGTACTCTACATCCTTGAGCCATAGTGCCACTTCTGGTTTTCTGGTGGTTTATTGGAGATAAGAGTCTCATGGACTTCCCTGCCCAGGGCTGGCTTAGAACTAAGATCCTCTGCTGTCAGCCTCCTGAGTAGCTAGGATTACAGGTGTGAACCTCCAGTGCCTGGCTGGCAGTCACTTTTTAATGCCTAATTAAAATATTACTTAGACAAAGCTTTAAACACCACCTCCCCCCACACCCAGTCAGAATTACTCCTTAATCTGTGCTTCCATTTACAGCTTTGTTCCTGTGATGATTGTATCACAGGGTGGGGGGGGGGGTGGTTGGGACTCCCTGTTTAGGCTGTATTCTCATCTACAAGGTGCCTGTCACTATATCCTCAGAGTGTAGAGTGTAGCATAGTAACTTATGAAATACTAGGATGTTGGGTGGAGAGCTTCATATGGTCACTCTGTTCCCGCTGCCCACTATAGAACCCCTGCAGCCTACTGCACCAGAACTAAGCTGGTGATGCAGACCAATTAGAATTAGGAGAAGCAGCTTTCGTGCTGCATCTGGATATACATATGGCCGGTGGAAAGTAACCTCTCCATCTTTGCCTTCCGGTGGTGAGTGCAAACTAATGTAAGGGAAATGATTTCACAGGTTCCCCCAAAGAACTGGAATACTCCGCCACACAGTAAATGGTTACTATGATTGGAACAGATTAGCAAATCTACGCATCTTTTCCCCACTTTCAAAAGGTGCACAGCACCCTAAATTGTTTTCTATACACGAAGCTGTTGTGGCTAAGTCTTGCTGAGGGGAAGTCCACCCTAGATCTCTCCAACTCCACATTACCCCAGTATTGTCCTCATCCATGTACAAGACCACTGAATCAGAAAACGAAAGGGTAAGGACATCCTTAAGTGACTCATTTGTCTAGACCTGAGTGTTAGGGGAAGCCTGTCGACCAGAAAAAGGATCTGTCTCTGGTCCCAGGAAGTGCCGCTGTCACAAAGCCTTCTACGGGCTGGGGGGGGAGGGGGGTGTTGGGAGGTGTGTAAATGAATGAGCACGCGTGCGCAGCAGAGTCCAGCGCAGGCAGAGCTAGGAAAGCGGCGCGGCCTCAGCCCCGCCCCCCCCCCCCCCCCGGCCGCGCGTGCGCAGTAAGGAGAGAACTGCAGAGACCGCGCGTGCGCAGCCTGACTGATCGGCTGCGGTGGTGGCGATGGAACCCGCGGAGCAGCCGAACGACCTCGTCTCAGCTGACGGCCGAAACCGGAAGGCGGTGCTGTGCCAGCGATGTGGCTCCCGGGTGCTGCAGCCAGGGACCGCGCTCTTCTCCCGCCGGCAGGTAGGAGGGACAGCCGCGAGGGCGCTAACTCCTCCCGGGGGAGCCGGGGCTCGCCGGAGCAATGCCGACCTGAGCCCGGCTCCTCGGTTTCCGGAGACCGCGCCCTCCCCAAGCCCCGCCCCCGCGCGCGAGGCCGCGCCCCGTGGGCTGCGCTCGCAGAGGCCCCACCCCGCAGCCCCGGGCTGGCCAGGTGGGATGGGTGGTGACCCGGGGTGCTGACCCTGGCCGCTGGAACCTTTCCCGCTGAGGCCCTGCTCCGCGGCTTTGCACCGGGCAGTCCTAGAGCCCGGACCACAGCCCTAGATTCCCGAGCGCGCTGCGCGTGCCTCTGCCCCCAGGGCTTCCGCCGGCTCGTGGAAGGAGTGTGCACCCCAGCCCGATGCTTCCTGGAATTCTATGTAGCCAACCTTCAGGAGGCTGGGCGCTGTCCCTGAGCATTTTAGTTGAAGACAAGTGTTCCACCACTTGAGCTCCATTTCCACTTCCGGCTTCTTGCTGGTTAATTGGGGATGAGCCCTATGGACTTTACTGCCTGGAGGCTTTGAACAGCAATCCCCACATCTCAGTCTCCTCAGTAGGTTAATTGGGGATGAGCCCTATGGACTTTACTGCCTGGAGGCTTTGAACAGCAATCCCCACATCTCAGTCTCCTCAGTAGGAGTGAGCCCCCTACGCCCTGCTTGGAATAGCTGGATTCTAATGCTGTGACCCTAGGTCCCCAGAATTAAATAGCACAAGTTGCATGCCCTTTTCCTTTTTTTTCTAATACAGGGGACTGAGCCCATGACATGGCACATGCTAGGTTCTATCAATGAGCTACACTCCCAGCTCTGTTTTTTTGTTTAAAACAGTTTTAAGACATGGTTTTTCTGTATAGCCTCGGCTGGCTTCCAACTTGTATTCTTCTGGATTAGACTCCCAATGAGCATACATACATAATATGCACCACCATATTGGGTTTGAATGCCCTTTTCATCCAAACTTGAGCTGTGGCTTAACTGGTAGAGTGCTAGCCTTGACTTAAAAGAACTAAGGGACAGTCTCCAGACCCTGAATTAAAGCTTCAGTACCATCACAAAAATACAGAAAAATACACAGAAGGCTTTATGGATTCAGATTATTTGGGCGTCCTACTGAGATAGACACTCTTTTTTCCTGTTGCAGAAATCTGCCAGGGAACAATGTGAAGTGTCCGTAGAAGGAGATGATCAGGTGTGCAGGCTGGCCTAGCTTTGATGTTCCTGTGATCTCTTCCTCTACAGCTTTTCCTTCCCTCCATGAGGAAGAAGCCAGCTCTGACTGATGGCAGCGATCCTGACCCTGCCGGCGATCTCCTGCAGGAGCACTGGCTGGTTACCGACATGTTCACCTTTGAGAACGTGGGCTTCACCAAGGATGTGGGCAACATCAAGTTTTTGGTTTGTGCAGACTGTGAGATTGGACCCATTGGCTGGCATTGCTTAGATGACAAGAACAGTTTCTATGTGGCTTTGGAACGGGTTTCCCATGAGTAACTGCGGGATGGGGACTTGGCAGCACCCCACCTATAAAAGTTCTCCCTCAAGAACTGGCCTTGGCCCCGGTGTAACTGTCATGCTGCCGCCTTCTCTGTGCTAATACAGTGATGAGCACCGTCTGTGTCCTGGAACACGCAGGGGCTGGTGCTGTTTCCTCAAGGCTCAGCGTGCCTCTGGCTTCATCCACAGTGCATCCTTGCTCTAGCCTCCACTTCCCCATTTTGTGGCACTGTAGTTCCTCATTGGCATTCTGCTTTGGTTCTCTCCTAGCTGTGGCTCCTTTTCTTCTTAGTCTACAAGAGCAGTATCCATTGTTCAGCCATGATGACTCAGAACAATAGATATTTTGTGCCAGTCACTGAAATTACCTTGTTCTTTTTTCTTTTCTTTTCTTTTGCTGGTCCTTGAACTCAGCCTGGGCACTTGCTCAGGGCTAGTCCTCTACCACTTGAGGCACAGCACCACTTCCAGCTGTGTATTTCACTGGAGATAAGAGTCTCATGGACTTTTCCTGCTTGGACTGGCTTCAAACTGTGATCCTCAGATCTAGCCTCCTAAGTAGCTAGGATTACAGGCAGCTCTGAATCCACCTTTTGCTCTCATTCAAGAATGAAAGCATGCGAGTTCCTGAGAGTGGCTCTGTTGTCAGACTCACCTTGTGACCAATCTACAGTAATTCAGGGTGGTGGTTGTTTTAATTGACTGTTTCACTTAACGTCACTTCTTAGATTAGGCCATAAAGGACAATGAGGCCTCTGTCCTGATCACACTATCCTGTGCCAGTGACCGCATCACCAGCAGGCTCATGGAAGAGTCATGGCTGGCTTACTGAGGCTGCCCGTTGGCAGCCTGTGAGCAGGCACCTGTGCTAGTCAGTTTTATTAGCATGTATTAGTTGTACATTCATTATGACATCTCCACACATGTGTATGTTGTATCTGGATCCCTCCCTTTACCAAGTTCCCCATCTCTCTCTGTCAAAACAATTTCAACAGATTTCTTTTTTTTCCATAAGCTACTTATTTTTATTTTTAGTTCAGTTCAACAAATTAGTTTATACAAACAGTACATCTTTGGTCAGTTTCACCCCTTCCATCATTCTCCATGGTTTCTTTGTTCTGTTTTCATTGATGCTAAGAAACAACATGGACTAACTATATTCCTCGTCATTCACTCTCTTAGCTCTCCCACCTTGCTGAGGCCCCTTCCTAAGGAGCCTGTCTTACTTCCCTGATTTTTTTATTTTTGTCGCTCGTGGGGCCTGAACTCTGGGCCTGAGCACTGCCCCTCAGCTCTTCAGCTCAAGACAAACGCTCAACCACGTGACCCACAGCACCACTTCTGGCTTTTGCTGTTTATGTGGTGCTAAGGCATCGAACCCAGGGCCTCATGCATGCGAGGCAAGCACTCTACCACTGAGCCACCTTCCCAGCCCCCCTGATTTTTTTTAAGTGTGTATTAATCGTACCAAGAGATTTTACTGTGGTATTTCATGTACTGTGGTATTTTAGAGGTGCATATATTTTGTGCACAATAACCCTTTCTGTTGCTTTCTCTTCCCCACCTCCCCCAACCCCTTACTGATCCACAGCTTTCATTAAGGTCCTTTGTACTGTCTTCATACATAGTTACACGAATTTATTCTTTATAAAAATAAAATACTAAGCCAGACACCATTGGTTCACCTTGGCCCTATAATCCTGTCTACTCAGGAGGCTGAGCTGTAAGGATCATGGCCTGGATAGCTAAGTCCATGAGACTTATCTCCAGTTAACCACGAAAAAGCTGGAAGTGGAGCCGTGGCTCAAGTGGTAGAATGCTACCCTTGAGCACAAAAGCTCAGGCCCTGAGATCAAACCTGAGTATTGGCATCACCACCCTTTATACAGCTACTTAAAAATAATAAAAACTTAAAAAAAAAAAAACTGCCTCTCCTCAAACATGATTTCTCTCATAGTGAGAAATCAAGTCTCAGTAAGACAATAGAAAAAGAAAGGGAGCTCACATAGGCATAAGATATTCTGGTTCCCACAAGGCCTCTCCATCTTCTGCCCCTCCCTTGCCCAGATTGTATTTGGCATGTCAACTCAGCATCAGTACATTGCTGTGTGGTGGAGGAGGATGGGGAGAGCCAAAAGAAACACTCCCTAGCCTCAAGTAGTCCCCCCACCATGGGACTGCCTGCTGAGCTTGAGAATAAATTCCTGGACAGATGTGTAAAAGTGGCAAGTCTGCAATGACATGGACACACACAGGTTTGGAAGCAGTTTAGACCACAGAGATAAATCCACTGCTTTCTAAGAGGATTGGTGGGGCTGGGTAGAGTGGTAGAGCACTTGCCTTGCAAGCATGAGGCACTGGGTTTGATTCCTTAGCACTACATAAGCAGAAAAAAGCCAGAAGTGGTGCTGTGGCTCAAGTGGTAGAGCGCTAGCTGAAGAGCTGAGAGACAGCGCCCAGGCCCAGAGTTCAGACTCCACTACCAACCAAAAAAAAAAAAAAAAAAAAAAAAAAAAAAAAAATATATATATATATATATATATATATATATATATTGGCATGAGGTTAAAAAAAAGTACATTCCCACTGAAAGTATTTATGTAATTTCCTCAAATGGCACTGAGGACATCATTGTTTCCAATGTGTGTATAATCCTAGGAGAGCTGACTCCAGTGAGTAGGAATGCAAGGACATTTTAACTGGCAGAGTCAATGGAATGAATGCTTACTGCGGGGAAGCAGAAACATAATGAGGTTGAGTCTGTAATTTTTTTAAATCAGTTCATGACTAGGAAGCTTTCTTTTTGTTTAAGAATCTCACCATGTCCAAACTGCCCTCAAACGTATGATCATCTTGCCTCAACTTTCACGTTGCTGTGATTACAGATGTGTACCACCACACCCAATTCAGAAGCTTCCTCTTAGTCACTGGCATGCTCCCCTTAAGAAGGATGTAACATCTGAGCTATTTTGAAAAGGGGAATGACAGGCAATGAATAACAGCAGGGCAGTGGTGTATACACACGGGTTCCCAAAGCACTTATTTGACTTTGCTTCACCTTATCCCCTAATTAAATGCACCAGTTTTAAAGATGGCAGCCTCATAAAACCCAGTTCAAAGAGTTCAGATGAAACAAACATATTTGGGAACACTTAGGAATGGCACAACTAGAGTCTTGAGGAAAAATGAGTGCAGGAATCCATCTATGTGGCAGATGGTCTGACATCACAATGACTTCGACACTTCCTGAGCTGTCTTAGCAGTCATTACAACTGCAGATCATACTCTGGCAATTCATCTCCAAGCTAGATTTGCACCAACTGGGAACAGTCACCTTTTCATTAAGGAAGTGGTGGGAGGCTTTGGATTCCTCTGGAACAATCAAGGGTGGGGTGTGTGTGTGTGTGTGTGTGTGTGTGTTCAATCATTTGATAAAACAAATATCTTCCCCCATCTGGGAAAGGGATTAATTTATCACGCTCAGTGAACAAACTTCTTCAGCATGGAATATAAAAACCCCCTGGAAAAAAATAATATAGCAGCATCTTCCTTTTTTTTTTTTTTTTTTTTGCTAGTTCTGGGGCTTGAACTCATGGCTTGGGTAATTTCCCTGAGCTTCTTTTGTTCAAGGCTAGCACTCTACCTCTTGAGCCACAGCACCACTTCCAGCTTTTTCTGCGTATGTGGTACTGAGGAATCAAAACCAGGGATTCATGCATGCTAGGCAAGCACTCTACCACTAAACCACATTCCCAGTCCTACAAATAGCATCTTCTACTATCTGAAATATTTCTGTAATCGCATGGCTCTTCTGCTGAAGAATCCTCTGTGGTGCCCCATAGCTGGTGGAATTCCATGTTAAGTCTTCAGCCTAGCTCAAACACTTCTACCTTCCTCCTTCTTCCTCTCCAGCCTAATTCAGGAATCTTGAGTGTCCAGGACTGGAGCAATTACCCTAGTCAAAGGGTGTAAAATTCAAGCTCAGCACCTGTACTCTAATTTCCCACACCTGCTGTTCTTTGCCTGGCCTTAGAGTTTGCTAGCACCAGCTGCGGGCGGGCGTGGGGGGGGGGGGTATGCTGGTGCTTGAACTCAGGGCCTGGGTCCATCCCTGAGCTTTTTTACTCAAGGCTGGCGCTCTACCACTTGAGCCACAGCTTCACTTCTGGGTTTTTGATTGTTAAGACATGATCGTTTCCTGCTTTGGCTGGCCTCGAACTGTGATCCTCAGATCTCAGTCTCCTGAATAGTCAGGATCACAGCACAGCCCCTGTCCTCCTCTAAGGGTGGCTGAGCTTAAACCAGCACCATCCTCCAAAGGTGACTCACCTTCCAACCCCAGCCTCTCAGATCCAGCCGGCGGGACCACGCAGAAGACGGACGAGACGACCCGGCGGACGCTGACCCTCGACCCCGCCCTTTGGCTTTACAAACTGCACAAAGGCGGGGCTTACGCGGGGACAGTTTGTACTCGGCTGGCCAATAAAGGAGAAGGGGGCGGGCTGTATGTAAGGCCTCGTCCAATGACAAGTGCGTGAGGGCGGTCCCGTCTGACAACCGCCCAATGGGAGTCCAGACGGAGAAGCGGCGTTGTGAGTGGAGACTCGGGGCGTGTCCGCGGTCCCCTCGCCGCCGCGCAGTTTCCCAGGTCCTGCCCGGACGGTGAGGCGTGATGTTCGGGGGGGGCCGCCCTGGTCAGGGCGGGGAGGAGGGGCGCCCAAACAGTCGAGGGCGTGGATGGGCTGTGCAGGAAGGTTAGGGACGTGTGTGGCTCCGCGGTGAGTTGGGCTGTGCGGGCGCAGCGGGACTGGGCGCGGTGCGAGGCCCTGGGCGGCGGGGCGCGGCGGGGCGCGGCGGGGCGCGGCGGGGCGCGGGCCGCGCGCGGGTCGGGGTGGGGCGCCCCTCGGGCTGGTGCCCGGGCCGCCCCGCGCTCCTCCCGCGGAGGTGGAGCAGTGCAGGGGGGTGGATCGCGCGTACTGGGGAACGCCCGCAGGTCCCCCCAGCTCCCAGCCCGGCCCCCTGAAGGACTGCCGTCGGCTGCTGCTAGAGATTCGCGCCCCTTAGCCCGCTCCTCCCCCGCCTCGCCCCGGCCTTCTGGAAGCTCCTCTGTTCCACCGCTCTTTGGGTGAACTAGGACTTGGGGGTGCGAACCCTAGTCCCCAGCCCCACGTCTGCTCTGTGCCTTCTTAAACGTCCGGGAGCTGGCTTGGAGGATAGTTCTTGGACTGCTGAATGCTAAACGGGTGCTGTGGTCCTTCTGGAAAGTTCCTTTCTGGAGCTGGGAGATGCTTGGCTCTTTCCCACTGATCCTGTGGACTGTAAGTGCTGGGCGAAGGATGAGAAAGTGTCTCCATCGTAGGATCCATGTCGGAGGCCAGAGCTGAAATGCGAGGTGGGCTTGTGGCTCCCACCGTGGTTCCGATGCTCACCATGGTGAACCTGTCCATACCGTGGGGGACCCTGACGGGGTCTGGGGTGGGTAACTGTCTCTGATTGTGAGTAAACTTTCAAATCCACAAGCCTGACTTTGGTCTTCTGTCTGTTCCCAGTATTGGGAAAGCAGAGGGCCTCTGCGGTGGAAGACCCTTTCCCTTAGCCCTACTTGGAGCTACAAGCCTGTACTGGAATACAGAACGCTGAGCTTTAGACACCCACCACCACCACCACCACCACCACCACCACCACCACCAAAGGGGCACTGCCTGGTGGGATTTGACAGCTTGGTTTTCCCTAGTTGCTGCCTAGGAAGACCTAGGGTGCTTTCTTCCTAACCTCTGGGTAGGTGAAAGATAAGGACCAAAGGCTTGGCTTCTCATATTGGGAGGCTTGGGAAGAGAAGGCAGACCAGGAGCCCCATCCCCACCCCTCAGCCACTGGGGAAGAACAAGAAGGCTGCTCCCAGAGAAGGCCTTTCAGGCCCCTCCCTCCCTCCCTCTACACAGGGTTCTGCTGCCCCCATCAGCCTCAGTGGTGCCCACCCATGTGAACGGGGCAGGGATACAGATGGGCAGTGCCTACTGGGTTCTCTACTCTCTGAAACACAAAATCCAGCCTGATGGTACCAAAGTCCTGGGGTGCAAGACCTCTGAAAGTGAGACCAGCTGGCAAGCACGTGCCCCTGTCTTCTTGACCAGGCACCTACTGTCAGAGGTGAGTGGACAGCTCCTGTTTCTTGCCAGTACCAAAGTCAGTGGGGAGTTCTGCTTAGGAGAAAATCCTTAGACTACACATAGTCCCTTTCCAGGACCGACACTGCATCTGAAGTGTATCTGGATGCTGTCTTCTATAGGCCCTTCCTGTGCTGAGTGGGAGATCAGCCACAGCTCTGCTGGAAATTGTCAAGAGTTTGAGTCATGAGTCTGACCCTAGAATGAAGACTGTAGAAAGGGCCAGGTGACGGTGGCTCACACTTGTAATCCTAGCTAATCAGGAGGCTGAAACCTGAGGGTATGGTTCCAAGTTCAGGAAGAAAGGGAACCATGGCTTGTGACTGGTACCTGTTGGCATCCATCCCTCTGTCCTTTTTGTCCACCCAGCTTCCGCTAGGGGGAGCTGTGTGGCCTGCTCTGGGTGTGGACCTAGGACGGGAGGAAGCCTGAATCACCTGCTTTGTCAGGGAGTTTGTAAATTGGAGAGTTCTCTCCTGCTGGTTCCTTGCCTGTCACAGCTGTCTGGTGCAAGCTTTCTTTGAGCTTTGATCATCTCTTAATGCAGCTCAGCTTGAGGTGCTTTGACTCCATTGCAGATCCTTCAATCTGGGAAGGGCTTCTGTCTCTTAACCACTTCTCCAGTTTACTCATCCCCAGTCAGGGGCACTGAGAGCAAGGCAGGCTCTATTGTTGGCTCTATTGCTCAGCAGCAATTGTCTAGTCATATTCTGCTCAGTAGACAGAGAACTCAGAGACTAACCAAGGAATAGAGGTCTGTGCTCCTTCATTGAGAATGCAGGTAAAACAAATCATGTCCTGAGATTAGACCTTTCTAATCTCATACCATATGACTGGTATGGATGGATGCTTTTCTGGCCCAAGGCACACAGCTACATCAGAATTACCTAGAGTACTTGGTAAACTTGAACTTTCTTGGGTTTTAGTTTGAGGTGGGGCCTAGAATTGTATGTATTCAACAGAACATCTGCACCATTCCTAGACTACACCTCAGTGGGCAGGCCCAGCTCTCTGACAGCAAATCTGGACATCAAGCTCCCCAACCTACACCACCTCTCCATCACTACCTCTCGATGTTTGAATGGTTCCTTCAACATGGCCTTCATAGAATTCCAGGCCAACTGGTGCTCTACCCCAAATCTACTTTGCTGAGCTTCTTATCCGTTGTCTCTGCTGAGAAGGCAAACCTCAGAGCTCACTTAAGCCTGCTTTGAACCTTGAAATCAGATGATCACATATGACCCTCCCCATGGCTGGTACACGGTCTGTTCCTTGTTCTTTCATAAAAATGTGCCTAAGGATGTGGCTGCACGGCCTCTCTCAAGACCCAGTGCACCATCCAGTGGAATGGTGCTCTGTGGAGTTCAAGGCAAGTGGATAGGGAAAGGAGGGATTAGCATGTGACCTGTGTAGTCCACAGGAGCTGCAGACCTGAAGGACAAATACACTGGAGATGGAGAGAATGATGCAAATAGCCGCTCCAGAGGCTGCCTTTAACTTGATACATCTGTACTTGCGTAGTGGGCCTCTGGATCAGAAGTCAAGGTGGACTCCTCTTGAAAGATTCCTTTATGAGGGAGATGCCAGTGGCTCATGCTTATAATCCTGGCTATTCAGGAGGCTGAGATCTGAGGATTGCAATTTGAAGCCAGCCAGGGCGGGAAAGTCCATGAGACTCTTAGTTCTAATTAAACATACATACACACACATTAAAAAAAGAAAAGTGGAACTGTGGCACAAGTGGGTGAGTGCAAGTGCTTGAGCACAAAAGCTCAGGGACAGCACCCAGGCCCTGAGACCAGTACACACACACACACAACACTGAGCCAGGGCCGGGATGGGGCTTAAGTGTTGGAGTATGTAGAGGCCCAGCTTGACCAAAGTCACACCATCTTGACCTAGAGCTCGCATCACTCCTCCCCTCCTCCCTTAGGTTGCTGGTTGCTGCCTAAGGGAAAAATATTCTGCTAAACCACAGTCTGATTGGGGTAAGGGCCATGTCCTGTTTGGCCCAGAAATACCCAGATGCTGTCTCTGTCTGGATCCTGTTTTTGTGCAAGTATGCCTGTATCCTGTTCTTTGTATTGTAAATCTTAAAAAAAAAATTAGTAACTGCTGCATTTATTCTTGGAAACTTGCTTGCCTTGCAAGATAACACTTGATTGTGGGTTTTTGCTTTAAAAACCCCTATCTTCTGGGCTGGGAAGGTGGCTCAGAGGTAGAGTGCTTGCCTCGCATGCGTGAGTCCCTGGGTTCGATTCCTCAGCACCATGTGAGCAAAGAATGCCAGAAGTGGCACTGTGGCTCAAGTGGTAGAGCGCTAGCCTTGATCTGAAGAGCTGAGAGACAGGCCCAGAGTTCAGGCCCCATGACTGACCAAAAAAACCCCAAAACAAAAAACAGTCACAGCTACCCAGTCTGTTCTATGTCCCTAGCTGGTCAGTTGAGCTCCTCTATAATAAAGCTTAATTTTGATCTTTGAGCTTTAGGTGGTGGACTTGTTACTCCCAACCCTATAACAAGCACTTGTCTAGCATGCATGAAGCCCTGGGTTTGACTCCTCAGCACCACATAAGCAGAAAAAGCAAGAAGTGGCACTGTGGTTCAAGTGGTAGAGCGCTCACCTTGAGCAGAAGAGCTGAGGGACAGCGCCCAGGCCCAGAGCTCAGGCCCCACAACCAACAAAAACAAAAACAAAAAAACATTTCTTTTAGGAGCTGGGAAGGTGGCTCAGTGGTAGAGCACTTGCCTTGCATGCATGAGGCCCTGGGTTCGATTCCTCAGCACCACATAAGCAAAAAAGAAAAAAGCTGGAAGTGGTGCTGTGGCTCAAGTGGTAGAGCACTAGCCTCAGCTGAAGAGCTGAGGGACAGCACCCAGGCCCAGAGTTCAGGCCCCACAACCGGATCCCCCCACCAAAAAAACAAAAAAAAACATTTCTTTTAAATACTGGTGTGACCTGTAGCCCGTGTGGGTTCAACTTGTGGTCCTCCTGCATCAGCCTCCTAAGGGCTCATCCTACAGGCTTGAGCCACCATGTCCAGTTTAAGGAATGCCTTGGCAGCATAGAATGACCTGCCTGTCAGTCAGGAACGCTTGGATCCGAAGGCCAGACTCCTTGTTGTGTGCACCTTCTACAGTAATGAAGGATTCCTGCCTGCCCACCCAGTTCCCATTCCTAGGGTGCTGGGCATGACCTAGTTTTAGTTTTATGGGCTTTACTCATAGAGAGATGAGAGGTGGCAGCTTCCCTGCCCTGTGACACTGCTGTGGATGCGGCCACACTGGGAGGGGGCTGGGGTGGAAGGGACTCCGGCCATAAAGATCACAGCTGCTTGTCCTGCTGAAGAGCTGCTCCATAGCTCAGGGCGAGAAATGAGGGGCAGGATGTCTGGGCGGCAGAATCAGACCGTTTCTGCCACCATATTAGGAAGAACTTCAGCTTCTCAAAGGAAGAATAGCTGCTTCTAGGAAGCGTGGTAAGCCTGCTGTCCCTAGAGGCATTAATGGGAAGTTGGCCTTTTTTTTTTTTTAAGGGGAAGGAGGAGATATTGAATATGAAATATATTTATATATTCAGAATACACCAGTAGGTTGTTTACATCTATCTGTAGATTTTCAGAATTCTTGTTATTAAAGTTTTAAAATACAAAGTTATTAAAGACCCAGGTGTCAGTGGCTCACTTTTTTTTTTTTACCAGTCCTGGGGCTTGAACTCAGAGTTGGGGCACTGTCCCTGAACTCTGACCTCTGTCCGTCTGTCTGTCTGTCTCTGTCTCTGTCTCTCTCTCCCTTTTGTCAGTTGTGGGGCTTGAACTCTAGGTCTGGGCACTGTCCCTGAGCTCTTCAGCTCAAGGCTAGCTCTCTACCACTTGAGCCACAATGCCACTTCCGGTTTTCTGGTGGAGATAAGAGTCTCACAGACTTTCCTGCCCTGACTGGGTTTGAACCGTGATCCTCGGATCTCAGCTTCCTAAGTAGCTAGGATTACAGGCGTGAGCCATCAGTGCCTGGCAGAAGCCCTATTTTTTTTTTTCATTTGCTTTAGAAAAATTTCTTTATTGAGATTGATTACATAAATTTCACAGTATTGTGGGATAGTGATACTTCTTAGCTAAAGTCACACACAGATTTTAACCTTTATACAAGGCAAATTGTCATTATCATGGTCTATAAAGCTTATAAACTCTACAAACTGACCATACAACTATTTGGAAGCCCTAAATTTTAACCTTAGCCTCTTTCCTCGTGGCCAACAGAGGGCAGTAGAGATTAAAGTTGGGCCAATCTGTAGCAGCCATCTTAAAATTTAGGGCTCTACCCAGATACCTTATAAAGGCAGGAAACACGACTCTAGAAAACAGGGTTCTTTTTACTCTGATGCAGTGAACATATGAAGTAAAATTTTAAGTGCCTATGAACCTTTTAGGCAACTATGTCTTAATCTTTTATGGTCACTGAAGTCCCAAATGAGGACAATAGGGACTTTTGCAAGGTGAGCAGCGTTTTTTCTCCTAAGGATCATTTGGATATTTATAACACCATTCAAGGACCATTCAAAATCATCACTACAGGCAGATGGCCACGAGGCAGCTGATGAGAGCCAAGGAGAAATGTGTGTGTCCTGTGACATACAAGTGACACAAATCATTTTGAGGGCCTTATACAGCCCAGGGGACATAGGTTCCCCTCCCCTGCAAGCTGGCCGTTTCTGGGCACATGGTCTTAGAGATCAGTGTGTCAGTGACAGGTTCTGGCAATTGCTAAGGGCTAACCAGATGGCCATTTCTAGCCTAGCCAGGCTCAAGGAGGAAGTATCTTTAAGAGTACACAAGCTCCCTGTGCCAGGCTGAGGAGGCAGATTGTGTTCTCACAAATGGCTGGGAACCCTCAGAGCCCCACCCAACCTTCACTGGAAGGGTGAGACCCACTCTTGGCCTGGATGTACCTGTCCTGAGTTTTGGACACTTTAGCATGTGACTAAGAACGTGTCTCAGCCATTTGTTTATTGACAAGATTAACCTCCAAAATCCTCTTGCCTTACCTCCAGAGTACTGGCATGACAGGTGAGCACCACCAGACCAGGCTCTGCTACTTACTTTATTTGATTTGATTTATTATTATTTATTTATTATGAATTCAGAGCTTGACTCTCTTGGTTTACTTGCTTGGCTGGCTGGAACTCTGGGCCTGGGCGCTGTCCCTCAGCTCTTCAGCTCAAGGCTAGCGCTCTACCACTTGAGCCACAGCGCCACTTCCGGCTTTTTTCTTTTTGCTTATGTGGTGCTGAGGAATCGAACCCAGGGCCTCATGCATGCAAGGCAAGCGCTCTACCACTGAGCCACCTTCCCAGCCCTCCAACCTAGCTTTTTGCTGGATTTTTTGTCAGTTGTGGGTCTCGAACTCTGGACCTGGGTGCTGTCCCTGAACTCTTTAGCTCAAGGCTAGCGCTCTACCACTTGAGCCACAGTGCCATTTCTAGTTTTCTGGTGGTTTATTGGAGATAAGAGCCTCATGGACTTTCCTGCCTGAACCTTGATCCTCAGATCTCTGCCTGAGTAGCTAGGATTACAAGCATGAGCCACCAGCACTGAGCTTTTGCTGAATATTTTGAAGATGGAGAATTACAGACTTTCTATCCTATCTGGCTTCAAATGGATCCTCCAGGTCTCAGTGAGTAGCTAGGCTTACAGGTATGAGCCACCAGTGCTCAGTGGCCCTATGCTATTTTTTTTTTTTGGTCAGTCATGGGGTTGAACTCAGCCTGGGTGCTGTTTCCCTCAGGCTTCCCAAGAAGATAAGACCCTTGTTCAGCATCAATGGCACCGGTGATCCACTCCTGTAAACCTAACTACTCAGGAGGCTGAGATCTGATTGTGGTTCAAAGCCAGCCCAGGCAGGAAAGTCCATGAGATTCTCATCTCCAAATAACCACCACAAAGCTGAAAGTAGAATTGTAGCTTAAGTGATAGAGCAGGGAAGCTCAGGGACAGTGCCGAGGCCCTAAGTTCAAGCCCCAATACTGGCGCATGCATGTGCGCACGCGCACACACGCACACACGTGTGCGCGCACACACACGCGCGCACACACGCACACGTGTGCGCACATGCACACACGCGCACGCACGCGCACACACGCACACACACACGCACGCACGCACACACACACACACACGTGCCCTTCAGTCTATCCATTTGTTTTGATCCTGTTCCCAGCTCTGATTTGTGCCCCTTCATTTCCATTTTCAGCAACTTAGGTCTCCCGTGTTACAACTGTTGATTTTCTGCTTTAGGCTCTTTTTTTCTCTGAATCTGGTCCTAGGAGACTACCTTCTGGTTCTTCTGGTGCTCTAAGGACTAGGCTAAAGGAAAGATTGATTATAAAAGGGGGGAAAAGAGGACTGGGAAGGTGGCTCAGTGGTAGAGCGCTTGCCTTGCATGCATGAGGCCCTGGGTTCGATTCCTCAGTACCACATAAGCAGAAACAAGACAGAAGTGGCACTGTGGCTCAAGTGGTAGAGCGCTAGCCTTGAGCTGAAGAGCTGAGGGACAGCGCCCAGGCCCAGAGTTCAGGCCCCATGACCGGACCAAAAAAAAAAAAAAAGGTGTGGCTTTGTTCACCCACTCTTGCCAGAACTGACAAGCTGATGCTTCCTTCCTTCCTGTTCCTGCTTCTCTCTCCAGACTCATGAACTCATACTGTTAGTGATCCTTCGGCTGTTAGCTCACACGTGAGGGAGACCAGCTCTTCCCCACCGTCGTTCCGGGTATCAGGAAGGACAATGTCCAGCGAGGGCGGGACAGCTAGCGCAGCACTCTCTCGTGCATCATAGAGTAAGTCCTTTTCCAGTGCAGGGAGTGGCTAAGCCCACAGCGGCCATGCTTCCTCTTGTGGACCCAGGTGGAATAGCACAGAAGTCACACTTGCTTCGGCCTCCTGCCCAGCTGCACGTTTTGAAATAAACAGGGGCAGTTGTTGTTAGATCTGCACACAGCTTCAACCCATCCACCTGCTCGCCTGCCTTGGGTTCTTTTCAAGCTCTGGAGGCCTGATGGGTGAGGATGGAAAGAGGAATTTATTATTTTTTCAGAGCCTGGGCTTGAACTCAAGGCCTGGGGCACTGTCTCATAGCTTTTTAGCTCAAAGTTGGCACTCTGCCACTTGAGCCACACCTCCACTTCTAGCTTTTTGCTGGTTAATTGGAGGTAAGGGGTGCCAGATTTGTCTGCTGGGGCTGGCTTCAAACTTTGATACTCAGATCTCAGCCTCCTCAGTAGCTAGGATTATAGGAATGAGTCACAGATGCCCAGCTCTTTGCTGGTTTTGTTTGTTTTTGGTGGTTGTGGGGCTTGAACCTAAGGCCTGGGTGCTATCTTGAACTTTTTTCTTTTTCTTTTTTTGCCAGTCCTAGGGCTTGAACTTAGGGCCTGGGCTCTTAGCCTCTCTGTGCTCAGGGCCAGCACTCTACCACTTGAGCTACAGCACCACTTCCAACTTTTCTTTGTTTTTGTGGTACTGAGGAATCGAACCCAGGGTTTCATGCATGCTAGGCAAGCACTCTACCACTAAGCCATCTTCCCAGCCCTCCCTGAGTTCTTTTGCTTAAGGCTAGTGCTCTACCACCTCTGTTTTTTTTTTTTTTTTTGTCGGTCGTGGGGCTTGAACTCTGGGCCTGGGCGCTGTCCCTCAGCTCTTCAGCTCAAGGCGAGCACTCTACCACTTGAGCTACAGCGCCACTTCCGGTTTTCTGGTGGTTTATTGGAGATAGGAGTCTCACCGTCTCTCCTGCCCGGGCTGGCTTTGAACCGCCATCCTCAGATCTCAGCCTCCTGAGTAGCTAGGATTACAGGCGTGAGCCACCAGCGCCCGGCCCACCTCTGTTTTTTTGAGTGGTTAATTGGAGATAAAAGTCATATGGGAACTTTTCTGCCTGGGCTGACTTTGAACTGTGATCCTCAGATCTCAGCCTTCTGAGTAGCTAGGATTATAGGTATGAACCACCAGAGCCTGGCTCCTGGCTTTTTGCTGGTTATTTTTAAAATGGAGCCAGGTGCTGGTGGTTCATGCCTATAATCCTAGCTACTCAGGAGGCTGAGACCTGAGGAGCACAGTTCAAAGCCAGCCTGGGCAGGAAAAGCCATGAAACTCTTTATCTCCAATAACCTACCAGAAAACCGGAAGTGACGCTATGGCTCAAGTGGTAGACCACTCACCTTGAGCTGAAGAGCTGAGGGACAGCATTCAGGCCCAGAGTTCAAGCCCCATAACTGACACACACAAAAATCAAAATGGAGTCTCTCACACTTTTCTGCCTGGGCTGGCTTCAAACTATAGTCCTCCAGATTTCAGCCTAGTGTAGCTAGGATCACAGGCATAAACCATTGGCACCTGGCATACAGTTTACTTGAGATAGAAGAATTCATCTTTTATTCCTTTACATGAGAGACAAGAAAGTGGTTAGACTCTTTCACCTCTCCTCTAGGGAAGTTGAAAGAAGCATCTAAGGCCTAAGCAGAAGCTTCATTAAACAGCATCCACGACTTCTGAGCCCTGATGGGGCCCTAGGATCCCCAACATGTCAACTTCCACAGGGTCCCCAGAACATGGAGCATAAAATCTTGCCATGGAGCCTAAACGTAAAAGGGAAGAAATTATGACAAGGGAGCTGTGTAAACAACTCCCAATATGATATGAGCATCAGAGCGGAAATGTGAATTGAGTTGGGCATGTTGACTAGTTGGCCAGGCAAACCAGAAAGAAAGGAGGCAGGCGGGGCTGGGAATGTAGCTCAGTGGTAGACTTCTTCCCTTGCACGCATGAAGCCCTGGGTTCATTCCTCAGCACCACATACACAGAAAAAGCCGGAAGTGGTGCTGTGGCTCAAGTGGTAGAGTGATAGCCTTGAGCAAAAGAAGCTCAGGGACAGCGCCCAGGCCTTGAGTTCAAGCCCCAGGACTGGCAAAGAAAAAAAGAAAAAAAATGAGACAGAGGGACCAGCATATTAGACGAGAGAAGGACACCTAGCTGGCCTGTGGCACAAGGCAGAGTGGTAGAGAACAGTTAAAAGCTGAGTATGGGAAGGCCCGCTGTCCATGGAACTGGTATTTGCTGGGCCAAGAGGGAGGTTCAGGCTTCAAAGGGAGAAGAGAGGGCTTCTCTATCCCTTTGAGAGCAAGGAATGGAACGTGTTAATCACATTTCCCAGACTGGTCTCCCTTCCCCCATGCATATGAGGCATGCTGAGATGTCTGCACCTCTCCTTCCTTCCTCCCCCCTCCCCCCCTGCTCCGTCTGAGCAAGACTGTTGATGCTGGCTCAACCATGGACTTGCACCCCTGCTCAGAAGGACATGACAGGACTGAGCTGAGGTGGCAGTGTGGGGTTCCCTCACTCACGGGAAGAATGAGGGGCCAGTAGGGAGCATGTGGATCTACTTCTCTTCCTCACTCCAGTCCTCCATCTTGGGGGAGAAAGCCAGGGCATTGCAGAGTCAGTGGGAGAGGAGGTGACCCACACGCTGGACAGGGGACAGGGGACAGGTGGAGACCTGGTGACAACACCCTCCTCTGGATGCCTTCTTGTCCGTAAATGGAAGGACTTGGGCTAGATCTTCAGTTCAGAACATCCCTCTCTCTCTTTGGACTAGGGTACAGAAGCCTGGCATCTGGAAAGAGATGGAAGAATGAGGGTGTCCGAGCTGTGGTGTTCCCCACCCCCCACCCCCTCCACATGCTAATCTCAAGTCTGTCTCTTCTCCATCAAGTCTGGGCAGGCTGCCTCTTTGAGGGCTGTGGCTGCCTTTCTGAGAGAGGCTGCTTTCCAGCTAGCAAAAAGGCAGAGGGCAAGTCATATAGAGGATTTCACGCAGCCGACGACTAAGCAGGAGGCCCATGCGGTCATCTTGCTCTAGACAGAGTGTGCCAGCAATGAATGTCCTCATGCCCGCTCCCTGGGCCTGCTGCACTGGACTTCACTTGGCCTAAGCACAAGCATATGCAGTTGTTATGTTTAATGGTCAGGTCGACACGGGAGAGACAGTGGGATGTCCATCTGGGTCCCTTTAGTAGCATGCCCAGTGACACAAAACCTGTGGGTGTGGGGGTGTGCATGTGTGCACATGTGTGCATGCACATGGGCTTGAACTTGGGGTTTGGACACTGTCCATTAGCTTTTTCACTTAATGCTTTCACTCTAGCCACAGCTCTACTTCTGGCTTCTTGGTGTGGTTGGCTGGAGAGAAGAGCCTCATTGACTTTCCTGCCCAGGCTGCCTTCAAACTACCATCCCTAGATCTCCTGAGAAGCTGGGTGCTAGGCAGCAGTCACGGACACCCAGCTAAAACACCAGTTTTGAAGCCAAAATATCTGGATTGGAAGCCCAGCTTTGCCACTTCTTAGCTGTGGCCTTTGGCCATATCACTGGGTCTTGGTTCCCAGATGGAAACCGTGTCTAGAACAACAGTACCCTCCTCAGCACAGTGGTTCAAAGAGCCCTGGGACTCAGTGGTACTCATTAGTGTCTGCAATCACTAGTGGTGCTGCTGGTAGCCGCCACAAAGGAGAAGAGGGGGTTTACTGGGCTGCGCACTGTCTCCATCCCTCTCCTCTCATAATAACCCTCTGTTCCTGTTCTGCGTAATCACTTCTTTGTGCTTCTCTGCAGCTCTTCATTCCCCAAAATTAAGCTCTTTTGAAGACACTCATTCTCAATGGTTAATTATTCCAATTTTCCCCTTCGCCAAGACCTCTCACTCTTCTTACACACCACCCCTACCCCACCCCCAAGGTTTCAGTGTTCTGGAGCCCGCACTGCTCTGTGTGTCCAAGCTCTGGCCCCAAGCCCACCTGCACAAAGCCCCCCTCAGTACCCTCTACCCACCCCTCCCCTGCTCGCCCAAGCCCCAGCTTCTCCCCCCACGCACTCAGAAGGCTCTGGGGGGGGGGGGTCACATGGGGACCATTCAGACAGACAGGCACAACTTTGTCCTCCTCCCAGCTACTGCCAGCAGCAGGGAGACCCAAGTATTTTATGTGAGTGCTAGGCAGGCACCGTGCTGACAGGGCTTCTAGCAGAAGGAATCAAGCAGTCATTAGGAAGGCCGGAGCTTGTTAGATCACACACTCCCCCATAGCCAAGAGGCTTTAAACAGCCACTGTCTTTACTGATGAGGCTGTGACTTGGTGAGGAAATCCGACAGCCCAACATGGCTTCCCCCACGTGAGGCCTTAGCAGAGGGCAGGGGTAGGGGAGGCCCTTTCCATATTTTTTTTTCCTTTCCAGTCTCTTATCCTGGGCTTTTCTCCAGCAGCGACGATGTTGGACTTTGTATGACAGACAGCTTCCAGAGGGTGAAGACAAGTGGACAGGCCTCCTGAGCTCTAAGCTTGGAGGCTCAGATCCATGGAAGGGGATTAGGGGTTGAGTTGGTGTTTCCATTCCCCCATTGCCTAGTAAAGTCCTAACACCAATGATTCAGAATGAGCCCTGCATCAGAAACAAGGTCACTAGTGGGCAGGGTGAGCCCGCAGTGCGGGGTACCCGGTGTCCTTACAAGGGGGCACTTGCCGGTGCTGGTGGATCACATCTGGAATTCTAGCTACTGAAAAGGCTCAAATCCAGAGACCTCAGTTTGAGGCTAACCCAGGCAGACAAATCTGAGACTCTTATTTTCAAATAACCAGCAAAGAGCCAACCGGGGTAGAGTCTCAGCCTTGAGTGGAGAAAGCTAAGTGATAGTACCCAGGCTCTGAGTGCAAGCCCAGTACTAACCCAGTAAATATAAAGTAATGAAACAGAGAAACTGGATCACTCACACACGCACATGCACACATATACACACACGCACATGCACACACACGCGCACACGTGCGCGCGCGCACACACACACACACACACACACAGTGCCACATGAAGACAGTCCTGCCAGCACCTTGATCTCAAGCTTCAAGGCTTCAAGACAAATTCCTGTTTTAATTCACTTGGTATATGGAGCCTTGTTACATGACCACATGGAAAATCAAATCCACTGGCATTTTTTGTTGTTTTTTTTGTTATTATTTGTCTCTTTTTTTTTTTTTAACATTTTGATACAACATTTTGCTTTGTAGCCTATTCTGGTCTCAAACTCTCAAATCTAGGAAAGCTAGGATTATAGGTGTGTGCTACCATGCCTGGCTAAAGTCCCTCTCTTGATGTGAAGGGTGACAGAAACAGAAGGAATCACGGACATCTTTGAGAACCATCTACCTCAGACTGCCCAAGAGTGGACAGAACCACTGAGGACAGGCACTCAAATTCTAGGTTGGATTCTGCCAAGAACTTTATGGGAAGCTGCTTAACTCTGCCTCTTTTCAGGAACAGAAGAATAAGATGTCTATTGGTTTTCAAATTCAGTACTTAGAATTCTCCAGCTGGGACCAGGTCCCCTGGATTACTGGTCCCATTCAAGTTTCTGATTTGGCCCAGAGTGATGCTTGAGGAAGTACAGTTTTCACACAGTCCCTGGTGATGCTGACACTGGCTAAGACTACAGCGAGATCCTTTCTCAAGAGCAGTGGTTCTCAACTCTGCCTGCACGTGAGAGTCAGGGAGCTCTTAGCAAATTCTAATGCCTGGGCTTCACCTAGGGCCACTGGACAACTGGCCTAACTTAAAGAAAAGAAAAATCTTCGGAGTAAAGCAAATGTGCAGCTGGAGGCTACAGACATTTGAAGAGAGCACAGTCAGCTGCTAGTGCATCCTTAAAATAGTTTTTCAGTCTGATATTCAAGGCCAACTAAAATAATGTGGTTTTTTTTACTATTTATGTTTTATTCTATATTTTATTTTATTTGTGTATGTGTGCTAGAACTGGGGCTTAGAACTTGGGACCTTGCGCTCTGGCTTTGGCTCTTTCTGTTCAAAGCTGGTGCTCTACCACTTGAGCCATACCTCTGCTTCTGGCATTTTGCTAGTTAATTGGAGATAAGAATCCTCAGATTTGTCTGCCTAAGCTGGTGTCAAATCACAATCTTCAGATCTTAGCCTCTATAGTAGCTAGGATTACAATTGTAAGCCACCAGTACAAAAACAAAAAGTGTGTGTGTGTGTGTGTGTGTGTGCGTGTGTGTGTGTGTCCTAGGGCTTGAACTCAGCCTGGGCACTGCACCTGAGTTTTATGTGCTCAATGCTAGCACTCTACCACTTGAGCCACAGCTCCACTTTCAGCTTTTTGGTGATTAATTGGAGATAAAGAGTCTCATGGAGGGGCTGGCAATGGGGCTTAGTGGTAGAGTACTTGCCTAGCATTCATGAAGCCCTTGGTTTGATTCCTCAGTACCACATAAACTGAAAAAGCTGGAAGTGGTGCTGTGGCTCCAGTGGTAAGAGTGCTAGCCTTGAGCAAAAGCAGCTCAGGGACAGTGCCCAGGCCCTGAGTTCAAGCCCCATGACCACCAACAACAGCAACAACAAATTTTGTTCTCTAAATTCCTGAGGTTAAGAAATTTGAATTCACTGGGTCAGTATTGTCAATTTTTTTCTTTTTTTTTTTCTCTTTCTTTTTTCACTAGACCTTGAGCTTCTTTTGCTCAAGGCTAGCACTCTACCACTTGAGGCACAGCGCCACTTCCAACTTTTTCTGTGTATGTGGTACTGAGGAATCGAACCCAAGGTTTTGTGCATGCGAGGCAAGCACTCTACCACTAAGCCACCTTCCCAGCCCCCTTCATTGTTTTGTATGTTGTTTTGTTTTGTAATTTTAGTACTGGGGATTAGGACCCTGTATGTGCCAGGCCAGCTCTCTGCTCCTGAACTACATCCCCAGCCCTGTAATTGCTTCTTGTCCTGTCACCTCAAAACCATCCCGTACCTACACAAACTCTAAGCCAGCTTTGGGGAGCCTTCCCCAACAGCCTGCCTGCTGCACTGGAATCTCAGTAGGCGATCTCAGCCTTCTGAGCAGTTACCCCGCCCTGGCATGAAGGAACGGAACAAGCCAGGCCACTGGGAAAGGGCTGGGACTCTGATGGGAGCTTATTCAAGTTCACACAGCTTAATAGCGGAGTGAACATGCCATGCCCCCCCCCGCCCCCCGTGCTCCAATTATACCTCAGAGGTAAAATGAGGTAAACCTATGCACAGAGCTGTTTAGAGGAAGGTCCAGAAGTGCTTAACACAGCGTCTGACACAGCTGGCAATTTGTGTACCTCATGATTTCAACCATTTTGCAAAGTAGTACCCTATGTTACAGGTGAGAAAAGTGGTACAGAAACAAGTCCACAGTCTGTCGGCTGGACTGGGAGTGGGAGGGGCTGCCCCTGGCTTAACAGGCAGGTAGGGGAACATTCGGTCTGAGATTTGCTGACAGGTGAACTTTCAATCCACAGAACAGCCCAAACCTGAAACTGAGGCAACATGGTAACGAGGCCACGCCCCGGGGCCACAGACGGGAACCACGAGGGAAGATGGCAGAGAGAAACGAGTTTAGGAAAGGCTAAGGGAGGAGTCACAACAGCTCTCCAGATGCTTCTGGGAGATGGAGCAGGTGCTGGAGCTGGGAATCTGGGGTGAGATGCTAGAGGCTGCAGGCCACCTCAGACTGCAGGCTAAGGGGGGTGCCTCTGACTCAGGGCCCTCCCCTCTCTCCCCCTCCTTCCCTCCCTCCCTTTCTTTCTTGCCAGTCCTGGGTTTTAAACTCATAGCCTAGGCACTGTCCCTGAGCTTCTTTTGCTCAAGGCTAGTACTCTACTATTTGAGTCTCAGCACTACTTCTGGCTTTTTCTGCTTATATGGTACTGAGGAATTAAACCCAGGGCTTCATGCATTCTAGACAAACACTCTACCACTAAGCCACATTCTCAGCCTTTTTTTCTTCTTCTTTCCAACAGATAAAATACTGTGTGCTGTGCCCACTGCGAGGCCCCGGGGAACAGTGGCAAAGGACGCGGGCATGCGCCCTTGATGTCCTTAAGAAGTCCAGCTCGGGCCGAGAGAGGGCCGACGGGACTGAACGGCACATAACCCCCGGAGATGTGTGCAAAGCAGAAGACATGTGACAGAGCCAGGCTGGCATGGGAAGTTAGGAAGGCTTATGCTGAAGAACCACTGGTTAGCCAGATGCAGAAGGACCAAGCCAGGAAACAGCACGTGCAAAAGAGCCCGGGCAGGCATGGCCCCATGGACCGGCACAAACCATGTGGCTCATACAAGTAGGTGATGAGGCTAGCAAGATGGCCAAAGACTGTTTAAGAATATTTTAACCCTAGCTGGGTGTTGGTGGCTCATGCCCGTAATCCTAGCTACTCAAGAGGTTGAGATGTGAGGATTGTGGTTCAAAGCCAGCCCGGGGCAGGAAAGTCCATGAGACTTTTTATTTTTTTGGTCGGTTGTGGAGCCGGAACTCTGGGCCTGGGCACTGTCCTTCAGCTCTTCAGTTCAAGGATAGTGCTCTACCATTTGAGCCACAGCCCCACTTCTGGCTATTTTCTTTTTGCTTATGTGGTGCTGAGGAGTCGAACCCAGGGCCTCATGCATTCAAGGCAAGTGATCTACCACTGAGCCACCTTCCCAGCCCCCAAGAGACTTTTTATCACCAATAAACCACCAGAAAACTGGAAGTGGCGCTGTGGCTCAAGTGGTAGAAAGCTAGCCTTGAGCTGAAGAGCTGAGGAACAGTGCCCAGGCCCAAAGTTCAAGCCCCACAGCCGACCCAAAAAAAGAATATTTTAACCCCAATACCAAAGGATTTTATTTACTTATTTATTTAGTATTGGTGCTTGGGCTTGAACTCAGAGCCTGGGTGCTCTCCCTTAATTTTTTCACTCAAGGCTGGTGCTCTGTTACTTGAGCCACAGCTCCACTTCCAGCTTTGTGGTGGTTAATAGAGATAAGAGTCTCATGGACTTTGTTTTGCCTGGGCTGGCTTCAAAATGCCATTCTCTGATCTGAGCCTCCTGAGTAGCTAGGATTACAGGTGTGAGCCACCAGCCCCCAATGAGATATTTTTCCCTCCCACATTAACCTCTCTCCATTGCCACAGTGCTAAGAACATCTGGAGTCCTGGAGGGCCAGGGGTTGGGCTTGCAGATCCAGATCACATTGCCCCACCCCTTGCTTCCACCAGGTAGATGCCACCCTTTGCCTGTACAGGCTGGGGTCCCATCATTCTCTGTCCTGTCTCTTAGCCCTCTTGGTGACAGTATTGCTCCTTGCATGCCCCGGCCTCCTAAAAGTAGCCCAACCAGAAGGGGGAGAGTCATGACCTGAGGCCTGCTGGTGGGAAAAGCCTGTCCCTCCCTACGCTGCTGGGGCAGGGCTGGCAACAGCAGAGATGCCTTACCTGCCTGGGCCTGTCTGTGGTTTGTTCTTCACATCCAGTGAGCAGCACTCCCAGGACAGCCCAAGGCCCAGAGCTGGATGTAGTTGTTGTAGATCCCCAGGGAAGGCACCTGCAGGGAGTCCGAGGGGCTCCTGAAGGGGGTGGGGGGCTGAAGCCTCTTGTCCTCTACTGGAAGTAGGGGTTGGGGGTCGGGGGACCACACTTGAAGAACAAAAGGCTCAGGACTTGAGCAATGGCCTCTGAGTGTCTACCATCTCCCCTTCCTGTACGGTTTCCTTTCATTCACATGTCTTACCAGGGTGGCAGGTACAATCCTTGTTTTCTTTTTTTTTTTTGGTTGTGGGGCTTGAACTCTGGGCCTGGGCGCTGTCCCTCAGCTCTTCAGCTCAAGGCGAGCGCTCTACCCCTTGAGCTACAGCGCCACTTCCGGTTTTCTAGTGGTTTATTGGAGATAAGAGTTTCACGGACTTTCCTGCCCAGGCTGGCTTAGAACCTCGATCCTCAAATCTCAGCCTCCTGAGTAGCTAGGGTTACAGGCGTGAGCCACCGGCGCCCGGCGCAATCCTTGTTTTCTAGCTGCAGAAATTCAGAGAAATTCAGTGACATTTTATTTTGTTTATTTATTTTTGTCCATCATGAGGCCTGAACTCTGGGTCTGGGCACTGTCCCTCAGCTCTTCAGCTCAAGGCTAGCGCTCTACCACTTGCACCACAGGGCCACTTCCAGCTTTTTCTGCTTATATGGTACTGAGGAATCGAACCCAGGGCCTCGTGCATGCAAAGCAAGCACTCTACCACTGAGCCACCTTCCCAGCCCCTCAGTGATATTTTAAGATCTTTCAGCTCTAGTAACTAGAGCTATGATTGAAACCAGGGTTTGAGGGCTGGGAAGGTGGCTCAGTGGTAGAGCGCTTGCCTTGCATGCATGAGGCCCTGGGTTTGATTCCTCAGCACCACATAAGAAAAAAGAAAAAAGCCGGAAGTGGCACTGTGGCTCAAGTGGTAGAGCGCTAGCCTTGAGCTGAAGAGCTGAGGGACAGCGCCCAGGCCCAGAGTTCAGGCCCATGACCGGACCCAAAAAACAAAAAAAATGAAACCAGGGTTTGAGGGGTGCCAGAGTCTTTGTACTTTCCCTTTCACCTCAGTAACCAAAAAAGAGCCTCCTTACTCCTCAGATTATCAGTGTTTCATGGAGGAGATGACATTAGCATGGAGACCTCTTTCAAGATGCTTGGCATTCTGTAGGAACTCAGTGTTTGGGTGAATAAAAGACCTGGAAGTGCTAGGCCCCTGTAGCTCACACCTGTAATCCTAGCTACTCAGGAGGCTGAGATCTGAAGATCTCAGTTTGAAGCCAGACTGGCAGAAAAGTCCGTAAGACTCTTATCTCCAATTAACCATGAGAAGTAGAACTGTGGCTCAAGTTGTAGAGCACTATCCTTGAGTAAAAAAGCTCAGGGGCAGCACCCAGGCCCTGAGTTCAAGTCCCAGGACCAGCACACACACACACACACACACACACACACACACACACACACACACACACACACACACACACACACACACACACACACACACACACACACACACCCCTGGGCTAAAAAGTGAGACCTTGTCTCAGAAAAAGAACCACACACACACACCCCTGGGCTAAAAAGTGAGACCTTGTCTCAGAAAAAGAAACACACACACACACACACACACACACACACACACCCCTGGGCTAAAAAGTGAGACCTTGTCTCAGAAAAAGAAACACACACACACACATACACACACACACACATACACACACACACCCCTGGGCTAAAAAGTGAAACCTTGTCTCAGAAAAAGAAAGCCAGATGCCAGTGGCTCGTGCCTGTAATCCTAATTACTCAGAAGGCTAAGACCCAGAGGATCATGATTTGAACTCAATCCAGGCAGAGAAGTAGAAAAGACTCAATTTCCAAAATAATCTGCAAAAAGCAGTGTGGCTTAAGTGGTAGGGCACCCAACCAACAGTGTGAGACCTTGAATTCAAACCATAGTACCAGCCAGGCACTGGTAGCTCATACCTGTAATCCTAGCTACTCAGGAAGCTGAGATCTGAGGACTGAGGTTCAAAATCAGCTGGGGGGGGTGGGGGGGGGGAAGAAGGAAAGTCCCCATGAGACTCTAATCTCCAATTATCCACTCAAAAACCAGAAGAGGCGCTGTGGCTCTGTTGGTACTGTTAACCTTGAGCTGAAGAGTCCAAACCCAGAACCCAGAGTTCATGCCCCAGGATCAACCAAAAACAAAACAAAACAAAACAAACCATAGTACTAGCCAAAAAAGCAAAGGGAGGGAGGACAGGGAAGAATGGGAAGGAAGGCAAGAAAGGAAAGCAAAAGAAAGAAAAACAAAGAAAGGAAATAAGGGAGGAAGGAACATTATTACAGTGTCTTAGGAATTGGGAGAGGTGTGGGCTGGGAAGGTGGCTCAGTGGTAGAGCGCTTGCCTTGCATGCATGAGGCCCTGGGTTTGAATCCTCAGCACCACATAAGCAGAAAAAGCCAGAAGTGGTGCTGTGGCTCAAGTAGTACAGGCTAGCCTTGAGCTGAAGAGCTGAGAGACAGCACCCAGGCCCAGAGTTCAGGCCCCACAACTGACAAAGAAAAAAAAAGAAAGAAAGAAAGGAATTGGGAGAGGACTGAGGTCAGCATTGTGGCTCCTGTGAACCATATGGGCTTTCCTGGCTCTGAGAATGATTCTAGGCCACTCCAGTCTTACCGGAGCTTGCCCCACCTGACCATTGCCTTTCTCAACAGACATGCCAGAAGAACGTGAAGTACTTGCTTTTGCTAAAAGAGGTCAGAAGGGAAGGCAGCTGCTGGCCAACCTGAGGGGAGGGTGGTTCAGGAGGATAGAGGGCTTGCACTCCCATTTTGTTTCCCATTGCCAGGATCCCTGCTATTCACACTGATCAGGATCAACTTGTTGATTGCCTTTCCTCTGGATGAGAGAAAGCCACATCCCTGTAAAGGCAGGTCTGGGGACAGGCTGTGGGAAAGGGTCTGGGTGCTGGGGTATCTCACATCCATTGGGCTGGAAGGCTTGTCAGAGGTGGGGATGTATGGGTAGTGATTGTGATCAGGGGAAGGGCTGGGCACTGCAGTAATTTTGGCAAGGTTTCCTAGAAGCTACCTCTCTTAGCTGTCTGGAGTCTCTCTGTGATGCTCAGTCTCTGGTTGTGTGGGGTAATGGAGCAGGAACCAGTGGCCTCAGACTGGATCTAGGTTGTAGCAATCCTCATAGCCCTCATATACATATGATATTTATCATACATAGAGTACTTTCATCGTGCCTATAATCTCAACATTGGGAGGCTGAACCAGAGTGTGAGGTTGGCCTAGGCCCCCATAGTAAGACTGTCCCAAAAAAAGAAGAGAGAAGACGAGTCTCTTTCTTGGCTTCTTGGCATGTGAATTCTAGACTGTTATGGGGTGAGGGTGTGGCTCATGGCAAAGTACTTGCCTGGCATGTGTGAGGCTCTGAGTTTAATCCTCAGCACTGAAAAATAAAGATCCCCTGTGATTTCCTCCCTCTAACTGTAATAATGCACCTCACCTCGGTGTGAACATACACGTACGCATGTATACACACAACGTGTGTGCTGATTCAAGCAACCCAGGAGAGTGGAGTTTGACTGTAACCAAATCAGGTCCTAGCAAAAGATCACGTTAGACCTGGCTACTCAAGAAGCTGAGATCTGAGTATCTGGTTTGAAGCCAGCCCAGGCAGAAAAGTTAGTGAGACTCTTACTTCCAATTAACCAGGAAAAGCCTGAAGTGTAGCTTTGGCTCAAGTAGTAGAGCACCAGCCTTGAGTAGAAAAACCTTGAGTTCTAACCTCAGTACAGCATGCATGCGTGCGTGCATGTGCACACACATAAAATAATAATAATAATATTGTTACAAGTACTCATCTAGGTGGAAAAAGGAAGAACTCGGCTAACATCTTGGTAGTACCAATGGAAGGGTAGAGCCTTTTGCTTTCTGCCTCTCACCGTTTATATCTCCCCTATTCTACCCTTATTTATTTTTTTGTCAGTCATGGGGCTTGCACTCTGAGTCTGGGTGCTGTCCCTCAGCTCTTCAGCTCAAGGTGAGTGCTCTACCACTTGAGCCACAGTGCCACTTCTGGTTTTCTGGTGGTTAATGGGAGATAAGAGTCTCACAGATTTTCCTGCCAGGGCTGGCTTTGAACCGTGATCCTCAAAGCTCAGCCTCCTGAGTAGCAAGGATGACAGGCGTGAGCCACCAGCACCTGGCTTCCTATTCCACTCATAGGGTAGAAAGAAATGGCCTCACATTTGTTAATTTTTCTGACATATCACCAACTCTTATTGACATTTTCTTCCCAGAGGTAGATAGGCCTGTTCACAAGGCCCTCAAGGGCTTGATGTGCTAAACCCTGAGCCTTGCTCAGCTCCCGTGGCTTCCCGTGCATTTCTGGCCTTGCAGCACATAACCCAGCAGGGCAAAGCCGACACAGCCTGGAGGCCACCCCTCAAGGTCATAGCCCTCCACCGTCCCCTTATTACAGTGAACTTCACATCCGTGTCGGAGTTTGTTATCACTGACACACTTTTAAGGTTTATTGAAAGGTTCAAAGGCACTGTCTAGTGGTTTCCTGTGTGAACACTGAATGTCCAGAGGAATGAGCCATCAGTGCCTGGGCCTCCCGGGAGAAATGGATATGGGAAGTCTTCACATCTGTGAAAACACCTCCAGGGAGGCGCCGGCGCCATGGGGCCCTTCACCTGTGGCCACTGTGGTCTCCTTATCATCAGAGTGGGGCTGGACAACCTGTGGTAGAAGAAGATTGTATTTTTTTCTTTTGACCAGCAGGGGATGGAAATGAAGGACCAGCTTTCTTCTTATGGAAGAAGAGGAGGAAATGGCCCAGGAGCAGAAGGGCCTCACTGGAAGATTTGCCAGGAAGCCTGGTTAGAGAACTCCAGGAGCATGGTTGGGCTCCATGGTGGTCACCTTCAAATGAAAGTGGGCCACAAGCTTGGGAGCACAAAACATACTGTCTTCTAAGGAGAGGAAGTAAAGAGAGAGGTTGGGAGCCTGACCTGTGTCCTGCGTGAGAGGCCTCACCCTGGCTGCCATTCTCAGCCGAGGAGCCATCAGATGGAGTCTGGGTCAGCAGCAACTGCCCTGCTAAGTTCTGTGAGTTGTAGAGGCTTGAAATACAGGCAACAGCTGAGCACCAGTGGCTTACTTCTATAAACCTAGCTACTCAGGAGGCTGAGATCTGAGGATTGTGTTTCAAAGCTATCCTGGGCAGGAATGTCCATGAGATTCCTGTCTCTAATTGACCAGCAAAAAGCCAAAAGTGGAGGGGTGGCTCAAGTGGTAGAGTGCCAGCCTTGAAAAGATAAATGACAGGCAGGTTCCAGTGGCTTAAACCTAGAATCCTACCTACTCAAAGCTGAGATCTGAGGATTGCTTTTTGAAGTTAGGGTTGGCCAAAAGGTCCATGAAATTCTTAACTCCAGGTAACTAGCAAAAAGCCAGAAGCGGATCTGTGGCTCAAGAAATAGAGCATTAACCTTGAGCAAAAATGCTGATGACAGTGCCCAGGCCCTTAGTTCAAGTCCCAGGATTGGCACTTAGAAAAGAGAGGGCTGGGAAATTGGCTCAGTAGTAGAGTGCTTGCCTCACATGCATGAGGCCCTGGGTTCGATTCCCCAGCACCACATAAGCAGAAAAAAGCTGGAAGTGGTGCTGTGGCTCAAGTGGTAGCATGCTAACCTTGAGCTGAAGAGCTGAGGGACAGCGTCCAGGCCCAGAGGTTAGCCCCTACGACCGACAAAAAAAAAAAAAAAACAAGGAAGATGAAAAGAGAGAAGAAAATAAATGTGGACAACATTTTTTTTGAGCTTCCAGAAGAACCATTATCAGGAGACATTTCTGCTCAGCCAGAGAAGAGGCCTAGTGCAAGGAGGGCAATGTACAGCAGAGGCCCCTTCAACCCCATCACGAGTCTGGGATTCCCACATCAGACACGCTAAGGACAAGTAACATCATCAGTGTACAGTGTGGAGGGCTGTCGAAGGATTAGTGTCGGGGCAGGGTACAGTGGCTCTCTCTTTCAATTCTAGCCCTTGGAGGGGCTAGAAACAAAACCCTAAGTAACAACAAAGAAGGATCAGAGTGGGGATAGGGTGTGGCACCTTCCTCATTTGGAGGAGGGTGTACTTCCTTACTATGCTAAGCTTGGTCCTGGCCCTAGCCACGTCAGTCTCAGTGAATCCCGACCCTTCCAAGTATCTGCATTTTTAAAATGTGTTTTGTGCCATTCCTGGAACTTGAACCCAGGGCCTGGGTGCTATCCCTGAGATTTTGTGCTCAAGACCACTTGAGGCCTAGCTCCATGTCCAGCTTTTGGGTAATTATTCGGAGAGAAGACTCAGATCTTCAGATCTCAGCCTCTTGAGTAGCTAGGATTATAGGCATGAGATCCCTGTGTTCCAAAGTTTCATTCATTCATTATTTTAATTAATTGATTGATTGATTGATTTTTGCCAGCCTTGGGAGCTTGATGAACTGGGGGGAGAGGGGAGGAAGGGCTTGATGAACTCAAGGCCTGGATGCTGTCCCCAAGCTGCTTTTTGCTCAAGGCTAGCACTATACCACTTGAGCCACAGCGCCACTTCCAGTTTTTTCTGTTTATGTGGGACTGAGGAATTGAACGTAGGTCTTCATGCATGCCAGGCAAGCACTCTACCTCTAAACCACATCCCTAGTCTGTTTCTGTGTTTTTAATTTTAATTAGTGTACTAAGTTTGTTGACGCTGAGTCCCTCTGGGACTCTCTGAGTCTTTGAACCTCAAACTTTGAGGTTTATTGTTTAAGTACTCAATACCAGCTATTACTATTGTTATTACAGCTCCTTTTCATTTTATCTGGCTCATGTTCCCATCTGTGTAGGGATTCTGTTTTATAGCTAGTAATTCCAGTGTTGAGGCAGGAAGATCACTAGTTCCAGGCCAGCCTGGTCCATATAGTGAGATCCTGGCCAGGAGCCAGTGGCTCACAATTGTATTTCTTTTTTTCTTTTTTTTTTGGTCGGTCGTGGGGCTTGAACTATGGTTCTGGACACTGTCCCTCAGTTCTTCAGCTCAAGGCTAGTGCTCTACTACTTGAGACACCACTTCCGGTTTTCTGGTGGTTTATTGGAGAGAAGAGTCTCATGGATGTTCCTGCCTAGGCTGGCTTTGAACCGTGATCCTCAGATCTCAGCCTCCTGAGTAGCAAGGATGACAGGTGTGAGCCACTGGCGTCTGGCTTCACACTTGTATTTCTATTTGTTTTTTTTTTTTTTTTTTTTCTTGTGCAAGTCCTGGAGCTTGAACTCAGGGCCTGGGCGCTCTCCCTGAGCTTTTTTTTTTGGTTGGTCATGGGCCTGACCTCTGGGTCTAGACACTGTCCCTCAGCTTTTCAGCTCAAGGCTTGCGATGAGACTCTTATCTCCAATTAACCCTCCAAAAGCCAGAAGTGGAGCTGTGGCTCAAGTGGTAGCTGGAGTACACTCCCCCTTGGCATCACTATTTTTCTTCTTATTATTTTTGGTCCATCATAGAGCTTGAACTCTGGGCTTGAGCACTGTCCCTGAGCTCTTCAGCTCAAGGCAAGTGCTCTACCACTTGAACCACAGCATCACTTCTGGTTTTCTGGTGATTAATTGGAGGTAAGAGTCTCACAGACTTTCCTGCCCAGCTGGGCTGGCTTTGAACTTTGATCCTCAGACCTCAGCCTCCTAAGTAGCTAGGATTACAGGTGTGAGTACTGACACCCAACCCTAGCCTACTTTTTAAACATAAGACAAACTAGTAAAATAGCTGAGTTTGAAGTGATGCTGAGTTCTAGGCTAAATTGGTGCCCTTCTTGCTTTTTTTGTTCTCCCTTTGTTGTACTGGAGTTTGAGCTCAAGTCTTCGTGCTTGTTTGACCGACACTCCACAGCTTAAACCACATGCCCAGTCTTTTTGCTTTTAGTGTTTCATATAGTGTTTCACATACTTTTGCCTTGGCAGTCTTCAGATAAGATCTTCCTGCCTCTGCCTCTTGTGTGGCTGGGATTATAGAGCTATCATGGTTTAGATGAGGATCTCATTAACTTTGTCCCTGGGCTTGCCTTGAACCTTGATCCTTCTAATCTCTACCTTTTGAATAGCAAGGGTTACAGTCATGAACAATTTACAAGGGTTACAGCATGAACCCTGTGCCTGATTCTTGCTTTTTAGATGAAAGATAGACTCAATTGATTCCAATCCCTACAGTACCCACAGACCTTTAACTAGAGTATGAATCTATTAATTTAGACTAAAACGATCCTTTTCCTGAGTACTGGGTTACTGGCATTCAGGCTGGCTCTGCCTCCAGAGTGTTAAAGGGATTCTCCGATTGCTCCTAGATGATGAGAGGAATGGCTTTAGTGTCACCTGCCCTCCATTCTCTCTAAACATGCTCAGAGGTTGCAACCAGTGCTTTCTGGCCCCTGGGCCAGAAAGATTGCTCTGCAATCTCCATTTCCAGGAAGGCTTTCCATATTGGTAGTTTCGTACTGTTCATGCTTCTCTCCCCTGGCTGAAGAGGTTTGTTTGTTATTGTTGTTTTTAAAAATAAGTTAGAAAAAAAGTTTTACGTAGAAATAAGGCTTGGAGGTTATATTTTTCTTGCCTGGCTTTTTTAAACAAAGACCTCTTGTCACTTAGGCAATGGAGGGGCAAATCTCTATGAGAAAGTAAAAAAAGCTCTAGATCACAAGCACATGGAGTGTACACCTACAAGAAAAGGCTGCGCAAGGACGGCACGGCACGGCAGGCACAGCTCGTCCCTCTTCTGTCCCTCCTGTGTCACCCAGGCCGGCTCTCACGCAGTCTCTGAGTCTGACAGGCTTCAAGAGGAGAGGGTGGGGAGAGAAGAGAGTGTATTGCTGGGCTGTTGAGGGTCGGTCCCTCTAGGATGGACAGGTTGAGGCCAGGCCTGCTGGGCCTGGCACAGCAATCTAGGGGCCTCAAGTTTCTTCTCCCTGAGCTCAGCTCCCTCTGTGATGTCACCGTTGTGTGTCCCAGCCACCCACACCTCTAGCCTCAGAGAAATGCCCACGTAGGACTCATGTGGTAAAGTGCATGCTTTACACTGAGGGGCTAGTAATTATCATTTACCCTAAAGACCAGCAGCAGGGCCGTTCATCTTAACAGAGAGAGACAGGGAGCGCTGCCAAGCCCTCCCTGTCTCGCTTCCTGATTCCCTCCTCCCTCTTCTTGGCTGCACTGATCCTCACGGCTGCACCCCCATTGCCTCTCGCTTCCCATCCTTCACCCTTGTGTTCCTCCTTTTACTGCTCGATCTCTTCTCCTTCTCTCCTGGACCAGTTCCATCGCTATGAAAAGCTGATGCATTCTGGACGAGTGGGAAAAGGCAAAGAGCAGAATTCTCCCATGAATTAGGGTATCAAGTTCTGTCCCTCCCCTCTGCAATTTTGTACAGCATAAGATCCTTCCTCCCTCCCTCCCTCCCTCCCTCCCTCCCTCCCTCCCTCCCTCCATTCCTTCCTTCTTCCCTCCCTCCCTCCCTTCCTCCTTCCTCCTTCTCTCCATCCCTCCTCCCTCCCTTCCTTCCTTCCTTCCTCCCTTTTCTTTTTTGCCAGTCCTGGGGCTTGAATTAAGGGCCTAGGCACTGGCATCTTTTTTTTTTTGGTCCAGTCATGGGGCCTGAACTCTGGGCCTGGGCGCTGTCCCTCAGCTCTTCAGCTCAAGGTTAGCGCTCTACCACTTAAGCCACAGCGCCACTTCCGGTTTTCTTCTTTTTTGCTTATGTGATGCTAAGGAATCGAACCCAGGGCCTCATGCATGCAAGACAAGCATTCTACCACTGAGCCACCTTCCCAGCCCGGCACTGGCATCTTTTGCCCAAGGTTAACACTTGAGCCACAGCACCACTTCTGGCTTTTTCTGTCTATGTGGTACTGAGGAATTGAATCCAGGGCTTCATGCATGCCAGGCAAGCACTCTACCACTAAGCCACATCCCCAGCCCCTGCACAGCATAAGTTCTTTAAAATGTTTTATTAACTCATCTGCTTCTTTTCATGTTCTCTCTCACTGTATCCAACTCTGCATCTCTGCAGATTGACGGGTTGACTATTGCCTCCCTGGGCAAGCCTTTTCTTCCCTGATACCTGTCTTAGCACGCTGACCGTTCCTTTGCAGCCTCCTTCCCTGGCTCATCTCCTCTGCCACTTGTCAATGTGCATGGGTGTCCCAAGGCTGGACCCATCCTCTGTGCTCTGCTCTTTCCTCACATCCATATTCAGTGCATCTGCCTGGTCTATTGCAGGCACCCTCTGGTTGGTGTCTCGTCTCCACCCTTGTTCTCCAGCATCTGTTCTCCACATGGGAATCAGAGAGACCTTTGAAAATCCCAAACCAAGTGATTTCCCTTCCTTGTCTACCATTCTCCAACAGCTTCCCACTCACTGAAAGTAAGATGAAACCCAGACTCCTGACCATGGCCTTCAGGGGGCCGATCACATGGAGGGCCCTGGAGGGCTCTGTCTGCTTGACTCTTCCCTGATGTCTTCCAGCCTTGGGGGCCCTGGTTTTCTCAGGGAGAGTGTCTTTGGACATACCAAACTCTTTTCTTCATTCAGAGTCTTCATCTTTGTGTGCATGCGTGCGCGCGTGCATGTGTGTGTGTGTGTATGCATGTGTGCATGCATGCACCAGTCCTGGGGCTTGAATTTAGGGCCTGTCACTTTCCCTGAACTTTTTTTTCTTTTTGGCCATGGGCCCTGAACTCTGGGCCTGGGCGCTGTCCCTCAGCTCTTCAGTGCAAGGTTAGTGCTCTACCACTTGAGCCACAGCACCACTTCCAGCTTTTTTCTGCTTATGTGGTGCTGAGGAATTGAACCCAGGGCTTCATGCATTGGAGGCAAGCACTCTACCACTGAGCCACCTTCCCAGCTCCCTGAGCTTTTGTGCTCAAGGCTAGTTCACTACCACTTTGAACCAGAGTGCCTTTTCCAGCTTTTTGGAGATAAGAGTCTCATGGACTTTCCTTCCTGGACTGGCATCAAACTGCGATCCTCAGATCTCAGTCTCCTGAATAGCTACAATTATAGGTGTGAGCCACCAACCCCTGGCTTAATTTATTATGTACCTTATCAGGCTGAAGGCATAACTCAAGCAGTAGAGCCCCTGTCTGAGCATCTATTCAAGCTATGTCCCTATTCCCCTTTTTGCTTTCATTTAAAAAATAGGGTCTCAGGACTGGGAAGGTGGCTCAGTGTTAGAGCACTTGCTTGCATGCATGGGTTCGATTCCTCAGCACCACATAAGTAGGAAAAAAAAGCCGAAAGTGGCGCTGTGGCTCAAGTGGTAGAGCGCTAGCCTTGAGCTGAAGAGCTGAGGGACAGCGGTCAGGCCCAGAATTCAGACCCATGACCGGACCCCCCCCAAAAAAAAAATAGGGTCTCACCCTACCCATCCAGCCTGGACCTCATTCCTCCTATTTAAGTTCCCGACTATGTTAGGATGACAGACACACCACTGCATTCAACCTTTTCTCTTCCCCAACGCCTTTATTATTTATTGTATTATTTATTATGGTTGATTTATGTGTTTATTGTCATACTCTAGCCACTGGGCTTGAATACAAGGCCCTGAGGGTGGAGATTTTGTTACTCAGTGCTAACCTAAGGCACTTAACATCACATCTGACTCAAGAGAAGCATGCCTAACAAGTATTTATTTACCCACTGATTACTGGGGATGCTGTAAAAGAATTAAGAAATCATCAGTTTCCTCAGCAAATGCAGTGCTAGGGGCTGGGGCTCAGCGGTGTCAGGAAGCCTGGACAGGACTCAGGGAAGGGATGAGTTTGTGGGATGCTTAAAAACCTTGTATTGTAGAAGCAGACAGCCTGGGGCAGAATCTGGTTCTGCTAAACCTCCTGTTCATGTGACCTTGGCCTGATGACTCAGCCTCTCTGAACCTCAGTTCCTCATCTATCAGGCAAAGACATAACAATGACAGCTACTCACTAGAGTTTTCATGAGAACTATAAGCATTCTGCACAAAAATGCCTGGCACCGTGCAAACAACTCAGTGTTAGCTTTCCAACATGAAGAGTCATCTCCTTCAGCCATGGTGACCAGCAGTGCCTTCTTTATCTCCATGTTTGAGAGGTCTGTGATTCATACCTACCTCCCTCTCTCACAGATTGTGCTTTTAGAGTCTTGCTCAATACTCTAAGAACCTTTCTCACATCTCTGAGGGATTTGGAGGAGGCAAACATAAAACAAAAACACAGGGAGAGGAGAAAACATTTAGAAGGCCTGTCATATCCCCAGGTTCCTCACCAACAGAGGCTTGTTAGCACTGTGTGTTCTGGGCCAGGGTTCCTCCACCTGGCAGCAGGAGCTGGGCCCACAGGGCAGAGAGGGAGGCATGACCTCTGCTCCAGCCCTGCTCCCAGAGTGAGAAGACAGCTGATGCTCCCTTGGCAACCATGTCCCTCTGAGGAGCCACATGCTCATTATCCACTGCTTCTCCTGCAGGCACTGGGGGGGGGGGGGGGGGGAGCACACAGCACACAGCACACAGTCTGGCCACAGCCATCTCTGATTGGCCTATACACTGTGTTTGAAAACTATGACTGAGGTGTGGGGCCTAGCTCCAGTCGTGTGGCCCTAGATTCTCAGTACCACACACATGCACACAGCATGACTTGACTGAAATTTAAACAAATTGGGAGGCTTTCTTTCTTCCTTTCTTTCATTGGTTATGGGGGCTGAACTCTGGGGCCTGGGTGCTCTCCCTCAGCTCTTCAGTGCAAGGCTAGCACTCTACCACTTAAGCCACAGTACCACTTCCGGCTTTTTTTCTGCTTATGTGGTGCTGAGGAATCAAACCCAGGGCTTCATGCATGCGAGGCAAGCACTCTACCACTGAGCCAACCTCTCAGCCTGGGAGGTTTTATATAGCAGTCTAAATAATAGGCTTCTGAAAGATTGGAACTGGCTGCCACCCTGGTCCAAGCAGTGATAGCTGCCTTTGCTGGAGGCTCATCTCCTTTGCACTGACTCAATCTGCCTGACCTCACTTATTTACCTGTCTGGCCCCTGTAGGCATTTGAGGTGTTCTCACCATTACTGTTTTGTTTGAGACAGGATCTCCTCAAGTAACAGGTAACAGGCTATTCTCAAACTCATTATCCTATTGTCTCAGCCTCCGAGTGCAGGAGGGTTACAGGATTGCACCACCACTCCCTGTTTGCATTTGAGGTTTTTGTTTTTGTGCTGGTACTGAGGCTTGAACTAAAGACCTGGGTGCTCTCCTTTGGCATATTCACTTAAGGCTGATGTTCTACCATTTGATACACAACTCTACTATTCTCTTGTCTGCCAGGCTGGCTTTGAACTGTGATCCTCAGATCCCAGCTTTCCAAGTAGCTGGGATTATAGGCAGGAACCACCAGCTACATTTGAAGATTTTTTTTTTTTTTTTTGTCTTGAGGCTTGACTCGGCCTGGGCACTGTCCCTGAGCTTTTGTGCTCAAGGCTAATGCTCTACCACTTTGAGCCACAGCTCCACTTCCAGCTTTCTAGTGGTTAATTGAAGATAAAAGTCTTTTGGAGGGGCTGGGAAGGTAGCTCAGCAGTACAGTGCATGCCTTGCAAGCATGAGGCCCTGGGTTCAATTCCTCAGCACCACATAAACAGAAAAAGCCGGAAGTGGTGCTGTGGCTCCAGTGGTAGAGCGCTAGCCTTGAGCTGAAGAGCTGAGGGACAGTGCCCAGACCCAGAGTTCAGGCCCCATGACTGGCAAAAAAAAAGTCTTTTGGAAGCTGGGCATCAGTGGCTCACGCCTGTAATCCTAGCTACTAAAGAGGCTGAGATCTGAGGATCTCAGTTCAAAGCCAGTGCAGGTAGGAAAGTCTGTGAGACTCTTATCTCCAATTAACCACCAGAAAACTGGAAGTGGCACTGTGACTCAAGTGGTAGGTAGAGTGCTTGCTTTGAGCTGAAGAGCTGAGGGACAGCGTCCAGGCCCAGAGTTCAAGCCCCACAATTGGGGGTGGGGGAGGAGGGGAGGGGAAGAGTCTTATGGACTTTCCTGTCTGGGTTGGCTTCGAACCATAGTCCTCAGATCTCAGCCTCCTGACTAGCTAGAATTACAGGCATGAGTCACTGTGCCTGGCTACATTTGAGTTTTTAAACCTCCTCTAAGTCATGACTCAGAAAACTTGAAGACTCTATATTAGATTCTGGTTTTATGATTGGCATAAGTTTGGCACTAATTACTAAAAAGATGAGACAGAAAATGGCCGTTGGATTTAAGGGACTGTTGGCAGAGGAAGAACAAATAAGTAGAATGCTAGCAAGTCAAATAATAAACTGAAACAAACAAGAGCCGAGATACAATTATTTTCTGGTCTTAGGGTTTGAACTCAGACCTCATGCTTGCTTAGCTGGAGTATTTGTCTGGCAATCTGCCACACCTCCTGCTGGTTATAAACTTTGCTGATTATTTGAGGGACAGAGTCTCATGGGCTTTTCTGCCTGGTCTGGCTTCAAATCAAGATCCTCCAGATCTCCGCCTCCTGAGTAAGCTAGGATTACAGCTGTGAGCCACCAGTGCCTGGTGGCAATTATTATTTATACATGATATAGTACATCATGTAGACAATGTTCTGGGGGGCTAGAGGGAACATAGAGGGTAGAATAATGGCTGGAATTCAAGATTAGATGGGAAACCTCGGGGTTCTTTAGAGAAATGGAACTGATAAGAGTATGTATGTGTGTCTGTGTGTCTCTATCCTACACATACATATATAGATATATCCTTTATTGTCTGGGAAAGAGAAAAACTTTAAGAAATTGGTCCATGATTGGTTCTCATGATTCTGGAAATGAGAAGTTCAAAATCAAGGCTTATGGAGATTTCCTCCCACCCACCCAGGACTCTATGGTTTGTTAGATGAGTGTCTTCTAGCATCTTCACTTTATTTTTTCCTATCTATGTATACTCCTTTCCCCCACCTCTGGAAGTACTGGGGTTTGAACTCAGGACCTTGAGCTTGCTAGACAAGCACTCTATAAGTTGAGCCCCAGCCCCAGTCCTTATGTATATCTTTATGAAAGCTGCCTAAGCAGCAGGAGAAAAATGAACAAACCAACCTTGAAACAATCATCTTTCAAAATTCAGGGACACAGTCCTCTAGGGGTTACAAAATCAACTTAATGGGTTCAACCAGCATATAGATACATCATTGTAGAAGGTAAACAAATGTCGTGTGTGTGTGTGTGTGTGTGTGTGTGTGCGCGTGCGTGTGTGCGCACGCTCAAAGTTTGAAGCCTCTAGGTCTAAAGGGGAGACAGTGGATGGATGTTGGCAAGTAAAGGGTAAAGAAACAGCTGGTGGTAGCTTGGCAGTGAAGTCTCTATTCCTGAGCTGTAAGAAGTCAGACTAGGGCTGGGGAGGTGGCTCAGTAGTAGAGTGCTTGCCCTGCATACAAGGCCCTGGTTTGATTCCTCAGCACCACATAAGCAGAAAAAGCGGACGTGGTGCTGTGGCTCAAGTGGTAGAGCGCTAGCCTTGAGCTGAAGAGCTGAGGGACAGCGCCCAGCCCAGAGTTCAGGCCCCATGACCGACCAGAAAAAAAAAAAAGTCAGACTAGTATTTGAGGAAGATGAAAGGCAGCTGTGGAACTGTCATTCTAGTCCTGGCTCTGCTATTATTACCTGTGTGGTTTTTAGCTGATAAAATACCACCTCAGGTGTATTCATGGGGATGATGTGTCTAGTAGACTATGAATCACTCCTGGCTAGTTGTCCTGTGTTAGTCATGTTTGAACAGCCTTTCCCATCGTCCTCTTCTCTCTCCTTCCTACCAAGGAAGAGGAACAGGAGAAATAGCACTGAACATTTAGTATGCTAAATGGGGCGCTGGACACTGTGATTTGGTTAACTGCAGATTTATTTCTATTTTTTTGGTTGTGGGGCTTGAACTCGGCCTAGGTGCTGTCCCTGAGCTCCTGGTGCTCTACCACTTTAAGCCATAAAGCCACTTCTTGTTTTCTGGTGGTTAGTTGTAGATAAAGTGTCTCATGGACTTTCCTGCCAGGGCTGGCTTCAAACCTGGATCCTTCTGAGTAGGTAGCAGGTCGCCTCCAGCGATAGCATAGACACAGAATTGTAAACAGGCATGGTAGATGTGGTGCTCTAGGAAGTTCTGACATGCTGTTCCACTCATGTTTCATCCTGTTAAAACCTTTCCAAATATTCTAGCTATTGAAGGCCATGCAATATGCTGACAGAGGGGCTCCTGGGCCCAGAGATCAGAGTTAGAGGTCCTGGTGGCAGTGTCAGGATGAGCAGGAACGGTGGCTTCCCTCTCAACCGCTCTCTATAGGACACTCAAGACTGCTCCTGGGAGTCCTGGGCCTGTAAAGTGGCCCAACCGGACTGGGAAGAAAGATGCCCTGGAGCCTGCTGTGGGTTACTCTGCTCCTCCCAACCCCTATGGGCAGGAACGGCTGTGGCACCGTGGGAACGACCGTCCCACCTGCCAGTGCTGACCCACACAAGGGTCTAGTCCTTTGGGCCCCACACCCAGCTAAGCCGAAGCTGAGAAGTGTCAGTGCACTTAAAGTTGAGTCAGCAGAGAAGGGATTCAAGGGCTAGAGAAGAAGCTGGGGGTGTAGTAGCTCGGGTAGAATGCTGCAGGAGGCCCTGAGTTCCATTCCCAGCTCCTCTCTCTCTCTCTCTCTTTCTCTCTGTCTCTCTCTTTCTGTGTAACAGCCAGGACCAGACAAAAAGAGATGGAAAAAAGAAGTAGTTACCAAATGCCTTCCCAAGAACCAGATCTAGCTTCCCAAAGACAGAAAGGCCACCCTTTCAGCATGAGCTGCAGCCCCCAGCTGGGGATAGGGCACAGATACATCTCCTAAGGATGAGATGAGCGCAAAGGAGTGGCAAAGGAGTGGTCGCTGAATCCCGGGAAATCAAGCCCAGCGGGGATAGGGATTTACCTAGGTCCTTTTTTTTTTTTTTGTCCCGTCGTGGGGCCTGAACTCTGGGCCTGAGCACTGTCCCTCAGCTCTTCAGCTCTCTTACCACTTGAGCTTGAGCCACAGTGCCACTTCCAGCGTTTTTCTTTTAGCTTATGTGGTGCTGAGGAATCGAACCTAGGGCCTCAGGCATGCAAGGCAAGCGCTCTACCACTGAGCCAACTTCCCAGCCCTATCTAGGTCCTTTCTGTGGACTTTCAGCACCTACCTCCGATTCCTTCGGGATTCTTGCGGGCAAGCAAATTCCTTGTCCAGGCCCAGCCTCCATCCTCAGCCGAGGGAGCCACCCAGCACCCCTCCCTCTCCACAAATACTTGTGGAGCGTCCAACCACGTGCCTGGCGCTGGGGCTGGTCTACTCCTTCCCTCGGGTGGCTTACCATCGAGAACGGGTGCTGGGAGGAGGAGGATGGGTGAAAACGACAAACACGGGGCTGAGCATACTAAGAAAGGGCCATAAACCTGATGTCGTTACGAAATAAACCGGGGCCCAAATCCGGTGTGTTTGGGTGGGTTTTGATGGTCAGAGGTGAGACGCAGGCACTAATGGCAGATGAGAGGCTGAGCCCGTGCTCCGGGGAAAGGACGCAGCCGGGGAAGGCGCCCAGGCCCGGGGAGGCGATCGCGCCATCCCGGGGACCCGCGCAGTCTCCGGGGCGGCGGCGCGGAGGGGGTGGGGAGCGGGACCTACACGTGCGCTACGTGCGGCTCCGGCCGCCGCCCCCTCCCGGGCGGCTGGGGAGGGGGGGGCCGGGCTGCCCGCCCCTGGCCCCGCAGCTCAATGTCCGGGCTGTGCGTGGAGGAGCCGGGTGGGAGGGGAAGGCCGCGGCCCTCGGTGGACCCCACGAGTGGTCCTCCCAGCGCGGGGCCCGGGCGGGCGCGGGGAGCGCCTCCGCCTGGAGCGGGCGGATTTCGGGCAAGGCTGCAGATTTGGGGGTGCAGGTCAAAAGGTGGGGGCTGGCAGGCTGAGGACGTGAGGTGCTGGGGCTGAGTGGGGACTTGAAGGGGACCCTGTACAAGTGTGTTTACTGGGCCAAGAGCCGCACAAGTGGGGGTAGTTTGGGGGACGGAGGCCCGGGCGGGGGCGGAGTGTTGTCCAAGAGTAAGGAGGGGGTTCCTGGAGACGTGGCACTCGGAGCGGGGCAGGGTTCCGTTCGGGCCGCCGCGGCTGCGGCACCCTTTTCCCCAGGGATCCTGGCCATGGCGCCGCACAGGCCTCGCTCCGGGACCCCCAGGACCCGAGCCGCGGCACCTCCGGCCGGGGTAACCCAGGTCCGGCCTCCGGGGCGCCCGGCCGAGCCCCGGACCAGACAATGCGGTCCGGGCCCCGCCCCCGGACCCGCCCCGGGCCCCGCCCCCAGACTGACGCGGCCAATCGCCGCCCGTGGCCAGGCTCTTTAAAAAAAGAAGGGCCGGTGCCGTGTGGCTGTCAGCTGGGAAGGATCCCTCCGCCCATGTAAACACACATCATAAAGGGCAGGAAAACGTCTTCCGAGGGCGGGGGAGCAGCGGCCTCCCCGCGAGCCTCGGGGCCCAGGCTTCCCGACGTCACGTTGGGCCCTGCAGCTGCTGCCTGGCCTGGGGGCCACAGTGTCTGGTCCCCTACAGTCACTACCCGAAATGGAGGAGACGACTGGGAGACTTCAGAAGCCAAAAGGCTTCCTAGCAGATATACCTGAGAACTGAGTTTTTTTCCCAGAGGTTTGCTCCTCTTGTGCCTATCAGTTAAATAAATCATAATTCATAAATGTCTAGGATTCTCCTCAAAGTGGTATCTGTCTGGCTTGTAAGATGCCAACTGCAAGGGCAAAATGCTCTTCCAAGAGAATCAACTCTAGCAAGACTCAACAATGCTGGTCCAAGAGTGACAGAAACTTCTCTCCTCCACATTGTCTATAGTAGGGAAATATGTTCAATTAAGCAAAATTAAGTTTTTTACAATAAGTTATTCTATACCAGCTACCTAGATTTTACCACCATATTATGACTTACTGTATCTCCATCGATTATATATATATAATATATATATATAATATATATATATATATATTCCCCCCTCCCCTCTTCTTCTTCCTAATATACTGACAGCTCTGTTGCAGTGGGAAGCAGGAAAAGGCTTGTCTAGGTCCCAAAGCCCTGGAGAGCTTTGGAAAAGGCCTATCTTCTCCAAGGATCACTGTCAAATCTTTGGAGGCCAAGTACCTCTGGGAAGTGTATAGAAGAGGAGATGTTTTCCTTTTCTCCCTCCCTCCCTCCCCCTCCCCTTCTCCCTCTTTTCTCTTTCAATTGTTGAGTCCTTAAGAATGCGAGACTTTCTTCCTCTAGGTGGATCTGAAAGCCAGGCTAAAGTGCCATTGACCCCTCCTTACAGAGACTGACAATCTTTCCATGAGTTTGGCTGCTTTCAGAATCAAAGAGGTCTTTTCAATGTTGAAGATGTACCTAGACACAAAACACTTGAAGCATGCCTTATATACAATACCACTGCAAAAATAGTGGGTACCACTCAGATTCTAATAACTGCTTGATTTCTATTTTCAGTTCTGATATCTCTTCATATTTATACTTTTCAATGCCTTGAGGATCTCCAGCTGTATGTACCAGAGACACCTCAAATAGAAGTGAAAACAGTACATTATCTTCTTCTCCAGGATGAGTGTGTGTGTGTGTGTGTGTGTGTGTGTGTGTGTGTGTGTGTGTGTGTGTGTGTGTTTAGGGCTTAACCTCTGGGCCTAGTCTTCTCACTTGGCTTTTTTGCTCAAGGCTGGCGTGCTACCATTTGAGCCAGGTCTCTACTTCTGAGTTTTTGCTAGCTAATTGAAGTTGAATCTCTTGGGTTTTTCTGCCCAAGCCAGGCTTTGAACTGTGGTCTTAAAATCTCAGCCTCCTGAGTAACTAGGATTACAAGTGTGAGCCACCAGTAGGATGACTTCTGTTCCAGCATTGCCAATGGGGCAACTTCAACTCACATAGGTGTGCCAGACACCTCAGTCCTAGTATCTCCCAGTTCCTTCCCGGTGGGTCCTTTCCTAATGGTATTTCCTACATTTGCGTTCTTCCCTCCCGATCATCAGCACTATGGCTTGTATTTAGGCCTCATCATCTCAAATCTTTCGCTCTTCTCTAGTCCATCCTTGTCGCGTGGCTGAGGACTCTTCCTTGCAGCACCCAAACTGGTCTCCATCACTTAGTGGTTGCGTGGATTTGGGCAGCGCTTTCACAAGGTGGTTGTGTAGACCTATCTCGCAAAGCAGTACCCCACAGAGGCAAGCAAGTGCTTCCAAAGTGTTGTCCACCGGGTAATCCTCCTCTGCTTCTCCCGGATTTTACTAAGAGCTTACTACTACCCTGGCCCTGCGTACTGACAGGATTAAATTGATTGCCTTATGGGTATAATCCTTTACTAGACTTATTAACTTCTGGAGGACGGGAGCTCCCACCCTACCGGGGTCGATAAACGTCGGGATCACTCCATCCCCACGCCGAAGGCCGAGCCCCTCCCGACTGGAGGGCGGGGATCGGGCGCGGGGGTGGGGGTGGGGTGGGACTCTTTTTCCTCGCCGTGGCGGCGGAGGCGCACAGCGTGGGGGCAGTGAAGAGACGTCGTCGTCGGAAGGCAGAAAAAGCCCCAGGTGCTGCCGTTGCTGGTTCGAGTCGGACTGGTGGCCCGCCGCGTAGCGCGTTTGCCGGGGTCCGGGACGGAGCTCGGAGCTCGGGGCTCGCTCGCCGCCCCCGCCCGCCCCGCGGAGATGGAGCCGACCACCGCGCCGGCCCCGGGCCCGCGCCCGGCGCTGCCCCTCGGGGGCCCCGGCCCGCTGGGCGAGTTCCTGCCGCCCCCCGAGTGTCCGGTCTTCGAGCCCAGCTGGGAGGAGTTCGCGGACCCCTTCGCCTTCATCCACAAGATCCGGCCCATCGCCGAGCAGACCGGGATCTGCAAGGTGCGGCCGCCGCCGGTGAGTCACCACAGCGCCCCGGTTGCTCGCGGGGTGCGGTGGGGGGGGGGACGCGCGGCGCCCCGAGGCCGGCGCGGGGGGCTGTCGCCCCGCGGCCTCCAAGTTTGGGGGCTGTCGGGGGGCGCCGGAGACGGGGCCGCGGCCGGCAGGAAGGGGGGGCTGCTCGGGGTGGGCCTGAGGAGCGTGGGGTCGGGCGCCCCGGCGGCACCCCGCGGCCCGGCCCGGCCCGGGTTGGGGTTCGGCTCGGCCCTGGGTGGCTGGGGCAGGCCCGGTGGGCGCGGGGTCTCCTCCCGAGCCGGCGGGGGGCGCGGGCGCGGAGGGCGGCGGGCCCGCGGGGCTCCGGGCCGGCCCCGCCGCCGCCCCCGGGGTGCGGGGGTGTGTGACGGGTGGGGGTGGGGGACTTGCGAGTTGTCGTGCGAGGAGGAAAGTTTTCAATATGGCGGCGGGAGCCCCTGGTCCTTTGTGTGGTGGCGGCGTCGGCCCGGAGCGGCCCTCACCTGGGCGCCCCACCCTCCGGACCGGGGCGCCCCCCACCCCTTGGTTCCCCCGGCCCGCAGGGGTCCCCCTGGGCCGGGGCCGGGGAAGGGGCTGCGGGCGCTGCCCGGGGGCGGGGAGGAGCCGCGGGTCCGGCCTGGAGCGGATGTAATTGCTGGGGGACAGGAAGGGGGGTCGCCAAGATTTGGGGGGCCACTTTGGGGACGGCGGGCCCCGAGGTCTCGGTGCGCGGGCCCACGCGCCCATCGCGACTTGGGGCCAGGCGGCTCCCTCAGGAGGCCCGACTGGGCTACCGGGGACCCGGAGACACCGTGCTGCTAAGATGTCACCCCGTTTTTCCCCTCGTCCCCATCCCCCCAACCTGCCGGGGCTGAGCCGCGGTCACCCCCGGAGCCCTCGCCGCGGCCGGAGCGCTCGGGGCGGGGGCGGGGGGCTGGGAGGGAGGGGTGGGCGTCGGTGAAACGGTTTGCAACGGCCCCAACGTTCGCTGGGGGTCGGGGGGGGTCCGCGGGCGGACTCGTGCCCTGCCCCCGCCCCCGCCCCCCAGGCCCGGCCGCGAGGCGCTGGACGCCCCTGGGCTCTGCCCACCTATGAGGGGCCGGGCTGAGTCCGAGTTGGCCTGCAGGACGGTTGGGGTTGGGAGGACGTTTAACTGCCGCTCCCCTCCCCCTCCCGAGTGGGAGACCCCCCCCCCCCCCCCCCGCCCCGCGGCCTTAAACTTGCTCTTTGTAATGACGTGTTGAGTCGCAGGGGTTGGGTCTCTCGATCATTCCGCCCCGGGAACGCTGTTTGGAAGGGAAGCCCTGAATCAGCCCGCCCCAGCCCCTACTCCACAGCATTAAAGTGGACAAGTTTGAGGGCGGAGATGCTGCCTGAGGAAATAAGTGGTCGGCCAGTGGCCGGGGAAGGAGGGGGCATATGCTGGAAAATAGGCCCATTGCTGGGGCGGGGGGACTAGGTGGACCCCTGTTCTTGGAGGGACGGGCTTTGGAGGGGAGAGGCCTGCAGAAGTTAGCGCGGGCTGCCCAGCCAGGGCTGGGATTCTTGAAGAACATCCAGGTCTCCTTCCCCAGCCCCGCAGCTTTCTCTGATCACACGCTAGGAAGGATGGCCGGGCATAACGCACGTTTGCATTAATGGGATTCGGTGAAGAAATTAGGTACTGGAGGAAGTTCTCAGTGACCAAAAACGTGAGGAGTCGTTGGGTTCCTGGGAGTTGTCCTCCATGTCGGCATTGTGGTGTGTACAAGAGCTGGGGTAAACCCCTTATTTGGCTTTCCCTGCCCTTTAGAGAGCCCTTTTCCCTAAGAGATAGCGGGCTCCTGTTCCGTTTGGCTACACATTTCCTCATCTGGGCTAGCAGGTTAATGGGGGTTCGCAAGATGCCCGGTTGTGTTGCCTTTTCCCACTCTGTCAGACAGACATGATGGCCACCATTTTGTATTGAGAATACTCCATACTACAGCCCCAGGAAGGGGGCAAGGGGAGCAAACAGTCTACAGATAGAACCTGGCCGTGTTTTGGAGACCTCCTTTGTGTGGAGGGGGCTGGCTTCCTCCTTTGTTTAACAAAGTCCTGTGCCAAATGGAAAGAGTTGGAGTATTTGCTGTTGATAGAGCCACAAAAAGGGAAATCTTTCCAGAAGTTGTAGCTCTTGAAGAGAGGGGCCTTGGAACAAAGGCTCCTTAGAAGATGTAAACAGTCTTTGTTTTAGAAACTGTTTGTTTTTAGGAAATCTGTGAACAAGTGGTTTCATAAAGTTGAAATATATAGCAACAAATACACCCTTTTAAGAGGTGTGAGGTATTTTCCATGGTGGAATAGCTTAATATGCCTGTTTCTAGATGATTTTTGTTCATTGAGTTTTTGGAACACCAGTAGCTGTACTGAAAGGGGAATTGGGCTTATGGTATTTTTACTTGTTCATGGGTAAGGGGGAGAATTATAAAACATTTTTGCTTTCTTTTGTTCCTACCTTTGTATGTTTAGCTTCCGTTTATAGCTGTGAGGCTGCTTGGGAAAACCCAGGATGTTTACATGACTGTGCAAATGATATAGAAAGGGTTCACAGAAATTTGCGAAAATATAGGAAAGTAATGAGTTAAGAAAACCACTTAATCCCAAGGTTAAAGAGTAATAAACCTTTGTTTCAAATCACATGAAGCATATAGGATAAGAAAGCAGTTTTCTGAGCTGAGACTTTTGTAAATTTAGCTCATCTGGTTTCTTGTATTGTTACCTTTAATTTCCTCCTTGACATCTTACTGTTGAAGGACAAATGGCATTTTCCTTATTACTTTGTAGCATTGGGAAATTTTAGGGCTGTAACTACAAGGCCAAAAAGAAAAACATTGCTCAGTAACTTTCGTTTTGTGTTTGATAGGAATGAATATGTATATTCATTGTATACATATACACACACATGTATATGCACATACATAGGCTTTAATAACTTTCCTGCCTTCATGATCTTAACATTTGGCTGCAGGTAGTCAGTTTCCACAGATTTCTTTGTCACTATTCAAAAGTGAAAGATTTAAATCTGTCACTTTTTTTTTTCTACCTAAACTTCTGGTGGTCACCATCTTGATCCCTTCATCCTTACAACCCAAGTGTAAAAGGCTTTGTTTAATACAATCAGCATCTTTGAGTAGCTTATTGGTTTGTGTTTATCCTTAGGGATCAGGGAGGAACGTAAACTCTTTTCTGTTTACAGTGGAGAATTGATGATGTGGATCTCATTTCTCTGCCTGTCATTCAGCCTGTCGTTCTCTCCCTTGGCATTGTCTGTGGTAGTCTTTCAATATTGTTAGTGTCATAACATCTTGCTCCATGTGTCATTATTCTTTGGTCATTTGAAAAATTTAGCATATGGAGGTTTATCATTAGAAACATGTGAATTAGCAGGGCACTGGTGGCTCACGCCTATAATCCTAGCTACTCAGTAGCCTGAGATCTGAGGATTGCGATTGAAAACCAGCCCAGGCAGGAAAGTCCATGAGACTCTTATCTCCAGTAAACCACCAGAAAACCAGAAGTGGCACTATGGCTCAACTGGTAGAGTGCTGGCCTTGAGCTGAAGAGCTGAGAGACAGTGCCCAGGCCCAGAGTTCAAGCCCCAAGACTGACCAAAAAAAAAAAAACAACAACAAAAAAAACCCCCAAAACAACAAAGAAACATCCAGTTTATAATTTTTTTTTTTTTTGGGTGGGTGTTGGGGCTTGAACTCAAGGACTGGGTGCTGTCCTGAGCTTTTTCTTTTGCTCAAGATTAGCACTCATCACTTGAGCCACAGCTCCACCTTAGGCTTTTTGGTGCCCAGGCTGGCTTAGCTGGTGCTGATTGCTCATGTCCATAATTCTAGCATCTCAGGAGGCTGAGATTTGAGGATCCCAAAAAGGGAGCCTGAGCAAGAAGGTCTGTGAGACCCTTAACTCCGATTAATCACCAAAAAGCCATGATTTTTTTTTTTTATGCTATAGCAAAAAAGCTTGGGGACAGCACCCAGACACTGAATTCAAGCCCATGACTGGCACAACTAATAGCTTTCTTGAAATAAAAGTGATAACTATACAGGGCTGGGAAGGGGGCTCAGTGGTAGAGCGCTTGCCTTGCATGCATGAGGCCCTGCGTTCGATTCCTCAGCACCACATAAGCAAAAAGAAAAAAGCCGGAAGTGGCGCTGTGGCTCAAGTGGTAGAGCACTAGCCTTGAGCTGAAGAGCTGAGGGACAGCGCCCAGGCCCAGAGTTCAGGCCCTACGACCGGACCCAAAAAAAAAAAAAAAAAAAGTGATACTATACAATTCATCAATTTATAGTATACATTCAGAGTTTTCAGTACTTTCACACAGTTATACAATGATTATCACCATAAATTTTAGAACATTTTCATCCCCTCTAAAAGAGTACTCTTGTAACCACTTAAAAAAAAATAGTATGGCTATGTCATCTAGGCTGGCCTGGAACTCATAATCCTCCTGCTTCAGCCTCCTCAGTGCCGGGATTACAGGCATGTGTCACCATGCCCAACCTGTTTCACTGCTTTAAAAGATAAATTTACTAGGAGCATACAGCCCAGGAGAAAAACTTGGGTTATTGTTATTTTTTTTAGAATGTATTATTACTGAGGTGATATACAGAGGGGTTACATTTACATGTGTCAGATAATGAGTGCATTTCCTTTCCTACAGGGTCGTCTGTTCCCTCATTCTCCCATCCCCTCCCTCCCATCTCCACCCACAAGTTGTGTAGTTCACGTTGATCAGTGTGCCGTGCCTCCTTTGCACGTTTCCACCCTTTTCCCTCTGAGCCTCCTCCCACCCTCCTGCAGGTGTGCGTGTGAATACACTGTATACAAGGCAAAGAATGCAGAATCAGAAAAAAATTAGTCTTTCAATAGTTTTTATTTGTTTCAGTATATATATTATTTTATATAAATATGAAGAGGTGCTTAGGCATTACATCTTTGGATTCTCTCCTAAGACTATTCTCTTTTGGTCTCACTGTATGTGAGTATCTAGAATCCACCAGTGTGTTTTAGCTCTAACTTCTGGGATGAAATTTTGGCTTAAATCTTTCAATTCTAGGTCATTTGTCATAGGCTTTGGATGGGGACTTGTTGTACGATGGGTAGTTACCTACATTTGATTTTCTAGTGGTTAGTCAGATGTGGCATAAGAGGGAAGAACTAATCAGCTCTAATAGAATTTGAAAGTGGATTGGGGCGGGGAGGGGCTGGGAATGTGGCTTGGTGGTAGAGTGCTTGCCTAACATTCATGAAGCCCTGGGTTCGATTTCTCAGTAACACATAAACAGCAAAAGCTGGAAGTGGCTCTGTGGCTCAAGTGGTAGAGCACTAGCCTTGGGCACCGAGAGGCTCAGGGACAGAGCTCAGGCTAAGTTCAAGCCCCAGGACCAGCAAAAGAAAAAAAAAAAAAAAGGATTGGAAGTGAAATTGTAAATCCATGAGTCAGCTTCAGCTAATGTTTATTCCCCCTCCTTGGAAAAATGATTATAGGATATGGTTTTAAACATGCAGTCTAACCTTTTAAAGAACAAAATGAGTAGAGAGCTTGCCTTTGAAAAGTGTTAACGAGAATTCTCTATTAAAGCCGGGTTTGAATTCTTTTTTATTTGGAAATGGACAAAACATAACTATGAGCTCTTAATTTCATTCTTTGTCTCTGAGGTATTAAATTTTCTTTATGATCTACTAGTCTAGGTAATAGAGTATTTCTCACTGATAGGTTAGTGATAAGATTATTTATTTAATTTGGGGGATAATAATAACAAAGTCCAAGATGATTACAGTACTTGAATGTAGGAAGGCAGGAAGTCTGCCAGTAAGAGAATTTTCTCTTTGAAAGGTTAAAAATATTGTAAACTATGTAATTAAAAACATAGTAAACTGATTTCTGTAGACATGGGATCCTTTTGTTACTGTCTTAACTGGTCCAGGTATGGCTGGCTGTGGACGAGGATCAGGGAAGCTGGGATATCAAAATGAAAGTGCTGGGCCTGCCTGGCCTTTGGAAGCGCCTAAGGGGGTCAGGGAGGACCTTGCTTTCCTCCCTGTGCAGTTCTTTTGCCTGGATTGTGCCACAGTCTTGGTCAGGTTTTTAAGAGGAGAAACATGTATTTCATGGACATTCTGGTTATCTTCTGCCTGCTCAAGGTGCAGAAGATTGTTGCCAATCACAGATACAAAAATGAAGTAGAGCAAATACTGGGAAGTGGAGGGCTGTACTTCCTGAAGTCTCTATTAGGCTAGGGTTCCTTGAAGAAAACGGAGTGGGTGGGTGGAATAATAGAGGCTTGGAAAATTAATGACATTTTTAGTTTGAGGAACTAAAAACTGTTCTAAAAAATCTTGAGTTGTGAAAAACATGAGAATTATTTGAACCTAATTAAGACTTCTTAAGTATTTATTGACTGCTGTGTCCTTGTGTGGGATTTTAAAGAGAAAAATAAGATGACCTTTTTTGTTTTTAAAATCATGTTTATGAACCAGAGTAGACTAATGAAGAAAAGCTGTCTCTGGGACAGTGAAGCATTTCAGTCCCATAATTCTAAGATGTTTGGAACAAACCTATGGAATTTGACTTAAATACATCCCCCACCGGTACACACATACAGAGGTTTCACTCCTCCTCCTAGATGGGTCTGGGATGCACAGGCTGGCCTTGAGCTCCTGGGTTCAAGTGAGTCTCTGCCTTAGTTTTAGGAGTAGCTGGCCCTAGAGGTGTCTCCACTCTGCCCAGCTGAAGCTTTTAGAGACCATTTCTCCTGAAGCACCATTGTCAGATTCCTTTACCCACTGCCTAGGGCCTTCCTTTTTAACAATTCTTTAAAAATTATGCTTTCTTTCTGGATATAAAGGCAAAATTGTTCTGCCAGAGACATCAGGACTGGGGTAGAAATTACCTTTTTTTTAATTGTAGAACACTTCAGGCATATGCAAAAGAATAGAAAATAGTCCCTTTGGTTATTTTTCTGAATATAGAAGCAGAAATATAAAACCTTTTCCAGTTGTGGGGTGACATTGGGCAAATCAAAGTAAGCTTTTCTAGCCTTTAGTGAGTGATGGTCAGTTTGCCCCATTAGTGTGCAGGTTGTATTTCCCAGTTTTAGCTCGTGGCTTAGAGCTTTGTGTCCAGTTTTAGAATCTGGAAAAAAATTGACCCATTTCAGGCCAATTCCTAGCTCATGGAGGCATGAGTAATAGATGGAGGAGGAGATTCTCTACCCTCTGCAAATGTTTGTATGGATCAGACTTTATCTAAACTTTCCTGTTAGGATAGGGCCTCCGGTTGGAGTGGGTATTTCACCTGACAGTGTTGCGAGTCAGGAGTAATCAGGAACAGAATAGAGTCCCTTTGTGGAAAGGGGGTTTTAGGAAAGTGACATAGAAGAAGGGAGTGAGCTGTTGGGTGGTGTTGGGTTTACTTTGCACATGGCATGGCAGTGAACCTGCAGCAGTGGTGCAGCAGCAGCTACCTCAGCACAATTTCAGCTAATTCCTATGGGATCCAATGTTTTCTTTACAATTACTGCTGATGCCTCATACTTGTAAGCCCTAGCTACTCCGGAGGCTGAGACCTGCAGGATCATGGTTCAAAGCTGGCCTGGGCAGAAAAGTCCAAGACACACTGTCTTCACAATAACCTATAAAATGTCAGACTGGAAGCATGGCTCAAGTAGTAAGAGAGCTTGCCGTGGGTGAGCAAGCTCAGTGACAGCTTGAGTAAAAAATTAAATGGAGGGGCTGGGAAGGTGGCTCAGTGGTAGAGCGCTTGCCTTGCATGCCTGAGGCCCTGGGTTCGATTCCTCAGCACCACATAAACAGAAAAAAGCCGGAAGTGGTGCTGTGGCTCAAGTGGTAGAGCGCTAGCCTTGAGCTGAAGAGCTGAGGGACAGCGCCCAGGCCCAGAGTTCAGACCTAGCACTCTACCACTTGAGCCACAGCGCCTCTTCCGGCTTTTTCCTTTTTGCTTATTTGGTGCTGAGGAATCGAACCCAAGGCCTCAGGCATGCAAGGCAAGCACTCTACCATTGAGCCACCTTCCCAGCCTGTAAGAACTACTTTGTATGGATGCAAATTAATTATTTAGAGGACTTGGACTTGTTTTTACATTATTACTCATTAAAAGCCAGTTCCTTTCTTATGTTAAAAAAAAAGACAGGAGCTGGGTACCAGTGGCTCTAATCCTAGCTATTCAGGAGGCTGGATAGAAGTCAGCCTGGACAGGAAAGTTCATGAGACTTTTTATTTTTTTGTCTGTCATGGGGCTTGAACTCAGGGCCTTGGTATTGTCCCTGAGCTTTTCTGCTCAAGGCTAGTCTTCTACCTCTTAAGACACAGCTCCACATTTTTGGTAATTTATTGGAGACAAGAGTCTCACAAACTTTCATGCTGGGGCTGGCTTCGAACCATGATTGTCAGATCTCAGCCTCCTGAGTGGCTAGGATTACAGACAGTAGCTGCCAGTACCCAGCTCGTGAGACTCTTATCTCTAATTTATCACAGAAAAAGCTGTGGCTCAAGTGATAGAGTTAGCCTTGAGCAAAAGGAGCCCAGGGATAGGGCCTAGGCCCAGAATTCAAGCCCCAAGACCAACACACAAACACATATGTCCAAACAGGAAGGGATATTTATTTGTGTGTGTGTGTGTGTGTCTGTGTGTGTGTGTGTGTGTCTGTGTGTGTATTGGAATTTGAACTCAGGATGGTTGCTGTCCTCCACCCTTTGTGCTCAAGGCTAGTGCCCTACTACTTGGACCACCACTCCACTTCTGGCTTTTTGGTGGTCAGTTGGAGATAAGAGTTTCACCAACTTTTCTGTCTGAGCTTAGAACCACAGTCTCAGATCTCTGTGTACCTAGGATTATAAGCATGAACCACCAGTGCCAGCTATTTGTAGATTTTTAAAAAACAGGCGGGTAGAATTTTGAATCTAATTCCATCCTGACCTTGGGCAAAGTCGATTTACCAGTGCATGTCTTCTCATCCACTCTAAGGGGATCTGACACTGACCCAGGGCTGCTGTCTACATTAATTAAGTGATGGATTGCAGGGATCTTAAATCCCAAAGCTTTATTTGCCCATTGCTACACAGAATCTGGGAACTGATATTTTTAGTGAGACAGAGCTTGGTGCCGAGTATATATATCCCCTATTTCCTTGTTTTAAGTGCCACTTAAAGCCTAGTACCAAAACTACCATATAGTTGGGTAGTTGGGTATGGTGATACATGCCTATAATCTCAGCACTAGGAAGATTGAAGCAGGGGGATCAAGAGTTTAAGACCAGCCTGGATTTTGTACATTTATATTTATATATATTTATTTCATGTATAATGTTTATATAATACATGTATATAAAATACCTTACAAAACAATACAAAGATGGGGGGAGGGAAAGGAGAAAAATGGGGGAAGGAGTATCAGGTTTGACAGGAAACGTACTTATTACCTTATGTAACTGTAACCCCTCTGTAAATCACTGTGACAATAAAAAATACAAATATTTTTCTTTACATAGATCCTTTTTAAAAAAGAGATCTTTTTTATTTAAGGTATAGTGATTACAGAATGTGCCAGAAACCTTGTGGGCACATATATGTAGGGAGCATATGCAGGCAGGAGTTTGTGTTTGAGTTTGGCACCCTTCCACCGAGGATGGAGTGACTGGTGCAGCGAAGTCATGGGAATATAACGAGGCTGTGTACAGGTAGCACACAATCTCAGCAGTCCCAGCTGATGCCCATGTAAGAACTGGTAGACTGTCTAATATTTCTTCAGCTGCCCCACTTAGAGTTGGGAGAAAAATACAAGTGGCAGAAAAATGTTTACTTTGATCTTTCAAAGAAACACCTCTTGCTAGAGCCAGACTACATTTTCTTCTTCTGTGCGTGCGTGCGTGCGTGCGTGCGTGCGTGCGTGCGTGCGTGCGTGTCTCAGTTGTGGGTCTTGAACTCAGGGCCTGGGTCCTGTTCTTCAGCTCAAGGCAAGCACTCTACCACTTGAGCCACAGCACCACTTCTGGTTTTCTGGTGGTTTATTGGAGATGAGAGTCGTACAGACTTTCCTGCCTGGGCTGGCTTTGAACTTCAATCCTCAGATCTCAGTCTCCTGAATAGCTAGGATTACAGGCATGAGCCACCAGCGTCCGGCTTACATTTTATTAATTATTAACACTTATACAAAATTCTTATTAGTAAAGTTAATAAGCATACAATCACTAAAATGTTAATTTACTCTAACCTCTGAACATGGTCAGTTAGGTGGATCTATATATACTGTGTTTTTACTATGACTTTTACTGTGTGTGTGCAGGGTCTTGAGTGATCAGCCACTTAAGATGCTTTCTAGATGTATCGATGTATTCCCCAATGATACATAGAATAAGTGTTAAGTCTTCAGATGGTTAGGCCAAGATGTTTTCCCAGCTCTGCCACTTGTGTGGCAGTAGACAGATTATTGTCATTCTTGGGCTGATTCTTACCATCTAGCCATAGCCAGCTTGGCCAAGCTAGAATATAGAGAGATCTGTTGCTTAAGCCTAATGTGTTTAGAGCCCCTGGTGGAAGCTTTACACTAAGCACACACTCCTGCAAGGCACTGCTGTTGTGCCACAGGCTACAGATAGTGAAACATAAGCATTTTACTCTAATCACCTACACCTAACTCCAAAAACAAAGAACAAATCCCTGTCAAATCTACTGGTAGGTAGGCAGGGTCCTTAAGACAAGATCCTCCCAATTTTTTTTTTTTTTTTTGGGTCCGGTTGTGGGGCCTGAACTCTGGGCCTGGGTGCTGTCCCCTAGCTCTTCAGCTCAAGGCTAGCGCTCTACCACTTGAGCCACAGTGCCACTTCCGGCTTTTTTCTTTTTGCTTATGTGGTGCTGGGGAATCGAACCCAGGGCCTCAGGCATGCAAGGCAAGTGCTCTACCACTGAGCCACCTTCCCAGCCCGTCCTCTCAATTTTCTATGTGGTGACACCAGCTCATCTGGTGATATTTAAACCAGATGGCAACATGTTGTCCAGGCTTTAACTTGGAAAAGAGATGGAGAAGAAGGTAGGCACTGTGCAGGATTTGTACTGTGGCACTTACTTATTTGTTGGGGAAAATGAGATGTGTGTAGACAGAATGTTTGAGTACATCCTCCATTGTATAAAATTGCAGGTGTTTGAGTCTCTCCTCAGAGAGGTTCTCTTCCAATACTAGGGTGAGTTTTGAACAATTGAGAACAGCTCCCAGATTTTTCAGTGGGAGGTTGGCATTTAGGGATTTGTGAGGGTTGTAGGTTTGAGGTTGTTAAAAATGATACTTGATGACATATCATTTCTCTTGAGTTTCTCTGTAACTACTTTTTTCACTGTTAACCTTAAATCTCTTCTAGCTCTCATTTGTGAAATATATCTTTGACTTATATGATGGATTATTGCTCAAGTTTTTCTTTTTCTTTTGAACAGGCTTTAGAATTATTAGAATTTGATTTGTGGATTCTAAAATCTGTTTGGGGGATGATAGCTAGCTAGCAAATGAAAACTTCAGTAAGAGAATAGAAATTTTGTGGAAAGAGTACCTGGCAGTCATAGCAACACTGGACTTGTGGAAAGTGTTTTCCTATTCACATGTTAACCTGTGCTCTTCTTCGGAAGAGGGTCATGACGGTTCCTAGAGCTGAATTCCCTTTATCAGCATAGAAAGGGGGATACTGCCAGCCTTTAGGTATTAGGCCAGAAGAGGTAGGCAACTTGTCCAAGATCTCTGCTTACTAAGTGATGGAATTAGGAATTGAGCCCAGGTAGCATAAGTTCCCCAGTCAGTGCGTGCGTGCGTGCGTGCGTGCATGCGAATGTATGTATGTATGTATGTGCGTGCGTGGGGGTTACTGGAGTTTGAACTCTAGGTGAGCTCTTCAGCTAAAGGCTAGCGCTCTACCTCTTGAGCCACAGCACCACTTCTGGCTTTTTCTGCTTATGTGGTGCTGAGGGTTGAACCCAGGGCAAGGCAATCACTCTACCACTGAGCCACCTTCCCAGCCCCTTCCTTAGCTTTTTGATCAAGGCTGGTCTCAATCACGTGAGCCACAGCTCCACTTCTGGCTTTTGGCTGGTTAATTGTAGGTAAGAGTCTCTAGATTTGTCTGCAGGGGCTCGGATCTCGGTCTCCTGAGTTGCTAGGATTACAGGTATAAACCAGCAGTACCTGGACTGAGTTAGTACTCTTTTTTTTTTTGGTAGATCATGGGGCTTGAACTCTGGGCCTGGGCACTGTCCCTCAGCTCTTCAGCTCAAGGCTAGTGCTCTACTGCTTGAGCCACAGCGCCACTTCTGGTTTTCTAGTGGTTTATTGGAGATAAGAGTCTCAAGGACTTTCCTGCCTGGGCTGGCTTTGAACCCCGATCCTCAGATCTCAGCCTTCTGAGTAGCTAGGATTATAGGCATGAGCCACCAGCGCTCAGCAAGTTAGTACTCTTAATGGGATTATTTACATCATCTTATATAACTACAGTAATGATATGATTGTAATTAAATTAGGTGGTTGGTAGAACATTGTTATTATTATTATTATTTTTTTTTTTTTTGGTCGGTCGTAGTGCTTGAACTCTGGGCTTGGGCACTGTCCCTGTCCTCTTCAGCTCAAGGTGAGCACTCTATCGCTTAAGCCAAAGCACCACTTCTGGTTTTCTGATGGTTTATTGGAGATAAGAGTCTCACGGACTTTCCAGCCTGGGCTGGCTTTGAACAGATCCTCAGATCTCAGCTTCCTGAGTAGCTAGGATTACAGGCGTGAGCCACTAGTGCCCGGCCCTACTTCTCTTTTTCATCTACAAGATCTCCTTGGTAGCCCAGGCTGGCCTTGAGATCCTCCAGCCTCAACCCGCTAGTGCTGGCACTATAGGCGTGACTACCACACCCAGATCCCAGCAGGCATCTTGAGCATGTTTTCTTTTCTTGTGGCTACCAAAACACAACTGTAGGGAAACCAATAAAAATGGTAAGCTGCATGTGTGCAGTATCTGCGTACCACTTAGATTTGTGTGTTGGGTCTCTTTTGGTTTATCAGTAAGTATGGGCTTAGTATGCTGTAGCTTAGAGGCACCAGGAAGGGTGGTATTGAAAAGTCAAAGGGAAAAAGCAAGTTTGTATTTCAGAGTTAGTAACATTAATCTGAGTCTTCTCAACTCTAGATACAGCTGCAAAACTCCTATTTTTGTGTGAGTCTCACTGTGTAGCCTAGGCTGGCCTTAAACTAACAATTCTGCCTCAGCCACTGAATTTTGGGATTTCATGTGTGTGCCACCATGCTGGTCTAAAGCTAGAAATACAGATAATTGCTGTTTTCTAGAGTATGGTTCATTGATACCAAGCAGCCATTAAAATGAGGGCTAGAATATGGGACTGCAATATCCTTATTTTAGGCTAAATTGACTTACCTTTTAGATAAAATTTTTGTAATAACAAGTAGCCTGTTATACTTGTGTATTATCCTTTCCTCTTTCAAACAGATTAAAAACAAATCAGAAAATCTAGTCAGGCACTGTGGGGCACACCTGTAATGCTAATACTTGGGAGGTTGAAGCAAGAGGATAAAGTTTGAGGCTAAAGATTGGCTGTCTAACAGGACCCTATATCAAAAAAAAAAAAAAAAAGGAAAAGAAAATAAAACAGGACTTGTAGCTTGGTTAGTATCTCAACAAGTTCATGCTGCTTTATAACAAAATGCTTGACATAAACGAGATAATTCGTAAGTCATAGAAGTTTGTTTTCTACAGTTCTGGAGACTGGCAAGTCCCAAGATTCAGGCTGTGCTAATATATAGGGTCTCTGCTTCTAGGATAAAGGTACCTTGAATGCTATGACCTGCTTTTGGTGGATGGGTTAAAAGGACCTAGGTTAATTCCTTCTAGTCCTTTAATAAATTTGGTAATCTCATTAATGAGGGTTCTTTTCTCATTATCAGCAACCCTCCAAAGCCCCACCACTTTATATCATCGCATTAGTGGTTATTGAAAGGGCACTGACACTCCATTTTGGTCGGCATTATAATATGGAATAGAATAGATTGGCAAATATTTCTTGTGTAAGGGCTAAATAATGAGTGGGGTCAGCTGAGCAATTTCCTAGCTAATTCTAGTTCAGGTTCACATGCAGGTCTTTTTTTTTTTTAATCTTTTTTTTTTTTTTAACTAAAGACAGCTATTAGGGATCAGACTCTTTCTAGCTAAAATTATTAACACTTTTTTTTTTTTTTTGGGTCTGGTCATGGGGCCTGAACTCTGGGCCTGGGCACTGTCCCTCAGCTCTTCAGCTCAAGGCTAGTGCTCTACCACTTGAGCTATAGCACCACTTGGGGCTTTTTTTTTTTTGCTTATGTGGTGCTGAGGAATCGAACCCAGGGCCTCATGCATGCAAGGCAAGCGCTCTACCACTGAGCCACCTTCCCAGCCCTAAAATTATTAACACTTCTAATGTTAGCTTATAGCTGGTGTAACTACATTGTAGCAGTGTTAAAGATTTAGTATTTGTATCCAGTGAAATAAATGGCCTTATTGTTTGCCTTTTTTTTGACAATACACAACTGCAAATACCTCAAGCAGAGCAAAGATTTTTCACTGTTTTAATGCCTTCTCATTCTGTAGCTGGGCTGGCCTCAAACTTGTAATCCTCCTCTTGCTGGCATTACAGGTCTGGCTTACCATGCTAGTAGCAGACTGATTTTATTTTTGTTTCTTTTCTGACCCTGACTTTGAATATCTAAAAGTGTCCAGTTGGTAAAGGACCAAAGGTAGGAGTTGCATTTATAGTCTAATGAGGTCTTAACGTTAGGGTGTGTGATGTTTAACTTTCCCTGCCCCTGGTGCTTAGGTAGTTTTGGGTGTTGCTTAGGGAAGGTTAAGAGGGCAGAGTCCAGCCTGTTTTCTAAACCCTTTCCCCTTAGAAACAAATCATTTTTGGAATCTTTCTGTTCTTCATATTGGAAACTTGAATTCTCTGTCATACCTGTTCAGTTTTTTTTCCTATTACGATTCTAGGTATAAGAAATCAAAGCATGGGGCTGGGAAGGTGGCTCAGTGGTAGAGCGCTTGCCTTGCATGCATGAGACCCTGGGTTCGATTCCTCACCACCACATAAGCAAAAAGAAAAAAAAAAGCCGGAGGTGGCGCTGTGGCTCAAGTGGTAGAGCGCTAGCCTTGAGCTAAAGAGCTGAGGGACAGCGCCCAGGCCCAGAGTTTAGGCCCCACGACCGGACCCAAGAAAAAAAAAAAAAAAAGAAATCAAAGCAACTTATTACACTGCTATGACATTGTAGCTCTGTGATTGCAAGACATCTGAGTGCAGCATACCAGAGGATAGTGTGCTGCTTGTCATCACAGGGAGAAGGTTCTGGAAGTTCCTGGTCTCATTCATGACTTACATGTCATTTCTCAGTGATCTATTTCATGGTTAAACCCATACCACGTTATCATCCATTTGGATGAAGTTTTTCATTGCCATTTCTTGGTGAATTTTTTTTTCCTTTTTCTTTTTCTTTTTTTTTTTAATTGGCTCTGGGGCTTGAACTCTGGGCCTGGGCGCTGTCCCTCAGCTCTTCAGCTCAGGGCTCATGCTCTACCACTTGAGCCATAGTGCCACTTCTGGTTTTCTGATGGTTTACTGGAGATGAGAGTGTCATGGACTTTCCTGCCCGGGCTGGCTTTGAACCACGATCCTCAGATCTCACCTTCCTGAGTAGCTAGGATCTTATAGGCTTGAGCCACCAGTGCCCATCTTTTTTTTTTTCTTTCTCTTTTCTTTTCTGGTCCTGGTGCTTGAAGTTAAGGCCTGGGCACTGTCCCTAAGCTCAAGGCTAGTGCTCTACCACTTAAGCCACGGCTCCACTTCTGGCATTTTTGGTAATTTCTTGGAGATAAGAGTCTCACCAACTTTCTTGTCTGAGCTGGTTTCAAACTGTTTTCCTTAGATCTCAGCCTCCTGAGTAACAAGGATTACGGGGGTGAGCCACTGGTGCCCAGCTGGGAAAGACTATAATTTTTTTTTTTTTTTTTGGGTCCAGTCCTGGGGCCTGAACTTTGGGCCTGGGCGCTGTCCCTCAGCTCTTCAGCTCAAGGCTAGCGCTCTACCACTGGAGCCACAGTGCCACTTCCGGCTTTTTTCTTTTTGCTTATGTGGTGCTGAGGAATCGAACCTAGGGCCTCAGGCATGCAAGGCAAGCGCTCTACCACTGAGCCACCTTCCCAGCCCCCGACTATAATTTTTTAAAATACAATTTTATTCTAAGTTTTAAGGTGTATAGAGAAAGGTGTTAACCATTCCGTAAGTCAGGTAATGAGTACAATTCTTTTTGAACTGTGTCATCCTTCTTTTAGTTTTGACAACAAATCTTTTTTCCCCTGGTTTTTACTATGGATTGAACTCAGGACCTAGTACTTAACAGGCAAGCACTTTTCCCCTGGAGCCATGCCCTCAGTCCACTTAGCTTTTGTTATTTTATGAGATAAAGTCTTAAGTTTTTCTTAGTTTGGCCTCCAATCTGATCCTTCTATCTCCAGCATAACCGCAAACAGAGGCTTGCCCGTGCTTGGCCCTGTGTAGCATCCTTCCCCTCAACCACCAGCTTGGACATAATCCTCCCTTCCCTCTTTTCTGCTCTCTCTTTTCTTTTCTTTTTCTCCTGTCAGTTCTGGGGCTTTAACTCAGGGGCTGGGTGCTGTCCTTCGGCATTTTTGCTCAAGGCTAATGCTCTACCGTGTTGTGCCACTGCTCCACTTCCAGTTTTCTGGTGGTTAATTGGAGATAAGAGTCTTAGGGACTTTCTTAGCTTTCAGTCAAGATCCTGAGCTCTCCTGAGTAGCTAGGGTTATAAATGTGAGCCGATGGCACCTGGTTCCATAATCCTTCTTTTTGTATCTCACCCAACTTTTTTTGTTGTAGTTTGCCCAGGCATTGACCTGTAGTAAGCCTGATCTTCACTTACTCAGTAGGTTTGGTTACTGGCTACCACATCCAGGTGACAGTAACAAATTCAAAGCATTTAGAGAAATTATAAATATAGGTCATTATCAGTTTATGTATGTATGTATGCATACATGCATGTGTTTACACAAATACACATGTTTGTTTTTATGTATTGATCTTGCATGTGTTAGGCAAGTACTCTTCCTGCTGCAACTGTGAAGCCCTGAGTTCAAACCCCAATACTGGATAAAATGACAAAAGATACCCAAAAGATAAAAAAGAAATACTGTGTCATTTAATTATCATTTAAAATTTTACTAGTAGATGAACATAGGAACATTACTTTGTTTTCAAATACTTAATATTTAAAAAGTCATATTCTTTGAAGCAAGTTCTTTAAAACTGATAATTTGGTGAGCAATTTGGCACACTTCTGTAATCCCAGTACTCAGGAAGCAGAGGCAAGAAAATCATGCATTTGAGGTCATAATGGGCTAAAAAATTATTGGGCTAAAAGGCTAAAAATTATTGGGCTAAAAATTATTGGGCTGGAAAGGGTTGCTTTTGCAATCTGAAAGGAAAGTTCATTGGAGGGGGAGGCTGGATGGTGGGTATTGTGAAGGGTTGGTGTCCAGTTTGCACTTATTTCCAAGGTGTTCACCAAGGATCTTTGGTGGAATCTAGGAAACTTCTAAATGTCTGCATGAGGCCAGACTTTCTTCTTACATCTTTCTATGTAGCCCAGACTTGAGATCCTCCTGTTTCAGCTTCTAGAGTATCTTCATTTACTTTGAAGCAAATCTATTCTTAAAAGTGATTGCAGAAGAGATGAAAATCTAGCATTTGTCTTTTCAGATAGATGTTAAGGGCTGGGAAGGTGGCTCAGTGATAGTGTTTGCCTCACATACATGAGGCCCTGGGTTCGATTCCTTAGCACCACATAAACAGAAAAAGTTGGAAGCGGTGTTGTGGCTCAAGTGGTAGAGTGCTAGCTTTGAGTTGAAGAATTGAGGGACAGTGCCCAAACCCAGAGTTGAAGCCCCACAACTGACAAATAATTAAAATAAAACAAAACCATTTCCAGGGCTGGGAATGTGGCTTAGTGGTAGAGTTGCCTTGCATGAATGAAGCCCTGGACTCTTATTTCTCAGTACCATGTAAACAGAAAAAGCCAGAAGTGACACGAGGTTATTTTACTATTGTTATTCTCTTTTTTTGTCACGAGGTTCTTTTATTCTGTTTTTTTTTTTTTTTTTGTGCATGTACCAAGGCTTGAAATCAGTTCCTCAAGCTCTTACTTAGTTTTTTTTTGCTCACAGATGGTGCTCTGCCACTTGAACCATGCCTTCAACCAGCTTTTTTTTGGTTGGTTCTGGGGCCTGAACTCTGGGCCTGGGCACTGTCCCTCAGCTCTTCAGCTCAAGGCTAGTGTTTTACCACAATACCACTTGCAGCTTTTTCTGCTATGTCATGCTGAGGAATCGAACCCAGGGCCTCATGCATGCAAGGCAAGCACTCTACCACTGAGTCACCTTTCCAGCCCCTCAGCCAGGCTTTTTCACTTAGTTAATTGTAGTCTCATGGACTTGTCTGCTCGTGAACTGCACGATCCTAGATCTCAGCATCCTGAGTATCTAAGATAGTTGTGAGCCAGCAGTGCATGGCCACACACATTTGATTCTACATAGTTTTAGAGTCTCTGATTTAAATGATAGAAGTGGTTCCAAAGTCACAGAAGAAAGTCTTCCAAATATTCTAAGTGTGTTTAGAGATTGACCAAAGATGGGAAGTTTTAAGCAGCCTAATACAAATGGGTGGCTAATTAAAGCTGGTTGGTGCCAAGACTGCCCTGAGGGAAGGCAGAAGCAGGAGTGGGTGGGGTGGGTGGGAGTTAGTACCCTCTAATGTGCTTTTGTTCTGTTTGGAGACGTTGAATGGGTTTTTTTTCCAAAGGTCTGTAGTTGGTCTTGGTTTCATCAGTAGGAACTCTGCTGGTTTTTTTGTAAGGAATTTGTAGTGGCTACAGAGTTTCAGGCTCTACTGCTTATATTTTTGCAAGTGTTTTAAGGGCTTATTATTGACACAGAGCTACCGACTTGATCCTTTAGATTGTGTGTGTAAGTGTGTTTCACATTGTTAGTAAAGTTGTAAATCTTGTCATTCTCAACTGAAAGGATTGTTAATTTGGCTTAAATTACCAAGATAGGTTTTTTTGGAGGGGGGTTTGGATCCTTAAAACTTTGCATCGAGTTTTTTGAGTTCATTTTGATAATTACAAGCTCTTATCTTTGATAACATTGGGTTGAAATCCTGTGAGTACATTTATTCTGATGACTGGCTTTCCCAGAACATATGCAATTAGAAAAAATGCTTTGGTCCTTAGTTAATGTTCATTGTAAACTAACATGAATGTACTTTTGACACGGATTGTTAATTGGTTTGTTTGCAAGGAGTCAGAGAACCAACTTGTAGAGCTTCTTTCTGTAAAAGAGTATACTTTCTCGTTTGCTAATGATCAGATCTCAAAATGATGGCAGCTTCTGTATAATTAGAAAGATTAAAAGATTATTCTAATATGTTTGATATGTAGATGCTAATATAGTAGGTCACCTACAGAGGGAGTTTTCATGGCACCAAAAAAATCTTAAGCATCGTTTGAATGTTATTCCACACTGATTAATTTTATTTATTTTTTAAATTTTATTTGTTTATCTACTTATTTATTTTTTGTCGGTTGTGGGGCTTGAACTCTGGGCCTGTGCACTGTCCCTCAGCTCTTCAGCTCAAGGCTAGCGCTCTACCACTTGAGCCACAGCGCCACTTCCTGCTTTTTTTTTTTCCTGCTTATGTGGTGCTGAGGAATTGAACCAAGGGCCTCATGCATGTGAGGCAAGCGTTTTACCACTGAGCCAGCCCCCCAGGCCCCCCTTTGTTTTAGCCAGTCCTGAGGGTTGAACTCAGGGCCTGGACACTGTTAATGAGCTTCTTTACCACTTGAGCCACAGCACCATTTCTAGTTTTTTCTATTTATGTGGTACTGAGGAATGGAACCCAGGGCTTCATGCATGCTAGGAAAGCACTCTACCACTGAGCCACATTCCCGGCCCCAATTTTATTTTATTATTTATTATTATTTTTATCTTTTGTCGGTTGTGGGGCCTGAACTCTGGGCCTGGGCACTGTCCCTCAGCTGTTCAGCTCAAGTGCTCTACACTTCAGCCACAGCGCCACTTCCAGCTTTTTCTGTTTATGTGGTGCTGAGGAATCGAACCCAGGGCCTCATGCATGCAAGGCAAGCACTCTACCACTGAGCCACCTTCCCAGCCCCTAATTATTTTTCCAATTATTAACTAGTTGTACAAAGAGGTTACAATTTTATAAGTCAGATTATGAATACAATGCATCTTGATTAGTGTCACCCCTTCTGTTGTTCCCTCTATTCTTCCCTGTCATTCCTACCTTCAAGTTACAATTGTGAGCTTTTCTGTCTTGGTTGGTCTTGAATCAAAACCTTCCAGATCTCAGCTCCTGAGTAGCTAGAGTTACAGAATTGAAGCTACCAGGACCTGGCTCACATCAGTTCATTTCTGAACACCTTTGTTAAAAGTACGAGCAAACAAAGCTCTCATTATTATAAAGTTCTTGTTAACCTGCCATAGATTGTTAAAAAGTGATGTAGTTTCTTTGTACTACATTGTGTTCCAAATAAGTAAACATTTAACTTTACCTTTATTGATCTAAAGACAAAAAAAGTCAAACTTAAAAGGATAACCTACTCTAGATCTTGGCTAAAAGTGAAAGGATCTTGGTCCAGGGCCAGTGAGGGCAGAAAAGTTTGGGAAACCCAACCTCAAAAATAACGAGCAATGGCCGAGCACCTGTGGCTCACGCCTGTAATCCTAGTTACTCAGGAGGCTGAGATCTGAGAATCGCAGTTCAAAGCTAGCCCGGGCAGGAAAAACCATGAGACTCCTATCTCCAATAAACCACTAGAAAACCGGAAGTGGTGCTGTAGCTCAAGTGGTAGAGCACTAGCCTTGAGCTGAAGAGCTGAGGGACAGCGCCCAGGTCCAGAGTTCAAGCCCCATGTCCGACCAAAAACCAGCAATGGGCTGGGAATCTAGCTTAGCTGTAGAGCGCTTGCTTTGCACTCATGAAGCCCTGGGTTTGATTCCTCAGTACCACATAAACAGAAAAAAATGCCAGAAGTGGTGCTGTGGCTCAAGTGGTAGAGCGCTAGCTTTGAGCACAGAGAGGTGCAAGGACAGTGCCCTGAGTACAAGCTCCAGGACCAGCAAACAACAACAACACAGCAAAAAAATTGCAAGGAATTGCTCAAGTGTCAGAGCACCAGCTAAGCAAGCAAACCCTGGTACTAATATTGCCAAACATCCCATCCCTATGATGGAGTTTTTGGTTTGTTTTTTTTTCTCGAGTCAGGGTCTTGAGTCAGTGGCTTAGAACTGGCAATCCTCCTGCCTTTAGATCCCAGGTGTCCTATTTTGGAGGATATTTAACAAATGAAATCTAGCATGTCATTAACTGCCATTTAAAGATTAGCTAAATTTAGCTAAGTTCACTGGACACTTCAGAACTACCTTTGATTGCTGTAAATAGTACTGTCACTTATTTTTCTTTAATTTATTTTGGTATAGTGAGTAGTTTGGTACTAATTTGTAGTCTGCTTTGTAACTCAGCTTTTTTTCTGTTGACTGGTGATTGACTCTAGGACCTTGAGCAAGTGTTCCTGCTCCTGTTCCTTTGACTATGTGCTGTGGCTTTAAGTCAGAGCCTCATGCTCTCACCTGGATTTCTTGCTTATGGCACTGTATCACTTAAGCCATGCTTCTAGCCTAACTTTTTGCTGGTTATTTTGTGTTGGCTGGCTCTAAACTCTGAGCCTTCAGAGCCTAGCCTCTTATAGCTAGGATTACAAGTGTGAGCCATTGGTGCTATTGATGCTGGAGATTGAACTTGGACCTTATGCTCTACCACTTGAGCCACAACCCCTCACTGCCGTGAACCCAGGTCTTCAGGCATTCTAAGCACATGTTCCACTACAATGTAACTGTCATATCTTCCTTAATAATGCTACAGTTAATTGTGTGCGTGCATTTTATTGGTGCTAGCTCAATTTTGTTAAAGAATAGTTCTCTCCTCTCTCTGCATTCGCCCCACCCCCCAGTGCCAATCCTGGATCTTGAACTCAGGGTCTGGGCACTGTCTTTGAGCTTTTTTTTTCTCTCTTTTTTATGAGTGATGGGTCTTGATTCAGGGCCTGGGTACCATCCCTGAGCTTTTTTGCTCAAGGCCAGAGCTCTAGCAGTTGAGCCACAGCACCACTTCTGGTTTTCTGGTGGTTTATCGAAGATAAGAAGCTCCTGGGAGCCGGGCGCTGGTGGCTCACGCCTGTAATCCTAGCTACTCAGGAGGCTGAGATCTGAGGATCGCGGTTCAAAGCCAGCCCGGGCAGGAGAGACCGTGAGACTCCTATCTCCAATAAAAACCACCAGAAAACCGGAAGTGGCGCTGTAGCTCAAGTGGTAGAGCGCTCGCATTGAGCTGAAGAGCTGAGGGACAGCGCCCAGGCCCAGAGTTCAAGTCCCACGGCCGACAAAAAAAAAAAAAAAAAAAAAAAAAAGAAGCTCCTGGGGACTTTTTTGCCTAGGCTGGCTTCTAACCATGATCCTAAGATCGCTAGAGTAGCTAGGATTACAGGCATGAGCCACTACTAGTGTGGCACTTGGGCTCTTTTTGTGTTTAATTGGGGATTAGGGTCTCATGGACTTTCTTGCCCAGTCTTTGAATCAGGATCTTCAGAACTCAGCCTTCTGAGTAGTTAGAATTGCAGGTGTGAACAACTGACGTGGCTAGAATAATTTCTAGGTATTAAATGACTTCTCATTCTCATATTCTGTAACATTATTTACTAAATAATATATATTAGATTTTATTTAAAATGTATATGTAAATAAAAATCTCCTCTAATCTTCCCATGTCATCAAGTAGTGATCATACTAAAGTGTTGATTGCTTTTTCTTTTTTTCAATTGTGTCAGATATTAAGATACACGTAATAGGGCTGGGAATGTGGCTTAGTGGCAGAGTGCTTGCATAGCATGCATGAAGCCCTGGGTTCCATTCCTCAGTACCACATCAACACAAAAAGCCAGAAGTGGTACTGTGGCTCAAGTGGTAGAGTGCTAGCCTTGAGCAAAAGCAGCTCAGTGACACTGCCAAGGCCCTGAGTTCAAGCCCCAGAACTGGCCAAAAACAAAAACCCAAAAAACCCTACACATAATGTAAAATTTACCATTATAAGCATTTTAAGTGTCCAAAGCAGGGAGGCTCTGAGTCTGTTCACATTGCTCTTCAAACATAGCAACCATAGCCACTGTCCATTTCCAGAGTAAGTATTTCATACCCCAATTGAAACTTGTGAAATTTCATACCTTCAAGTATGCCCATGTTGTGGGTAGTTACACATGTAGTACTGGTGTTTGATCTAGGGTCTTGTACTTGTAGGTCAGGCACTCTGATCCCTGAGCAGTTGTTTCAAGTTTCCTCTCTACTTAGGTAACAATTTATACATATTTTTTTGCTTAATTGATCATTCCCTCATGACATCATGATCCCTTATGATCATTCCCTCATCCCACTATAATGGGATTCTCTAGAGAATAGAGTGATTCTAAAAATGTGTTTGAGAGTAGGATTTTGAATTCTTCCTGGCTTTTTCACTCTAGGCTGGCGTTCTACCTCTTGAGCCACACTTCCACTTCTATCTTGGGCTAGCTTTCAACTGCAATCCTCAGATCTCAACCTCCTGATTACCTAGTATTACAGGTGTGAGCCACCAGCTCCTGGCCCCATCAACTTTTTGACATTTCAGCAGCGGATTAGGCCCAGTGATATTGCTGGGCCAGGGAAGGGAGTGGTGTGTCTGGATATAGCTAGCATTCATTAGGGAAGGGAATGGTACATTTTCTGCTTACTGATGTGGTGGACACAGATTGATAAGCTACCTGTTTTAAATTATTTTGACTGGTTAAGAGATAGGTGTACATAAACTTAACTGTAATAATTCTGAGTGTCAATATAAATTCTCCTAATAAGAGCTCTTGGTCTCTTCTAGGACTGGCAGCCACCATTTGCATGTGATGTTGATAAACTTCACTTTACTCCACGTATCCAGAGGCTGAATGAATTGGAGGTAATGCCCTTGCTGGGGTTCTGTTGTCCGTGTTCTAGAAGCTTTCTCTTGGAAGACACTTTATCACCAATCTGATTTTTTTTTTTGTCAGTTGTGGGGCTTGAACTCTGGGCCTGAACACTGTCCATGAGCTCTTCAGCTCAAGGCAAGTGCTCTACCACTTGAGCCACAGTGCCACTTTCGGTTTCCTGGTGGTTTTTTGGAGATAAGAATCTCACAAACTTTCCTGCCTTGGCTGGCTTTGAACCATGATCCTCAGATCTCAGCCTCCTGAGTAGCTAGAATTACAGGCAAGAACCACCAGCGCCCGGCACCAATCTGATTTTAGTGAGAAAACAGGGCTGATAACTAACCATGATGAAACAGTGGTAGTAAAACCATTGGAGAACACATTTATTAAAAACTCTGTTTTTTGGCCTATTAGTTGATATATCTAAATCATTCTACATTTAGATATTAATAACTAGAATGTAGGTTTTGCGGAGATTCTACTTAAAAAATCATACAATAGATTGTCAGCCTTCATATTCTTTAAGTACATAACTTAGATTTTAATAATACATTTAGTTTCCCAAGGAAGAATAAAGAATACAGGAGTCCCACACAGAAAGCTTAAAATGTAGGGTAGATAAAAACTTGGGGGTGTTGATAACGTAGGGTCAAGATAACACTATTTATAAATCTGATCAGATTTTAATAATGTGTGTTTAATAATTGTGTGTTTCTACACCGAACCAAAGGATTTTTTTGTTGTTGTTGGTTGTATGGCTTGAACTCATGGCCTAGGTACTGTCCCTGAGCTTTTTCGCTCAAGCCTAGTGCTCTACCACTTTGAGCCACAGCGCCACTTCTGGTTTTCTGCTAGTTATTTGGAGATAAGAGTCTCATGGAGTTTTCTACCCCACTGGCTTCAAACCACAATCCTCAGCCTTCTGAGCAGTTAGGATTACAGGTGTGAGTGAACCACCAGTGCCCATGTTGAATCAAATATTTTTCAGTGAAATAGTACAAATGGAATTCTGTAGACACATTAATGATCACATTTAATATTTATATTTTTAGGTCCTTTATAGTGTATGTTTAAATTTCAAGTTAACTTGAAAATAGCAGATATACACTAGAGTTCTTGTATATGGTAGTGAACATCTAAATATTGATCTAAACATTGATCTTTTGGTCTAGGGTGCAAGACAAAATTCTTCAAACAACCTGGCTTAATATTTTATCAGGATAGGAAGGAAAAATGGCCCATGGAGAATAGTCAGGGCTTGTTAAGAATATGTAGGCATACCATTGCAAGTCTGTTTTTAAATTTGTCTGAGGAAATAAGAAAATTTCTACTGTGAAGGTCCTTTCAACCATCCAGCTGCAAGGAGATGTAACATAATACACAGAAGCTTTTTGTCATAGTCTTAAGCAGTACCACAAAGTTATGCAGTTCTAAATGTTGTGATAAGGCTTGCTGAGCATTTAACTCTGCCTGGTACTTGAATATATTTGTTAATATATGATTACTTATATACTTTTGACTATTTCCTCCATTTTATTTAGAAAGTGGCTTTGTATTTAAATATTCTAAGAATGATCTCTACTTGAGAGTATAGGCAGGAGCTTTAAAAGAATCTGGGTACATGCCACATTCAGCTGCATATTCCTGTAGTCTCAGCTACTTGGGAGGCTGAGTGGGGGGATTGAGTCTGGCAGAGCAAGACCAACCTAGACTCTGTCACAGAAGAAAAGAAAAAGAAAGAGTTGTTGGTTAAAATGTAGTTCTTTGTCATTTAGGCTCAAACTCGTGTAAAGTTGAATTTCCTGGACCAGATTGCAAAGTACTGGGAGTTACAGGGGAGCACTCTGAAAATTCCGCATGTAGAGAGGAAGATCTTGGACCTGTTCCAGCTAAATAAGGTAAAAGACTAATGACCATTGTACTCATTGAATACTGTTCTGACAGCACATTTGCTCTTTTTTGTCTTAATGCTTGCTGTCTGAAATACATAAAATGAGATTTTCCAATTGTGTTGAGCAATGCAGATGAAGTTCTCCCTATCATCTAGAGACCTTACAGAATATTTTTCCTGCCATCTGTTTTTGGTTTGTTTTGGACTAGTCCTGGGGTTTGAACTCAGGGCCTTGGGCATTGTCCTGAGTGCTCAAGTCTAGCACTCTACAACTTGCTGGTTAATTAGAGATAAAAATCTCACAGTAAGCCAGGAGCCGGTGGCTCACGCCTGTAATCCTAGCTACTCAGGAGACTGAGATCTGAGGATCGTGGTTCAAAGCCAGCCCTAGCAGGAAAGTCCATGAGACTCTTATCTCCAATAAACCACTAGAAAACTGGAAGTGGTGCTGTCGCTCAAGCGGTAGAGCACTGAAGAGCTGAGGGACAGCGCCCAGGCCCAGAGTTCAAGCCCTACGACCGACACAAAACAAAAAAAACAAAAAACAAAAAACACAAAAAACAACTCACAGTAATGAATTTAGAATGGGTTTGACATGAAATGTAGTCATTACCTTATGTATGTAACTATAACCCCTCTACACAGCACTCTCACAATAAAATAAATTACACACACAAATCTCATGGACTTTTCCTGCCCGGGCTGGCTTTGAACTGCAATCTTCAGATCTCAGCCTTCTGAATAACTTGGATTACAGGTGTGAGCCACTGGCACCCAGCTCTGTCACTTGTTTGTTTGTTTGTTTTAAAATCATTTTAAAACTTCACAGTAATTCTGTGAAGCATTCCTTCCATTTTAGGTCAGATAAAGAAAAACAAAACAGATTTTTTTTTTAAAGTTGATAAAGCTGAGAAGTCTGAGGTTTTCCCTGATTCTTAAGACTTCATTATTTTCAGCAAACATAGCATCAAACTTTCTACCCCTTTGTTTATGGAAATCTTTGTAGTCATAGGGTAGGATTAAGGTAGTAGAGACTTAGTTGTTAACCTGGTTTTACTAAGGTGACTGCTTTGGGGAATTGAGAAATAGCCTTGTCAAGGACAAAGTGCTTATAGAGCATGCTGTCAAAAGTGCTTTTAGTAGGGCAAAACTGTGTAAGGGATGGCTTTATGCAAAAAGAAATGCACTCATTACTTAAGTAACTAGCTACTCTGTACATCATCTTTATAATAACAATAAAAACAAAAATAAAGCAATGTTAAAGTTTCCAACTTCACATTAATAGCTTATGTTTTTCTTAAGATAACCACATCTAGGAATAGTTTGATCTTGGAGTAATACTTAATACTTAAGTGTGAAGTGTTAGAAATGGTTTCCTTGATGTGTTTCTAAACATTCCTTTTTGTTATTTTCACAGTTAGTTGCAGAAGAAGGTGGATTTGCAGTTGTTTGCAAGGATAGAAAGTGGACCAAAATTGCCACCAAGATGGGGTTTGCTCCTGGCAAAGCTGTGGGCTCACACATCAGAGGACATTATGAGCGAATCCTTAACCCCTACAACTTATTCCTATCTGGAGACAGTTTGAGGGTGAGCACCATTGCTGCGTTTGTTCATCCTTTGTCCCTCCGTTTCTGTGCCTCTCTTTTTACACCCCCAAAGACACCAATGAGCTACAGAACAAAAAGGAAAAAAGAACGCAAAGAACAAACACCTTGTGAATCATTTCCTGGAGTTCATGTTGATAAGTATTACTTATTTTGTATGATCAGATGAGTGTATGATCAGATGATAGCTGAGAAAAATGTGCTATTCAGAAAGTTGTGTGTGTGTGTGTGTGTGTGTGTGTGTGTGTGTGTGTGTGTTTTGCAGTGCTGGAATCAAACCTAGACCCTCACACTTGGACTAATAATTAGGTGTTTTACCACTGAACTACATTCCCACCCCACAAGTTTTCTATTTGTTTTTTTAATTTTTCAATTTCAATTTTAATTTTTTTTTCCAGTCCTGGGGCTTGAACTCAAGGCCTGGGCACTGTCCCTGAGCTTCTTTTGCTCAAGGCTAGCACCCTACCACTTGAGCCACAGAGCCACTTCCAGCTTTTTTGTTTATATAGTACTGAGGAATTGAACCCAGGGCCTCATACATGCTAAACAAGCATTCTGCCACTAAGCCACATTCCTAGCCCTCTTATTTGTTGTTGTTGTTGTTGGTTATGGGGCCTGAACGCTGGGCCTGGGCGCTGTCCCTCAGCTCTTTAGCTCAAGGCTAGCCCTCTACCACTTGAGCCACAGTGCCACGTCTGGCTTTTTTTTTCTATTTATCAAACTCAGGGCCTCATGCATGCAAGGCAAACACTCTACCACTGAGCCACCTTCCCAGCCCCCTCTATTTGTTTTTAATGTACAATATTCAGATTGACTCAAATGGTAGAGTGTCTGCCTAGCAAATTGAAGAGTGCATTAATGTGTTGCCTGTGAATCCACTAGAACACTCCAGGCAGAACCTTTGTGTCTCTGTCTTTGTGTTTTTGTTGGTCATGGGGCTTGAACTCTGGGCCTGGGCGCTGTCCCTCAGCTCTTCAGCTCAAGGCTGTGGGCAGGTGGCTTCAGTTCCTCCCTATGTGGAATCTTTGCACAAGCCTACCTCATTAGTAGCGGCACTCCTGGAAAGAGTGACCCAAATGCTGCTCTGCCTTTGAGGACCCCGCCTGCCATGCATAGCAGCTTCCACTGTGATTTGTTCTTTTTTTTTTTTGGTCAGTTGTGGGGCTTGAACTTGGTCTGGGCGCTGTCCCTCAGCTCTTCAGCTCAATGCTAGCGCTCTACCACTTGGGCCACACGCCACATCTGGTTTTCTGGCGGTTTATTGGAGATAAGATTTTCATAGTTTTTCCTGCCCAGGCTGACTTTGAACCACAATCCTCAGATCTCAGCCTCCTGAGTAGCCACCGGCGCCCTTCATAGGCATATGCCAACATGAGACCTTTGCCTCTGTTTTATAATCAATCTGATACTGTTGCCCATATAGGTTAATTTCTGTCCTTGAACTCTTCCTAAGTTGAGGAGGTTACAGTGAATAAGGGGAGAGTCTTAACCTGCTCTGTGAGTTGCAGTATTTTAGAAACATGCTATCTATATTGTTAGAGAGCCAGTGATTATGCCTGTAATCCCAGCTACAGAAGGGTTGCAGTGCTAGGCCAGTCTGGGGAAAATAAATCATGAGACCCTACCTAAAATATCAGTGAAGGCAAAAAACTGGAGCTGTGACACAATGGTAGAGTGTCTGCCTGCTTGTCTTGTAAGCACAGGTTCTGAGTTCAAATTCCAAGATCACCGTTCCCCCCACCCCCCCCAAAAGCAGTCAAACATTTATACAGAAAATAATTTGAAAAGACTAGATATTTAAAGATGACTGAGAAAGGGAATAATTTCAAAATTCATTGTTGTAATATATGAAGATGACATAAGGGACTTCAAGGAAAGCTGCAGGGTTTTAGGAGGGAGAGAAAAGGCAATAGAGAAAGTTTCTGAGAAAAACATATGCACATCTGAAATATATGTAATTGTCTTTTCAAGTCTTGGTACAATTAAAACATATTTAAGAAAAATATCAGGAAAGAAAACAGCTCTTTTAGGGAGTTATTAGAGGGAGTTATACTCTTTGGAGCCCTGGGAGCTAATGAGCAGGGGAGGAGGGTACATATGATCATAGTGGTTTAATCTCCATGTGTGAAAGTATAACAATGAAACCTGTTGAAGATTGTTTTAAGGAGGAGGGGTGGAGGGTTGAGAAGAGAGGGCTTGATGGGGGGATACATTGTATACATGTACGGAAATGTAACTGAAACTTCTCCCCACTCCATATGTGTGCTAATTTTATACCCTTTGCAAACATTGTGTCTAAAACACAGATAAATATTTGTTAAAGGACCTTACTATATGTGAGGTATATTGTAGACACTGGGGCAGATTCACTGGAGAAAATATGGTGACAACAAAATCCCCCTAATCCTAGTAACCTGCCATTTCTCTCAAAGCTATTTAGCGCACCCATAATGAGCTGTCAGGGTACTCCTCAAAAACAGTGTGGCGGGGCTGAGAAGGTGGCTCAGTGGTAGAGCGCTTGCCTTGCATGCCTGAGGCCCTGGGTTCGATTCCTCAGCACCACATAAGCAAAAAGAAAAAAGCCGGAAGTGGCGCTGTGGCTCAAGTGGTAGAGCGCTAGCCTTGAGCTGAAAAGCTGAGGGACAGCGCCCAGGCCCAGAGTTCAGGCCCCACGACCGGACCAAAAAAAAAAAAAACAAACAAAAAACAAAAAAAACAGTGTGGTGTCCCTGATCCCCACCCCAATTTAACTACAAAAAAATTGCTGTCATTGAAAGTCTGAAGACATAGTTTTCAATGACTGTGGCACTGCCTTTTTATAGCCAGACCTTGTTTGATGTCTTCGGATGTTGGAACTTCAGGTTGTATTCCCCACCTCTACTTACTTGTGGTGCTGGGGGTGGAACCACCCAGGACCTTTTACCTCCTGAAATAACAGCATATCTGGCTACAGATCAGAAGACATACTGTACTACTGAGCTATATGCCAAACCTCTACCCACATCTGACCTTTGAAGTTAGTTTTTAGGGTAAAGGAGAGTAGAAAACATATAGTTAAAAAATACAGAATGCTGGTCGAGCCCTGGTGTACTGCAGAGGGACCCCGGGCTGCAGCCTTGTGTCAGTCTATTTTGTAAAGTCTTAAGGAACCTCTGGGATGGTGTAATTAAGGTGTGATCCTATAGATCACCTCTCTGTCCCAATTTCTCAAGTAAAGGTTAAGAGTAGAGTTTGCATATGATACCACTCAGGCATGTGTAGTTGTGATGGAGAACAAAACAAGCTCTTCATTTATATTGTAAAATGCTGCTGAGTTGGTCTCTTACCCTAGGGCTCTAAAGCCCTTTCAGAACCAACTGCAGATGGTGGAGCCATGGAGACTTGGGGAAACAAGGCCTGTGTGTGCTAGGCAAGCCCAGTGCTACCTCTTGCTCAGCCAAAGGTTGTTAATTGCTATGTTTAATGCCAAGTATACATGATGTAACATATCTCAGGAGGTTACATTTGAAACTCACCTACCATTCTTTCTTCTGTTTTCTTTTCCCTTCTCTTTACATGTTTACACCAGTCTAGGGTGCAGTTCTCTTCAGTAGCTGGGATTATAGGCATGAGCCTCTGTACTGACTTCTGAGATTCATTTCTTAAGAAAGAAAACTCATCTGTACAATTGTGTTTTATTGCAGTGTCTGCAGAAGCCCAATTTGAGCACAGACACCAAGGACAAGGAATACAAGCCCCATGATATTCCCCAGAGGCAGTCTGTGCAGCCCTCGGAAACCTGTCCTCCCGCCCGACGAGCAAAACGCATGAGAGCAGAGGTGAGACTGATTCCAACGAACTGGAGAGTTGCAGCATTGTCTAGCACTGCTTTCTCTTACATGTGTGCTCTTCGTAATTGTGAGCCTTGCTAATCTCACAAAGGGATGCTTTTACACCGAGGGGGGGGGGCAGGGGAAGGAGGGATGGGGGAGGGGGTTTGCACCCACAAAGGCAAAGAAATTGAAGAGCTCTCTGGTTTTGTCCTGCCTGGGCAGGTAGCAGCTGAATTGTTACTAGTCAGAACCTCAGGAAGCATTAAGTGCTGCCCTGTGCTTCTATTTGGATTGCCTGGTACTTTTTTTTTTAATCAGAAAGGTTAGAAGTTGATATAATGAAAGCCATTTTTCTTAGATTTACTGGAAAGGCTCATGGAATTGGTGAAATAAGTAAATCTTGAGAGAAGAGTTGAGAATCATGAGGTGGTATTAAATAAGATGAAATAAAAGTGACCAGAAAAAAAAATCAGGACTGAAAAACTGCCAAGTTCCTATGCTGGAAGGTGTTTTTATTGTGCTTGGAGGTCTCCCATGAGCAAAGGGAGAGCATGGTTCACACATGGAGGTCAGTGATAGGACTCAGCAAAGGCACATGGAAGGATTTAGAGCTGAGAAGCCTCATTGCAGCGATCATGTTTTCAAGTGGGTGTCTGGATCTTTAATAATCATTGGCAGAAATTCCCATCAGCCATTCTGTTTGCAGAGGAAATAAGTAGGGGGAATTAAGTTGTCAATAGAAAATTACTTTATTTTTCGGAATGAGGAAAAAACTTAGAATAGGGAAATATGGTTATTTGAGGCTGATAATCATGTTTAAAGCTCAGTCTAAGAATGAGTTGATTTTGAACATACCCTTGACCTTTCCACGTATATGTCAGACCTTGGCTCTCTGGGTGGGTCTCCCTGATGACATCTGATGGTAATGACTGTCCATGAGGGATATAAAATGATCACAGAGTATAAAGTATGCCCCACACATTTCATTAGGCAGATCATTAAAATGGCTTTGCCAGTGTATACCAGACAAGAGGAGCAGACTGGCTTATCTACCTTAGTGAGAGAGAGGCCTTAAGAATTTGGTGATGTTAGAGGTGTAGATTGTACTAATGGTTTCTGAAAAGTGGTAGACTTGAAAGCAGTCAGCAAAATCTTAGAAGCTAATGAAATTGTAATATTTACATACCTGCTTGGGGGTTTGGCTTAGTGAAAACGTAATGAAACTGTTAAATAGCTAGGTTTCATTAGGTAGCCGGTTAAGAGAACACCACACGCTATTCAGGCAGGAAAAGAAGTTTATTTACTGAACTGCTGCCCCCGCCGTGCTTGGTGGAGAGGCATGGCTGAAAAAGGAAGGAGGGGGTGACCCACTCCTGGGCCAGGACTTATCTAGGTCAGGGACAGGAGGAGGTGTGGCCAGGTGGGGGAAAGGTGAGGCCACACTGGTTCAGGATGTGACCTCAGGGTCTGGGACCCTCCTAAGGTCAGATGGGAAGCAGGTGACCATAGGTGGCCCAGGATATGACCTAGCAGGAGGGGAAGGAGACTGCTTCCAGGTGTGTCAGTTACCTAGGTAACAGATACTGGGTGGAAACTTAGCCAAGATGTAAGGAGGTGTCCCTGTGCAGACCTTACACAAACATGTAGAATTGAGATGCTTCTGGAAGATGAGAGTTGCTCTCCATTTGAGTAGTAACACTTCATAATTTATTGCTAGTATTTTTTTCCTTCCATTTTTTAATCTATGATAGTAGAGAGTGTTGTTCTAGCTTCCAAGATTCTATACCTTAAGTGAGTAGCTCTAAAGATGATACCTCCTCAAGGGAGAAAGAAGCATGTTTTGAATCCCTGATTTGATAGCTAAATTTTATAAAGGTGTCATCACTTTGAGATTTGAATTGGACTTTTAAAGATTTCTTTCTATATATTTGTATATACAACATTGTTTTTTTTAATGTTTTAGGCCATGAATATTAAAATAGAACCAGAAGAGACAACAGAATCCAGGACTCATAATCTGAGACGCCGAATGGGTTGTTCAACTCCAAAGTATGAAAGTGGTAAGAAGTTTATCTGTGAAGAAGATAGATATAAAGAAGTGAAAATATTTGTTAAATAAATACACACTAGAGCAATTGTCATGTACTAGTACTTTGTTGGACTTTGAGAAATGAGGTCTCGATATATCTCTGCTTTTATTCTCATAGTTACCTGCCTAGTAAGAGACAATATATCTCTGTCTTTAGTTTCATAATTACCTGCCTAGTAAGAGACAGAGAAGCACATGCACATTAGGAATGTTGCTAGTGGCTAGGATTAAATGCAGCTAGTTGCTGCCTTGAAATTTAGTTGGGTGCCAGTATCTCATGCTGATAGTCCTAGCTACTCAAAAGGCTGTGATCTGTGATTCAGGGCCCGTGCAGGCAGACAGAACCTCCAGACTCTAATTTCCAATTAGCCAACAAGAATCCGGAAGTGGAGGTATGGCTGAAATGGTAGAACACCAGCTGTTAGTGAAAAAGCCAAGCAAGAGCTTGAGACCTAGAGTTGAAGTTCCAGTTCCCTCTCTCCCCCCCCCACCCTCCCTCCTCAATCCCCTCTCCTGTCCCCCATCCCCTTTTCCTTCTCTCTCCTCTCTTCCCCCCTCTCTCCTCTCTTCTTCCCCTTTCCTCTCTCTCCTTTCTTTTTCTCCCCCCCACCCATGCACACAATTTGCAAAAAGCATTGGTGCCTTTGACTGTCATTTCAGGCATGGCAGACAGACATCCTCTGAAAGTGAATTGTAGAAATCCTTGCTGGCCTGTATACTCACAGGGTACAAAACAAAGGACAGAATTACTATGATTGGCTCTTCTTAGGGAGGGATCAGTGAGTTAGTGGAAAGGCAGTATATATAGTGTGGTAAAAACAACATGAATATGAATCTAGGCCCAACCACTGAACAGTTCTATGACCTTAGAGATAGTATCTGTGTGTGTGTGTGTGTGTGTGTGTGAGAGAGAGAGAGAGAGAGAGAGAGAGAGTGTGGGATGGGGGAAGAGGGAGAGGATACTGGAGCTTGAACTCTATGCACACAAATGTGCATGCCTCTGTCAGCCCTAGGGCTTCAAACTCAGTGCCTAGGTGCTGTCCTTGAGCTTTGTGCTTAAGGAACTTGAGTCATAGCTCCACTTCTGGTGTTTTGGTTATTCATTGGTTTTTCTGCCCAGCTGGCTTTGAACTGTGATCTTCAGTGCTCAGCTCCTGAGTAGCTAGGATTATAGACATGAACAATCATGAGCCTGGTGAGATAATATGTTGTTTTAGTAGCAATTTTCTTGTCTTTGAAATGATTTGTTTTGAAGAATTGAATTTATAGAATGCCTTTAGGATAATGCCTACCATGTGATAGTTCAGTAATAACTTAGTTTTTAGTCAAAACTAAGGATATTGGAGACTAGGAGATTGACCACAGGAAATTAATTATCTTAGACGACAAGGAGATATGATATATAATATGGAAGAGGTCAAGTTGGTGGATTTAGTCAAGCAGTCATGATTAAGAGAACATTGATTTCAGGGGTTGGAAGTGTGGCCTTGAATGTAGTTACACTGGCTGCTATTGCTGCAAAATGGAAAGCAGACAGGAAGTGTTTTATGTACTTCTGTGTCCAGTGTGCTTTGGGAGGCCGCGGTGGAGGAGGTGAGGAGGTGAGGCGGGAGCAGAGGAAGCATGGGGCACAAGGTGACTTTGCATTGTTCCTTGCAGACAAAGAAATGAAAAGCAACATCAAGCAAGAACCCATTGAAAAGAAAGACTATACGTTAGAGAGTGAGAAGGAAAAGCCGAAGAGTCGATCTAAAAAAACCACCAATGCTGTGAGTCAACGTCTCCTTTTCTCCCGTTTATTTTCCTCTTTCCTTTCCTTCTTTTTTGAAGGATGTTGATAGGTTGCACCGGCCAACTTCCTGTTGCCTCAGCCTCCTGAGAAGCTGGCTTTACAGACATGCCCTCCTTCCTTCATCCTTTCTTTCTTGTTCATTTCTCTATTTATTATTATTATTATTATTTTGGTCAGTTGTGGGGCTTGAACTCTGGGCTTAGCGCTTTCCCTGCACTCTTCAGCTCAAAGCGAGCTGTCTACCGCTTGAGCCACAGTGCCACTTCCAGTTTTCTAGCAGTTTATTGGAGAAAAGAGTCTCAGGGACTTTCCTGCCTGGCTGGCTTTGAGTTGTGATCCTCAGATCTCAGCTTCTGAGTAGCTAGGATTACAGACATGAGCCTGTATTTTTTTTTATTATTAAATACTTTATTAGTTTTTTGTAACAAAACTCACATAGATAAGACCTTACACACAATATTTAACACATTGACTATCCCTGTACAAATATTAAAAAAAAATTTTTTTCATCTGGTAGGGGTCTTAATATCTGTTCAATGCCAACTCATCATGGTAAACTGGCATACTTTTTTGGGGGGGGGGATCCGGTTGTGGAGCCTGAACTCTGGGCCTGGGCGCTGTCCCTCAGCTCTTCAGCTCAAGGCTAGCGCTCTACCACTTGAGCCACAGTGCCACTTCCGGCTTTTTTCTTTTTGCTTATGTGGTGCTGAGGAATCGAACCCAGGGCCTCAGGCATGCAAGGCAAGCGCTCTACCACTGAGCCAACTTCCCAGCCCTGGGATACTTCTTTCCAAAGTTTACAGCACAGCTATAATTTCAAAAAATTTGAATTATGTGTATATGCATATGGCATGTATTGTGTATGTGGTGCTGGGAGTGTGTGTAGATAAAGAACCACTGTAGCAGTATGTTTTGTATCAGTAGCAACAACTACTTTTCTAAGTTCTGTAATCTGAACTTGTGAAGGCTGAACACTCAAAGAAAGAAAGAACAAGGTGTTGGTGGCTCATGCCTGTAATCCTAGCTATTCAGGAGGCTGAGATCTAAGATCAAGGTTTGATGCAAGCCCAGGCAGGAAAGTCCATGAGACGCTTTATTTCCAGTGAACCACTAGAAAACCAAAAGTGGAACTGTGGCTCAAAGTGGTAGAGCACTACCCTTGAGCAAAAGAGCTCAGGGACAGCACCTGAGTTCAACTCTCATGATTGAAGAAAAAAAGTAATACAACAAAACCTCAGAAAACAGCAAAAATTCTGTTCCTATTGTGGTATGTGACACCATTACAATAAAAAAGTACTCTCAATGTTTTCTTCTGGAAAGAAAACATTTTGGAGGAGCATCATTAAAAACAGCCATTGTGTGTGTGTGTGTGTGTGTGTGTGTGTGTGTGTGTGTGTGTGTGTGTGTGTGTGTGTGTGTGTGTGTGTGTGTGTGTGTGTGTGTGTGTGTGTGTCTGTCTGTCTAGTTAATTAGATATGAGTCTCCGGACTTTTCTGCCTGGGCTGGTTTGGAACCATGATCCACAGATCCCAGTCTTCTGAGTAACTAGTATGTGTTTTGCATGGACATCCTGCCGTTTCCTTGTTTGAAACCCTTTTATCCAAGCTTATGTTTGTGTCTTAATCAGGATTGGTTGACTTAGTATCTGACTATGGAAACATCTTTTCTAGTCAGTTTCTAATAGTACCACTACTGTCCTTGAACTCAGGGCCTTCTGCTCTCTGAGCTTTTTTACTCAAGGCTAGCACTCTACAACATGAGCCATGCTTGTACTTCTGGCTTTTTTTTCCTGGTTAATTGGATAAATTAAATAATTGAGATTTGCCTGCCCTACTGGCTTTGAACCTCAATTCTCTGATCTCAGCCTCCTGAGTAGGTAGGATTATAGACATGACCATTAGTGCCCAAATGACACACTTTAAAATATCTCTGAGTCCAGTATAGGGTGCTGGCCTAACATGCAGTCTATGGCTTTGATCCTTAATTGCTACAAAAAATCCTAATGAAACAAAAGGAATATATCCCTTATAGAGAGGTTGTATTTGAAGCAGGATGGCAAGACTGGATGATGTCTTAGTTACATTTCCGTCCCTAGAATTGCTCAAATCAATGAACAGCTCGTGTTCTATCCCTGCCTTGTTTGGTTGTTGCAGGTGGACCTGTATGTCTGCCTCCTGTGTGGCAGTGGCAATGACGAGGACCGGCTTCTCCTGTGTGACGGCTGTGATGACAGCTACCACACCTTTTGCTTGGTCCCACCGCTCCACGACGTTCCTAAGGGAGACTGGAGGTGTCCTAAGTGTTTGGCTCAGGTAAGGGTGAATGGCGGAGGTAGCATTAGGAAATTGCATTTGCAGTATTTTATGTTTGCAGTTTGGCCATGGGTAACAACAAAGCCTGTGAACAAAACTGTGCTGAACCTGAATGGAGAAGAGGTCTTAGTTGTGAAGTCTGTGCAGGCAGCTGATGAAGAGGACGGTTTGCAAATGTTTGTAAATAGTTAAGACTTTATAAAAGTAATACAATTGTGAGAAGCATTCCATCCTTTCTGTAAGAACTTACAAATGGTGAGTCATAAAACACATTTCTAGATAACCCCCTGTTAGTGTCTTGGTGTATATTTCCCAAGAGTTTTTCTATTTCAAACAAATGGAATTACATACACGATTTTGGTAATCTATATTAAGTATTTTCCTATAGTACTGTGATTACTGATTTTTTTAAATAAAATCTAAAAATTGTCATTTTTATGAAGATTAGTTTTTACTATGAAGCAGTCAATTGGACTATTACTTTGTGTTACAGTTAAAATGCAATCATGAGATTTATTTTGTAAATTGGATATCAAGATTTTAGTTCTTTTCCCCCATGAAATTAAGATATATGAAGGAGAAGATGTTAGGCCTGGGCCAGGCAAGGGAGCATGGATGTTAGATAAACCAGATGTGTAATTCCTTGATAGGCTCGACTGAGCGAACATATCTGAGATGTTCAAATCCATTTATCACTGTGTTTTGCCTGTGATTCTTTTAATGTTCATTTTTTTTGATGATACTTAGTTTATAATGAAATATTGTTGGTCTGAGAGACATTTGTTTCCTTCAAGTGTTTTACCTCTATTTTGATCTTCCCTGTGTTGATTTAGCTCTTGAAGGACATTTTCTGTGTTTGATCCTAACAAAAGTTAGAGTTTTAGTCTGGGTCTTTATAAATATTTAAATCACTGCAAGTTGTGATTGCTAAAATGAAAGTTTTATTTGCTCAGTAAGAAATATAGTTATTTCACTCATTAGCACAACCTTGTTCTTTATACAGTTTAATTTTTCTAACATAGGCTTCACATAGATGTAAAAATAAATAAATTGAGAATTTGTTTTTATCTACCTATTTGAATATTGACCAAATTTAATTTCCTGTCATTTTGGAGTGTCACTTAGAACACAAGTTTTCCTTTTTATTTGCAGGAATGCAGTAAGCCACAAGAAGCATTTGGCTTTGAGCAAGCAGCCAGGGACTATACTCTTCGGACTTTTGGAGAAATGGCAGATGCATTCAAATCTGATTACTTCAACATGCCAGTTCATGTATGTACACATACACATATGTTCTGCGTTGATTTAGGATTTTAATGGCTTTTGAGAAATACTTGAAGATAGATTGAAGCTTTACTCTTGATAGCCATTATATATAATAGACTATTAATATTAGTAGTTAATATGTGTGTGTCCATGCATGCGCACATGTGTGCTGACACTAGGACTTGCACTCAGGGCTTAGGCCCTGTCCTGAACTTTGTTGCTCAAGGCTAGAGCTCTACCACTTGAACCATAGCTCTGCTTTTGACATTTTTAGTAGCTTGCTGGAGATCTTGGTGCTCTTGCTTAGCTTTTGCACTCAAGGCTGGCACACTGTCACTCGAACCACAGCGCCACTTCCAGTTTTCTGAGTGGTTTATTGGTGATAAGAGTCTCACAGACTTTCCTGCCGGGGTTGGCTTTGAACTGTGATCCTCAGATCTTGTTTTTTGTTGTTGTTTTTTTTTTTTTTTGGGGGGGGGGGGTCTGGTCGTGGGGCCTGAACTCTGGGCCTGGGCACTGTCCCTCAGCTCTTCAGCTCAAGGCTAGTGCTCTACCACTTGAGCCACAGTGCCACTTCTGGCTTTTTTCTTTTTGCTTATGTGGTGCTGAGGAATTGAACCCAGGGCCTCAGGCATGCAAGGCAAGCGCTCTACCACTGAGCCAACTTCCAGCCCTGGGTTGTTTTTTTCTTTGAAGGTCTTCATATGTAGTTTAGGTTGGACTGGAACTCATCCTTCTATCTTTACCTCCTAAATGCTGGATTACAGGTATGAACCACCATACTTGGTGAGAAACATGAATTTTTGAAAATAATTTTTTAATTGAGGTTAAGAGATTACATAAATTTCAAAGTATTGTGGAATAGTGATACTTATAGTCACAAACACAAACCTTCACAAGGCACACTGTCATTATCATGGTCTATAAAGCTATAGACTCTTTGACACTATAGCTATTTCTTCCAAACCAGGTGATATGTACATTTCTTTCCTTTTTCTGAGTATAAGCTGTTCCCTCTTTCTCTCTCATTCCCTCCCTTCCATCGCTGCCCTTGAGTTGCTTAGTTCATTTTCATCAATGTCCTGTGTAGCCCATCAGAAACATGAAGGTTGTTTTTTTGGGTCTGGTCATAGGGCCTGAACTCTGGGCACTATCCCTCAGCTCTTCAGCTTAAGGCTAGCGCTCTACCACTTGAGCCATAGCGCCACTTCCAGCTTTTTTCTTTTTGCTTATGTGGTGCTGAGGAATCGAACCCAGGGCCTCGTGCATGCAAAGCAAGCGCTCTACCACTGAGCCACCTTCCCAGCCCCAGAAACATGAAGTTTTAAAAATTTTCTTTTTTCTTGGTGGTACTTTCAACTGAACTCAAGGTACTTCAACTGAACTCTTGTACTTGTGCTCTACCAATTGACCTATTTCCCTAGTCCTAAAACCTGAATTCTTAATTGATATGCTTTTTTTTTTTCATTTGAGGGTAGGTGCTATTTGTTAAAATATCCTATGAAAAAAATCGATAATTTACAATTTATCTTCAGTCTTTAAAATTTAAGTTAAACACTAATAGAATCCATATGCTTCTTGTAAAATTCCTTTTAGAAAATAGAATTGTTGCCAGTCACTGGTGGTTCATCTGCAATCCTAGGTACTCAGGAGGTTGACATCTGAGGATCAGTCAGCCCAGGCAAGAAAGTCTGTGAGATTCTTATCTCCAGTAAACTACTCAGAAAAAGCAGGAAGTCGAGCTGTGGCTTAAGTGGTAAAGCTCTAGCCTTAAGCAAAAAGAAGCTCAGGAATAGCACCCGGGCCATGAGTTCAAGCCCCAGGACTGGCAGCAAAATGAAAAAGGAAAATAGAATTGTTGCTTGCATTGCTTGGAATCGGTAATGGAGCCAAATTTGTCCTCAATGATTCCTGTCGCTTACCTAGTCACCAAACAGCTTGTGAATAAGAACTCAACTTTATCCCTTTTTTCACGTTCCAGATGGTTCCCACAGAACTGGTTGAAAAAGAGTTTTGGCGGTTGGTAAGCACCATCGAAGAGGATGTCACAGTGGAATATGGAGCTGATATTGCTTCAAAGGAGTTTGGCAGTGGCTTTCCTGTCCGAGATGGGAAAGTCAAAACTTCTCCTGAGGAAGAGGTAGGCCTGTGGCATTTGAAGTGAAGCTCTTCATTTGAAGCCAATCATTGGGCCTATTCTTGTTTTGTTTTGATTTTTGGGGGTCTGGTCGTGGGGCCTGAACTCTGGGCCTGGGCGCTGTCCCTCAGCTCTTCAGCTCAAGGCTAGCGCTCTACCACTTGAGCCACAGCGCCACTTCCGGTTTTTTTCTTTTTGCTTATGTGGTGCTGAGGAATGGAACCCAGGGCCTCATGCATGCAAGGCAAGTGCTCTACCACTGAGCCACCTTCCCAGCCTCTGGGCCTATTCTTGATCTCAAGGAGCACTGCTGGATTAACATAGTGCCTGGAGACTGAGTTATTTACTGAAATTGTGTTTGGTCAGCTTGAAGTGATTTGTGATTCGTTTGAGTAATTAATCCTTCCTTACCAGGTTTTTAATGCTTTCCAGAAAAATTGGAGTTCCTCCAGATTCCTATCATTGTGCTAGTGCACTGGTGACTGGGGGGTCACTTACCCACCTGTGTCTTCAGAATTCATAATCCCATTTCCCTTGACGAAATCTGAGAGAGACTGCACTTAGCTTTGATTTAAAATTTTTTATTTTAAATTTGTTAAAACAAATTGTGTGTGTGTGTGTGTGTGTGTGTGTGTGTGTATGTGCGCACGCACGTATGCACGCGCATGCTAGTCTTAGGGATTGAACTCAGGACCTGGCTCTGTCCCTGAGCTTTTGATTAAGGCTAGCACTCTATCATTTGAGCCACAGCTTCACTTCTGGCTGTTAGCCTCCCAAGTAGCTACCATTAGAGACATGAGCCACGGGCACTCAGCTTGGTCTTTTTAGCAGTACTCTACCACTTGAGCAACAGCTCTACTTTTAACTTTTTTCCTAGTTAGTCAGAGGTAAAAGTCTCACAGGCTTTTTCCTGCCTGGGCTGGCTTCAAACTGTGATCCTTAGATCTCTGCCTCCTGAGTAACTATATAATTACAGATGTGAGCCACAGCACCTGGCTGGCTTTGAAGTTTTTGTTTATGAGTTTATTGTTTTCCATACTAGCATGCCCTTAGGAAGATTTTTATTCCTGTCTTGGTAGGAGGTCAGATTAAAGTTTAAAAAGATATATATACACAGAAAAGTACATAATCAGATGTGTACTGTTCGATAGTTTTTTTTTTGTTTTGTTTTGTTTTTTAACCAACGCAACCTCTGAACCAGCACTTGGACAAGAACTCCAGAAGCTCCCTGCCCAGTCTTTATACTCTCCCTCTTTCCAGACAACCATTGTCTTTGCAGGACATTGTCACAGATTTTCAGGCATACATTGGGTTGCCTAATTTCCAACTTCATATAAGTAGCCTCATGGTTTATGTTCCTGTGTATCCCACAAAAGAGGCAGCTATGAAAATATGGATGGTACAAGTTCATTTACATGGAGTCCAAACCAGACAAAATGAGTTCATGGTCATCCTGACATAGGCAGAGGGGTCCCCCGGCTTCCCCTCGTGGGTCCTTTTCTTTACATGGAATCTGTGTCGAGACAGAGCTCTAAGATGTCAGCACAATGTAGCTGAACCCTGTCGTCTTGTGTCCTCTTGTGTTTAGGAATATCTTGATAGTGGCTGGAATCTGAACAACATGCCTGTGATGGAGCAGTCTGTCCTTGCCCACATCACTGCTGATATATGTGGCATGAAACTCCCTTGGCTGTATGTGGGAATGTGCTTTTCTTCCTTCTGTTGGCACATTGAAGACCACTGGAGCTACTCAATCAACTACCTGCACTGGTGAGAAGTTGCTCATAGAGCTATGAGCAGAACTGGGGTTATCTTCCTCCCGCCTTCTCCCTTTTGTTTTCACTGCTGCTGGCCAGGCATCCTGTCAACTTAAACCAGTAGATTCTAACACTTTCCAGAAGGTTTAAAATTGCACACACACTATTTTACAAGTGTAGCATGTTTCTGGGTTCATGGTGACATTTTTAGCTCAAATAAAAGAAGTCTTTGTTCACGGAAATGGTCGAAAGCCTGAACTTGGCTTTCACCATGGTGGTAGCGGTGGCTTAGGGACTTAGGTGCTGTGGGGAGCGGTACCTGGTGTCTTCCAGGTCCCTGGAATGCTATCTTCCTTTTTATTGGCTGGGTTTTGCCATCATGACATAGTGAAGTGCCCTTCATTTGTGTGTGGCAGATGTGAGTGCAGATATTGGGATTTACTAATGAAACTTTTCAACCAAAGCCACTTCTTCATAGCTCCTTTTTTTTCTACCTCTTATTCTCTTGCTTGTAAACACATAAATATTTGACCATCTGTAGCTCACTGAAATCCCCACATAAGAAATTTGATGATGGTACCACAGGGAAGTAGGACTGAACCTTCTTTTTTGTTTTGTTTTGTTTTTGGGTCCGGTCATGGGGCCTGAACTCTGGGCCTGGGCACTGTCCCTTAGTTCTTCAGCTCAAGGCTAGCACTCTACCACTTGAGCCACAGCGCCACTTCCCGCTTTTTTTTTTCTGCTTATGTGGTGCTGAGGAATCGAACCCAAGGCCTCAAGCATGCAAGGCAAGCGCTCTATCACTGAGCCACCTTCCCAGCCCCGGACTGGACCTTCTTTAGATGCAGCATTAGTTCTCCTTGTCCAGGCAACTGCTCCCAGCTGTAAAGAAAGGAAGTTTCCATTCCTCACAGGGATGTTACAGATTAATGTGTTGACAATGAGGTGTTTGAAAGAATTCAGGGCTTTATGGGAATCCTGATTACCCTGCTTGTCAGTAAGGGCAACACACAGGAAGACAGGGGTTGAAAAGCCCTCACCAGTTGCTGTAGAGATTTGTGGTAGCCTCAGATCTGTGATAAACACAGCACTTTGTGTTCTTAGAAACTTCAGGGATCAAGTGAAAATGGGAGTGAAGAGAAGAAGCTTAGGTGGTAAGATTCATGCTTACACTTCCTGCTTCAAGGGAGGAAGTGCATTCCATAGGTTCCGCTCATGTTTCTAGTGATACTTTGCTTTGAACATTTGTTCCTTAGCCCTACAGAGCAAAGTCTGAAAGCTTTCAACAGGTTAGCTGTTTCCTTGGTGTGGTGTTGCATATTTGTTATTTTATTTTTATTTTTTTTGTTGGTCATGGCTTGAACTCTGGCACTGTCCCTCAGCTCTTCAGTTCAAGGCTCTAGTGCTCTACCACTTGAGCCACAGCGCCACTTCCAGGTTTCTGAGTGGTTTGTTGGAGATAAGAGTCTCATGGCTTTTCCTGCACGGGCTGGCTTTGAACCATGATCTTCAGATCTCAGCCTCCTGAGTAGCTAGGATCACAGGTGTGAGCCACTGGCATCCAGCAAGATTATATTTCTTTTTGGACAATGTCACCCCTCCAGACTGATTTATTTTTATAAATCTGTTTTTCAGGGGTGAACCAAAAACCTGGTATGGAGTCCCAGGGTATGCTGCGGAACAGCTGGAAAATGTAATGAAGAAGCTAGCTCCAGAGCTCTTTGTCTCCCAGCCAGATCTCCTCCATCAACTGGTGACCATCATGAACCCCAACACACTGATGACTCACGAAGTGCCTGTAGGTTTTGGGTCAATTCTCTGCCACTCAGACTTAGTTCACCCCTTCTCTTTTGGTTTGGCTCTGTTTTCTACAGTATAACTGACAGCACTGCTCAGTTCAGCTTTCTACCATTCTGTCCTTAACCTTTGGGCCTAGATCCCCAGACACCATAAAAAGGAACTACAACAAACACGTAGATTATTGAACCAGACTTGCTTTGCAAATAACAAGTGTTGATTTCAGTAGTTGCAGTACCTTCACAGCTTGTGCACTCATTGCTGGTGCTTTCTGGGCTATATTCTTTGTCAACAAAATTAAAGCTTTTAAAAACAATTGCCTACCAGTTTAAATAGGTTTTCTGAAAAGATGGCTAGATTCTGCTACAGTCATATCTTAAGTCTTGGTGTCAGGATCTTTTGTGCCTTGTCCTTTTTAAAATTGTATTTGATCAACATGATCTTGATTTTGAATAATGAACCAAAATGACATGCTTGGTTAGAACTTAGTTATTTTACATTTGTGCTCCTGATGAAGCATATTTTAAGTGACAGTTTGAAGTTTTGTCCTTAGATTTCAGGGTCTTTTTTTTTTTTTTTTTGGTCCGGTAGTGGGGCCTGAACTCTGGGCCTGGGCGCTGTCCCTCAGCTCTTCAGCTCAAGGCTAGCGCTCTACCACTTGAGCCACAGCGCCACTTCCGGCTTTTTTCTTTTTGCTTATGTGGTGCTGAGGAATTGAACCCAGGGCCTCAAGCATGCAAGGCAAGCGCTCTACCACTGAGCCACCTTCCCAGCCCAATTTCAGGGTCCTTGATGAAGACTGCAAGGTGCTGTTGGTGCTCTTTTCTGTTGAGGTTGTTGCTGTTGTGTGAAGTGACAGGCAAAAGCTCTTTTGCTTTTAGAAAATTCTGAACATGTTCTGGGAAGTCAGATTGAAATGCATGTATTTGCACAGTCAATCCTAGTTAGCTAAATAAAAAGAGATTGTAGACTTACCAGTATTAAAGTAAAACTCTTTATCTTGCTAAGACACAAACTTTTTTTTTTTTTTTGGGTCCGGTCGTGGGGCCTGAACTCTGGGCCTGGGCGCTGTCCCTCAGCTCTTCAGCTCAAGGCTAGCGCTCTACCACTTGAGCCACAGCACCACTTCCGGCTTTTTTCTTTTTGCTTATGTGGTGCTGAGGAATCGAACCCAGGTCCTCATGCATGCAAGGCAAACGCTCTACCACTCAACCACTGAGCCACCTTCCCAGCCCCTAAGACACAAACTTTTTTAAAAAGTCAATTGTGGGGCTTGAACTCTGGGCCTGGGCGCTGTCCCTCTGCTCTTCAACTCAAGGCTAGTGCTCTCCCACTTGAGCCACAGTGCCACTTCTGGCTTTTTTTTTTTTTTCCTATTTATCAAACCCAGGGCCTCATGCATGCAAGGCAAGCGTTCTACTACTGAGCCACCTTCCCAGCCGAAGACCCAAACTTTTTATGCTTTTGGATTTACAGGCTGGTCAGTGGGGGACATACATAATCCTTGAGGAATTTTTTTAGGAATCATAAATTATAAACAGACCATAGCTTAACAAACAATGATCAAGGGACAGGGTAACTCAGTGATCGTATGCTTGCCTAACATCTAGTAGGCACATGCCCTAAGTTCAGTCCCCAGCACTGAAAGTAAACAGCAAAAACAACCATAAAACAAAATTAGTATAGGCTTGTCATCCCTAGCACTTGAGAGGCTAAGACAGGAGGATCATGAGATTGAAACTATTCTGCACAATATAATGAGACCTTGTCTCAACAGACCAAAAAAGGAAGAGGAAAAAAAGCACAAAAGAAAATAATAACTACCGGAGCTGGGAAGGTGGCTCAGTGGTTGAGTGTTTGCCTCGCATTGTGAGGCCCTGGTTTGATTCCTTAGCACCACATCACATAAACAGTAAAAGCCAGAAGTGGCGCTGTGGCTCAAGGGGTAGAGTGCTAGTCTTGCTTGAGCTGAAGAGCTGAGAGACAGCACCCAGTTCCAGAGTTCAGGCCCCACAACCAACAAAAAACCAAACAAACAAGAAAACAGTAACTACCAAAATTACAGCATTTCTTTAGTATTTTCTTCATTAGTGGTTTCTCTTCTCATGCTGATTGATCTGCAGTATATCAAGAGTAGCTTCTATTCAAGCCTGACTCTGGTTCTCTAAAATTTGAGGAACCATGGGAGGCCTAGATTCTGAGATTGTAAAGTGAATAAATTCCTCCTTTTACAGATTCATTATTTAGGGGAACGGTACCACATTTATACACATAATGGAAGTATGGTATGGTTTAACTGCATTTTTAGTGAGGAGGTTAATCTTATTAACTGTAGAGAAGTCAGAAAGAAAGGGCTCATAAGTGAGAAGCCCTGTGATACAGAACTTGGTCCTTCTTCTTACTAGTGAGTATGCTGGGGAGACTTGAGTTACTTTTCTGCCAAGTTCCTAGTTTTATTGATACTGTTGTTCTATATACTGTTGACTACATTTGATACTGATACTGTTGACTGCATTTTATAAGCCACTGATAGAGAACTATAAAGATTTAAAAGGACAACATTTATTTATTTATTTGTGTTGGCCCTGGGGCTTGAACTCTGTGCCTGGGCGCTGTCCCTGCACTGTAGCTCAAGGCGAGCACTCTACCAGTTGAGCCACAGCGCCACTTCTGGTTTTCTAGTGGTTTATTGGAAATAAGAGTCTCACGGATGTTCCTGCCCAAGGCTGGCTTTGAACTGTGATCCTTAGATCTCAACCTCCTGAGTAGCTAGGATTACAGGCATGAGCCACTTACATAAATAAGTTCAGTTGGGGCTGGGAAGGTGGCTCAGTGATAGAGCGCTTGCCTTGCATGCATGAGGCCCTTGGGTTCGATTCCTCAGCACCACATAAGCAAAAAAGAAAAAAGCTGCACGTGTCGCTGTGGCTCAAGTGGTAGAGCACTAGCCTTGAGCTGAAGAGCTGAGGGATAGCGCCCAGGCCCAGAGTTCAGGCCCCACAACCGGACCCCCCCCCCAAAAAAAAAAAAAAAAATAAGTTCAGTGTACCACTTCATGTGCCTGGAGTAGTACATGTTCTTTGGGGTCAGGTTGGTTGAAAAAGGAGTTAGTGGGGAGTAAATTGGAGTTCAAATCTGGGATTTCTGGATTTCTTTTTTAGCTAATAGGATTTCTTAAATTGATAGGTGGAGGTGGTCTTATTTTGAGATAGATAAATGACATTTTTTTGGGGGGAGGGTCAGTCGAGGAGCTTGAACTCTGGGCTTGGGCACTGTCCCTCAGCTCTTCAGCTCAAGGGTGCTCTACTGCTTGACCCACAGTGCCACTTCCAGTTTTCTGGTAGTTTATTGGAGATAAAAGTCTCATGGACTTTTCCTGCCTGGGCCGGCTTTGAACCATGATCCTCAGATCTCAGCCTCCTGAGTACCTAGGAATACAGGCTTGAGCCACCGGTGCCCGGCATTAGGACATTTTTGATTACAGATGTATTTAGAACACTGTATCATAATCCTAGACATGCACAGATAGATATAAGGCTCATGTTTTAGCTTTATTTTCTATTCAGATACTGCTCCATCTTGTGGCCAGAAGTAGGTGATATCCTACCGCAGTAAATTTTTAATTGATCACACCCACATGTGTGTCAGTGTGAGTGTGTGCACATGTGCGCGTACATGTACACATGCATGCCAAGCCTGGGGCTTGAACTCAGGGCCTAGGCGCTATCCTTGAGCTTCTTTTGCTCAAGGCTAGCACTCTAACACTTGAGCCACAGCTCCACTTCCAGTTTTTTTTGGTGGTTAATTGGAGATGAGTCTCAAAGGCTTCCCTATCAGGGCTGGCTTTGAACTATCCTCAAGTCTCAATTTCCTGAGTAGTTATTATAGGCTTGCGCCACCAGCACCTAGCTAAATCATTTTTAGTTGGTAGAACTTCCTGGTTTAGTATTTAGTATTTGGGGAGAATGTTAATAAGAATCTCAAATCTCCAATCTCTTTCTCTTTAGGTTTATCGAACCAATCAGTGTGCTGGGGAGTTTGTGATTACATTTCCAAGAGCCTACCACAGTGGTTTTAACCAAGGCTTTAATTTTGCTGAGGCTGTTAACTTCTGCACTGTTGATTGGGTATGTAATTGCTAGTTGGTGGGCATTTTAAAATTTACCATTTTCCTGTGGAAATAATGTATAATGCTTTAAAAACGGCCCTTTGTAAACCTGTTTGAACCCATTGCTGTTCACTGGCCACACCACAGTAACAGAAGGCACTTGTGCCACACTGCTGTGTGAATCAGACTTTCTTTTTATTGTTTTGGTGGTCAGATTTATTTTTATTTTTATTTATTTATTTATTTTTTGCCAGTCCAGGGGCTTGAACTCAGTGCCTGGGCACTGTCCCTGAGCTTCTTTTTCCTCAAGGCTAGCACTCTACCACTTGAACCACTTTACCCACTTCCGGTTTTCTGGTGATTTCTTAGAGATAGGAGTCCCAACAGTCTTTCCTGCCCGGGCTGGCTTTGAACCTCGATCTTGAGATCTCAGCCTCCTGAGTAGCTAGGATTATAGGCATGAGCCACTGGCTCCTGGCTCACTTTTGGCTTTTTAAAATTTGGTACTGAGGAATCAAACCCAAGGCTTCATGCATGCTAGGCAAGCACTCTACCTCTAAGCCACATTCCCAACCTTTTTTTTTTTTTTTTAAGATTTTTTTTTTTTTTTATACCTAAGCTGATCCCAGATTCATGAGTATAATGCATCTTTTTGTTCTGGAAGTAACCTGTCTTGTAGCAAGATTTTCATGATGGAAAAAGTTGTTTTATGTTCTGGCCTTTTTTTTTTTGTCGGTAATGGGGCTTGAACTCTGCGCTTGGGTACTGTCCCTCAGCTCTTCAGCTCATGGCGAGTGCCATAGCGCTACTTCTGGTTTTCTAGTGGTTTATTAAAGAGTCTCACGGACTTTCCTGCCTGGGCTGTCTTTGAACCACAATCCTCAGATCTCAGCCTCCTGAGTAGCTAGGATGACAGGTGTGAGCTGCTGGTGCCCGGCTTGGCTGAAACTTTCTTGTGGACTGGTACCAAACTACTGCAGTGTGAAAGTTTGTACCAGCTGTCTTGCAATATTCACAACACAGCCATCACTGGCACGTTTGGTTTCCAGTAGTTATGACACTGACATTTTATTTGGATTAATACTTCTCATTGATTTAAAGAGAACTGTGTAGAGCAAGTATGTGTGGTATTAAAGCTAATTTCTAACTTAATTCCAGTACCTTTTTGACTAATAGAACTAGTATGTATCTATACCTATTTTCAATCATACAGATTTTGCTGTTGTATGTTCCCTGAAACAGGCTAAACCTGTTGATTGAGTACATCTGTTTCAGGAAATGTGTGAATTTATACTTCTAGTTTCACATCAGGGTGCACATTCATTGTTAATACATTTTATTTCCAGGCCATTTTTCAATTCAAGTACCTAATATCTTTGGATCATCAAGATACAAAGATAAGCCAGGCGCTGGTGGCTCACGCCTGTAATCCTAGCTACTCAGGAGGCTGAGATCTGAGGATCGCGGTTCAAAGCCAGCCCGGGCAGGAGAAACTGTGAGACTCCTATCTCCAATAAACCACCAGAAATCCGGAAGTGGTGCTGTAGCTCAAGTGGTAGAACGCTCCCCTTGAGCTGAAGAGCTGAGGGACAGCGCCCAGGCCCAGAGTTCAGGCCCCACGACCGACAAAAAAAAAAAAAAAAGATACAAAGATAAATAAGACCTAAGACCTTGCAGGAACCTGGTGTTAGGGTGAAAGTGATAGGTGTTTTGATCCAGGTTGCAAGACTTGATAATACTAGGGAAATAGAAGAAAGATGAGTGTCATGTCTCTTTCTGTGTTGGCACAGCTACCATTGGGCCGGCAGTGTGTGGAGCACTACCGCCTGCTCCACCGCTACTGTGTGTTCTCTCACGATGAGATGATATGCAAGATGGCTTCTAAGGCCGATGTGCTTGATGTTGTTGTGGCCTCCACCGTTCAGAAGGACATGGCCATTATGATTGAGGATGAGAAAGCTTTACGGGAAACTGTCCGGAAATTGGTAAGGCTTCTTGTATGTTATTGGGCTTAACTTGTTGAAGTCGTGAGTGTGCGTGCGTGCGTGCGTGCGTGCGTGCGTGCGTGTGTTTGTTTGTGTATTGGTCCTAGGGCTTGAATTCAGGGCCTGGGCACTGTCCCTAAACTGTTTTCCTGCTCAAGGTCTACTTCTAGCTTTTTTGGGATGCTTAATTGGAGATAAAATTCTCATGGAATTTCCTGCCTTGGGTGGTCTTGAATCTTGGTCCTTGGATCTCAACTTCCTAAGTAGCTATAATTTCATGTATGAGCTACCTGTGCCCAGCTACAAAGTATTTTTTAATCATCACTTCTAGATTAAAGTGAAGAATCCATTCATTATCATTAAAATCCATTCATTATCATGGTTAGAAGAGGAATATAGCCAGGCACTGATGGCTCATGCTTATAATCTTAGCTACTCAGGAGGCTGAGATCTGAGGATCATGGTTCAAAGCCGGCCCAGGCAGGAAAAGTCCATGAGACTCTTATCTCCAATAAACCACCAGAAAACCGAAAATGGTGCTGTGGCTCAAGTGGTAGAGTGCTTGCCTTGAGCTGAAGAGCTGAGGGACAATGCCCAGGCCCAGAGTTAAAGCCCCATGATTGACCAAAAAAAAAAAAAAAGAAGAGGAATATACCAATAATAAAAAAAGAGTTTGTTGTAGTTATGGTTCATACACTGACTTGACCAGCACTGCCATTCTGAAAGTTGGATTTGGGTCCAATTGTGGCTAAAGAGAATAGATAGTAAAAGTTTGCCTTAAAATGAAAAAGATATGTCCTGGAAAAGCCTCTAAAAGCCAATTGAAGTTCATTGGCTTAAGACTTCATTTTCCTTGACAGTCTTTTATTTAGGAAATACTTTCTTATGATTTGTTTCTCCTGTTGCTCAAATTTTCTACCCTATTAAGTAGATAATGATTCTCTTTCAGAGAACTCATGTACAAGAGTTAGGAAACCATTCAATGGATAATTCCTGCATGGTCATTTATCCTACTTACTGTGTACCCCAGGTTGGCTTTGAACTCCCTATGTAGCTCATGGTGGCTGCGTCATCTTGCCTCAGCCTGCCAAAGGCTGAGGTTCTGGGCATGAGCCAGCACATGGGGCATATTTTTATATTTTCCATAGATTTCCCCCTGTGGCTCTCTGAAACCCTGTGTGACATTCATTCTTCATCAGTAGATAGTGCTTATTTATGGCCCAAATATGGACAGGGCCAACCTGGGGTAGGATAAACAGCAAATTTCAATGGTATTCAGTCTTAATTTAAAACATTCCCATATTTAGATCAGAATAGCTGAACCTAATCTCTTTTTGAAAACTATATTTTCTAGTCCCTTGTTTAATAGTTTGTATTCTATACATCGTAAATAATGCATCTATGTTTTTGTAAGGTGCTCTTTTTCTGTGTTAATAGATTGTGAAAAACTCATCTGTTTTGTATGTGTCTTGAGGACTGCTAGATTATACTGTTTTTGAAAGTCTCTAAAGAACACTTTATTCTAGGGAGTAATTGATTCTGAAAGAATGGACTTTGAGCTACTGCCAGATGATGAGCGACAGTGTATAAAATGCAAAACGACTTGCTTCATGTCTGCTATCTCCTGTTCTTGCAAACCTGGCTTACTTGTTTGCTTACATCATGTAAAAGAATTATGTTCCTGTCCTCCTTATAAATATAAACTGAGGTAAGTGCAAAGAATGTTTTCCCCCCTTATCAACAGCACTAAATCCTTACTAAGAGCTCAGAGGTGTCAAGTATAACACATAACTTTTCCAGAGCCAGGTGTGTCAAGAGTTGTTGTCTTTCAGGTACAGATACACTCTGGACGATCTCTACCCCATGATGAATGCATTGAAACTTCGAGCAGAATCTTACAATGAATGGGCCTTGAATGTGAATGAAGCTTTGGAGGCCAAGATCAACAAGAAGAAAAGTATGTGGTCTAGAAAGTTTCTGTCTAAGCAGCAAGTTGGGACTGAGTTTTACATTATAACAGAACAGGTTGTTCTTACAGCCTAGCTTCATTACTGTCCAGCTACTCTGTCAGTGTCTTGAGATCATTGGCAGAGGTTTTATAGCAAAGAGTGTCCATACATCAAAGTGGAAATCTTAATGCAAAAATTTTGCATTAAGGTTTAACAAAAACCTTACTGTTAGAAAACAGAAGAGCCTATACGTATTTCATTTTTAAAAACTGATCTTGTAAAAGGCAAGATGACAGGATAAATGGCATCTTTGAAATGTTGGCTTAACACTTCTTAGTTCTAATCATAGTTAAGGTCCCTGGAACTTGTAGTTACATTTTCCTTTTTGATGGTGCTAGGATTTGAATTCAGGACCTCATGGTTATTCAGCTTCCTTGGTCAGCTGAGTACTCTTATCACTTGAGCCATGTCTCCAACCCTACTTTTTTTACTGGTTATTTTTGGAGATGATATCTTACAGACTTTTCTGGGCTGGTTTCCTTCCAATCTCAGCTTGAGTAGCTAGGATTACAGACCTGGGCCCCAAATACTGGGCACTGTCATACCACTGAAAATCACCACCTAACCAGGTTTTTTCCAGAATGTTTTCTCTTTTCTTTCTGTAGAAGAACAGGTAACTTTCTCTTTGATGTAGGAAAGGGAGCAATATATCATCCTTAACTTGAGTTACTTAACAACTACAGAATGAAATAAAGGAGAACAAATTGGGTCAGGCCACAATAACAATCTCTGCCTACTTTGCTTTCACATATTGGTGGTGTGCCTGTGTGTGTGTATTTTAACTCATCAAATCTTAAAATTTCCATATTGAATACCAACTCTAGACACATAAGAATTTCTTGCCCAGACACTTCTCCAAAACAACAACAACAACAACAAAAAGCAAAACAGCAACCAGGTGAACAAATTTATTGAAGGCCTGAAATGTGCTATAATTTTTAATTACATTTATGGATCAAGGCTGACATGCATACTCCCCCTCTCTGTTCCATAACAGTAATAATAGAAAGGATGATGGCCAATAGAAAGGATGATGGCCAGAAAGGTGACTTTTTTCCTTTCTTGTTAGGCCTGGTCAGCTTTAAGGCTTTAATTGAAGAGTCAGAAATGAAGAAATTTCCAGACAACGACCTATTGCGTCACCTTCGCTTAGTTACACAGGATGCAGAGAAGTGTGCGTCTGTTGCCCAGCAGTTGCTTAATGGCAAAAGGCAAACGAGGTGGGTGCTGTGACTCCCTTGTGTTTGGCTCTGTGGCTGTTAAACCTGTTGTGACTGGCTTTAGAGAATTCCCACCTGTGGTGTGGGAATCTGTGGGTGATGAACATACATGTCCTCATTCAGCTTCCTTGGCCATTGTCTTTGTAGATACCGATCTGGTGGAGGAAAATCCCCCAATCAGCTGACAGTGAATGAACTCCGACAGTTTGTGACTCAGTTGTATGCTCTTCCGTGTGTTCTCAGTCAGACACCGTTGCTAAAGGTGAGCAGAAGGGTGTGTGGAATCCCTTTACTTTGTAAATCAACTTGGTTGACATTACTTAGTGGTCTTCAGTAGATAGTTTGTGTATTTGTTTGCAAAGTATTTTACATAACATTGAATGTGTGGAAAAAATAAGCTGACAAAGTTGGAAATTTTCCTATGAAAGCAATTAGCTCGTACTTGCAGTTGCTGTCCAATGTATGGTTGTTTTTATCAGATGACATCAAGTCTTGCCTCAACCATATGATGTGTAAAATCAAGTGGATGGTTGAGGATTACATGGAATATGAAATTAAGATTCTAAGTCTGAAAGAAAGAAGCCTATTATTGATATTACTAAGTTGTCTTTTGGTTTTGCTCCTTTATTTTCTGTTAGGATCTGTTGAACCGTGTAGAAGATTTCCAACAGCATAGTCAGAAGCTCCTCTTGGAGGAAATGCCCAGTGCTGCCGAGCTGCAGGACTTGCTAGACGTCAGCTTTGAGTTTGATGTTGAACTTCCACAGCTTGCTGAGATGCGTGTCCGTCTGGAACAGGCTCGGTGGCTAGAAGAGGTGCAGCAAGCTTGCCTAGACCCCAGCTCCCTTACTTTGGATGATATGAGACGTCTCATAGACCTGGGGGTTGGGCTGGCCCCCTATTCAGCAGTGGAAAAAGCTATGGCCCGGCTGCAAGAGCTGCTTACTGTGTCAGAGCACTGGGACGACAAAGCCAAGAGTCTTCTCAAGGCCAGGTAGAAAAGCTCGCTTGCATTTTTCCCTTGGGGAAGGTTGCATTGGCATTTGGCAAGTGTTCATTTGCTATAATCATGCATTTGGAATAGATAAAAGATCTGAGCTACATGGTCTTGCTTTGGAACTTTGGTAAAGAATATTTTTGTCAGTGGCTTAAACCTAGCTACTCAGGAACCTGAGATCTGAGGATCCCACTTAGAAGCCAACCTGAGCAGAAAAGTCCATGAGACTCTTATTTCCAGTAGACCACCAAAAACTCAGAAGTAGAGCTGAAGATCAAGTGGTAGATCACTAGTTTTTAGCAAAAAAGCTCAGGGATAGCTCCCAGACCCCCAAGTTAAAGCCCCAGGGCACCCTGCTTCCCCTCCCTCCAAATATATTCGTTTTCTTTTTCTTGTCTTACTAATTATAAGAGGAATTAAGTAGACATGGTTTTTCTGGAGATGAGATATGAAATGAGAGATTACAAACGGGTGCATCTTTTTAAACCTTCCTCTTAGACAAATACCAGTGGCTCATGCCTATAACCCTAGCTACAGAGGAGATCTGAGGATTGATTAAAACCAGCCGGGGCAAGAAAGTTTGTGAAACATTAATCTCCAATTAACCACAGAAAACCAGAACTGGTGCTGTGGCTCAAAGTAGTAGAGCACTGGCCTGAGCAAAAAAGCTCAGAGACAGTCCCAGGTCCTGAGTTCAAGCCCCATGACTGACCAAAAAAATAAAGACACCTTAAGATCCAATGAATCTTAAAGAGAAATAGTTGAACTTACATGCATTATTCTGTAAAATGGAGACCAGGCAGATTTTCAGTGGAGAATAATCCATACATTTGTACTGTTGCTTAGGAAATCAGTAGATTATATTTGAGAAATGAATAGGACATAGGCTGGCCATTTGAGGTAGAGTCTCTCCCTAATTTACTTACTCTGAGAGTAATGTATTTATTATTATTTTTTATTTTTTTTATTGGGCGTGGGGCTTGAACTCTGGGCTTGGGTGCTGTCCCTCAGCTCTTCAGCTCAAGGTGAGTGCCCTATACCGCTTGAGCCACAGCACCACTTCCATTTTTCTAGTGGTTTATTAGAGATAAGAGTCTCAAAGACTTTCCTGCCAGGGCTGTCTTTGAACTCCATCCTCAGATCTCAGCCTCCTGAGTAGCTAGGATTACAGGCGTGAGCTACTGGTGCCCTGCTGTATTTATTAATTTTTGTGCTGGTACTGGGGCTTGAACTCAGGGCCCTCCCACTTGAGAGTTTATTTAGTAAAGAGAAAATAAAGACTACTCAGGAGAGTGAGCAGTTTGAACCCAGTGGGACCCAGAAACTGTTCACTGATTATCCACTGCATGGTCAGGGACTGTTGTGTATTGTCTGCCTCTCCCCACCTTTTCCTCCCTCCCTCTTGGCAGTTTGTGAGATGGTGATTGGTTTGTTTCAAACAAGCCAGATCATCCCCTGGGTAGTGGCTACCAGATTGGGATGGAGGGGGCAAACTGGCCTGGACCAGTTGTCCGATGTTTTCCTTCATTTCCTCCCTTTGAAGTTTCCCTGACTGCTGTCGGGAGTGTTCAGCTCTGTTCTGGCTACTTCCTGCTGAATGGGGGTGACAAAGGGGTCCCTGACAGCTGCCGGAAGAGACTTGGAACCCAGGGACTTTAAAGCAGCTGTAGTGATGCCAGTACTTAGTGTTAGTTTTTATATCTTACTATATTTTTATTGTATATGTTTTATCATATTCTATTTTATTTTTCATATCTTTTTTGTAGTTTGACCTAATTTAGGTGAGAGAGCACAAACTTAGTGATTTAAACACATAAGGACTCAGGCTTTAGCTGTGTTTTCGTTCAAGTTTGAGCCTCATGAGTTTTGCTGGTTAATTGGGGATGAGTTTCACAGATTTGTCAGTGAAACTCTCAGATCTAGCCTCTTCAGTAGCTAGGATTATAGATGTGGGCCACAGCACCTGGCTGTGACCAGATCTTATTGATCTGGTTGGCAACATACATCATAAAATTTAATTCTAGTTTATTCATTTTGTTTGTTTGTTTTTGGTTGGTTGTGGGGCTTGAAGTCTAGGCCTGGGCACTGTCTCTGAACTCTTCATTCAGCTCAAGGCTAGCACTCTACCACTTGAGCCGCACCACTTCCAGCCTTTTCTGCTTATGTGGTGCTGAAGAATCAAACCCAGGGCCTCATGTATGAGAGGCAAGCACTCTACCACTGAGCCACCTTCCCAGCCCCTGTCATTCATTTGTAATCCTAAAATAATGGTCATTGAACAAAGAGGGTAGAAAAATTCTGATTCTGTGCTTTGAGCATGTTAACATGGAAGAAATAGTTACCTTTTAGTTTGTGTAATACCATGATAAAGTCAGGCACAAGTAGAACTTAAATTTCCTTGAATCACTTTTTTTTTTTTTTTTTTGCTCTTAAATCTCAGCCATGTAATTACTTAATTTCCTATGTAAAAAGGCTCACTTGCTATATGAATTTATTTTTTGTTTTTTTATTTTTGGTCAGTCGTGGGGCTTGAACTTGGGGCCTGGGCACTGACCCTGAGCTCTTTTACTCAAGGCTAGATAGAGCTCTACCACTTTGAGCCTCATCTCTACTTGGAGTTTTCTGGTGAATTGGAGTCTCATGGACTTCCTGCCCAGGCTGGCTTTGAACCACAATTCTCAGATTTTAGCCTCCCGAGAGTAGCTAGGATTGCAGGGGTGAGCCACTAGACCTGCCTCATCATAAGTTTATTTCTTTGTCTAATCATTGAGAAAATGAGCTGTCAAATGCTGAAAAGCTTTGTGTTTGGTTTCCTTAGACCCCGGCACTCATTGAGCAGCCTTGCCACAGCAGTAAAGGAGATTGAGGAGATCCCTGCCTACCTCCCCAATGGGGCAGTCCTGAAGGATTCAGTGCAGAGAGCCCGGGACTGGCTGCAGGATGCAGAGGCACTGCAGGTTGGTTTTAAAGATGCTGGGTGTGTGCCCTGGGTGTGTGCGTCAGGCTTTGGAAAGCTGTAAGGGTGTTAGGGCGGTTCTCTCTCTTCTCACCACACACATCTAGTGTTTTTGGAGTTGTGAATTCTTTTCAGCCTTTTGGAGGCATTTGGAAGCTATATTCTGATGAGTTGCCCAGATATTTAAAAGCATAGATCATTGAACCCTCCTTTCAGGGGGGATGGGGATTTCTTCTTGCTTGCACATTGAAGGAAAATAGCCAAAACTGAAGTTGTGAGAGAAGATATACTTTTGTTGTTGTTGGTCATAGGGCTTGAACTCTGGGCCTGAATGCTGCCCCTCAGCTCTTCAGCTCAAGGCTAGCACTCTACCACTTGAGACACAGCTCCACATCCAGCTTTTTGCTAGTTAGAGATAAAAGTCTCAACAGACTTTTCTGCCCGGGCTGGCTTTGAACCATGATCCTCAGATCTCAGCCTCCTGAGTAGCTAGGATTATAGGCGTGAGCCACTATAAGATAAACTTTTTATTTTTTATTTTATGTTATTTTATTTTTTTTGGGTTTTTTTTTTGGGGGGGTTTTTTTTTTTTTGGGTCCGGTCGTGGGGCCTGAACTCTGGGCCTGGGCACTGTCCATCAGCTCTTCAGCTCAAGGCTAGTGCTCTACCACTTGAGCCACAGCACCACTTCCGGCTTTTTTCTCTTTGCTTATGTGGTGCTGAGGAATTGAACCCAGGGCCTCAGGCATGCAAGGCAAGCACTCTACCACTGAGCCACCTTCCCAGCCCCCAAGATAAACTTTTTAAAACTCTGTTATTTGTTTTTTGTTGATAGATCAAATTGGAGGGTCAATCAAGAGTAGTAGGCACAGTAACTCTGTGTATGATAATATGGCTAAACTAGGCCTTGTAGCAGGCCCAGACTTTTCATTAAGTATGTTTTTTGTTGATAGATCAAGTTGGAGGGTCAATCAAGAGTAGTAGGCACAGTAACTCTGTGTATGATAATATGGCTAAACTAGGCCTTGTAGCAGGCCCAGACTTTTCATTAAGTAGTAACTTAAAAGTGACCTCCCAACTGTTCAGAAAAGGAAGCTTAGCAAATTTTACAGTAATATTGAGTGTGCTTTGTCATGCAATATTTGTGACATTTTGTCTGATGTTATACTAAGTGACTTGCATGTAAGTTTAAAAAGAGAATTAAATTCACTTGTAGCATTATTTAGGTACAGATACTGGGGCTTGACTCAGGGCTGGTACATTGTCCTTTTCACTCAAGACTGACACCATTTGAGTCATGGTTCTAGTTCTGGCTTTTTGTTTGATGGTTAATTGGAGATAAAAGTTTCACAGACTTTTCTGTCTGGGGCTAGCTTTGAACCAGGATCCTTAGATCTCAGCCACCTAAGTAAGTAATAGGATGATAGGCCCAAGTCCCCCTTCGAGCCACCCCATGTTGTTTTTCTAATCCACTACATGTTACACCAAATTAGTATATCTCCTTTAAGTTTCTTTTAAACTGTACCCTCTTCTCTTCCTCCTTCTATTGTCTAAAATTGTTATTCTGTGGTATGTATTCTACCTTTTGGAATTGTCTGGTTAGTGTTTCTCATTGGAGTTAGTTTCAAAGCCTATTAGAGTCAATAGTTAAATATGAATTCAGTAGTTAGTAGTGGATTCAGGTTGAATATGTTGGATGAAACAGATCTAGAGTTGGGCAGTATTGTTTACATCAACCCGGAGACGGTTCTGGATGACCTCCTCTCCCCCTTAGTGCTGCTGTTTGTCCACTGTGTTAGAGCAACACTGGGGAATTTTTTCCCCTGTAACATATAGTGCCTTTATTCTCATTTCCATTGGCCTTTATTCTCAAATTCCTGCAGCACAACTAGCAGTAGCATCACCTAGGAAATTTTAAAAGTTGCACATTTATGGACCCATCCCCTGACCTACTGAGTCAGAAAGAACCCGGGAATGGTTTTAAAGCTTTTTGGGTGGCTGGGCCTTCTCAGTTCAGTTTCCTGAATGACTTATACTGTTACTGTATTATTGGTGAATGTGTGGAAGTAGCTCCAGGTATCCTGGAACTTTTGGGCCTCCTGCCTTAGCTTCTTCTGGGTGCTGGCATTATAGACAAGTGAGGTGAGTGGATTTAATGAAGGACCCGTCGTGCCCCCTGTGAGGGCGAGGTTCTCTTGCTGTAAGGGGAACAGTGTTGCAATCTGAATTGGTCCATTGCTCACTGCATTTTTTTTTTCCTAAATGGTTTAATTTTTTCTAATTTACCAGGCTGGAGGACGGGTGCCAGTGTTAGACACACTTGTGGAACTTGTTGCAAGAGGCCGAGCAATCCCAGTACATCTGAATTCTCTGCCAAGGCTGGAATTATTGGTAGCTGAAGTCCACGTTTGGAAAGAATGTGCCGCGAATACATTCTTGACTGAGAATTCTCCATATTCTCTCTTAGAGGTAAGTTTGCCACCCGTTCTTCTTCAAAAACTTAGATCTTCAAGTTTGGAAAAACACGCAGGTCATCTCAGGCAGGTGGCATCTTGCTGAGTCTGTGCTCTGTGAGTTGGTACAGCAACCTTTAAATGTTTTCTGGATGTATTTTAGGATATATGCACTATTGAAAGAGTATATTTTTTCCTATTAGGTGAAGTTGAACTTAGGTGAAATTGATTAATGCTTAGCCTTGTTTCACTATACCTGGCTTTAGCCTGATTGATACATGCTCCCGTCCACCTTTCATAAAATGCTTTAGCCGTACCTTTTATGGGGTGGAAGGGGTGGTACTGGGGTTTGAAGTCGTCAGGCCTTGTATACTTGCCCTGAGCTACAGTTTCAGCCCTTTTTGCTTTAGGTTTTCCAAGTATTGTTTAACATTGCTGTCTCACTACCTTCAGACTATCATCCTTCTACCTGCACCTCCTACATTGCAGGGATTACAGACATGGACTACTAAGCTCAACTCTGGCTGCATTTTTTTGTATTTTCTATAAATGAAGGTAGTTCTTAAGCATTTTTATCACTGAGAACAGGCAGGCCTGCCTGCTTGCTTGCTTTCCATTCTTCCTCTTTTCCTTCTTCCCTCCTTCCTAGTCTTGCAGCCTCAGGGCTACAAGTTTCAGAGAAAAAGTTGTTCAGGTACATACACCTGTCATGCCCTTGGGCTTTTGTGTTGTTTTATGTGAAATTGACTTTACTAATGGTTGTACTTTGCCCTACATTAGGTGCTGTGTCCTCGTTGTGATATTGGCCTTTTGGGATTGAAAAGAAAGCAGAGAAAGTTAAAAGAGCCCTTGCCAAATGGGAAGAAGAAAAGCACCAAATTAGAGAGTCTGAGTGACCTGGAGAGAGCTTTAATGGAAAGCAAAGAGACTGCTTCAGCTGTGCGTAGTAGGAACTTTTTCTTCTCACTTCTCTTTTGTTGGGGAAGAATTTCAAATCCTTTGGCTTTATTAGGAATATTGGAAAGGAAAATAGGATGATTTTTAAAAGTGTAATCGATTTAAATGAGAGATGCCAGGACTAGTGGGGTAGAGCTCAGTGGTAGAACACTTGCACTGCGTTCCCAAGGCCCTGGGTTCAGTCTCCAGCAACGAGAAATTGAAATGAATGAATGATGATATACCCTTAGTACTGGATGTGGTGGCACACACCTCTGATCCCAGCGCTTGGAGTTTCAGCGGGAGGTTAGATTGTGAGACCTTGAATAGATGTGGGAGTGGATTCTTGTGAGTGGTAACACAATTGGTTGAATGCACCATGTTCAAGAATTGAGGCCTTATTGATCAAGCACAGTGTCAGGGAAGATAAAAACAGCAATAGTTGTGTGATTTTCTTTGGTTTTGACGTGAGGTTTTGAATGTTTCTAATGACACAGCATTGCCTGTTGTAGAGTAAGAATACAGTCTGTGGTACATAATGACAGGATGAAGCTAGGACATGTATCCCTGAGTGTTGTGTCACCATACGAGCATCGTGGAATGCACTTGCACAGCCGGCCTGGACACAGTGTAGTAGATGGTGGTGGTTGTATGCCTGGTCCACGTGCCTGTAGATAGAACTAAGGTGAATGGTTTCATTCTTAGGCTGGGATACCTTTTCCCCATGTGTTCTTTTGCCATTGCCTGCCCTCTTGTGATGACATGGATTCACTTTCATTCATACATGTACTCATAACTTTATCTTGTACCTTTTGGAGTACACTTGTATATCTCTAACAGAAATGTACACCACTCTGGGATTTTAGATTTTTAATTTTTTTTTTTTTTTTTGTGCCCATCCTGGGGCTTGAACTCAGAGCCTGCATGCTGCTCCTGAGCTTTTGTGCTCAAGACTAACTCTCTGTCACTTGAGTCACAGCTCCACGGCTGGCTTTTTGGTGGCTAATTGGAGGTAAGAGCCTCATAGATTTTCCTGTCCCAGCTGGCTTTGAACTGAGATCCTCAGATCTCAGCCTCCTGTGTAGCTAGGATTACAGGTGTGAGCTACCAGTACCTGGGATTTTTAATGTAGCTACTATGATTCATTTTTAAAAGATGAATTGAGAGTTATAGTTCCTCTCCCTTAAAATACACATATATGTCTGTCTGAAACCTTGCCATATGGTACTTTTCAAAGTTTCTAATCAGTGCCTACTTAGTATATGGGTATTTGGTTTAAGAACTTGATTTTGATTATGGTAGAACCCTCTAAGGTTTATTTTCTATTTCTGAGCTCTGGGAAGAGGTACCTTGTTATCAATAATCCATATATTACTGAAGATTACATTCATCTATTAAAAATAAGTAAATTTTATTTTACTGTACCAAACATTTGTTACTGATTTACTTGTAGATCTTTCAGGTTGTCCCCAAATCCCTTATTTATACATTTTCCTCCCCCAATCCAAAAAACAGATAACGGAGAATTCATTCTGGCCTTCACACAGGGTGAAGTTGGATCTAAAGGTGGCAGATATGATCAAACTGTGGCAAATGAATGTTTTGATCATTTGGAAAAGGAAAATAAGTTCTACAAACCTGTAATGTTTGTTTCTGGAGAGAACAGTTCTGAAAAACGCATCCTCCCGTGGATTTGTTCTCTCTCAGTGGTGTGTCAGGAAGGCTTCATTGTCCAGCTTTCTGTTGGCTGTCCATGGAATTACGCTGAGCATTAAGTTCAGGGTGGAGGGCTGTTTGAGTCTGCCACCTCTTGAGTGCTTTTACTTCATGGCACATAACGAATAAGAAATGTTGGCCTGCTTATTTACTGCATGCCTTGTATGTGTAGTAGGTGCTTAGTCTGCATATGTCATAATTCTGTTTATGTACTGCTTGCAAATGGTGTTTAGAGAAATATGTTCAGTATCACTCCAGATTATGACTATACATGATTCTGTTTATGGGTGTCTGTGGGTGCTTTTAAGTTATTCATTCAGGTTGAGCTCAGTGCTTTCCTGGGACTCGCCTCTCTTCAATAAAAAAGGAATAAATGCTTTACACATGAGTACATTGCGGCTCTGCACTGGAGGGCCACACAGCAGAGGACTTGCCTCTTTGCCTTTGTACTAACAGTCTCATTGTGTGTGTGTGTTTGTGTGTGTGTGTGTGTGTGTGTGTGTGTGTGTGTGTGAAGGGGTGGGGGTGAGAATATATGAGTGTGAATACCTGGTAAAGTGGTTTCATAACCATCCATCTCACTACCTGTGGTGTGGAAAAGAAGGCCTGTAGAGGTGCAGAGCACCTGGAGAAGCGGGCTACATGTGTAGTGCCTACTCTAGGAGACTTTCTATCTGAAGTACTTTCTACACGAATGCAGACACTAGTGGAACTGAAAACAAGTGGAGGGGCAAAAGCAAAGAACCAAATGCCTGCAAATTTCCTAGCTAGGAGATGGCTGCGTGCAATGCCGTGCTGTAGGCTGAGCAGGCCCTCTCACGGTTACTGTGCCAGACCCAGCGAGTTCTGCTGGCCTCACGGTGCAGGCACGCGAGGTTGTCAGCCCTGGTGTGTGCATGTGGCGATCCAGCCATGGTTAGTGTGAGCTGGAGCCAGCTGAGCCCCTACTCTGAAGCTGGCATGGAGTTTGGGGGCGGCTGAGATGTCTGTGGCACGTTGTTGACAAGTCACCTCCCTTCCAGATGGCAGCGCTCGGGGAGGCTCGCCTGAAGGAAATGGAGGCTCTGCAGTCGCTCAGGCTTGCCAACGAAGGGAAGCTGCTCTCGCCTGCCCAAGACGTGGAGGTGAAAGTGTGTCTGTGTCAGAAGGCCCCGGCCACTCCGATGATCCAGTGTGAACTCTGCCGAGATGCTTTCCACACAAGTTGTGTGGCGGCGCCCAGCACCCTGCAAAGCCCCCGCATCTGGCTTTGTCCCCATTGTCGGCGGTCGGAGAAGCCCCCATTAGAGAAAATCCTGCCCCTGCTGGCCTCCCTGCAGCGCATCCGAGTCCGCCTCCCCGAGGGAGATGCACTTCGGTACATGATCGAAAGAACCGTGAACTGGCAGCGCAGAGCCCAGCAGCTGCTTTCGTCAGGGAATCTCAGATTTGTGCCGGACCGTGTGGGCTCAGGACTGTTGTACAGCAGATGGCAGGCCTCCGCAGGACAGGGATCAGAGACCAACAAGGTGAGCCTGGACTTCGCGGGTCCTTGGCGCCTGCCCAGCTCTGAGCCCGTAGCTGTCTGGTGTGGCTCTTCCCTTGGTGGTACAGCTGCCATCACCATCGCCTGTCTCTCTTCCCACCTGCAGGCCGTGCAGGGCCGTCGTGGCCGATGGCTTCCTTTGCTCTTGGGTTCTGTCGCTATGGAGTGCATGCTCGCCATCTGATATGGACAAGTCACTTCCTTGTTTATATTTGTGTTAACCTATAGATGTATTTTCTTTTTTTTTTTGGTCAGTTGTGAGGCTTGAACTCAGCCTGGGTGCTGTCCCTCAGCTCTTCAGCTCAAGGCTAGCGCTCTACCACTTGGGCCACCGTGCCACTTCTGGTTTTCTAGTGGTTTATTGGAGATAAGAATCTCACGGACTTTCCTACCTGGGCTGGCTTTGAATTGTGATCCTCAGCTCTCACCTCCTGAGTAGCTAGGATGACAGGTGTGGGCCACCAGTGCCTGGCTATATTTTCAAGTTCCACTTGTCTGAACTTCTTTTTCCCTTTCTTGCCCTCACGTAAGTCACTAGAGGGACACAGCTTCCTGCCTTCAGTGTTCTTAGCCTTTGAAGATTAATCTTTGGGAGGGTTGGAGTCCTGTGTTTCTTCAGAGCAAAAGGTTTGGGTTTCTGTGGTTCTTCTCCTGGGACAGTGGGCAGTTTCTGTTTTTTTTTATCCATGACTGTAGGGAAAGAATGTGAAAAGCACAATGAGGACAGTATATTCAGTCTTTTTAGGTTGATATTCAGTTGTTTGTTTTCCAGTCCTGGGGTTTGAACTCAGGACCTGGGCATTGCCCCTGAGCTTTTCTGCTCAGGGCTAGCACTCTACCACAGCTCTGCTTCTAGCATTTTTTTTTTTTTTTTGATAGCTAATTAGAGGTCAGAGTCTCATGGACTTTCCTACCCTGGCTGGCTTCAAACTGCATTTCTCAGATCTAAGCCTCCTGAGTAGCTAGGATTGTGGTGTGAGCCACTGGGACCCAGCTGATTAATCAGTTTTAGTTTTTAATAAGCTGGGCATACACATATCTATAATCCCAGCTACAAGGGAGGCATTGGTCACTTGAGCCTAGGCTGGTCATCTCAAAAGAAAAGACAACTCCTCAAAATTTTAGGCTGGAGATTTACTCCAGTGGGAAGCACTTGCCTAGCATGTGTTCTGCCCTTTGTTCAAAACAGCACTATCTAGAAGAGGAGAAGGAGAGGAATTAGGCACAGCTCTAAAGGACCGAACAGTGGCCTCTGTCATATTTCTTGCCAGGCTTCTGGAAATAAAATGCTTTGCTGTGATACATAACAGATGATCGATTAACTATTTGCTGCATCGATGAGTTGTGGCTGTTTGGGCAGCCCACAGCAAGTCTTATTGTCTTTGCCCAGGGTATTAGCCTTTATGAGTAAAGGGAAAGGATACAATTGTTAACTGATCGAGAGTCAGAGAAGTGTTCCTCTGATTCCTTTAATAAAACACTAAGAAAATGGGAGGAGTTGTTTGTATGATTTCTTTTTTCTTAAAGATTTTTTTATTTAAGTAGGTGTACAAAGAAGTTCCCATTCTACAAAACAGTTTATTCTAGCTTCTTGTTTGGTTTACTCAAAAGGGTACTGCCTAGGTTCTCATTATAACCTCTAATAAGGATAAAAAGGTTATGATCTGTTAGTACACAAAGAAAAAATGGCTTATTTCCCAGTAGTCTTTGCTTCTCTGAAGTCAATCCAAGTAAAGCTGGGAAGATTAAAAGCCTGGTGTTAATTTGGCCAGTTCTCAGATGCCAGGGGACTTACTTCCATTGGGGATAGCAAGTATTTTTCCTAGTTGCTTGTTACTTTTGGTGGGCTGGTAGGAGCCTGTTCAATCCTTCAAAAAAAAAAAAAAAAAGCTTTGTTAGAAATTTTTTTTTTTTCCCCATTAGGTTTCTCAACCTCCTGGCACAACGTCCTTTTCCTTGCCTGAAGATTGGGACAACAGAACCTCATATTTACACTCTCCCTTCTCCACTGGACAGAGTTGTGTCCCCCTCCACGGTTTGTATTTTATCAATACTGCGGTCTTGCAGGTCCAATAATAATAGGTTGTCTCTGTCATAAATGATCTGGGTACCAAAGTACGTTATCCTTAAATGCAGGACATGGGTCAGTGTGCATTTGCTACACAGGGAAATGATAAGTTCCTATTTGAAGATTGGCAAATGCAAAAGAAAAGAGAAAAACCTTGTCCCTTGTGTTCAGGGATGAAAGGACTCATCTATGACATCTAAGTGTGATACTAAGTCATGGGCTCCCTTGTTTCAATTCTTTCTTCTTTCTTGTTTTTGATGCCAGTCCTGGGTCTTGAACTCAGGGCCTGGGCACAGTCAGTGAGCTTTTTTTTTTTTTTCCCGCTCAAGACTAATATTGTACCACTTGAGCCACAAATCCACGTCTGGCTTGTTGGTGGTTAATTGGAGATGAGAGTATTGGGACTTTTCTGCCTGGGCTGGCTGTGAACCCGAATCTTTGGATCTCAGCCTCCTGAGTAGCTGGGATTACAGGTGTGAATCACTGGTGCCTAGCTTTGTTGTTTCAATTCAATTTTTGAGTGGTGCACACCTATCCTGTCTATGTAGGAAGCATAAATAGGTAGACAGTTGCTAGGCCTGCCTGGACATACACTTGAGACCCTATTTTAAAAATGAAGATAGATAGAAAGGGCCAGGGGCATGGCTTAATTGTGGTAGAGCATCTGCCTAGCCAAGTACCAGGTCCTGAGTTCAACCCCCAGTACTACTAAAAACACACAAAACAAGGCGATAGTCTTGTAGAGGATCTTGGCACGTTTGAAGCCTACCTCCTTTTTTCTTACCAATAAATGACACTCCATGAGTTTTGGCTAAAGCTTCGAGGTGCTTGCTCCTCAGCCATTCCTTTTCAGTGTGGGCCGAGTCATGTGGTCAGAATTCCTGCCCTGAGTGCCAGCTTTGTTCTGTGCATTCAAGTAAAAGTTGTCATGGCAGCAGACACTATCTCCTGCACCCATAATAAGCAGGGAGAAATTCTAGTGGAATGAATACATACCCAGTAAACAGGGGTCTTAGGAATTGTAGTTTGGGGTGTGTGTGTGAGTTGTATTGTGTCTCTAGGTACATTGAATGAACCTAACTTGGACTGCATGCAGTTTAAGAAAGAGCAAGTGGAAGTAGGGGAGGGGGCATTCCTTCTGTGTGTGCCCCGGCATTTCCCACACTGATGTGCTTGTGTGAAGCACGCTTTGCGGTCATCACTTTGATGGGTCTGGTCTTCCACAGGCATCAGTCCAGAAGTGAATGAGCTGTTGATGGAAGCCCAGCTGCTCCAGGTATCCCTTCCTGAAATTCAGGAACTTTACCAGACTTTACTTGCAAAGCCAAGCCCTGCTCAGCAAGCTGACCACAGCTCACCTGTTAGACCCAGCAATGAGAAGGTGAGTGAGGGGAGGCGGAGCCTGTGGCTGGGCCATGTGGTGTTTCTCCATCCCAGTGGTTTGGTGTAGAAGATGGCTTGGTGTCCTTGATCCAGGAAAGATGCAAACTGGATATCACTTCAGCAGGATTCATTCACAGCCTGGATTTGAGTTCTAAGTTACGTGAATTTTTATTTGCTTTTTAGTTAGTCAGGTAACCTCATTCCCATGGAATAGTATTGAGATGTAAGATTAGATGTAAGATTATTAAGAGAAATACTGCATAGGTGAAAATGTAATAGCTGGGTGCTTGCTGGTGGCTCATGCCTATGGTTCTAACACTTGGAAGGCTCAGAGCAGAAGGATTGAACTTTGAGGCCAGCCCAGGTAGAAGAGTTGGTGAGATCATATCTCAGAAATAACCAGCAGAAACAGGGCTGGGTTGGAGGTGTGGCTCAATTAACAACGCCATTTTAAAACTAATTAAAAGCAGCCCTAAATTAAAACCTTCATATACCAAAAAGAAAGAAAAGAAAATGTAACTTTAGGGGCTGGGAAGGTGGCTCAGTGGTAGAGTGCTTGCCTTGCATGCCTGAGGCCCTGGGTTCGATTCCTCAGCACCACATAAGCAAAAAGAAGAAAGCCAGAAGTGGTGCTGTGGCTCAAGTAGTAGAGCGCTAGCCTTGAGCTGAAGAGCTGAGGGACAGCGCCCAGGCCCAGAGTTCAGGCCCCACGACCGGACCAAAAAAAAAGTAACTTTATCCGGAAGGACCTTCAATTGTTTTTAAAAAATGTCAAAAATCAAACATATTCTATATAGAGCAAATAAATGCATGTTATTCTTCTAAACCTAAGAAGAGGACAGCCAGTGGGAGTGAAGGTTGAGAATGCCTGTCTTGAAGCTGACCTTATTGATAAGTGCTTGTGTAAAGTCCTTAGCACAGCTAAGGGTACTGGACCCGCCTCACTTTAGTGATCCTACCCACCCATCCCCTTGAATGGCTGTGAGAATATAGAATAGGATAGAAAGTCTAGGAAGGATGAAGCCATGTCAGAGGAGATGCTCATGAAAGGCAATGCAGCATTTACAATGTTTTCCATTGCAATTCCAAATGGTGTCGTGCAGGAGATGACTGTAACTGTTGAGCAGCATGCTTTCTCCTATCGAGCTGTGTCTATATGTACATAAGGAGCACCATTGTGTATCTCCTCAGGACCCTGTAGGTCACAGAGGGACATAAACACTTAAGGTAGAAACTGTGCATTTAGGGGCTAGGAAGGTGGCTCAGTGGTAGAGCACTGGCCTAGCATGCATGGAAGCCCTGAGTTCCATTCCTCAGTACCACATAAAAACAGAAAAAGCCAGATGTGATGCTGTGGTTCAAGTAGTAGAGGGCTAGTCTTGAGCAATAGAAACTGAAGGACAGTGCCCAGGCTCTGAGTTCAAGCCCCAGGACTGGCAAAAAAAAAGAAAGAAAGAAAGAGAAGCTGTGCATTTACTCATGGATTTGGTGAGAAGATCTGTGAGCATGTTTCACGCTCTGGCAGGTGAATCTCAAGAGAGTAAACTTAGCAGTAGGACCTGGGCGCAGGTGCGTTGGCGCTGTGGGCCATTTCTCATTCTCTTTAGGGTTGCCAGTGTAGCAGGAGGCAAAGTAGGCTGCAGTGGAGTTTGTTCGTCTTCTCCCCCCAGAACGACTGCTGCCGAGGGAAACGTGAGGGAACTGCCAGTCTCGAGAGAAAACTGAAGAGACGCCTGGAAAGAGAAGATCTCTCCAGTGAGCCCTGGGAGCGAGTGAAAAAAACGCGGACCCCCAAAAAGAAGAAAATCAAACTGAGCCACCCCAAGGACATGAACAATTTCAAATTAGAGAGAGAGCGTAGCTATGAATTAGTCCGTTCTACTGAAACTCATTCCCTGGCCTCAGACACATCCTATTCTGAGCAGGAGGACTCTGAGGACGAAGATGCCATCTGCCCCGCGGTGAGCTGCCTGCAGCCAGAAGGAGACGAGGTCAGTGAGGTTTGGGCCGTAGAGGACATGCTTCCCCTTAACTGACTCCCTGTAAGCTAGACCTCGCCTCACTGGGTCTTTCTCTCCTGCTTGTCTGCTTTGTGCCGATCTGAGCGGACTGCTCCGCCTCCCCCACTGATCTCTGCTCTTAACCACCGTTCCTGGGTCTCATCCCTTCTCTTGAAGAAACTCTCGTTCTTCCCTTTTTCCTTCTCTCGCTCCTCCAGCTTTCACCATCCCGGCGCTATGAAGGTGGGAGGGATGCAGAGGCAGTGCCTAAGTTTATGCGTACTGCCACTGACTGCAGCTCTCAGCCCAAAGCAGTCACGACTTGGAGAATGACTTTGACTCGGTTGCTTTGGCTGGTGGGCCAGCCATGCTCGTGTGGCTTAGCTGCAGTGCCCGAGGTCCCAGTGGTGGGCCCGTGGCTGTTAGTGGCAAACGGCCTGAATTTCTCGAGGCTGCCCTGCCCACGTGTGAATGGCATTTTTTCCTCTGAACCCCCCATCTCCTGCTCTTTGTAACCAGGTGGACTGGGTCCAGTGTGATGGCAGCTGCAATCGGTGGTTTCACCAGGTCTGTGTTGGTGTTTCTCCAGAGATGGCAGAGAAGGAAGACTACGTCTGTGTGCGCTGCACTGGGAAGGACGCCCCAAGCCGAAAGTAAAAACAAAACAAATGCCCCCCAGGGTAATTCAGGACTCCAGCCAGGAGGATCTCCTCAGATCTCAGCAAAGCTACAGGACTGGTGCTAGGCCAGCCTGTACACGGTGCTATTTCTATTCCTACGGGATCATTTTTCCAGAACTCTTTGAAAAAAAGAAAAAAAAAAACAACTAAAAAATTTTTGACACTTTTTGTATTTTTTCCTTGAGAGCTGTTTGTGGTGTTGGGTGACACGCAGATGTTTCGGAAGGGTCTGTCTCGTCCGTTGGGAAGGCATCGGAGCCAGCGCCTTTTCCTGTACAGCGCTGAGGAGGTGCCTCCGTGTGGGGTTTACCGGCCTACGAGTCCAACTCGCCAGAGGGGCCCCAGAAACTCCAGTAACCCCTCGTTGGAGGAATCTTTCTCATTTACTCTGTTACTACATCGGGGATTTTAAGTTGTTCACTTTTGGGGGTTTTGTTTGTTTCTTTCTTTATCCACTTTTCTTTTCTCTGGTAGACTTAGGTTTATTTATCTGAGCAATAACTTCTATGTTGGTTTCAGTGGCTGGAATTAAAACAAAAACAAAACAAACTCCCGAACAGTGTGTTGGTGCTTTAGCCTGGGCTCATGGACAGAAGGCAGATGTCTAGTTTCTGGTGTCACTGATGCACTGTGACGTAAAGAGGATGGACTGAGCTGTAAGTCATCGCCACGGCTGTATTTTGGCTTTTGCCCTGCCCATTTCTTCCTCTCCTACTTTTTTGGTAGCTTGTATCAAATGTTGCGTTTATATTGTGGAATAAATCCTTGGTCCTAATATAACACTACATGTTGGTTATTTAGAGCCAGAGACCACAGCTGCCCCGCCCTGGTCTCTCTGCCGCTTCTGCGCAGGAAGGCTGCAGACACGGTGAGGGGCCCGCGCCTGCCCTTCCAGGTGGGCCACAGGCCTCCCAGTGCGCTGATGAAGGCCTGCTAGGCTCAAAAACGAGAACCTGCTTTTAAAACCGTGCTCTCTTCCAGTCCTGCAGTCAGCCCTCCTGTGAACGGGATTCCTTCATTACATTTGAAATGACAGGAAACTTGGTGTATGAAGGATTTTCTTCTTCGTGGGGTCAGTGGTTATGTGTCTGGTAGGACTCCCTGCTAGCCCTGCCTCTCCAGCTCCGTCATCCTGCTGCTCACACTGCTCGGGGACAGCAGTGGAGCTGCCGAGGGATGCCTCCTCCTCTTCTGAAATAGCTCAGCTCTGCAGTACAGAAGACATCTTGGCGATTGAAGACTCTTGCTTCCTTTTTCCTACTCCTAGTCATACTCTTGTTTATTTTCCCTCCATTCTACATCTGTAAACCAGACAGTGGCAGAACAACAAAAGTAGTAAGGAGTTAAGTGGTGTGGCAGAGACTCACTCTACAGCTCCTTCCATGCCGTTGAGATCATGCAGGTTCCACAGGGACGGGTCCTGCTCACCTGCGGTAGTTGTGGTGTTTTGCCCTGGCCAGTGGGGTTTCTGGGGCCAGATGGAAAGAGCAATCTTCAGTGCACAATGAAGCCTTTAAAAACCCCAGATTCTGAGCCCCACCCCCCAGGAACGGAGTAGTGCGCCTCTGTTCCTGTCTTCGCCATCCACTGAGAAAAGCCTCACAGTCCATAAGCTTCAAAGGGCCCCGTGGGGCTGTGTGTGCAGCGCACCAGAGTGCATGTCCAGGCACGAGCTTTCAACCCCTAGGCCATAAAACAAACAAAGCCTTTGCCTGCGATGGAGTCTCACCTGTCTAGAGGAGTTTCATCCTCTACCCCAGCTTTCCTCCTCCCTGCATGGGTTGTGCCTAGTCCTTGGCTGTAGCAGCGTGGACAAAGCTTTGTACATGGGTTGATGCTGAAGTTGAGTTAGTTGCCCAGAATTACATTGCTGGTGAATGACAAAGCCTGGGCATTCACTTCTAGTTCACCCTACCCTTGTGCGCTGTCAGGTGCACAGGTACCATTTGCTCTCCATCTTAGGCTTTCTGTTTTATAGCCAACATGACTGCAGACCAGTGTAGTTGACCAAAAATGGCCTCTCGTGGTGTGAGCTGTGAAGCAGGGCTGTGCCCTACACAGACCCTTGAAGTGTGGGAGAAGATGAGCCATACAGAAGCCCACTTGGGTTTCTACTTCAGTGGTCCTGCAGCTAGCTGCAACTAGCTAGCAGCTAGTCCTCTCTGAGGACTGTTCATTGCATTTCCTTCCAGATCAGATTAGGGTTTCATATGTAGACTTAAGGGCCTTGCCTGTACATAGTCACTTGGTGGGAGAAAATTTTGCAATTTCCACTAGCTGTGAAGAAGGTTGACTTGTTTGCAGCATCGATGTAGCATCCTGGAAATTGGAACTCGTTTCCATTTCAAGGTTAACCTCAAGCAGAAGTGCCACTTGTGGTGGAGGATGCTACAAACATAACTTGCCCTGGATTTTTCTGCCACAAAGAGCTTAAAAAAAAACAAAAAACAAGACCAGAGATCTTGAGGCTTTGGATCTACACTGGAAGAATTGGCCGAGATGCATCTAGTTTGCCATTATACCCACCATAAATAGCAATGTGATCTGGGTGTGGTGGCATACTCCTATAATCCCAACACCTCTGAGATCCTTAAGGCAGGTGGGTCTCGAGTTTGAGTCCAGCCCAGGTAAAAAGGCAGTGAGCCTGTCTCAAAAGCAAAATGGCTGGTACCTACATAGCTCAAGTGGTTGGATGCTTGCCTAGTATGCGTGAAACCTTTGTCCAGTCCCCAGTACTTTTATTTTCCATCAGCTAAAGCCAGACTTCATGTATGTCTGCAGTCTCAGCACTGGGGAGGCGGGGGCAAGACAAGTTCAAGGCTGCCCTGAGATACATAGTGACACTTCCATCTCTAAATATGAATGAATGAATGAACAAAAGGGACACAATGTGATCTGTTGGGCATTAGTTACTTTATAAATAGATGTGGACAGGGCTTCTCTTCATGATACTGAAGGCAATGTGCTCCTTTTGTAGTGGTTTCTCTCATACAGGCCCCCCGTTCTCTCCCCCGACCCCCTCAATAGTTCTGATGGGTGTTTGGCAGTCTATTAAGACTTGCTTCTGGCTTGGCCTTGACTGATCTTTAGTGTCTGTGGGTTTTTCCTGGGCTTAATCCTACCTAGCTTTCTGACCATATAGCAGACTGGGATAGAGCACTGGTGCTCTGTACAACACATGACATGGGGTAGAAATTGGACATTACCTTGCGAAGCACCAAGCCAGATCTGGTCAACCACTAACGAACTGACAATAGCTAGTCTGGGCTAGATGCCAGCCTCTATTAAACGAATTTTCCCCTAGTCCTGGGCTGAGGATGGGGCTCAATGGTGTACAGCACTGGCCTAGCACCATGAAGTCCTGGATTCCACTCTGGCAGTGCCAGGTGAAGAAAGGCACATTTCTTGCTGCAGCACTGCAGAAACATTGAATTGGAGGAAACGTTGGAAGAAAAGCTGGGGAAAGGCAGTGAAGATGCTGCTGTTGGCCTACGAACTGGCCTGAGGGGCAGGGCCCTGCCCTCAGCCACTGGCTGCAGAGCTCCAGAATAGGGCACGACTCCACCCGCAGCCCTTGTCCAGTGCTCTGCACAAGGTCTTCCTGGCTTTCTGCTCTGAGGTTTCATGTGTGATGAGACTGAAAAGCTGATTCAATAATAACTCTGTAACACTGTTGTAAATCCAGCCACCTTTAGGTCATAAAGAATTCACTTCTTCCAAATTTACGTGAACAAGCTGGGCCCTGATGGTTCACACCTGTAATCTTAGCTGTTCAGTAAGAGGCTGAGATCTGAGCATCACAGTTGGAAGGCAGCCTGGACAGGAAAGACTGTGCGACTCTTACCTCAATTTCCACCAAAAAGCCAGAACTGGAGCGGTGGCTCAAGTGGTAGAGTGCTGGCCTTGAGAGAAAAAAAAATCTCAGGGACAGCATCCAAGCCCCAGGACTGGCACCAAAAAATGGTTTAAAAATCACTTGCATAGAAACATGCTTTTACATTTTCATCAGTGTCAATGGGACATTCTGAAGCAGTCAACGACAGCATCCATCTCCCTGTAGGGGTTCTGGGCTAATTACACAGGGTGAGGGGCTGTGAGCTGGTGGGTTTGAATAGAATGTTCAGGCCAAACCTGCTGCCTTGTCATGGAGGGATGAAGGCTGGGATCACATGATCTGGCTCAGGTGAGTAAAGGCCAGGGCTCTTCTACTTTCCCTTCGATGAGAACAGAACTTTTAAAATGACCTTTCTGAGGGAATAAGTTATTTACTCTATTTAAAATAGAGCAAACATTGGACTGCTTGGTAAGTTGAGCCATTTCAAGTAGTGTTCCTCTGCCTGCCCTGCCTGGTGCTTTTCCACCAACTGTGGGTTGGTCAAATCCTTTTGCATGACTGGGGTGGGTGATTTGGCAGAAGCACTTGGCTTTGGCCTCCAGGCCTGTGTAGTCCTTGCTCTGGTGGAGGGCCAGGGCGTGTCCTGCACACAGGAGTTCCACCTGCGCAGCCTTGGAGCTTGCAAGCACATCTTAAGGCATGTAGGGGTGGCTATGAGAGTGTCTACTGCTTCAGGTCACGTGCTCTAGCCTGGTAGGCCTTCTAAGCTCTCAGGAGATGAGGCATGGGCTGGGGACATGGCTCAAGAGGTAAGAGTTTCTGTCTAGCAAGCTCAGAGCCCTGAGTTCAAACCTCAGTACCACCAAAAAAAAAAAAAAAGCAAAGCTGGCAGTGTCCTAATCCTCAGCCAGTTGTGGCACAGCTGGAATTGTGTTCTGGTGCTGAGTGAGCATCTCCTGTGTACGACCTTTGGTATGTAAGAAGCGAATAACTACTTCAAATATGGCAGCTAAAAAAAGCCAGGGTATAACTTGCTGGTCCTAGGAGAGGTGAGCTTAGGAGTGAGCAGGGCATCAGCCTCATTCTGAGCTACTGCTGTTGCGGGGTTTCTACAGGCTTCACAATTAACAGCGTTGGCCCTGAGGTTGGGGTACCTGCTTCACCTCTGTTGCCCCCCACACACACCCCTTCTCTTCGATTCCAGCCTGCAAGGTGGGTGAATGTGGCCAGGGATTTAACCTTCAGTTACCAGTCAGTTGTTTGGCCCTGGCTATAGATGTTTTTACTTCTTAGAGAACCCTTGAAATCTTGGGGTTGATGGCCACTCCTCAGTGGGCAAGATGCTTCAGCAATGGCTCCCTCTTCCTGACTGCGGCAGAGTGCGTGGCCAGTGCTGTTCTGTGTTCCGTGGTGGTGCCTGTCAGACCTCTTGGTACCAGCTTAGTGAGCAGAAGCAGGGGCTGGCATAAGCTTCTGGACTAGCAGAGGTCATGGTGGATGTGAGGTCTGTAGTTAATTTTGGGCCTCCAACTCTCCACTGCACCCACAGAAACTTCAAAGAGCAAAAGTGAGCTCATTGTTGAGTCAAAGGAGTGTAATGTCCTGAAGGCAAAGCTGAAGAGGAGTTGGAGAAGGAATAAGGCCAGTCTACAAGCTCAGCAGGCTGCTCATGCACTCATTCATCGCACCTCGACTTAAGGACCTCTGGCTGCCATTTCAGCCATGGACACCAGGTGGCACCATTCACATTCCATAAAGTGCCTATGGATCCTCTCGATAAATTCACGTAGGTTCAACCATCCTGTTGAAGTTGGCCAGAAGAGAAAGCCCTTGAGTGTTTACACATAGTCTTCCTTCCCCCCTCCCCACCCCCAGTTCTGTGGCTTGAATTCAGGGCCTGGGCACTTTCCCTGAGCTGCTTCTACATAAGGCTAGCACTCTACCACTTGAGCCACAGCACCACTTCCTGCGTTTCCTGTGTATGTGGTACTGAGGAATGGAATCTGGGACAATGCATGCTAGGCAACCACTCTACTACTAAGCCACATTCCCAGTCCTAGTCTTCTCTTAATTCAGTCTTTAAATGGATTTATTTGCAGGTTCAAAGGAATATATGTAGAAAAGACAGAGGTCCACTTGTTGCAGCCATCATAAATTACAAATTGACTATGGGAACAAGTTAACTTAGAGGTTTGTTAATTCCCTCAGTGCTTCGAGAAGCTGCTGGGGACAGAAATTAGGAAGGCTTCCTGTGGGTTCAGATGGCTAGATCTCAGAGAAGCCGATTGGAAGTGTCAGGATTCTCTGCCTGCAGACTGTGCTCTGAGAATCCTGGAGGATGGGCAACTGGAACTGGGTTCTGGGTAGATGTTGTGTAAGGCATTAAGCCAATAGCAGAGCCAGGGCTCGAGCCCACGTCCCCTTACTGCCTTCTTTGTCCTTCCCCTGTGCCCAGACACTTCTGTAGTACTAACTGCCAGACATTATTTTAGGACTTTATGCACAGTATTCTCCCCAGAACAAGATAACACTTCCTTGTGGGCAAGGATGGGGTGCATGTCCCCGTATTGGGGCTTGAACTCAGAGCTTCCCATTCTTTCTCAAGTTTTGCCCCAGTCTATTGCTTTACCACTGGAGCCATACTTCCACTTCTGACTTGTGTGGTTGATTGGAGATAGGAGTGTTGAATATCTGTCTGCCCTGGCTGGCTTGGAATTGTAATCCTCAGATCCCAACCTCCTAAGTAGGATTTCAGCATGAGCCACCTTTTTTGGTTTAGAGTTTTAAATAAATTCAAATCAAGGCTGTTATCCCTGAGGTCTGTGAGCCTACCCATCTCTCCATCCGGGTCCCTGCCTTCACCAATAAAGAAGGCTATGCCCAAGGCTCCTGCTTTTTGCTCAGGAATGTGTTTGCTCAGGGATGTGTTTCCAAGTCTGTATTAGTGGCAATCACAATCATCGGGAGTGTGTGTGTGTGTGTGTGTGTTTTCCCCTTCTAATTATAATCTCATGCACTTGGAATCATGAGATGGGGTAGACAGGGTAGGATAAGCCAGAGGAGTGGTTATCTTGGCCTGGGTACTTCTAATAAGTAACAGAAGAGGGCAGCAGAGAGCCAGGATTCAATCCTTGCCTTCTCAGTTCTTGATTCCTTTGCCCTAAACCAGATGCCAGTTCATCCTGAAACGTCCGTTTGGGAGGATATTGGGGTGTAAGCTTAAAACAAAAGCTCAGGACTTGATCTCTATTGCCTGATAGAAGCCAATTCCTAAACTACTGGTGGTCCTGCTTATGCACGTCTGTTTCCTGTTCTCATCATGCCCCAGATTTATCGCTCCACAGACCTTCAGAGCACAGACCCTGTATCCTGGGAGAACAAGATGTAGCGTAGGAGGGACTATGCAAATAGATCTCGCCTGCTTCCTGCTCCACCGGGCAAGCATAGCTATAAGGGAACTGGAAGGAAGAGCAGGCTTCGAAGGGTGAATTGAATTGCTACTTGAACTAGGTCATTGCCAGACTGTGTGGCCTTGCAGAGAACGGGGGCCTGGCACACTTATAAAGACAGACTGGTGTGCACGATCCCTAGGGGCATGTTGGCCTCTTTCCCCTTCCCCTGTACTGTGGGTGCATCCTCTGTAGACATACCTACAGTCTGTCAGAGCCACTGGCTGCAGTAAGCTGCCCAGGGGCAGGTCTTGGTTCTGTAGAACCTTTAAATATCTGTGGGTAGATAAGAACCAGAGAAGTGGCCCCAGGAGCTGGTGCTCAGAACCTGTGGAAATGGCTAGAACAAGCAAGACATACACCCAGAGAGAACGAAGCCCCGAGTCTGATGGAATGCCCCTGATTATGCTTGAGGCTTAGCAGCTGAGATTTGTCCTCCCTCTCCCCCCACCCCAACGATAATGGAAAGTTGTAGCTGCCAATGCCCATGGTGGCCTCCCTCTACCCCCCCCCCCCCACCCCCCATAGCTTTATTTCCAACCTTAGTTTAGCGAGCTGAGAATTTTTTTTTTTTTTTTTTGTTGGCCGTGGGGCTTGAACTCTGGGCCTGGACACTGTCCCTCAGCTCTTCAGCTCAAGGCGAACGCTCTACCACTTGAGCTACAGCGCCACTTCCGGTTTTCTGGTGGTTTATTGGAGATAGGAGTCTCATGGTCTCTCTTGCCCGGGCTGGCTTTGAACCGCGATCCTCAGATCTCAGCCTCCTGAGTAGCTAGGATTACAGGCGTGAGCCACCAGCGCCCGGCTTGAGCTGAGAATTTTTTGAAATGGTACTGGGTTTGAACTCAAGAGTTTTTTGCTGGTATTTGGGAGAGGGAGTCTAGTAAACTTTTCTGCCTGCTCTGGCCTTGAACCATGATCCTCAGATCTCAGTCTCCTGGGTATAGGATTATATAGCCTCCTGGATTATAGTATGAGCCACTGGCATCTGCCTCTGTGTGTGTGTGTGTGTGTGTGTGTGTGTGTGTGTGTGTGTGTGTGTGTTAGAGTGAATCTAGTTCAGTCCTATTCAAACCTCCCACCAGCCAGGCCATCAGTAGGAGGAAGGCAGCCATCCATCCCTAGCTCTAGACTTGCTAGGTTGCTTTGAGAAAGTCACTTGACTTCTCTGAAACATGATGGGACCGTGACCACCAGTGAGGCCCGCAGTACCTCCTGAGCATGTGCTGATGATCTCAGGGGCTCCTCAACCAGCCTGAGCCAGGGCTCAGCCAATGAGATTCAAATCAAGGTTGTCTGGCTCTGGAATTCAAACCAGGGATCACTCTACCACGTGCCTGCTGCTGCTTTTTGTCTTCCCTCTACTTCTAGCGATGGAGCCCAGGGCCCTGGCGAGGCCTGCAGTATGGTCTCTTTGAGAGGCCAGCAGGGGACAGACCCTCCCAGCTTTTTTTTTAAATCGTTATTGTAAAGGTGATATACAAAGGGGTACAGGTTCATAAGTCAGATAAAGAGCACATTTCCTTTTGGACAATGCCAGCCCTTCCCTCGTTCTCTTCCACCTTTTCCCTTCCATCCCCATCCACACGTTGTATAGTTCATTTTCAGCAGAGTGTCTAGTGAATACCACTGCTGCCTCTCTTCACCCTTTGTCCCTCCATTTCTTTTTTTCTTTTTTTTTGGGTCCGGTCGTGGGGCCTGAACTCTGGGCCTGGGTGCTGTCCCTCAGCTCTTCAGCTCAAGGCTAGCGCTCTACCACGTGAGCCACAACATCACTTCTGGCTTTTTTCATTTTGCTTGTGTGGTGCTGAGGAATCGAACCCAGGGCCTCATGCATGCAAGGCAAGCGCTCTACCACTGAGCCACCTTCCCAGCCCCTCAATATTATTTTGTATGATCTGAGTGGCTTTTCTAAAACATGAAGTTAATCAAGTCTCTTCTGCACTTAATTCCTTCAAGGTTTTCCACTGGCATCTGGAAGCAGTCCAGACCTCTGGCTGACGGACTCTGGTGTGATCTTGCCTTTGCTTCTCCGTCTTTTCACTGCAGCCCCTCCCTGAGTGGAATAATCATGGACGTGTGTGTGTGTGTGTGTGTGTGTGTGTGTGTGTGTGTGTGTGTGTGCGTATTTATTTATTTGGGTCAATCATGGGGTTTGAACTCAGTGCCTGGGCGCTGTCTCTGAGCTCTTTTGCTCAAGGCTAACACTCTACTACTTTGAGCCACAGTGCCACTTCTGGTTGGTTGGTGGTTCATTGGAGATAAGAGTCTCATGAACTTGCCTGCCTGGGCTAGTTTTGAAGCATGATCCTCAGATCTCAGCCTCCTGAGTAGCCAGGATGACAGGTGTGACCACCAGCACACGGCCATAGCTACTTTTTGTTACAGCCCTACAAAACCATCGGACAAGGTGAGGTCCCACAGTGGCTGCTTTCTCTCTCTTCTGGGCCCTGGAGGCGGGAATGTAAGGGGTGCATGTGTCCATTCACGGCAGCAGCCCTAGCAAGGGCCCTGTCAGACAATATCCTGGGAGGGGAGCCGTGTCTCACCGACAATGGGCACGCAGATGAATGTGACCAGAGACTCACCCCATGTGTGCTCCCAAGGAGCACCCAAGGGTGGTGCCTGGGCTTGGGGGACCTCAGGATCGACAACTGGGTTGGGGGGACCCCAGGACTGACTGCTGTGGCTTCTGGTGCTGCCTTCTCTGAGACTCATCCCAAGGGCAGCTCTGTGAGGAGAGGATTGATGGACACTCTGCTATTAAAATGCCAGGGTTAATTATACCACGTCCCAGCTGATTGGCTTTTCACCTCTCTGCCATGGGTAGCTTCAAAGCCCACGTTCCCCTCTGCAAATGAAAGACATCCATCCACGATGGCGAGTCCTGAGCTGCTGCTGTTCATGTTCCAGAAGACACACATCTCCCTGTGTGTGGTATCTCTTCCTCTTCATGAGTGCTAAGAAGAGTGTCTGGGCAAGGAGGCGGTGTGTGTGTGTGTGTGTGTGTGTGTGTGTGTGTATTGGGGATTGAACTCAGGCCTGGACGCCATTCCTGAGCTTTTTTTTTTTGTTCAAAGCTAGTGCTCTCCTGCTTGAGCCACAGCTCCACTTCTGGCTTTTTGCTGGTTAATTGGAGATTAGACTCTCATGGATTTGTCTGCACAGGCTGGCATTGAGCCTCAAGTCTCAGATCTCAGTCTCCTGAGTAACTAGGATTACAGGCATGAGCCAGCAGCACCTGATAAGGAGGCATGTTTGACATGGGGTGGAATCATCCAGAGCCTTGCGGGCAGTGAAAGCCACGGCGTGGACGCACCGGGGGCATCGGGGTCGGAGACAGCACTTCATGGAGGAAGGAGTGTGCTCTGGCATTCTACAATATTTCTCTTGACTCTGAGAAGGGAAACAAATCATTTTTACTATGACACCAGCTGTCGGGGGCTGAAAAATATGGAATGCCAAAACCTTGTGATAATCTCTATTTCCTGGGATTGGATGAACATTTTCACTATTATTTGTACTTAGTGAATTCTCTTTTATGTGCAAGACATAGTTCTGAAAGCTGTGTGTGTGCACGTGGGAGTGTGCCCATGTGCCCGCATGCCCACGTGCCCGTGTGCATGCGTGCTGGCCCTGGGGTTTGAGCTTTGGGCCTGGCTCCTATACTTTAGATTTTTTGGTCAAGGCTGGTGCTCTACCACTTGAGCCACAGCTCCATTTCTAGCTTTTTTGAGGCCAGTTGGAGATAAGAATCTCATGGACTTTCTTACCTTGGCTGGTTTCAAGCCTTACTCCTCAGTTCTGCTTCCAGTGCAGCTATTATAGGCATGAGCCACCAGCACCTGGCTTAGCTCTGAACACCTTAAGACTCCTAAAGTGACAGATACACAGTTCTCCCTCCCCACCCGATTGCATTTAAGTTTTATTTGAGCTTGGTGTTCTTGATTTCCTTGTTTATTCATTACAGAGAATAAATAATTATAGTCTACTTAATCAGCCTCCTGGAAGAGCCTTTACCACCTGTTAGGAGACCAGAATTTTTATTTTTAAATTAAAATCTAAAGAAAAAATAAAGCTGATGCTTTGGCTCACACTTATAATTCTAGCTACTCAGGAGGCTAAGATCTGAGGATCGTGATTCAAAGCCAGACCGGGCAGGAAAAAAGTCTGTGAGACTCTTATCTCCAATTAGCCACCAGAAAACCAGAAGTGGTGCTGTAGCTCAAAGTGGTAGAGCACTAGCAAAAAAATTCAGGGACAGCATCCAGGCCCTGAGTTCAAGCCTCACAACCGACCGAGAATAAATAACTAAATAAAACTTAAGATTCCATGTGGATTGCATAATGTTGAACGTAATCTTTTCCATGACTGCCCTCCTGCATCTGATGAGTTTATCAGATGAATGTATTAAAGAAAACATAAAACACATCTAAACTTGGAATGTCTAAAAAAATGTCAGATCAGAAGGAGAACATCAGCACAATTAGGATTTGCGTGTCAGCTGTAGACTGCCATGGCCAGGCAGGTGTGTTTTGGAGGACACCTCGCTGGAGCTGATTTGTCAGGAACAACGCAAACCACTGCACAAGAGGAAGCCGGGTGTGTACAGGTGCGGGAGGGCCTGGCTGCAGTTTTCTTGTTAAGTGTTTGTGTTCCTGAAGGTGAGGAGAGAAGGCAGGAAACTTGAGCTGGCCTGGCCTGCATGGGGGGCTGGGGGAACCAACTTCTTTAGGCTTTGAAAAGCAGAATGGAGGGGAAAGCGGTCCAAGTGTGTGTGTGTGTGTGTGTGTGTGTGTGTGTGTGTGTGTGCGCGCGCGCGCGCGTGCGCACGCGTGCGTGCGTGCCAGTGCTCATGTGAGCAAGGAAGCTTGCTTTATGTAGCCCACAGGAGAGCGGCACAGGGCCTTGGATCCTTAGGGTGAGCTACGCAGAGGGGAAAGCACTGCAGTTCCTGCTGTCTTCTCTCCCCTACCTACGAAAACCCAGAGGGCAGCTGCCAGAAGAAAGTGGTGATGAGGGCTAAGTCATTGTGAGGATTGAGAGACTCTCCCTGGATCCCAGTGTGAAGCAGGCTTCCTGGATTCCAAGTAATCTTACAGGGAGGCAGAGGGCACCCTGAGGGTCCCTAGCCACGCATGGCATTTCGTGGGATGGGCTATGAGCAGCAAGGCACTCACCTTCCAAGACTGGCTAACCAGCCAGGTGTTGGTGGATCACACCTGTAATCCTCATTACTCAGGAGGCTGAGATCTGAGGACTGAGATTCAAAGCCAGCCTGGGTAGGAAAGTCTGTGAGATTCATCTCCAATTAACCACCCAAAAAAGCTGAAAGTGTAGCCGAGGCTCAGTGTTATAGCCCAGGCCCTGAGTTCAAGCCCCAACACTGGTGTACGTGGGTGTGGGCATGTGCATGCGTGCGCACACACAGACTAGGCTGAGCGGAGAGGTGGATGTCTATTTCAGGTCCTGAAGGCTGGGACAATAAGCAAGAGGGATGCTGAACTCCTGATTAGGTTTACAACCCAGACACCACATTTCTCATTTAACCAAATTGATGGCAGCGTTGACTGTCCTGACAGTCTGGGAGGTCTTCTAACCTTAGGTTCCCAGATGCGCTGAGGAGAAGCACACTGTGTCACACGGACACAGGCTGAGATTGCCTGTGGGCAGCTGGCCGGGCGGGCTCCTGCAGGCGCGGTGGAGTCCATTGGGCCAGGCCGTCCCTACAGGACTTCACTCTGTCCTGTAGGTCCAGCTGTCTGCATGTGGAGGGAAGGAGTGGAGGGTGTAGAGCTGCCCCTTGGGTGAGACAAGTCCTCAAACACCTCTCCGGCTGAGGGTGGGGCTGCGTGGCCCCTTTGGGGGTGTGGGGCAGTGGGGTGACTATCAAACTTGACTCCCACTTCCTCCTAGCTAGGTGTCTGGCTCCTCTATGGTCGCTGCTGTGGAGGTGTGGGGCGGGAGGGAGAACGACGACCCCCAAGGGGATTGGGCACTGGTGGCTCACACCTGTAACCCCGGCTACTCAGGAGACTGAAATCTGAAGACTGAGGTTCAAAGCCAGCCTGGGGAAGTTAAGTCTACAAGACTCTTAACCATGAAAAAGCCAGTAGTGGAGCTCTCCAGGCAGAATGCTAGTCTTGTGCCAAAAGCTCAGGCACAGTGCCCAGGCCCTGAGTTCAAACCCCAGGATTGGCACACGTGTGTGTACGCTTGTGTGTGTGTGTGTGCACGTGTGCATACACAGAGGGTTCATGGCCACTTTCATGGAAGCCACTGCCCTTGCTGCAAAGCAAGCACGCTGAGGATGGTCTTCAGTCTACTGGTTTCACTGGCAAAGGGATCTGAAAGCCCCCCTCCCTCTCCCCAGGCCTCTCCCCCTCCCCCAGGCCCCCTCCCCCTCCCCCAGGCCTCTCCCCCTCCCCCAGGTCCCCCTCCCGCTCCCCAGGCCCCCCTCCCCCGGCCCCTCCCCCTCCGCCCCTTCTCTCCCCGGCCCTGGGATCCCACTCGTGTTTTGCATCCGCTCGCTTTATCGCTTTATCGTCTTCCTTTCTCGACTTTCGCCGGATGGGAGAGGCAGGAGGCTTCGGTCCTGGGATGAGAGTTCGGTGCCCGGTGCCCGGGGCGGAGGGGGCGCCCCGCCGGCCTGGCCCAGCCCCCCCCATCCTCTTCACCCCGCAACTGCTGTGCGTGGCTCTGCCCCGCCTCCCCGCCCAGGCGAGGGACTGTCCCCACATCTGCAAACCGACCACCACCCCACCCTAAAGCTGACGTCTGCACACCCAGCAAACTACCCTAAGACATCCCTAGCCCCCCCCCCACCCCACAGGCCCAGGCGCCGTATCTCCCCCCAGAGGCCCCACCCCGGACCCCAGCCGCACGGCGGGGGAGCGCCCAGCGCCCAACGGCGCCTCCCCGGCTGCGGCAGCGGCGGGGGAGACGCCGGGGGAGAGGGGCGAGCGGGCCCGGCGGGGAGGACGGCCCCTCCCGCCCCCCGCCTGCCCCGGGCCGCCTCCGCGGTGACCTTGGGGGGCTGCGGGGCCCCGCCGGCCGCCCCGTCCCCGCCCGCGCCTCTGCGGGCTTCGTCCCGGGCGGCCCCCGCCCTCCGCGCGCGGTCTCCGCCCCTCACTGCAGCGCCCGGCGCCCGCCCATCCATCAGCCCGTCCCTCCCCCCTCCCCCTGCTCCCCTCCCCCTCCCCCTCCCTCTCCCCCCTCCTCGTCCTCTCCCTCCTCCCCACCCTCCTCCCGTCCCTCCCACTCGCTCCCCTCCCTCCTCCCGTCCCTCCCACTCGCTCCCCTCCCTCCTCCCCTCCCTCCTCCCCTCCCTCCGCCGCGCCGCAGACTGCTAAGCTCAGCAAGTCTTGCGGCACCGCACTTCGGAGCCGAGTTGGGGCCGGGGCGGAGCGGGGACTCCGCGCCCCCGGATCCGTGGCCGGTGCCGCACCCCTGCAGCGCGGCGCCCCGTCACCCGGGACCCCGGCTCTCCCGCCCGCCGCGCCGGCTCGCTCCGGGTGAGTCCGCACCCCCGCCCGGGCGGGCGCACGCATCGCCCCCTCCAAAGTTTCTCCTTCCCGGCCCGGGTCCGCGGGGCCTCGGGCTCGAGACGCGCGTGGGGTCCGGGAAGTTTGGGGCGCGGGGTTCCTCGGGCGGAGTTTGCCGCGCGCGGAGGAAGGTTCTTTCGGGGGCCTCGGGCGGGCGCCCCCGCCCCGTCTCCGCGGGAGGGCTGGGCGCCGAGGCCGCTGCGGCCCGGCGCCCCTGCCCTGCGCCCCGCTTTCTGGCTCCCGGGCCCCTCCTCTCGCGTCACGTCCCCCCTCCCGTCCAAGCTGGGGGACCCCAGGGCCGCCGTCTGGGAGCAGCGGGGAGGGTCCTTCGGCGCTGGGATTCCCAGACCCCTCCCTGGGGAGAGGGTGGGGCGCAGACCTCAGGGACTGCCTGGACTGGGGGGGGGGTCCCGCGATGGAGACGGGGGTGGGCCGCCCCTCGCCTCCCTCCAAATCTCATGACTCAGCACAAGCGAGGACGCCTCGTCCCTCCTCAGCCCTACACCACCCCCCACCCCGTCCCCTGGAAGTCTCTGGACTCTTCCATTCCGCTTTCCTACCCAACTCTGGGGCGGGGTAGGGGCCGCGCAGGTTTTCCATCCCTTCCCCAGCCCTGGGAGCGGGTGACCCTCCTGCTGCCCTTCCTTCCACCACAGGTGCCCCGACCCCCACACACCGCGTGGGGGGTCTCTCCCCTTCCCTGTGGAGGGAGAGGAGAGGAGGCAGCCAGCCCAAGGGCAGGGGAGGCCACTGCAGCGCGCAGAGGGCAGAGGCCGGCTGGGGTGGGAGGCCCAGGTGGGAATGGGGTGCACTGCGAAGAGGAGGAATTCCCTAGCATGAGGGGGCCCCAGGGAGATGGCTGGGGTCTGATGTGGGGGCCCTCCAGCTCCCCTGCTGCTGGCCTCCTGGGTGCAGTCCAGCCCCTCTAGATCTTGGTAACCCCAGCCCTTCTTTGGGGGGGAAGGGAGTGACAATGAGAAGCAGGGTGACCCTTGATCCTGACAGCCATCTCCCCCAGTTTAGCATCGCCTCAGTTTCGTCTAAGTCCAGCCTGCTGGTCATGAGAGGTGCTGGAAAACAGAGCCATGCCTGATGCCCAAAGGCTGAGCCACAGGGGCAGGGAGGGGGGGGCAGGCGGCTCTGATGCAGCAGGACGTGCCCAGCCTCCTGGTTGGTAAACAGTGGCCAGCAGCCCCGCAGCTGCAGCTGTGTCAGAGCCCCGCGTGAGTCATCCCAGGGGCCAAGGTGCTGGCCTCTGTCACTGTGTCCCTGAGCCACAGCCTGGGTCCCATGAACTCCAGACTTCTCCTTGTGTAGTGTGGTCTCCTCTGTCCTGCTCAGCTCCTGGCCTCTTCTCTTAGGATTCCCCAGGAGCCTGACAGTTCTCTGGGGACCCCTTAGGCTGTCCCTTCTGCACCGGGCCTACAGGGGAGCCAGGGGCATTGGGTGAGGGTGGGAGGGGAGGCAGCGGTAAGCAGTCCAATTGCAGACCTGGTTGTCTCTCCCCAGGAGGAGCCAGAGACCAGACTGCTCTGTGGTGAGACAGCTCTGTCCAGCCATTCACAAACAGACTGGGGTCCTTTAAACCATTTTTCTGAGGTGGGGGTTATGCAAACACATTTCTTGTAGCGTTTGAGCCTGATAACCAGGCATTAGCGTGAGAGAAAGGTGCTGGCCGTTGCGGGTGTGGTTCTTGCCTGCACAGGCGTCTGTGACTGGCGTTGCTCTCATCCCTGGGCAAAGCATGCACTTGTTCAAGATCAGCAGGGCCACAGGCCCTTTCCAGAGCTAGAGCGGTGCCTGGGCCTCCCAGCCACAGGGCAGCTGGGGCCTTCACCCTCAGGCAGCTTCCAGCAGGTGAGGTCAAGGCTGCCCTGGACTGCAGAGCTGGGGTGGGAGGGCTCTGAGCTGTCTGGAGGAGCCTTTTCCCCATCAGACCTTCCCAGTCCTTCCCCCTAGACCTAGGCATGCCTGACCTTGAGTGGCCTCTGCTTGATTCCTGTCCTCTCCTACCTGGGTCTCCTTTTTCTTCCTTGCAAAGCCCATGCAACCTTTTTGGGGAGGGTGGACGGGAGAGGCAGCAGGTGGGCTGGCAGTGGGGGGATGAGGAAGGCCGGTGGGAGGATAGTGAGGCATTCCCTTCCCTGCACCGAGATCTCCCTCTTCATGGATGGTGGAAAGCCGAGGCTGAGTAGAAATGCTGCCTCACGTGGCTCTGGGATTTGCTGTCTGGGATTTGATCTGGGCAGGCTCTGGCCAGAGCCAGGTTTGCTTGTCTTGAGCCAGACACCACAGATGGCCCAGGGTCTGGAGGATCCTCTTTAGGGACAGGAAGGGCAGGGCCTTTGCACAGCCAGGGGTCAGGACAAGAAACAGCAAATCATAAAGGCCGAGGGCAGCCAAGCATGGGTTCTAATCCCAGGGCTGCTAATTACCAAGAGTGACACTATTCATTACTATTAATTATTATCAAGCACTTCCTGGGTACCACTGTTGTAGGCTCTGTGGATGCTGAAGAGAACGCCACAAATGCAGCCTGTGATGATCTGCATTTGCCTGCCCAAGGGGCCAGGGTTCCTTGCTTAACCACTTTGACTGACTGTTGGCTTCCCCAATCATGCTTTCTTCCCATTTTTATTAGCATACATATAGTAATTGTACAAAAGGGTTTCATTGTGATGTTTCCTAATATGCATCTAACGTATTCTCATCCCCTCTGTTTCTTACCCCCCTTGTAATGGCTTTCGTTGTTCTGTTTTATACATGTGTGTGAGGTCCTGCAGTCACACCCCATGCTTGCCCTCTCTCACCTTCACAATTATTCATCTCCTTTTTGTATGAGTGCCTGTGCTGGGGTTTGAAGCCAGGGCCTGCGTGCTGTGCCTTAGCTTTTTGCTCAAGGTTAGTTGGTGCTCTACCACTTAAGCCATAGCTCAGTTCCATTTTTGGCACCTGTGCAAGTGTGTGTGTGTGTGTGTGTGTGTGTGCGTGCACGTGTGTGTGTAATTGTGAAAAGAGTCTCTCAGACTTTCCTGCCTGGGCTGCCTTCAAACTGCAATCCTTAGATCTCAGCCTCCTGAGTAGCTAGGATAACAGGTGTGAGCCACCAGTGCCTGGTTCAACTATTATTCAACCATTTTGACAGTGTGCTCTGTGCCAAAGCCACACGAGGTGATAGAGATTCTGGGAAGAACAAATCTGGTTGGGTTCCTGCTCTGACCAGACCTGAAGAGTTTCCTCTATCAAAAAGAAGCAACAATTCTTACCTCATAAGGTAATATACTAACAACTACTAATGCGCTCATTAAAACAGCCCACAGCTCACTGCAAAGATGCAACTCTAAATTCTCCCTGTGAAGAGCCTTGTATACAGCCACGCAGCTGACTGGTCCTGGTTGCTCAGATGCTAGGCCAGGAAGCCTGGAACAGTGACATAATTCCATTGTTCCATTGGGAGAAATACCGTACACACATACACACACACACACATACACACACACACACACACACACACACACACACACACACTTGTACTAAGAGGTTGAGTTCCTCCTGGTTCTACCACTTGGTATGACTTTTGGCAACTTAATCAGACTCTTGGTTCTTGGTCTTCCCCTATGTAGAACGGAGCTATAATTCTGGTCGGTGACATTCACTGAGTGAATGGATTTCTGTAAAGTCATACTGGTGCCTGACATAGCGGCGGAAGCTCCATCTTTGCGCTGTCTGCGGGCCCCTCGCACACCCTGCCTGCCCGCAGGCAGAGCTCCTGCTGGGGCTCCAGCTGGAAGGAATGTGTTCCGCCTCTGTGAGTCTTAAAAATCCAAAGGAAGGAGCTTTCCTAACCACTGGTGGCCACCATTTCAGTGTTTCATTCCTCCAACTTTCAGGTGCTTCTTGATGCCTAATGAGCCATTTCCTGCCAAGGCTTAATTTCTGGGAAGGCTTTGTCCCAGCCATCTTTCATCTTCATCCCAAGAACAGACAGTTCAAAGAAGTAGCCAGAGTGATGGGGGAAGTCTGGATCCTGGCCCACACGGACCTGAGTAGTCTCGCCAGTGGGGACTGCAAAGGCACCCGATTACCAGCCGTTCCCTTAGAGGCAGGTCCTAAGGTTAAACACTGGGGTGCGCTTCCCAAAATCCAGGGTGAGCCGGAGCTGCTGCGGTGGAAGTTTCCTCTCTGGCTGGTTTCCTAAGGAGGACAGAGTCCTTCCCACCGGAATCTGGTGTCTGGATGAGGAGTCTGGAAGCTGGAGCCCTTCCTGACCTTACACTTAGGAAAGCAGGATGTGGATTGCAGACCCCATTAAAATGGAGCTTGGAACCCCAGGACATTTGATCCTCCACGCAGCCCCCAGATCTGGGGAGGTCAGAGCCAAGAATGAGAGAAGGAGGGAGGGAGAGAAGGAAGGAAGGAAGGAAGGAAAGAAGGGAGGGAGGGAGGCCTAGGAAGGCGCAGCCAGGGTAGGTTATGATGCAGGCTGGACCCCTCGACCCTCCATGAGACACTCACCTCAGCCGCCACAGCCCTCTGTACCCACCGGACCTCAGAGCAACCAGTCCTGGCCCCATCTTTACAATAAAGCCAAGGCCACACGGTGGGTAATGCCTGCCATCCCAGCTACTTGGGAGGTAGAGAGTGAGGGAGGGGAAAAAAATCACAGTTTGAGGTTAACCTGGGCAAAAAGGTAGAGAGACCTCATCCCGACCCATAGCTAGCTAGGTTCACGCCTGTCACCTCAGCTACGTGGGAAGCATAAATATGAGATAGGAAATCCACAGTCTCCTCGAGTCTGGGCATAAATGAAAGACCTAGCCCCAAAAGAACCAAGGCAAAAAGGGCCAGAAGTATGGCTCAGGTGGTAGCATGCTGCCCAGTGCGCATGAGACCTGGAGTTCAAAGCACAGCACTGAAAGAAAAAAAAGAGGGAAGACCAGAGGAGGGACAGGACTTGTTCCAGATCTCCAGATCAGATGCACGTGTGTGTGTGTGTGTGTGTGTGTGTGTGTGTGTGTGTGTGAAGTTTTCCTCCCCTCCCCTCTCTCCCTGTTCCTCCCCCAGCTTTGTCCTTGTCATAGACATAGAGAATCTAATTGGGGGTTCTGGGTTCTCTTGAGGATGAGTCACTAATGCTTTGAGCATGGAAAGGAGACTGGGTGATTAAAATCAAGCAGCAGATTTTTTTTTTAAGTATATCTTAGGTACGGATTCCTTGGAGAAATTGGTTGAGCTCCCCTCTGGGGTATCAGGTTTCCTCAGGCTTTTCCATAAGGTTTCTGGCTTCATCTTCTTCAGGGGCATCAGCCCTGAAGGAGGAGTGGGGGGGGGTATGGGGAGAAGACTAGAGAAACGAAGGGTATCTGGGCATCTGACCCCCCCCCCCCCCCGCTGCCAGCAGCCTTATCTGTAATGGACACCATCAGTGCCCAGAATATGTGTGTAAGTTCCCAAGTGGGTGATGAAATGATTCCTGGGCAGCCCCATTGCAGAATGTGTGTGTGTGTGTGTGCGTGTGTGTGTGTGTATGCTGAGTTTGTAACTGTGTGTGTGTGTGCGTGTGTGTGTGTGTGTGCTGAGTTTGTAACTCTGTGTGTGTGTGTGTGTGCGTGTGCGCACATGCGCGTATGCATGCACGTGTGAGGGACCAGAGAGTGGTCTGGGGAGAGGTTTTTTGCGAAGGCAGAGAGAATGGGAGTTCGTAGGCTCTGCTTTTCTAGCATCCAGCCAGAGAAGTCTGATCCCCAGAGAGCTCAGCCCCAAAGCCGGCCCTCACCCTTAGCCAGAGCCCACGGGCAGTGGCCTGGCCCTTCCTGACTCCCCTGCCCTTCTCTTTTTCCTCTGCTTTCCATTCAGATGACCAAGACATGCTCACTGAAAGGCACAGGGCTGTGGAGGGGGCTCAAAATCACCCTGGTTCCTCAAACATGTGGGAGTCCCCCTAGGGCGGGGCATGGGGGTGTCCTCTGCTGGGGATCTTCAGGGCTCAAGGAAACATTTGTTACGGCCAGTGTGAGGTGGCCGGGCTCCCAGCGTTTCCCCGAGCCATCCAGGACCTGCTTTCTGTAGTCCGTGGGGCTGCTTGCTTTCTTCCCTTTGCACTGTGCAGAGGCTGAGCGCCTGAGGGCCTCTGCTGATGGTCTGGGCAGAGTGTGGGAGTCTCCTGTGCAGCATTCACAGGACAGTGCTCTTCGTGGGCAGGGATGAAGACAGGTGCCCCCGTGTGGGCAGGGAGTCCCGGGCCATGGAGAGCCGGCAGGGCTTCCCATAATTGGGCTGATGTGGTGGCTGTAGGATTTAGCAATTAGGGAATATTGCAATTAGTGGTGGAACGTACCCATTACTGCTGCACGCATCTTAATATCCAGGGTAAGTGGTTGTAGCTTTGAGCACGGCACTGGGGAGATGGCAGCGCAGGAATGAAGGAAGGAACAGAGTGAAATGAGGGGTTCGAACCCCAGATGAGGGAGACAAGCTTAACCCCTTCCACACCCAGTGTGAGGAATGATCTGAAGCTGCAGTGAGGCCATACTCACCCTGTGCTGCCTCCTCTTCCTCTTCTTCTTCCTCTTCTTTGTGTGTGTGTGTGTGTGTGTGTGTGTGTGTGTGTGTGTTGAGACAGGGTCTTACTATGTAGTCAAGGCTGGTTTGCATGTGAGATCCTGCTCCTTTGGCCTCCTGAGTGCTGGGATTACAGGCATGTGTCATCATGCCAAGCTCTGGGCCTTATATATTTTAAAATTTGAATGGAATCTGGGTGCTGGTGACTCGGGAGGCTGAGATCTGAGGATTGCCAGCCCAGGCAGGAGAATCCATGAGACTCCTATCTATGTCCAATTAACCACTAAAAAGCCAGAAGTGGAGTTGTGGCTTAAGGGCTAGAGTCTTGAGTACAAACGCTCAAGGACAGCACCCAGGCCTTGAGTTAAATCCCCAGGGCTGGCACAAAAAAAAATTGAAAGAGAACAGCTGCATATATTTATGGGCTGACGTGGTGTGTGTGTGTGTGTATGCAGAAAGAGAGTATGTAGTGATCAGATTGTGGGAATGGGCTTATCAGATATTTACCTCTCTTTACCCCAGGCTTTCTACACTTTCCTCAGCAAAACTGCTTGTCAGAGATTAAGAGAGTGGGAATGATGGTCAAGAGGGAGAGGCTGTGGGAAGAAAGGCTGCCTGCGACAGAGACAAGAGTTATAACCAAGTGTAGTGCGTGTATGAATGTGCAGGTGTGTGTGTGTGTGTGTGCTTGTGAGTGTGTAAGTGTGAGAGAGAATGCATACCTTTCTGTGCCTCATCTCTCCCCTTCCTCTGTTCCTTTCTCTCCCATCTTTTCCTTCTCCCATCTCACTCCCAATCCAAGTCTGAGTTCTTCTGAAGTAAATGGAGGCAGGATGGGGTAGTACGAGATCAAGCCCATGAGGGACACGGGTGAAGTCAGAGTCCGGGGATGGGGCCAGTCTGTCCCTGGTCAGAGCAGATGCAGGTTCCCAGGCAGCGAGGCCTGGGCACAGAAGGCTCCCTGGAGCATCCCTGCCACTGAGGACTGGACGGGTGGAACTGTGTCTTTTCTTCATCGTCCACTCTAGTCTGGAGTGAGGGGCCGGATGTCTTGGGCCTGTATTTCCTGTACTTTGAGGGGTGACTGGGGAATGAGCTTTTATGCATGTTCTTTTTTTTTTTTTGGGGGGGGGTGCCAATCTAGAGCTTGAACTTAGGGCCTTGGCATTGTCCTTGAGCTTTTTGCTCAAGGCTAGTGTTCTTATCACTTGAGCCACAGCTCCAGTTTTGGCTGTGTGTGTGTGTGTGTGTGTGTGTGTGTGTGTTGGTTAATTGGAGATAAGAATCTCACTGGCCTTTCCTGCCTGTGCTGGCTTTGAAATGCAGTCCTCAAGTGTTAGCCTCCTGAGTAGCTAGGCTTACAGGCTTGTGGCTGTCCTTTCTGATTGTGATCTGACCTCCTCTGGCCACACCTTAGCTTCCTAGAGATGGAGAGAGCTTTTGAGGTGACATGAGGCTTGAATGCAGGGCCTCATGCTTGCTAGACAGATACTCTACCATTTGAGCCACCTTTTCTTTTGCTTTATTTTTTTCGATAGGGTCTCAAGCTTTTACCCTGGCTGGCTCAGGTCTTAGTCTTCTTATTAGGAAGACAGGTACATGCTACTACATCCAGCTTATTAGTTGAGATGAGGCCTCGAATCCTAAACTTTGACTCTCCCAATCCCCACTTCCTAAGAGCCTAGGATTATAGCTATAAGCCACTACACGTGGCCACCAGCACACTGCTCTTTCCTTCCATCCTCCTTTTTTTGTGTATGTGTCAGTCATGGGGCTTGAACTCAGGGCCTGGAAGCTGTCTCTGAACTTTTCTGCTCAAGGCTAATGCTCTACCACTTTGAGCCATAGCTCCATTTCTGGTTTTCTGGTGGTTAATTGGAGATAAGATTCTCATGGACTGTTATGCCTGGGCTGGCTTTGAACCATGATCTTCAGCCTCCTGGGTAGCTAAGATTACAGGCGTGAGCCACCAGCACCTGCCTCCCTCTATCCTCCTGGGGGCCCACGGCCAACCATGGGTCCCTCAGGGAGCCAACCACAGTGGGCAAAAGTCATAGTCCGGTGATAAGGGCTGAGACAATGCTAGGAGGGATGGAGGCAGGGAGGGAAACAAGAATGTATTGGTGGGGCTGGGAAGGTGGCTCAGTGGTAGAGTGCTTGCCTTGCATGCACGAGGCCCTGGGTTCGATTCCTCAGCACCACATAAGCAGAAAAAGCTGGAAGTGGTGCTGTGGCTCAAGTGGTAGAGCGCTAGTCTTGAGCTGAAGAGCTGAGGGACAGTGCCCAGGCCCAGAGTTCAGGACCCAGAACCAACAAAAAAAAAAGAAAAGAAAAAAGAAAAGAATGTGTTGGTAAGCCAGGAATGGTGCACCTACGGAGAATCCCAGAAACAGGAAGATCTTGAGTTCAAGGTGAATCTGAAGCACATAGACCAGTTTAAAAAAAAAAAATTCTGGATGCTGGCAGCTCACAACTGTAATCCTATCTACTTGAGAGGCTGAGACCTGAGGATTGAGACTCAAAGCCAGCCAGGGCAGACAAATCCATGGGACGCTTATCTTCAGTTAACCAGAAAAACAAAAGCTGGAAGTAGAGGTGTGGCTCAATTGGTAGGGTGTCAGTCTTGAATGAAAAGGCTCAGGGACAGCGCCCAGGCCCTGAGTTCAAGTCCCAGTACCAACACACGCATGCATGCATGCACACGTGCACGTATGTGTGTGTGCGCACACACACACACATTAAAAAAATGAGAACCTATGGTTATGTGTTCTGGCCCTTCAGGGAAGCAGATCTGGGACAGAAAGCTAGCATTTCTGTTGGGAGCCAAGAAAAGTTAGAGGTAAATCCCACGGAGCTCAAGGACAGCCTGCCACTGGCTCAGAAGGAGTTAATTGGTGGCAGGGGAGGGGGTAGTCCTCTCTCCCCGTGTGAGTCTCCCAGAGGAGGACAAAGCATTGCATTAATAAGACTAATGAGCAGACCCTGGATCCAAATCAATCCTGGCATTGCAGGAGACAAGGGGGAAGCACAGCTGAGAAATCCCATTAGCTCTTTGGTGCTGGGAACCGATCTGACTTTAGGGAGACTGGGAGGCCCCCTCCCCATCTGGTCTCCTGGTGCTGGAGGCCTCTTATCAGTGCGAGGTGGGCAGGTGGCCCCAGCCTTCTCCTGGTGAGGACAGTGACCCCCAGAGGCCCCAGGAGGTAAGGCAGTGGGGAAGGGGAGAGATACCTGTCACAGGGTCTGCACCACACAGTCGCAAGTTTTGAGGGGCGTGTGAAGCTGGGAGTCAGGTGGCCTGGGTATAAACCAAGGCCACCACTTTCTGTGTGTTAGGGAGCAAGTGACTTAAACTTTCTGAGCATTGGGTCCTCCTCTGAAGACAGACCTGTAACCGGCAGGAAACGGGAGCCTCCATGAAGATTAGAGGAGATGTCTTTTAATAGCAGTTTGTATGGTATGTTCACTGGACCCTGGGAGTCCCCAAGACCTTTTCAGTGGGACCCTAAGGTCAAAACTGATTTCATAACAGAGTGGTCATTGCCATTGCTACACTTGGCTGATGCTGGATGAGAGTGCGGGTTCCTCAGTGCAAGCCGAGCCCGTGGCACCGAACTGTCATTGTACCCTTCCCTGGTCACACCTGCCAAACCGGATATGCCAACTTTTTTTTTTTTTGGTTTTCTAATTTATTTTATTTTCAAATTTTTTATTGTGATTAAGTGGTTACATAATTCCCCAAATTTCACAGTATTGTGGGATAGTGATGCTCAGTTAAAGTCACAAACACATTCTATCTTTCCTGGAGCAAATGGTCTATCACGGTCTATACCAGTTATGAGTTCTATGAGCTTTGCAATACAGTTATTTCTTCCACACTGGGTGATATGTACATTTCTTTTGTTCTGCATAGCATCAGCTGTTCCCTCTTTCCCACTTGTTCCCTCCCTCCCATCGCTGCCATTGAGTTGCTTAGTTCATTTTGGTCAATGTCCAGTGCAGCTGATGGTCCCACTGTTGTATGTTTTTCCCTGATTCCCTCTAGTTCTGTGTCGTCCTCCTGGTTTCCCTCCAGTGTGCACATATATACCATACATGTGATCATCAGCATGGGGTTATTTAGTAGTGATTTGACCAGATGAGTGGAAGTCCTTTGTTTCTTAAGTCCTGTTAATTATGTTGTATCACCTAACATTTTGGATTTAACATCCACTTATTAGGGAGACCATGTACCATTTGTCTCTTTGCTCTTGGCTTACCTCGCTCAATATGATTTCTTCTAGCTCCATCCATTTCCCTGCAAATGCCATTATTTTGTCATTTCTAATGGCTGTATAATATTCCATTGTGTATAGATACCACAATTTTTGGATTCATTCATTTGTGGTGGGACATCTGGGTTGTTTCCATATCCTGGCTATTGTGAACAGTGCTGCAATAAACATGGAGGTGCACGTGTCCTTGTATACTGGTTCCTGTTGTTCAGGATAGACGCCTAGAAGTGGTATGACAGGGTCATAAGGGAGGTCAATATTTAGCTTTCTGAGGACCCTCCAGACTGCTTTCCAAAGTGGTTGTATAAGTGTACTTCCCACCAGCAGTGTAATAGGGTTCCTCTTTCTCCGCATCCCCTCCAGTATATGTAATTGGCTGACTTGAGGATGTGGGACATTCTGACTGGGGTAAGGTGGTATCTCAGTGTTGTCTTTATTTGCATTTCCTTCACAACCAGGGATGGTGAACAGTTCATGTGTTTCTTTGCCATTTTATCTCTTCATCTGAGAAGTCTCTCTTTAGTAATTTGTTTGTTAGGTTTGAGAGGGATTAGTTTCTTGAGTTCCCCCTTGTCTGATATATTGCTGGTAAATATTTTTTCCAAAGTAGTTGGTTGTCTTTCTAGCTTGGTTGCTATAGTTTTAGTTGTGCAGAAGCTTTTTATTTTAAGATAGTCCCATTTGTTGAGTCTCTCTCCAATTTGTTGTGACCCTGGGACTCTGTTCAGGAAGTTCTTTCCTGTGCCTATAAGTTCAAGTGTCTCTCCTACTCTGTCCTGCAATAGTTTCAGAGATTCAGGTTTAATGTTAAGGTCTTCAATCCATTTTGAGTTGATGTTGGTGCATGGTGATAGGCTGGGGTCCACTTTTAGTCTTCTGCATGTGATATGCCAACTTTTTAAAGATTATCTTTGAGCTAGATGCTGGAGGCTCACATCTGTAATCCTAGCTATGCAGGAAGCTGAGGATCCTGGTTCAAAGCCAGTCAGAGCGGGGAAATCTGTGAAACTCTTTATCTCCAACTAACTACCAAAAAGCTGGACATGGAGCTGTGACTCAAGTGGTAGAGTGCTAGCTGTGAGTGAAAAAAAAGAAACTAAGCAAGAGTGAGAGGCCCTGAGTTCAAGCCCCAGTATTGGCATGAACGCACACCCACACCCACACCCACTATATGCTGAGCATAGTGGTGCACTGCCGGAATCCCAGCACCTGGCAGGTGGAGGCAGGAGGATCATGAGTTCGAGGCTGACTGAGGCTACAGAGATTCAAAGTGAGCTCCAGGCCAAGCTGTCTCAGCTAAACAAAAACAGACAATTATGGAAGGCACATGCCTTTAATGTTCACTTGGATGAAGCCAGAAGCACACACAAAGCGCTTCTGTTGTATTCTAAAATGGCATCTGTCAAAACTAAAAGTTATCTAAACACCAGCAGCACAGGCCTCTCGCACCTCTCTGAGTTACCAGCTGAACTGGCCGCATTCCCATGCAAAGCCGTGTCCACCTGGGAGGACGGCTGGCCGAGCACTGTTAGTAGGACTTGGATGTCGGGCAGAGCTTGCTGCCAGAATGAATGAACCAACTCAGCTGTCACCTGGAGAAAAGACAAACAACTATTATTTGTTGCCAATGGTAACATCTAAGTTTGTAAGCAAAACTTAGGATTTTTATTTTCTGATCCTATCAGTGGGAATATGAATGGATGCAGACTTGTTAATATTCGTGAAATTTGTCAATATTTATGAAAGATCTGCACAACTGAGCAAAGCAGTGTTTTCAAAATGATAAATGTGTGATATTATAAAATCATGCTCAGACTTAAAGATTCATTCCAAGCTCAGCATTCCAGATTCAATACTGTTGTTAGTCTTTAAGAAATGTAGCTGGGTACCAGTGACTCACACCTGCAATTCTAGCTATTCAGAAGGCTGAGACCTGGAGGACTGTAGTTCAAAGCCAGCCTAGGCAGGAAAGTCTGAGAGACTCAGTCTCCAGTAACTCTGCAAAATGCTGGATTGGAGGCATGAGTCAAGTGGTAGAGCACTAACCATGGAGAAATAGGCCGAGCAAGCATGAGGCCCCATGTGCAAGCCATGGTAATAGAAAAAAGAAAGAAAATAAACTAACACAGGTTGTCATATAGAAGAATATTCAGTGATCTGAGAAGTTTTTTTTTATTAAATATTCTTTATTCTTCCAATTATATTTCTTCACATGCAGTAACTTACTGTTACAGACTGAACATGGAAGCTGCCATCTGCGGCTGCAGCTCCTGTCTAGTAAGCCAGACCCTGGGGAGATTTGCAAAGATAAGATGAAAGAAATAAAAGCTGGGTGCTGATGGCTCATGCCTGTAATCCTAGCTATGCAGGAGTCTGAGATCTGAGGATTGCAGCTTGAATCCAGCCTGGGCAGAAAAGTCCATGAGACTCTTATCTCCAACCAACTACCAGAAAACCAGAAGTGGCGCTGTGGCTTAAAGTGGTAAAGTGCTAGCCTTGAGAAAAATTGCTCAGTGACAGAGCCAGGCCCTGAGTTCAAGCCCCATGACCACCACCACCACGACCAATAACGACAGAAAAGGAAATAAGGGCTTTTAAAAAATTTCTTTTCTTTTTCCTTTATTTCTTTTTGGTAATGGTTCTGGGACTTGAACTCAGGGCTTAGGTGCTGTCCCTGAGCTTTTTTCACTCAAGGCTAGTGCTCTACCACTTGAGTCACAGCTCTACTTCCAGCTTTTTTGGTAGTTAATTGGAGATAAGAATTTCATAGCCTTTGTTGTTGTTGTTGTTGCCTGGGCTGGCTTGAATGGTGATCCTCAGATCTCAGTCTCCTGTGTAGCCAGGATTACAGGTGTGAGCCATGGGTGCATGGCCAGCCTTATTTCTTACTGCAAATGCGCCTGCTAGTTTTCTCTATCTTCTTGGGGAACATGGTTCCTTTGAAATATGTTAATATATAATGAATCAATTTTAAACTAATAATTTGGCTTTTTCAGCTTCATTTTCTAATATGGTAAATATGGTAACTATAACCTACATAATAAGCACATGCGTCTGGAAGTTTCCTGAATAACCAGCTATCGGGGCAGAAGATTTGAGATCCACCATCCTGGCTGAGATCCAGCTCAGCTGGGAGCATACTAAGACTGTTCTGGGGGCAGTGTTGTCTCAGAGCCCCACGCACCCCAGCATTTGTGGACCCCAGGGCAGAACCTGCAGGCATTCTCTGTGTTGCGCATGCCCACGGTCACCTGGCTGCATGCTGGGCAGTCTGAGTAGAGCCTGGGCTCAGGGATGGGAGCCAGGGCCAAACGTGCCATGGTGCCTCACCCACCGGCTTCACGTGGCCTCTGAGCCTGAGGCTCTTTCCAGAAATGCTATTTTTTCCTTCACAGGACTCAGGTTTGTACTCAGGGCCTTTTACTCACTAAACTGGTGCTCTACTACTTGAGCCACACCTGTAGTCCCTTTAGTTTTAATTATTTTTCAAATAAGGTTTTGCTTTTTGCTTGGGCTAGCCTGGACTGTGATCCGCTTATGCACGCTTCTCATGTATCCAGGTTGGTAGGGATGTACTATTGTGCTCAGCATTTTAGTGTCTGAGATGCAGTCTCTCCAATTATATGCCCTGGCTGGCTGGCTGGCCTCCAGTTGTGATCCTCTCATCCTCAGCCTCCTGAGTAGCTAAGATTACAGGCATAAGCCATCACACTAGGCTTTTCGTGGGGCTGGGAGGGAAGGGTATCCAAGGGAATACTTTCTTAGCCACCCCAACTTTAATCTGCTAGTGGGTAAGCAACTCTGCTTTCATCAGAGTTGATTTTATCTGTCTAGCAAATTGAGATTCTAAATATTGGGGTTTAATCTTCTATTGGAAGAATAAAGTTTGAAGTTTTTAAAAAATTTAAAAACTTTGTTGTTCAAGCCTTTGTTTTTCTAGACAAAGCCAAAGTCTGGGTGTAGTGGCTTACACTTGTAATCTGAGCTATTTAGGAGGCAAAGATAGGAGAATCACATCTGGCCTGGACCAAAAACAGGTGTCTCTATCTGAAAAAATAAAATAAAATAACAGCTTGAAGGCTTGCTGCATGGTGCCAGGCATAGAACATTTGCCTAGAAAGTAAGAGGTCCTGAGTTCAAACCTCAGTCCCTACAAACCAATCAATCAAACAAACAATAAAGAAGAGCAAACCCCAGATAGAGAAGATGATCTCTCAGAGATTCCCTGTTAAGCAGCGAGCTTAACAGAGATGGGGACAAAGCACCCAGGTGATGTGGGTGTGGTGAGAAGACTTAGCCCACAGAACCCAGGGCTGGTGCAATGGGACCCAGCCTGTGTCCCAACAGACGCTTCCCTGACTTTCTCCTCACTTCTTCTGGCTTCTCCTGAGCTCTAGCGAGGTGAATTTATAGGTGGTAAGATCACCTACTCAAAGTGTCCAATTCAGTGGTGGTTAGGAAATTTACAGCACGGAACAGCCATTGCTCCAGTGCAGTTTTAAAGCACATGATATGTTACCCCCTCTTGTGGAGGGAAATAGAGGGATGCAGGCAGCCAAAGTAGATGTCCGCAAGGTCATGCTGCCAGCTCAAGGTCATCCTGCTAGCAGGTGGCAGAATGACATTTAGAAGCGAGTTCACCCCCCACTCTCCTGCTCAGCTACACACTGCAGGGCGGGGAGATTGGGCAGACCACCCCCCTGCGGGGGGGGTCACCGGACCCCCTCTGACGCTGGTCATGTTGGCCCAGTTTGGGGACTGGTTCTGTTGGGGACACAGCTCTGTGGGTGCTGAGGAAACATGAGAATGCCAGCCCCTCTCAGGAGGAAGCCTTCACAAATGGGGGACACACACTTCCTTCAGCCTGTCTTATGGAAGGCCTAAAGCTGCATAGAAGCAAATCAGTTATTAATGCTGGTCACTCAGTATGCTGAGGAAGTTCTTCCTTGTGTCTAGTCTTCTGCGTAACTAAGTGCTCATTTCCTCTTCCTGTATACCCTTCCTGTCCTACCCAGAGAGTATGAGGGTCAGTGTACCTAGCAGTGAGAAATGCCAAGAGCTGGATGAAAAATTGAGGCCTATGTCTATGTGGATGTCTGCCTTTGAGCCTCCTAAATTGGGTATGGTGGCTAATGCCTATAATCTTGGCTACTTGGGTGGCAGAGCAGAAGATTGAGGTTCAAGGCCAGTTGGGGTATAAAATTCAACACTCAATCTCAACCAATGGCTGGGTACAGCAGCACAAGGAAGTACAAGTAGGAGGATGGCAGTCCAGGTCAACCCAGGCGTAAAGTGAGATGTGGTGCCAGGCTCCAGTAGCTCACGCCTGGAGGCCTGGCCACTCAGAGGCTGAGAGCAGAGGACTGAGGATTGAGGATTGAAACCAGCCCAGGCAGGAACGTCTGTGAGGTTCTCATTTCCACTTAACCATCCAAAAGCAGTAAGTGGAAGTGTGTATCAAGTGGTGGGGTACCAGCCTTGAGCAAAAAAGCTAATTAAGAGCGTGAGTGAGATCCTGAGTTCAAGCCCCAATACTGGCACAAAATAAGTGAACTAATAAACTTCTCTGTTTGATACATTGTGTGTTTGACTCATGATCCTTGCCTCTTCCCAAACATTGAGGTGATAGGTATGTGTCACCATGTCCAGAAAGTTTCCATCTGTGTCAGGTATAATTGAGAAATAAAAACCATATGTATCAAGCTGCATAGGACTTGGCATAGGTACAGTACACATGGTCCAAATGACCAGCGAACCACCGTAGCCATGCTTGGCTCTCAGAAAGCATTTCCTGCTTGTTTGGGTTTCCATGGCATGTGGATGTGGGAGTGTTTGGCTCAGAGTGGAAAAGATTCACAACTTCACACACACACACACACACACACACACACACACACCCACACACACACACACACACACACACGGGGTGCATGGGCAGGATGAGTTGGGCCTGAAGCCTTATCTTCAGTGGACAGGAGCCTCTTATGATGATACAGGCCTCTGTCCCTGTCCACTCCATCTCTGCTCGGCACAGCTCCCATGGGGTCCTAGGCTGGGGTCCAGCTTGGGTTTGTGTATGTGACAGACTCGACTTGTGATTCCCACATATCATTGTTGTCCCAACAACCCCCTCCCCCCACCTCCAGCGATCAGGACCTAAGTCTTTCAGTGAAGCTTGCTTAGCTGCATTTTCTGGATGCAGAATTGATCTGAGCTGTGGTGCGCAGAAGCAGGGGGCTGGAGGGGGAGGTGAAAGACTGTGTTTGGGAACCAAGACTGGGCTCTAGTGTTTCCTTCCCTCCCTCCCTCCCTCCCTCCCTCCCTCCGTCCTTCCCTTCCTCCCTCCCTTCTTCCTCCTTCCCTTCTTCCTTCCTTCCCTCCCTCCCTCCTTTCTTCCTTTCTTCCCTCCCTCCTTCCTTCTTTTCTTCTCTCCCTCCTTCCTTCCTTTTCTTCCCTCCATTTCTCTCTTCCTGTCCCCCTCCTTCCCTTTCTCCCTCTTTGTCTCTGTCTGTCTGTCTCTGTCTCTTTCCCTCTTTTCCCCCTCTCTTCTTTCTTTCACCAGAGCTTGGCTCAATGTCTAGACTTCTTCCATACATGGCTGGCACTCTATCACTGAGCCACACCTCTAGCCAAGCTTTTTGCTGGGTCACTGGAGATACAGTTTTGCAGACTTTTCTGTCCAGACCGGTTTCAAACCTCTATCCTAAGATTTCAGCCTCCTGAGTGAGCCCGCAGTGGCTGAGGCCGGCTGTCCTCGGAGGACAGGGGCCATCTGTGTGTCCTCATCAGCACTGGAGCTTGCATCGAGTGTTGAAGGGAGTGAGTGAAGGAATAGGGCAATGAGTGAATCAGTGAATGAGTGAATGAATCAGTGAGTGAGTGGGGCCTCTGGAGGGCAGCCCTGAGGTGTGGGAGGCCTGGCCAGTGTCCCATCGTGAGAGCGTGGCGGTCAGGCGGAGAAGATGGGCAGAAGGGCATATGAGAATGTGCATAGCCTCTGAATTCTGTCTCCAATGTCCAGGACTCATCCAACCTCTGCTCCATCCATAGTGCTCTGATTCTCTTACCCAAAGTTCTCTAGAGACAATAATTCAGGGCAGAGCTAGAATTGCAGCTGGAACTAAGAGTGAGGGACACCCACTCCCCTCCCTTATCAGGAGGAGGGGGCGACACTGGCATCTCCAAGGCTCCGTGTGGGAGCCAGTCCTCTTCCTGACAGCCAGGGTGTGTGACCTGAGACACACCACACATAAGAAAACACACAGGTAAAACACTCGCCTGGTCTGTGTGTGAGAGAGAGAGAGAGAGAGAGGGAGGGAGGGAAAGAGAGAGAGAGGGAGAGGGGGGAGAGGAGAGGAGAGGAGAGGAGAGAGGAGGGGAGGAGAGGGGGAGAGGAGAGAAGAGGAGAGAGGAGGAGGAGGAGGAGAGAGAGAGAGAGAGAGAGAAAGAGAGAGAGAGAGAGAAGAGTTCCAAGCTTGGCAACAGGATATGGGCTGGAGGGAGAGCTGGGATTTCTGGCTCGGCTGCCAGTTCCCCAGGTGACCTTGAGTTGTCGCCTGTCTTTGGGTCTGTTCCTTCCTCCGTAAGATGAAGAGGCCTGGCTGGAAAACCCCTGACAGAGCTTTTCAGAGCTCCAGATAAACATCAAAGGGTTCCCAGGGCCTGAGAAAGGGTTCTGGAACAGTGTCCCCGGCCACACACACCCAGGGAGCAGGGGAGAGGGAGGAGAGGAGAGAGCAGAGCGAGGCTCCTCGTCCTTTGACAGCACAGGGAGTGGCCAGGGCAAGTGCTCCCCAGAGCAACTCGGATGGGGGGGGTTACTAGAGCAATGACTGAAAGCAAGCTGAGTTGAGGTTAGATTTGAGGCAGTACTTTCTCACAGCACTCAGACATCTGGCAGGTATCAAAGGGTGTGAGGGTGGGTGTCATATCTATAGAGACGTTCCAGAAAAGCAGGGAAAGGTTTTCTGAGGGAGACGATTGCATGGAGGCAGGGTGACGAATGACCCCACAAGGTCCCTTCCTCACACCAGCTCATGAATCTCTCCTGGAGTTGCTGCTGATGTCAGCGCAGTCTGGACCTGTGAGAGGAAGATGTCAGGTTCTCCTGGAAATGAGCCTTTTGAGCATAAACCATGTCAAGTTCACATCTCACAGTGACACGTGGCCCACTCAATCAAAGCGAGGCTGGCTACTCCTTTGCTCCCTTGTCCTGCTGGAATATAAATATGGCTTCGGAGATGTGTATTAGTTGCTGGCAACATGGGACCTAGGGAGGCCAGGTTTGGGGTGACACTGCACCAGTGGGCTTCATGTTTTAGACCCAGAAACAAGGTAGCCGCTGGGCTCTTTGGGAGACATATGCAGGCTTCTGCCCTGGGATCTGTTACATCTCTGCACCAGGGAGGAGCAGATGCTCTCCTGAGGGTCCTGTGTGTGTTTGTGTGTGTGTGTGTCTGTGTCTGTGTCTGTGTCTGTGTTTGTGAGTTTGTACTTGTCCTGGGGCTTGGATTTAGTGCTTGGGCACTTGTCCCTGAGCAATTTTTGCTCAAGGCTAAGGCTTTACCACTTGAACCACACCCCTACATCTGGCTTTTTGGTAATTGATTGGCGATAAAAGTCTCATGGACCTTTCCTGCCTGGACTGGCTTCGAACCATGATCCTCAGACCTCAGCCTCCTCACTAACTGGGATGTAATCTAGCCACTGGTGCCAGGCTTGGACTATTATTGTTACCTGTGGTTCCAGGCCTTTGTGTGTGTGTGCAGGTGGGGCCGTGGACTGTGCGTGTCTTTTTTTGTGATGAAGGATCCCCATTTCCATTGATGAGCGCTCTGTGAATCTTTAAGAGTAAATCATAATAGCTGTTTAGGGTGGTGCATGTATAATCTCAGCCCTGGCAGGAGCATCAGGAATTCAAGCTCAGCTTGGACTATATAGTGAGACCCGTCATCCAAAAAAAAATAAAAATAAAAAATCATCTAGTCTGAAAGGCAATGGGGTTAGCCTATAGCATGAAAGTTACCAGGTAGATGTCGAGGAATTGATACACAGAAACCTAGACACTGAATCAAGGTGAAAAAAACATCTCATCTGAAGTTCACTTGCCTCCAACAGAGGAGGGGTGGATGGTGCCTTTTCAGTTTTCATTTAAAAATTTCTTTTGGTGATCTTTCCAACTTGACACCAAGTACCCACAGAGGGGCCTCAGGTAGATCCTGGACTCTGGAGGTGAGAGCTTGAACCATCCTAATACCAAACCTCCAGCTGACATCTGTCACATTCATATTCTCTAAACTTCTCTTGGTCTTCCCTCTTAGTGGCTACCTTTGAAGAAAGTGTCCCTTTGGCTACGCAGGGCCTGGGTCTCAGTATCCCAGGGCCACATGGCCATGCACGCCCCTGTTCAGGGCCATGTGGAAGTGAGGGGTGGGTGCTGTGCCTTTCTTTGAAGTAGCTGGGGCCTGGAGGTTCAGCACCATGGACAGAGATCATCCAGCCGACAGGTGGCGTGTGGCCGCACTCTGCCCTTCCTTGCCATCTTGCCACCTCCCTGATGGTGCTCTTAGAAATGGCCCTTCAGGTTTTGCCCAGTGCCTCTGCTCTGCTGCAGGTGGGAGGTTTGGCTCCACCCTTCTCACACAAAGACAAGTCCTTACTTCCAATTTTGGAGGTGGCCTAGACATGACAGGACCTCAGGCCCGTGTTTCCCCAAAGCCAGTGATGTGCTTCTTTCCTGTTTGTGGAGCAGGGCATTTCCCCTGTGAAAATACACTAGATACCTTGTCATCTACTTTATCACTAGACAAAACCTAGCTTTGGTTTGTGTGAGGGGGTGAGTTGTGTGGTGCAGCTTTAAATGAGATGGGCTCTGAGTGGGCACCCTGAGGGGAGGGGGAGGCATGGGCATTAGAAGGGAGAACCTGGGTCTTAATGCTGGCAGAGAGGGGCCCTTCCCACCTTGCTGGCCTGGAGAGAGCTGGGTGCAGAGGGGCTACCTGCTGTGGAGGGAGGAGGAGGAGGAGGAGAAGGAAGAGGAGGAAGAGGAGGAAGAGAAGGAGGAGGAGGAGGAAGAGGAGGAAGAGAAGGAGGAAGAGGAGGAAGAGAAGGAGGAGGAGGAGGAAGAGGAGGAAGAGGAGGAAGAGGAGGAGGAGGAGGAGGAAGAGGAGGAAGAGAAGGAGGAGGAGGAGGAAGAGGAGGAAGAGGAGGAAGAGGAGGAGGAGGAAGAGAAGGAGGAAGAGGAGGAAGAGAAGGAGGAGGAGGAGGAAGAGGAGGAGGAGGAAGAGAAGGAGGAGGAAGAGGAGGAGGAGGAGGAGGAGGAGGAGGAGGAGAAAGAGGAGGAGGAGGAAGAGGAGGAGGAGGAAGAGGAGGAGGAGGAGAAGGAGGAAGAGGAGGAGGAGGAGAAAGGGGAGGAGGAGGAGGAGAAAGAGGAGGAGGAGGAAGAGGAGGAGGAGGAAGAGGAGGAGGAGGAGAAGGAGGAAGAGGAGGAGGAGATGGAGGAGGAGGAGGAGGAGAAAGAGGAGGAGGAAGAGGAGGAGGAGTAGGAGAAAGAGGAGGAGGAGGAAGAGGAGGAGGAGGAGAAGGAGGAGGAGGAGGAAGAGGAGGAGGAGTAGGAGAAAGAGGAGGAGGAGGAGAAAAAGGAGGAGGAGGAAGAGAAGGAGGAGAAGTAGGAGGAGGAGGAAGAAGAGGAGGAGGAGGAAGAGGAGGAGGAGGAGAAGGAGGAGGAGGAGGAGGAAGAGGAGGTGGAGTAGGAGGAGGATGAGGAAGAGGAGTAGGAGGAGGATGAGGAAGAGGAGTAGGAGGAGGAGGAGGAGGAAGAGGAGTAGGAGGAGGAGGAGAAGGAAGAGGAGGAGGAGGAGGAAGAGGAGGAAGAGGAGGAGGAGGAGGAAGAGAAGGAGGAAGGGGAGGAAGAGAAGGAGGAAGAGGAGGAAGAGGAGGAGGAGGAGGAAGAGGAGGAGGAGGAGGAGGAGAAGGAAGAGGAGGAGGAGGAAGAGGAGAAGGAGGAGGAGGAGGAGGAGGAGGAAGAGGAGGAAGAGGAGGAAGAGGAGGAGGAAGAGGAGAAGGAGGAGGAGGAGGAGGAGGAGGAGGAGGAGGAGGAGGAGGAAGAGGAGGAAGAGGAGGAGGAGGAGGAAGAGGAGAAGGAGGAGGAGGAGGAGGAGGAGAGGAGGAGGAGGAGGAGGAGGAAGGAGGAGGAGGCGGTGGCTGACATGATAGCATGGGGCCAGATGTGAGGGCCGGGCTGGGCAGAGACTGGCAGTGCTACCGAGCTCTAGGCCTTGGGGTGGGGGGTGGAGAGGATCGAGCGCCAGATGGGTAGCTTTTTCATGCACCTGGAGCAGGGCTGCAGGTTTCTGGGCTCTTGACTCACTCTGCTCCCAGGATGCCATGGTGGGGGTTCTCTTCCATCCTCTAGGACTTTCTCATCCCCTCCTCCATCCACAACTCACCAGGCTGAGTGTCTAAGCCCCCTGCTCCTGTTAGCCTGAGCAAGGCAGCCCCTCAGAAAGAAATCCCAGCATCTCTCAGGGCCCCTCTTACCTTCCCTTTTGCCACTCCTGCCCTGGAGCTCCCCTCAGAGATGTGAGTATATCTGCTGTCGCTGCACCTCGCCCCTCCTCTTCCTCTGCCAGGCCTGAGAATAGTCGCTCCTGGCACGGATTCAGGCTGCCCCTCTGCCCCTCCTAAGGAAAAGATGTCCTACAAGGAGCTGACAGTAAGGCCACCTCCAGAGGGCCTGATGTGTGTGGGGGAGGGGAAGCATTAGGGGCTGTCAGGGCTTCCCCAAGTCACCCACAGCACCAGGTAGCGCATTGCCAACCTCATTCCAAAGTGTTGGGGGCAGAGTGGGGGCTGAAAGGCAGAGGCAGACCCACGCCTGGCAGCATGGGTACAGTGGACAGCGAGGGTACAGTGTCCTTGAGAAGGAGAGCAGACTACTTAAGCCAGGGTGACCCACTGCTCACGTCCAGCTCTGGAAGTCATTCAAGGGGGCAAGGCCCATCTGAGAGGATCAAGCCAGGACCCACAGTCTCACCACAGTGGGCCCAAGTTTTGGGGTCATGAAGAGGATTGATTTCTCAACGCATCTACAGCCATGCAGCCCTGAGCATGCCCAGTCTCAGCAGTGAAGCAGGGCCAGGCCTGGTTAGTGCGTGCATAGGAGAGCTGATCCTCTACCAGACCCGAGAAGCACAAACTACCAGGAGATGGTGACAGTCTTCTTGCGGAGACATTCTGACAGAGCACAAACTTGCTTTTGCTTTTCTAGTTTCTATTTTGTTATGAGCATATGTTAGTTTTACAAGGGGGATTTCCCTGTGATGCCTCCATGCCTGCAAACCCTGTATGTCAATCCACCCCTCTGGAGTCCCCTCTCCCACTCCCTGGCTTCTCCAAACCGTCTCAACAGGTTTCATTGTGCTTTCTTTCTCTTCTTTCTTTTTCTTTTTGTTAATTCGGGGGCTTGATCAGGGCCTGGGCTCTGTTCTTGAGCCTTTGTGCTCAAGGCTAGGACCCTACCAATTGAGCCACAGTTCCACTTTTGGCTTTATGGTGGTTAATCGCCCCAGAGGCTTCTTTCTGAAGGACCACACAACCCTGGACCTTTTGCTGTTGGACATACCTTCTTCTCTAGGGAGCAGAGGGGCAAGACTATTCTAGCTACTCCCGTCCTGGTCCCTCTGCTGTGTCAATCTATCACCAAGGCGGATGCTGGTCACACTTGTGTCTTTCTCCTTTCTTGGAAATCCTTGTCATGAGGCTCTGTGTCCCAGTCTCCTCCTGGCCTGTGCCTGGCTGGCCATCTGTTCATCAGGGCTATAGCTGTGTGGTTCTGTGTGTCCTTTCCAGTGGTGGGCCCTTGGGAGGACCCCGGTGGGTTGCTGTGGGGCAGAGTGGAGCTGGGTCCCAGCTCCTGCTACCCTCCTCCCGCGTCCTGGCTCTGTCCCTGGCAGGGATGAATAATTGATAGTGACTAATGGAGGTTGCTCCTGTATGAAATATTCAGCAGGGACCGTGGCGGGTCTGCGTGATCAGATGTTTCACGCTGCCCTCCTGGCAGGCATGCTCTTGGATTTCCCTGACTCTCAGGACCACGAGGCGGAGGGGGGCATGTCTCTAGATGTGAGCCGGGCTGGGCGTGTGTGGCAGCTTTCTCAGGGTGCACGGGAGTGGGAAGGGCACAGGCTCCAGTCCCAGGCTTCTGGGCACCGGACTTGCCTACTTTCTGGGGTGTGTATACTGCTCAACGTCCAGAGGATTGAGGAGCTGAGGAACGGCCAGCAGGAGCCGCTGGTAACAGGGGGTGGCACTTTCCCCCAAGTCTCAGAGGAGGATGAACTGCCCCTTGGGCATGTCAGACCCTGTGGATCAGCCTATGCACTCGAGGAAGGGGTTCCTGGAGAGGTCACACAGCTACTGAGCCTTGGCATTGAATTGAGCTCCTCCAGTGGTGTCCCTCTACCCTCTGTGTGTGGTGTGTGTAAGGACAGTCCCCCCCCCCCCCCATCTCTCCTCCTCCATGGAGATGATGTCACTGGGATCCCAGGATAGAATTACAGCTACAGCAGACTTGTGCTTGGGAGGGCTGGTGGGCCTGGGGTGGGGGATGGGGTGAGGGGGACATGGGCACGTGTGCACATGTGTTGGGGAGCAGGAATGCGTGCACCTTGCACCTGGGTGTGCTCGGGGGTGAAAGCTAGACTCCTAGTGTGCCAGCACACTTGTTCCTGCTGATCGTGGGGCAGCGAGAGATTAGAGCCAGCCTTGCTGGCAAGGGGACCTGGCTGGATCCCACGGGGGCGGGGGGGGGGGGGGGACTGGCTCCCTGGTGGGGATCAGGGAGGGGAGGGACCACCCCTGCTGGGCGTGGCCTGGGCGGCTGCTCGCCTGAGCTCCAGGCCACAGGGAGAACCTGTGAGTCCAGGCTCACTCCCTTCTGCAGTACTCCACCAAGGCTGGGGGTGGACGAGGGCTCGGCCTGCAGACAGCCCTCCTGGAGGGACGAACACCGTCACCCAGCCGACTCTCACCAGTTCTGAAAGGCACCAGGAAGGCCCGATTCTTCCACTCCTCGTCCAACTAGTTTCTGAGCATCTCAAGTTCCTTCCACTGTCAGGAAGTCCTCCTTGGTGTCTAATAGGAGGCTCTTCTGCTGCAGTCATATTCTTTCATTTTGTTTCTTGAGCCACAGATCTCTCCCTCCAAGGTCTCATGTAACATGGTGGGTGTGGGAGACAGATGAGTAATGCTAGCTTAACGGAGAGGAAAATGCAATTCAGGATTTTGGGTTTAGAGCCAAATCCCTCTGTAGCTATCTCTCATCTCCAACTTGACACATTCCTCCATCCCATACCCAGGCCCTGTCCAGAGTGCTGGATCAGGACAGCCGGTGTGACAAACAGGAAGGACCTGCTGGCCACGGACAGCCCAACCCGTGCCATTCTCTGGGCTGCGCCTGCCCACTGGGGCAGACTGGGCCTTCAGTGATGGGTTCTCCTTGCTGAGTGTGTAAAACCATAGGGAACTTTCCCCACATCCTCTGCTTCTAACCTTCCACTTGTAAGGGAGCTCTGACATCCTATCAGCCCATTTGATGGGGAAGCTAAGACTTTGAGTCACATTGCACATTGCAGGATGGTGTGTGAATGCTTATTCGGGTTCTGCCTGAGGTTCGGCTGTGGCCAGAAAACCAGGCTTTGGCCCAATGGGGGTCTGATGCGTTCAGGCTTTTCATCCGGAGGCGCTCTGGCTGAGGTAGGCTGCAGGGTCCACCGGGCCCATGCTGCCATCCGAGGGCAGCGCTGCCCTCGGCCCATCCTCCGAATTGTGATTGAGAAGATCTTTATTTTTTACTCATTTCAGTGGTAGTTCAGTTAGGTACAGGCAGGAAGACACAGGTTAGTCAAGGGTGGCTTTTTATGTCTCAAGAAAGGAAAAAAAATGGCTTGTGTGTTAGCTTTCTGTTGCTGTGACAATATACCTGAAGCAATCAACTCCTAAGGAGGAAAGGTTTGTTTTGCTCACAGTTTCAGACATTTCCATCCATGGCTGCTTAGTGAGGCAGCTTCGTCATGGTGGGAGTACTGGCAGAGGAAACTGGTTTCCTCATGGTGGCCAGGAAGTAGGAGGAACAAGAGGAAGGGGTTGGGGTCCTGACATACCTTTTTAGGGTGCATTCCCAGTGATTTCCTTTGTCCAACGAGGACTCACTGCCTAACGATCCATGCCACTTCCTGATAGGGCCATCATCTAAGAACCAGGCTGTGTCACCAGACTCTGGAGGACAGTCCATGCCGAACTACACATATCTGCCCAGACCCGTTCTTTTTTCCTTCTTTCTTTCTTTTTGTTCTTTTTTTTTTTTTGGTGCCTCTCCTGGGGTTTGAACACATGGCCTGGGCACTGTCTCTAAGCTTTTGTGTTCAACGCTCTACCACTTGAGCCACAGCTCCATTTCTGGCTATTTGATAAATTAATTGCAGAGAAGAGTCTCATGAACTTTTCTGCCGGGGCTGGCTTCAAACTGCAATCCTCAGATTTCAGCCACTGAGTAGCTAGGATTATAGGTGTGAGCTCAGATCCTTCTTATAGCCAGCCAGACACAAGACTGTGCATCTGGTCAAGAGCTCCTCTCCCACAGAGCTCTCTTCTCTATCAGCCACTCAGCCACTAAGCTCATCAGAGAGACAGGTGCACACCCAGCCCGTGTTGGGCGCTGGGGGAGGAGAGCTGCACCATGAGCACAAGGCTCCTCTCTGCCCCTGGACAGTGAGTGTGATTTGGAGTAATTCACATGGAGAAGGGGAAGTGATAGGAGATGGCTACAATCCTGCCACAGGGAAGAGCAAGGAAACCAAGGACTGGACTGAGGGAGCTTCAGAGAGGAGCACATTTATCCTGAGCACTGTCCTCCCTGGGTCTTTGAGAGTCCTCCATCTTCTAATTATAGCAAGCATTGTATCAAGTGCACAGCAAGGAGCGGTGAGGGAGAGGTGCAACACTTGCTCCTCTTTCCGTCAGCTCACTGGCAAGCACCAGCAGGTGATTTCAGTGTAGAGTACTTACCAAGACAGATGCATGAAGTTGGGCTCTGATGGCTCACACCTGCAATCCTAGCTACTCAGGAGGCTGAGATCTGAGGATTGCAGTTTCAAGCAGGAAAGTCCATTAGACTCATCTCTAGTTGGCCAACAAAAGGCCAGAAGTGGAGTTGTGTCTCAAGTGGTAGGGTGCCAGCCCTGAGCAAATGAACAGTGCTCAGGCCCTGAGTTTAAGCCCCAGGGCCAGCGCACATGCGCCTATGTGCATGTGCTCGGGCACGCATGCACACACATGCGCGCGCATGCACACACACACACACACACTCACACACACACACACACACACTGCTGCTCAGAGAAGGAGCAGGTGCCTACCAGATGGACCAGGAGAAGAGAACTGTGTCTGGCAGAGGCATTCCTGAGAAGGAAGACTGAGGTATGTGGTGCCAGGTGGGCTTTGCTGGGAAGGGCTGGAGGGCAGCAGAGGGGCAGGGAGGGGGCAGGAACAGGCCCTGTGAGTATCTTCCTCACTGGAAAGGAGCAGAGGAAAAGGAGTGGGAGGAGATGTATTTTCAGGGCACAGAGAATGGCTTGAAGGATGGAAGGATCTGGAAGGGGGATGATGGGAGATGGAACTGGTCAGGACGGAGTTAGTTTTCTGTCCACACCAAGCTGAGGGTAGGGCATGAGTTTGGAGATGACTTGTCTTTGCCCTTTGGGAGAGACTGGGGGTGGGGAGCCACCGCCCTAACACAGACATTGTTTGCCAGGTAAATGGAGTCACTGGGAGTCAGGACACCAACTCAGGAACTCACCAGTGGAGGGCAGCTGAGGGCTCAATGTTTGAGAGCTTCCCGTCTGTCCAAGGTTAGGATGGGAGTGTGGGGTGACAGGAAGAAGGCAGGATGAAGCAGGAAGTTGGGGAGGACCTGGGGACCAAAGCACCAAGGGCAGCAGCGCTGGGTCCTGAGCCGATGCTCTCTGATGTGAGCCCGGCCCCCTGCACTCACCCGCAGGAGGAGAGCAGGTGGGATCTCTCTACTCCTGCTGGCTGCGTGCCCAGGACCCTACGTGGTGTTTGCTGATGACCTCATCCCTCATCTTGCTTGCAGGGAACATGCCTGCTAGCAATGTGAGCCTGTTTCCCTAGTTAATGGAGCCGGGGAAGTGTGCGTTCATTTCTCCCCTGGGCTGTGACAGGCAATAGGAAATTTGCTCTGAAATATGCTTCAGTATGGATCGAAATAAAACATGCGGTGTATTTTGCAACAGAACAGCAAAGAGAAATAGTGTGAACCTCTCACCCAGACCCCAGCTTTCGAGGGAGCATGCTAACCCCCAAAACTTTCTTCCCTCCTGCACCCACGTGCCCCTTCCTGGGCTGAGATGAGAAAAAAATGCAGGGAAATACTGGGTAAGAAGTGGGTTGGGGGGGGGAGTGTTCAAGGGAGCCATGGAGCCAGTGTGGCACTGACCAGAGACTCCGGGAGACCCCAGACCTTCTGTTTGTAGAACAAGGGAGAGTTTAGGAATGTGGAAGGAAGTGTGGGTGTATTTAAAGCCCCTGATGCTTGACTTGAATCATTAAACCCCATTGATTCTCTATCCTGCTAATGGAATTCAGGTGAGGCGCGCAGGGCTGGCATTAGGATGGGAACCTGGAGTGAAAGGAGCTGATCTGGTTTCTCCAGCCCGTCCCCTGTTGAGTTCTATTATCTGTCTACAAACTTTGCCCCAGAGAATGCTTAGTGCTAGCCAGGTGAATGGGAAATGACTCTGTTTTCATTTATTTTTCTCTTTAGTTGGGAAAAGCACCGTTGTTTAGGCAGCATTTCCTCACCAGGCCGATTTGCCAGGATGGGACTGAGTTCCCAGAGCCTGACTCTGACAAAGGCTCTGTTCCTGTCCCGAGGGGGCTCACCTCTTGTAGGGTGGCCCTGGGCTCTCTCCTCTCCCTTCCTAGCAGCTCTTGTTCTAGTGAGCACTGGCTTTCCCCATCCACCACAGCCCATGGCTCCGTTAGTATTCCTACACAGATTTTTCTGAGCAACATATCTTCCTTCATCCAATACCATGTCCTAGAAGTGTCAGAGAGAGGATTTGGGGGACAAAAACAGGCAAGCCACTGGGCATTGGTATCTCATGCCTATAATCCTAGCTACTCAAGAAGCTGAGATCTGAGGATCACAGTTCAAAGCCAACCCAGACAGGAAAGTCCTTGAGACTCTTATCTCCAGTTAACCAGCAAAAAGCCAAAAGTGGAGCTGTGGTTCAACTGGTATTGTGCTAGCCTTGAACACAAAACCCAGGCCTTGAATTAAAACCCTAGAACCTGCATAAAAACAGGCAAACAATTTTTTAAAACTCCCAAAGAGGAGCCAGAGCATAAATTAGACGTAGCATATTAAGATGGGAAGTTTTTAGGCCATTGTGGCTTAGGGGCAGAAGGTAAACCTTAGCAACATGGCAAAAACTTGAAGTCAAAGTTGGAACAGAGAGGCCAAAGGCAGTCACTCACTAGCTGAGATGAAATGTCAGGGAGAAAGGCAGGATGGAGCAGGGCACACATTTCTGTGGATAAAGTTGTATTGTCTTCTTTTGTTTGTGTGCTGGTTCTGGGGCTTGAACTCAGGGTCTGGGCACTGTCCCTTAGCTTTTTTTTTTGCTCAAGACTTCTGGCTGGTTTTTTTGGTGGTTAGTTGAAGAAAAAAAACTCACAGACTTTTCTGCCTAGACTGGCTTCAAACTGTGATCCTTAGATCTAGACCTCCTGAGTAGCTAGGATTACAAGCATGAGCCACTAATGCCTGGCAACATTCCATCTTTGATGAATAGAGATGTCTGCCCTTCCATATAAATTGAAGCACTATTTACAATAATAAAGATGTGGAATCAACCTAAGTGCTCACTAGTGAATTGGTTTAGAAACTGTGATATATATATGTGATATATATGTAATATACATATCTATATATGCAGTGAGATATTATTCAGCCTTATAAAATAAGGGGACACTGCCATTTGCAACTGTGTTAAGTGTGGAGGCCATTATGCTAAGTGAGATGATCCAGATACAGAGGGACCAGTTCTGTACAGTATGATCTCATCCCCCTATCCACCCAGAAAACAACCTGAAGGCTTAGAAACAGACAGCAGGCCAGTGGTTATGAGGAATGAAGGAGGAAGGGAATGGGCGGTATAGGTCAAAGCTCCAAAATGGTGGTGTGGAAAGGAGTAAGTCTAGATGTTGAATGCACAGCACGACGACTATCATTCAGGACATCCTGTTGTAGACGGATGTTTTGTGAGGAGGGTAGTTTGGGTGTTCCCACTGCACACCTAAGGAGCGAACTGTCGAGGGTGATCAATACAGTAGTTTGTTTTACTGGAGTAACCAGTTCGTGGTGTTTATCAACCACCATGTTGTATATCTTAAATATATACAGTGAGGATGCGTTTTTAAAAGTCGACAAAATATACAGAGAAAAGCACACAAACCCTAAGCGATGGATGAATGGATGGTCACGAACTGAACACACTTGTGTCAACCGCAGCCAGACCAGGAACTAGAGTGTGATTGCCAGCACCCCACAAGGAGAGAGTAATCTTGGGTGAAGAAGGGACAATGGTTCAACTCCCCCCAACCAGGCAGATAGCTCTGGCCATTGCTTTTGCCTGTTTGTGAACTGGAGTCATGCAATGTAAACCCTTCTGTGGCTGACTTCTTGTCCAGCTGAGGAGTGTGTTTGCAACATTCACCTTGCCATTTCTTTCTTTTTTTGTCTGCTGGTCCTGGAGCTTGGACTCAGAGCCTGGGCACTGTCCTTAAGCCTTTTCTGCGTGCAAGGCTAGCTAGCACTCTACCGCTTGAGCCACAGTGCCACTTTCGGCCTTTTCTGTTTATGTGGTACTGAGGAACTGAAGCCAGGGCTTCATGCATGCTAGGCAAGCACTCTACTGCTAAGCCGCATTTCCAGCCTACACCTCGCCATTTCTTGTAGTCGTATTAATTATTCTCATGGAAGTCAGTGTACCATACTCTGTCTGTCCATGCTGTGACACTGACACTCTTATGAATTGCGCTGCTGTGAATGTACTTGGACATCCCTTTAGTGTCCCATACTCCTAGCCACACTCGGTTTCACCCAGTACCCTGGAGGCATCCCCTTCCTGTGCGTCTCCTCCTCCAGTTCAAGCCCAGGCCTAACCCAAGCCTCTGCCCTGCCTGGCTGCAGATCTAGAGCTTGGTTTAAAGCCTTTTCTCAGCCCTGGGAATGAAGGGCTTTCTGTGGGAGCCTCTTAGAGATTCCATTTAGCATTTCCTGAGTGCTCGCTGTCTGCTGGCTGTGGCTGGAGGAGTTAAGGACCCTACCCTGGGGATTCTCCAGTTAAATAAGACGAGACACCAGCGGGTCTTGGGGATGTTCCACACTGCCACTTCCCAGGCCTTCACGCTGGGGACTCCTCCCTTACCTCTCTACTCAGTCTCCCCTTACATGGGGCTGAGTGGGGAATCCCTGGACTGTCTTAGAGCAGGATTGAGTGGTGTGGCTGTGTGGAAGGTGGTCTTGGCTAGAACAAGAGAAAGGGGTGTGTAGATGGAAGGCAGGCTGAATGACCAGGGTCTAGCACTTCCCTGAGATGGAGGCTAGGTGACACGTGAGCAAGGACTTCGGTTCCCCCTGCTGGAGGCAGGCAGCCCCTAGGTCTCAGGTACCAGGAGTGGCAGTGAGACCACTGTTTTTGTTAAGGACATCTTCCAGCTTAGTGCAGTGCCCAAAGCAGGCAGTGGGGGGTGTGGGCATTATCCTCAGGCTCAGGCAAGCTGGGACCTGGGCTCCCCTTTGCTACAGGGCCCTCGTACACTCTCAGGACTGCTGCTAGATACCTGTGTCTGAGTAAGGCTGGGGCTTCAACTCTGATAGCTATTTTCTCTCTTTGTAAGCTAGTCGTAGGGCTTGCACCCAGGGTCTGGGTGCTGTTTCTTAGCTTTTTTTGCTTAAGGCTGGTGCCCTACCACCTGAGTCACTTCTGACTTTTTGCTAGTTCACTAGAAATGAGTCTCATGGACATGCCTGCTCCGACAGGCAAGTACATAATGGCCTAGGTGAATATGGGTCCTCTGCACATCCAGGTTTGGTTTGAGGAAGTGTATCAGCCACTCCACATGTGGAGCCCAAACCCAGTGCAGGCCAGGTGCGGGGGTCTGGAATGCAGAGTCAAATAGCCATGGCCCCTGCTCTCAAAGTGGGCATGCTGGGGAAAGTTAATTCTACACAGTGAGAGGAAGCTGCGGGGGCAGGGCCAGGGCTGCTGGGCTCGGGAGGAGGCAGCTGGTGTGATGACCTGCGGGGGGCTGGTGGTTACTTGAGACCTGGGAAACTCCAGGGATAAATGGCATGATGCAGCATTGCGTCTACAGAGCGTGGGTGTGCGTGGGTCCTCTGGGAGGGGCTGGGCTGGTCTAGATCAGGAAAGGGAAGCCATTGGAGGCTATACCTCAAATGTTGGGCTAGGGGATCCAGGTTATGAAGCGGGGCTGTGATATGACCAGATGTGCATTTTAGAAGTTTCTCCAGCTGCGATGCACTCCTGGTTGGGACGTGGAGGAGAAGGCAGTGCTGCAGACAGTGGGGAAACAGTCAGGAGATAATTGTGGAATCTAGGTGAGAAATGATGAGGGCCTGGACCCCTGGGGGGATGGAGTCTGCATTTGAGAGATAATTAGGAAGAACCACACACCAAACTTGGTAACCAATTATGAGTGGGAGGCTGGGGAGCAGGAAGCCTCTGAGCCAGACACAGTCAGTGAGAAAGGGAAGAGGAGGGGGTAAGTCTGAGTAATGAGAAGGAGTATAGTCTGGGTGTGGTGAGGGCCAGGGGCCTCTGGGACAGCTGTTTCAGACGGCTTCTGCTCCTATAACGGAATACCTGAGGCTGGGTTATTTATAATGGATGGAAATTAATTTGGTGTACAGTTCTGGGGCTAGCAAGGCAGCCACGTCAGTCCACTCATGAAGGCAGAGTCCTTGGGAGCTAAGCCCTTCTGCAGTGGGGATTGCTTCCAACCCATACATGTTGGAGGATAAAACCTTTGCAGTGTCTGTATGGAAATTAACTAGGAAGCATCTGCAGGTGTGGGACAGATGCTCAGGGAGAAGATGAGTCTGCCCGACTGGGGAGTTGTGGGAAGAGGAAAGGGAGAGAAGGCATGGAGTCCTGAGGGCTACAGGCAGCAGGGCTGGTAATAAAAGGACAGCAAGAAGGAAGGAGGCTGAGCTGGAGGAAGGGGAGCAACAGCAGGAGACAGGAGAGGCCAGAAGAGGTGCGACCCTTGTCAAGTGCCGGTATGGCCCAGTAGGCCAAGTCAGAAAGTGTCCTTGACACTCCAGAGACCACTGAGGACCCCAGAAAGCACTGTCTTATTGGCTGATGAGGGCCAGAGGCAGACTGTCAGATGGCAGAGCCACAGGTTAGTAGTAGACCCTGGGTATGGCAGCAGGGAGCAGTGAAGGGTTTATGTCTACAGGAAGAGATATTGAGGGTAGCTGGAGATCCTGTGTGTATATTTTCATTATGAATGGAATAAACTTGAGCTTATCTGTGGATAGAAGAAGATTGAGCAGATAGGAGAGATAAAGGATAGCTGGGAACAGAGTCCTGGAGGAGTGAAGGGCCAGGTAGCGCAAGGCTTTGGACAAGGGCAGGAGTCTTGGAAAAAGAGACTGAGTTACCAGAGAATTCATCAGGAGAATTCATCCAGAGAATATCATCAGGGTTGCTGGAAGGAGGTAGGGTCTCAGAGGTGGTGGGAGCATTGGAATGAGCCTTAGAATAAAGAGAAAAAGAGAAGGCTAGTTTCCAATGGATCATACCTATAATCCTGGCTACTCAGGAGGCTGAGATCTTAGGATTTTAGTTTGAAGCCAGCCCTGGCAGAAAAAGCACATAAGATTCTTATCTCCAATAAACTACCTAAAAGCTGAATGTGGAGTTGTGACTCAAGTGGTAGAGTGCTAGCCTTGAGCAGAAAAGCTCAGGGACAGCGCCCAGGCCCTGAGTTCAAGCCCTAGGACCAGCACACACACACACACACACACACACACACACACACACACACACACACACACACACACACACACACACACCACCTTGATTTGACTATTTGTAGTTCATAAGCCAGATATAATTGGCTTTGATATAAGTAGTTTGATATAAGTACTTGACAACAAACCGCCTCAAATGAGTGGCTCAAAACAATACCAATCATTAGCTTTGCTCAGAAGTCCACAATTTGAGAGTCCTTAGCAGGCCGTTCATTTGTGCTCCACATGGCTGGCCTTGTGGTGGTGTTGGCTGCACTGAGACCTGGGGGAATCCACTTTAAGGTTGCTAATTCTCATGGCTAGTGAGCTGGTGCTAGCTGTGGGTCAGGAACTGACTTGGGACTCTCTAGTCCTCTTCATGTGGGCCTCCCAGTGGGTTCTTGAGCTTCCTTATTTCATGGTGGCTGGGCCCCAAGATTAAGTGTCCCAAGGGAACAAATGGAACATCTCATTTTCATGGCCTAGTCACATCTCATCCCTTCTACCAAAATCCACCCCATTTCAAGGGACAGGAAGCTAGAACTTGTCTTTTAATGTTCAAGTCATATTGTAAGAGAACATATGAGATGGAAAGTAGCAATCTGCCATAAGTATATTTAAAAGTTTTACATGAACAGCAGTTTTAGTCCATATTCTTTTACTTCAGGGCCACAGAACAGTTAAGGTTGTCCTTTAACCTTTTTGCTCAAGACTGACATGTTACCTCCACTTCCAGCTTTTTGCTAGTAAATTGTAGATAAGAGCTCATAGATTTGTCTGCCTGATCTGGTCTTGAACTGTGATCCCCAGATCTCAGTCTCCTGAATAGCTGGGATTATAGGTGTGAGCCACTGGCACCCAGCCAGTCTTTAGCTTGCCTTTTCTCACTTAGCATTACACTTGCAAAATTTAGAGGCGAACTTTCAAGGGTTGGCTGGTGTTCAGGTCTGGGTACAGAGTGAGAGCTGTTAGCAACATCAAACATTTGAATTCGGCTTCGTCTTAGTGAAGACTAAGCTGGGAAAAGGCTTCTTTCATGATCAGAGCTGTTAACACCCACAAATTTGATCCTGTTGACTGATGTCATGTCACTTGTTCAGAAAGGCAAGAGGAATGCAATCAGTCAGTTTGGATCAAGGGGAAAGGCTGTGATCTCTGTGTGTTGGGGTACATGAAAGAAACAGAGGGCAGGTTCTCGTCCTTGAGAAACCCGTAGTCTGTCAGAGAAGATGAACACCTGTGGAAGGTAGGAAGGTTTGTGAGCCACCCTTAGGGAAGCAGGGACTTGACTCGCTGAGAGCAAAGAGCCGGCTTTGGGAAGGATGCTGTGCTGGACTGTCTCTCCCCAAGCCTCAGAGATCTCTGTTGGCCTTCTGTCTGTCTCCACCTCCCCTAAATGGGTGTTGAAGGAAGTGGGACACCAGTCAACTGGGGAAAGAAGGAGGGGTGTATTCCATGACCTGGGCCATGGCCTGCAGTGACATTGCTCTCAGTGGCAAAGACAGTGTCCTCGGAGAGACTTGAGCCAGGACTGAGTTTGCCACTTCCTGGGAGATGACCAGGGTATAATTTGAAATCTCTCTGTGAAATAAGCATAGTAACACTTGCCAGAGCTGGCAATGAGGACTGAAAGGAGAGAAGCTAAGGGTTTAGTGCCTAATAGGTTAGAAAGAAATTAGAAATGATGAGTCAAGTGAAGGGACAGGGAATCCTCAGCCAGAGAGCTAGAATTTGGCCTCTAGGTATTTCTTCTGGCTTCTTAGCCTTGTTGCCTGGAGGGGTGGGAGAAAGGGAGGTGGGTGCATGCCTCTGTGTGTGTGTGTGTGTGTGTGTGTGTGTGAGAGAGAGAGAGAGAGAGAGAGAGAGAGAGAGAGAGAGAGAGAGAGGTGGGGGAGGGAGAGATCCATGTGAAGTGTTCCTGCCTAGAGCTCAGGATCTCAACATCTTCAAGTTGAATACATTCCTGTCCATGATGGAGATGCCCAAGGCTTCTCCAGTGTTGCTTCTGCTCTCAGCCATGACTCCAGCCTCTCTTCCAGAGAGCCTGCACCAAGTCCCCAACTTTGCCATTTTCCTCATCAAACATACTTCGAGCGCAACTGGTTGTTTTCGGGATGTCTCTCTAGTCTGTTGGCTCAATGAGAGCAGGGTCTGTTAGTGTGTATGGACACACACAGTAGGTAAGAAGCATTTGCTTGTTAAACGAATGCCTGTGTGTTATGTATATTGTTGTAAGGACTCACCTTATTTTTCCTGCACATATACTGCCTCATCCAATAGGCCCTCCCACGTGCCAAGCACCGCTCTAGGGACACAGTGAGAATAGGAAGGGAATGGCAGCATTTTCTTAAGAGATATTAGCAGACAATAACAAAGGTAAGGTTGGGCATGCTGTTTCCCACCTGTAATCCCAGCACTCAGGAAGCAAGAGGCAGGAGGATCATAGTGAGACTCTGTCTCAAAGAAGGAGACAACAACAAAGTCAAGGTGAGGACCCAATCAAAATGGGTTTGGATGGTGGTGGGAGTGCAGGTGTGAGCGGCGACCCCTCCAGAGTCACACCTGAGCAGAGACCAGGAGGTAGAGAGCGGTGAGGCAGGGTGAAGGGACAGAGGTAGAGCAGGCCAGACCAACAGGTCCTGGTAGAAGCCAGCAGGGGGGACAGAGGTCAAGTGAACCAGGGCTGAGGGCAGCAAGGCCCTGATGGTTCATGGCCTCAGAAGTGAGGCTGAGGAGGCAGGATTTTATTCTCAGTACAAGGGCACTGTGGCGGGTTTCCAGCTGAGGAGAAATGGTTTGGTTTACTGGTTTCAAAGATTCTTGGGCTGAAAGGGATAGGACTCACATGACGGGCAGATGTGGATGAGTGGCTGAATACTGCATAATCCAGGTGTGCCCACACAGCCATTTACTAGAGCTCACATCCCTAGATTCACGTACATGTACACGTCACAGATTGTTACCCGGACTCACACCCTTCTACACACATTGTTCACACATGCCAGTGTGCCCAGCATCACACTTGGGCATGGAGAAAATGAAATAACACCCAGGTGTTCAGATTTTTTTCAGAAACACACACGGTGCATGCTCACCTTCACATATACCGTCCTGTGTGACACACGTGTGCATGCCCTCCTGTGAGGGGCACGTATGCACACGCTCACTCCTGCTCACAGCCAGCCAACTCTGGCTGCCCATCACCCAAGCAATCTCATCCAGCCTTCTAACAGCAAATGAGATCAGAACTCTATGAGGAATTGTCCTCTCTGTTGAGCATGAATGTGCTAAATAAATCTTCCTGCCTCGAATAAATCTTGTACAGATGTAGAAAATGCATTAAAGGCTGAAAAACTAGAGGCGGCTGGAGACGATGGTGGGAACGGAGCAGTAAATCCTGCAAGGGGGAGCAGGAAGCATCTGGAGCCCCCACTTGTACAAAGCAGGGAGGGAGGTGGTAGTGTTGGGTGTGGACCCTGCCTGGAGGTCATCCCAAGGTAATCATGACCTCCTTCCCGAGGACTGAGTCCTCTCAGCCGGAGCTGTCTGTACCCCTCGTGAGAACATAGGGGGCACTGGTGCATTGTGGGAAGAAAAGCACCACTGAGTGGAAATCCAGACTGTATCTGGCGCATAGAGATGGAGTACCCACAGATTTGTTTGTTTGCTTGTTGGGGCAGAAGTTAGATACAAATTGCTGATTCTTTCCAGGCCCATGAAGTTATTATATTATTTTTGTTCATTTTATTTTGCTTGTTTTTTTTCTTTGCTTGAAGCAGTCTCATTATAATCCAAGCTGATCTCAAACCCAGCATCTTCCTGCCTCTGTCTGCTGAGTGCTGGGATTACAAGCATGCCCCACGATGCCTGGATCAGTTTCGATTACTTTTTTAACTTATATGTTCCAATCCTGAAGCTGACCTGCCATGCCCACTCCTGTGAAATCAGCCTATTTAGTCTGGAAGACATTCCAGTTGCTAAGCAAGTCTGACGGGTACTTACAGCTCACTTGCTTCTCCCTTCACCGATGACTTATTGGAGTGTCTAATAAATGCAAGCTCACCATCTGCACCTCATTTGTTGTTTCCTCTTGCTTCTTCATCTCTAGGAGTCTCTTTTAATTCCCCATAGTGTCCAGGTTAGGATTGAAGAAAGTCTCCTCCCAGTTGACGCTAGCAAACATTTGAATAGCAAGACACCTGGCTCCTGGGACCTCTGCCTGACCACTGGCTGGGTATTTTGCTTCTGTGTTTTTGTGTAGTGCTGAGATCAAACCCAGACCTTGTAGATGCTAGGCAAATGTTCTACCACTGAACTACCTTGCTAGTCCTTGGCTTTATGTTGATAAGACTTTTTTTTCTTTAGTTTTCTGTAACTCTTATGTGATACATCTAGCTATGAGGTTCTTATTTATTTATTTTTGCTGCTTAGTTTCTTGAATCATGGATTGGCATTTTGTTGTTTGCTGTTGTTATTCTAGTTCTGCGTCTTGAACTCAAGGCCTAGGCTTTTTTGCTCAAAGCCACTTGAGCCACAGGTCCACTTCCGGCTTTCTTGGTGGTTAAAGGGATGAGGGCTTTGAACCATGATCATCAGGTCTCAGCCTCCTGAGTAGCTAGGATTACAGTGTGACCCCCCCCCCCAACATGGATTGATATCTTTTATCATCTCTGGACATCTTTTTTAGAAGTCTTTATCTGTTTAAGTCTTGCTTAGGATCCTTTCATTTTGTTTATTGTAATTACAATTAAATGTCTGACCCCTCCTACCCTCCACCCCTGAATTGAATCCTGAGTCTTTTATCCTTTTATTTTATAATTCTATATCTGCCCAGTTCCGCCTCCCCCCCTCCCCTTGAACTCTGGGCCTGGTTGCTGACCCTGAGCTCTTCAGTTCAAGGAGAACACTCTATCACTTGAACCACAGTGCCACTTCTGGTTTTCTGGTGGTTAATTAGAGATACGAGTCTTGTGAACTTTCCTGCCCAGGCTGGCTTTGAACCTCAATCCTTAGGTCTCAGCCTCCCGAGTAGCTAGGATTCTATCTGCCCAGCTTTGATCATTGTATTCTGGAAACTTTTTTCTCCCCTCAGTGCTGAGGATAGAACACAGAGCTTTAAGCACACTAAAATGTTCTGTACCACTGAACTATCCCTATACCTACTATTGTGTTCTGTATGCTTTCTTCTGATCTATCTTCCATTCATTAATTTCCTCTTCAGCTGTGTCAGACCTGTGGATCTATTTGTCCATGTATGTCTTAGCGTGCTCCAGCTGCCAAGTTAAAATGTTACCAATGGATGGCTTAAACAACAGGCAATTTATATCCCATGATCTTGGAGCCTGGAAGTCCAAGGTCAAGGTGATAACATGTAGTTCTGAGCAAAGATTGCTTCCTCCCTTGCAGATGTCTCTCTTCTTGCTATGGGGATGGGGTAGAGACGGACAGTCATGTCTGCCCATCTATCCCCTCTCTGTCAGGTGCTGAGGCTTGCTAAGGCCTTGCACATTGTAGGTGAGTGCTCTACCACTGAGCTACAGGCACAACCTTTTTGTCTTGTTTTAATTTTGATTTGTAAAATGAGGTTGGTCTGTATCTCCAGGGTTTCTGGGGTCATCAAGTTTAAGATTTAAGTTTCCATAAGCAGAGAATGAATAATCAGCCTAGAAACAAAGTCTGCTGCCATTCTGAAACACGTGTACAGCTTGAGGCCCGTCTGAGTCTAGGACAGTAGATAGTTATTAAAGTCCCCACCTTGGTGGGCTCTAAACACTGACTTGTATTTCCTAGCTCCAGTGGCTGCCAGAAGGACAGAGGGGCTGCAGCTGAATTTCTTAAGGTTTCTTTATGGTAGACCAAGAGCCTCATGTCTATGGTCATACTGCCTTGAACACACCTAATCTTGGAAGCTAAGCAGGATTGGGACTGATTACTACTTGGATGGGAGACTAAGGTCTTCAGGGTGGAAGTGGCTTTCCTTCTGCACTTAGGTCTCTGAGTCTTTCTTGTCCTCTAGATTGTGGCCCAGTGTGGTTTGATGCTACTAAAATGATTTTTATATTTCATCATGCATTTCAGTTGCCATTCATGGCAGGATCAATTCTGATGACCTAATTTCCTTTCATTAAAAGTGAGTCTCTGTCTTAGTCTGTGTATAAATGGGCACCCGCAGCCCCCTATCCAGATGAGGACAGGCAACCAGGAGCCATGAATATGTTCCAGGCAAGCAGTGGAGCTCATTTCTCCCTGGCTTTGACTTAGGCCACCATGGGTCTCAGGACTGGCTCTGCTTCTCATTCCTCTCCCAAACTCCCACTGATTTGTTTTCAAAGGTGGGAGGAGATGGTCCCCAAAAGTGGGGGGAGTCTGTACGCTGTACCGGCTGGAATCAGTGGGGACAGTTGCCTCTGAAGCAGATAGGTAAGTGGTGCCTTTGTGTTTTACTGTTGAAGCCAAGGGACGTAGCCAGCTGCTCTTGACTGGGATCAGGTCCTAGGCCTTGCTTGTCTTGGCACTGACCACATGGCAGACACAGCCCAGCTGGCCCTCAGATGATGGGGAACCTCAGAATGGCATTGAGTTAGGATCCAGAAAGAGGAGGAAGAGGGTCTTGAGGGAAGAGCCAGGTGTGGGCCCAGCCATGATCCACAGGTTCTCTGTTTTGTCCACAGTGCCTGTGTCTATGTGTAATTAATCAGAGCCTGAATTGATCAAAGTAGCCTGGGACAAATAAAGGATGGATTTTAACGCAGAGCTAATGCAGATCGGTGACCCAGGGTTGTGGGAGGTGCCTGCCGTTCCGCTGCTCCCTTGACAGCTGCCTTCAGACGTCGGGTGTGGAGGGGGTCGAGGCACCATCCACGTCCCACCCCTGCCATTCAAAACAAGGACTGACCGTTATAGATGGCCATGACTGCATCTGGCTCCCAGTTCCCACAGAGTGCAGTAATGAATCCTGGCGGGAACTTCATTAATCTTGATTTAGTGCCCAGTGGAGTCATGTCTCCTTTCCCCCTTCCCCTTCATTTTCTCCACATCAGTAACTGAAGGAAGAGTGTTCATTCTTGGCGATAACTGGCCGGGGAGTACGGGACTCTGTGGTTCTCTCTTGACTTGGAGCCTCACTGGTATTCAGCCCATAGCTCTCTGGGCACCAACGGAAGTGTATCGCCATAGGGTTGAAGGGCTAAGTGTCTGGTCCTGCTTTTCCATTGCCCTGCCCCAGGCCCCGAGCTTCAGGAGTGGTGACAGGGTCTGTCTGCTCCCAGAGCTCCTGTGGGGTGGAGTCCCTCAGGGGCTCATCAGATGCAGGGGGTCCAGCAACCTAAACACTGGAGCCCTCCCACTTGGGGCCCTTGGCTCAGAACACTGGAGGTGTTCTTGGGTCTCTCTCCCAGCACGGGGTGGCCATGAGCCCTTCTTCCCCATGAGGGGAAGTGTGGAGGTCTGGGAGGCAGCAGGTGCTGCTGCATAGTTGGGGGATGACACGTGACGCTACCATTTGGTGGGGCTGGTCCTTCTGCCACATCAGCTGTGAGAGGCTGTCACTAAGCAGATGGCAGTGCTCAGTTTCTGGGGTTCCTGGGTGGGCAGACTAAGAGAGGCCTATTCTGTGTCTGCCTATTCAACCATGGTCCTGAAGCCAGCTAAAGATAAGAATTAGCCAGGTGCCAAAGGCTCAAGCCTGTGATCCTAGCTGCTTAGGAGCTGAGACCTGTTCAAAGACAGCTTGGGTAGGTCCATGAGACTCTTATTTCCAATTAACCACCAATAGCTGAAAGTAGAGCTGTGGCTTAAGTGGTAGAGTGCTAGCCATGAACATGAAAGTTCTGGGACAGCACCCAAACCCCGAGTTCAAGCTTCAGAATTGGCAAAGAAAACAAAAAGATAAGAATTAAATAGCCATTTGTATTTCTAAATGTGCTTTGATGCACAATTTGGTATGAAATGGAAAGAGATATCAAGACTTTGGTCAATGCCAAAGTCTGTCAAAATGTTTAAACTGTTTAAAGCAGGTGCTATATGCCATTATTCTGTAAAAGTAGCTGCTTAGCTGGGATATTGTCATGACCTCTGCAGAAACAGTGCACACTGAATTCATTACACCCAGACTTTCAGAAGCAACAACAGGTTGCCAAATTCCTGAAGCCTTGACAAAAGTGAGATTGTATATACTTAAATACCACGTGTGTGATTTAAGAAGGCTCTTCGTGCTTCAACTTCAAGAAGTGCAAGTGAACTGGGTGTAGTCGCTCAAGCCTGTAATTCCAGCAAAGAGGGAGCAGCATGGGAAAGACCAGTAGGAGGATTGCCAGGGCCAAGCCAGCCCAGATAGAAAGTGAGATCCTGTTTTGAAAAGAACCAGTGGAAAAAGAGGGCTGGAAGTGTGGCTGACGTGATAGAATACTTGTGCAGCAAAGACTTGGCCTGAAGTTCAAACCTCAGTACTGCCAAAGCAAACACAAAAACAAACAAAAACCACAGGTAGCCTAAAAAAAAACACAAAACAACAACCATCAGATTATGTAGGCCTCCCAGCCCAGGGGCAGCAGTGAATTCTTTGCTTTCCTTTTTTCCTTTATTTATTTATTATGTATGCATGTATGTATGTATGTATGTACTGGAAGTGAGGCTTGAACTCAGGGCCTGTGTTTTGTCTGTTAGCTTTGTTGCTCAAGGCTGGTGCTTTACCACTTGAGCTACACCTCCACTTTCAGCTTTTGGTGGTTAATTGGAGGTAAAATTCTTACAGACTTTTCTGCCTGAGCTGGCTTCAAACCAGGATCCTTAGATCTCAGCCTCCTGAATAGCTAGGATTGTAGGCATGAGCCACTAATGCCTGGTGAAGCCATGAATTCTTTTTCTGTTTTACATTTATTATTGTTATTATAAAGATGATGTATAGAGGGGTTACAGTTATATAAGTCTGGTAGAGAGTACTTTTCTCTTTCTTTCTTTCTTTCTTTCTTTCTTTCTTTCTTTCTTTCTTTCTTTCTTTCTTTCTTTCTTTCTTTCTTTCTTTCTTTCTTTCTTTCTTTCTTTCTTTCTTTCTTTCTTTCTTTCTTTTTGTCAGTTGTGGGGCCTGAACTCTGGGCCTGGGTGCTGTCCCTCAGCTCTTCAGCTCAAGGCTAGCACTCTACCATTTGAGCCACAGTGCCATTTCCAGCTTTTTCTGCTTATGTGGTGCTGAGGAATCGAACCCAGGGCCTCATGCATGCAAGGCAAGCACTCTACCATTGAGCCACCTTCCCAGCCCAAGAGTATTTTTCTTTTGGACACTGTCACCCTGTCCCTTGTTCTCTCCAGTTTTTCCTTCCTGTCCCCACCCGCAAGTTGTATAGTTCATTTTCAACGCAATGGCTACCACTGCATTTATTATTTTTGAAACAGGATTTCACTTTATACCTGGGCCAGCCTGGACTACAATCTTCCTATTTGTACTCCCCTTTGACCCTGGATGACAGGTGCATATCACCACACCCACTGGTTGAGATGGAGTCTTATGAACTTTTTTTTGTTGCTAGTACTAGGCTTAAATGCAGTGCCTCAGATCTCTCTTAGCATTTTCACTCAAGGCTGTTGTTCATCCATACCTTTACTTCTGGCTCTTTGCGGGTAAATTGGAGATAAGAGTCTCAGACTTTTTTGCTCAGTCTGGCTTCAAACTGGGATTCTCAGATCTCAGCCTCCTGAGTAATTAGGATTACAGGTGTGAGCCCCTGATGACTGACCTCATGAACTTTCACAAGCTGCCCTTGAACTTCTATCTTCACCCTTCACTTCCCAAGTAGCTCGGGTTGTAGAAGTGTCCAAGGACGAATCCCTCCTCTCATTGTTCAGATGGCCTCCCTGGTTGTGACTACTGTGTCTCCCCTGGCTCCAGTTCCTAACATGGACCTGGATTCCAGGCCCACCTTGTGCCCACCTTCTGTTTCCCTTCCGGTTCTAGGAGTGGCAGTGGTTTTTTGCTATTGTTATTCTTTGGGTTGAGTCCCCTCCTCACCTTTGGCCTCTCATTCTCTTTCACCTGTTAACCAATCTATCTCTTTTTTTTTTTTTTTTTGCTGGTCATGGGGCCTGAACTCTGGGTCTGCACACTGTCCTCAGCTCTTCAGCTCAAGGCTAGTGCTCTACCACTGGAGCCACAGCGCCACTTCCGGCTTTTTCTGTTTATGTGGTGCTGAGGAATCGAACTCAGGGCCTCATGCTTGCAAGGCATGCACTCTACCACTGAGCCACCTTCCCAGCCCCTAACCAATCTATCTCTTATACTTGGAGCGTATTTTGTCTTCTCAGCTAGATTCCCTCCCCCCATCACCATGCATGCGCATACATGCGCACACATACACACACACTCACCATGGTCAACATTCCATGCTGTTGTTCATTGTAGGTCACTAGTGGAGGCTGGCTATAGAAGACCAGAATTTCCACACATGGGTACTCTGCTCCTAGAGAGCCTGCAGACCAGGAAGTGGCTTAGTTTGCCAAACTCCTAAGATCACAGAACATGTCAGAGAGCATGCTGTCTCCTCCCCCAGCCCGGCATCCTGGGTCTGGCCTTGCAGCCCTCCCCTCGACATTGCCTGCCAGGAGGATGCAGAATCGAAGTCTCCTTGTGGCAGGCAGGGTTGCTGTCTAGGGAACCAGCATGTCCCAGTTCTTGGAGGGGAAACATCTCTGGGTGCAGAGAATTGTACCATTTCAACAAGCAGACTGGCTCTCAATTCTGCTGAAGCAGCAAGACAGCTGTCAGATCCTGGAGAATATTTCAGATCAATTATTGGTTTGGCATCATGAGGACCAGGAACTCGATAATTACTTTCCTAGAAAGAACTGCAGATAAAATTAGCTTATTTTAGTTAGCCCTTTAAAGCAATACATTTGTGTCCATTTTCTGCTCCTTAAGTAGGGGAGGTTATGAATTTTCAGATTGTTTTAAATTGAAACTGGGCATGATGGCTCATGCCTGTAATTCCAGTTCTCAGGAGACTAAGGCAGGAGAATTGTGAGTTTGAGGCCAGCCTGGGCAGCTAAGCAAGACCCTGTCTCAAAAAAATATTGTAAACTGAAATTAAACATTTTAACATCAGATAAGTGCTGTATTCCCAGCACTTGGGATACTAAGAAATATTTAGTGTTTGAGTCCAGCCTGGACAATATAGCAAAACTCTGTCTCAAAACGACAACAAAACTAAGCAACTCAAGGGCGATGATGGGAGGGAGGGAATGAGAGAAAAAGGGACAGCTGATACTAAGCAAAAGGAAAGAAAAGTACATAACACCTGATTTGGAAGAAATAGTCTGATTGTTAAAGTTGGTAGAGTTCATAATTTTTGTAGATTAAGATGATGATGATAGTGAAGGGTAAAATGTGTTTGTGACCCTAGCTAAGTATAACTATGCGTAGTATTGTGAAACATATGTAGTTAATCTCAATCAAGAAATATTTGGAGAAGAAACAACAACAACAAGCAGGTGCTGGTGGCTCACACCTGTAATAACCCATACTGCAGGAAGAGGAGACCTTCAAAGACGGCAGAGCACATGTCAAGTAACTGACATCTGTGCCCAAGCTACTGTCTGATGGATTTCCTGCCCTGTGTCCCACCGGCCTGTGGCCAGTGCACAGGTGCCCAGCCTGCCTGGAGAGTAGGAGGAGGGGAAGGCAGTGGGCAGCTGGGCTGCTGGGCTGCTGGAAAGCACGCAGAAGAGGGGCTAGCTTGAGAAGAGCTGTGTGCAACTATGTTCTAACTCCCACCCCTGCAAGAGGCCGACTTTCCTTGCTCCCATGGTTCCGGTGTCCCCACTGCCCCACTTGTAGGACTCCGTAGCCCTGGTATCCAGTGTCAGCAGCTAGTCTCCATAAATAATGAAATGCTTAGTGGATCCCAACACCATGCTAGGCATGAGAGTCAGAGGACCAAAGGCTTGCCTTGCCCTCGTGAGCGCTTGGTCGGTTGGAAGAATCATCTGGTGCAAAGGCCTAGCGGTGAGAGGAAGCACCTGCGTTGGGAGATTCTGAATGTTCTTTTGATGGAGTCTGACACTGCACATGACAGAAGAGTGAAGAGAGGAGTTCAATTGACAGACTCCATAGAAGATGCGAATGGCACCAGGAAAAAGCAGCCAGCGAAGCAGAATGTGGGACACAATGGGAATTCTCCATTAGTGGAGTTGAAGTATACAAGGATCCACGATGCAGCTGGTGGTTATGGGCACGTGGATTTATAAAGGTCTTTCAGGTAGAGAGCCCTACTGAAGTATCTGTGGGAGAAATAACGTGTTATCTGGCTTTGCCTTACAATTTAGTTCAAATGAGAAAACAAAAAGTATGAGGGGTAATAGGTAAAGGGAGAGTATAAAATGCTCGTAAATGTGAGTTCAGCCAGGTGCTGGTGGCTTAGGTCTGTACTCCTAGCTGTGCAGAAGGCTGAGATCCAGGGGATTGAGGTTTGAAGCCAGCAGGGACAGAAAAGTCTGTGAGACATCATTTCCAAAATAACTGCAAAAGGTGGGCTGGAAGAATGGTTCAAGTGGTAGAGCACCAGCCTTGAGTAATCAAGTCAGGCAAGGGCAAGGTCCTCAGTTCAAACACCAGTACCATTCAACCTCCCCCCACCACCAAAAAGAGGAGTTGTGCATAGGTGTTCATGCCTATAATCCTAGCTACTCAGGGGGCTGAGGTCTGAAGGTCATAGTTTGAACCCAGCCTGGGCAGGAAAGTCTGTGTGATTCTTTTGTTTTTTCTTTGGGTCCGGTCGTGGGGCCTGAACTCTGGGGTTGGGCGCTGTCCCTCAGCTCTTAAGCTCAAGGCTAGCACTCTACCACTTGAGCCACAGTGCCACTTCCGGCTTTCTTCTTTTTGCTTATGTGGTGCTGAGGAATGGAACCCAGGGCCTCATGCATGCAAGGTAAGCGCTCTACCACTGAGCCACCTCCCAGCCCCAGTCTGTGTGATTCTTTTTTTTTTCTTTTTGGGTCTGGTCGTGGGGCCTGAACTCTGAGCTTGGACGCTGTCCCTTAGCTCTTCAGCTCAAGGCTAGCACTCTACCACTTGAGTCACAGCGCCACTTTCGAGTTTTTTCTTTTTGCTTATGTGGTGCTGAGGAATCGAACCCAGGGCCTCATGCATGCAAGGCAAGTGCTCTACCACTGAGCCACCTTCCCAGCCCCAGTCTGTGTGATTCTTAGCTCCAGTTAATCACCCCAAAAACCTGGAAGTGGAGATGTGGCTTAAGTGGTAGAGCTCTAGCTTTGACGACAGCACCCATGCCCTAAGTTCAAGGCCCAAGACTAGCTTGAAAAAAAAAAAGAAAAAGAAAGAGGGAGATTCCTTGATGAGGCCAAGAGAAGTTAAGGAATTCAGGAAGGCCCACAGCTAGCGTGTCTGTGGGCCTACTGTGTGTCCTGCAGCTGCCTCTTTCCACCAAGGCAGAGCAGGCCTGCCTCTCCTCCTCAGGCCCAGGCCCAAGGCAATTATTATAGAAAACTTGTTCATCAGGCACTTCGCTGATCATTCTGTGTATTTCTTTGTAATCCTCAACAGCCTCATTAGATGAATAGTAGCAATCCTCTTTTACGATTATGATGATCCAGAGGCTCAGAGAGCTTACCTGACTTGCCCAGGGCTACTCAGAGCGGAAGCCTGAGCTCCAGATGAAACCATGCGTTGGGTCATGCCACAGTCCAGGGCGTTCCTGACAAGGCTGTGTGTTGCTGGGGAAGGTGGGGGCAGGTGCACTCAGCCCCGAGAGGATGAGGCCCCGGGTGGCCTGCTGATCACCTGACTCACCAGAGCAGGACACAGGGTCACATTTGACCCTGTTAGTGTCTGTGCCCAGGGCCCCTATGGCTCTTAATGGTGCATGTGCAGTCTTTTGGAGTCTTCCCTGGTCACTGCTGCTAATTGGAGAGTTCCACCTTGACTGAGTCTACACGGCTCTCCCCACAGGCAGGCCCAGATCCACTCAGGAGGCTTGGGGCACAGAAGCCTCCAGAGACAGTGAGATACAACATCTGAAAATCTGGGCATGGTCGCCATTCTGCTACCTAGCTCTCATGCACCATAGTCTCAGCCCAACACTGGGAGGTCTTGGCCCATTAGGTGGCTTCTGCTGGAGACCGCTGTTTGTAACATGGACTGGCTCCCACTCGGGTCTCCTGAGAGGAGTAGCCGCTTAAGGTCTGGGACCTTGTGTTGCTATCCTTGTGTGTGCAGAAACCAGTGCAGCTGTGCTGCGGTCTTGACCATGTCTCAAGGTGTGTGCAAACTGAACTAATGAATGAGTGAATAAATGAATGACTTCAGCAACAAGTTTTGTGGCCAGTCTTGAGCAAATTAGGGCCTTTCTGAGCCTCAGTTGCCCCATTTACAATATCTAGGGATGGGGTCCAGTGAATTCTGAGGGCCCTTTGTGCTGGGTAAGTACTCTAGGGGTTGGGGATTTAGTTCAGTGGTAGATCACTGGCCTAGCAAATGCGAGGGCCTGGGTTTGGTCCCCAGTACTGGAGAAAAAGATAGAGAAAGAAAGCTACCAGCAGGGGTGGGGAGAGCGGGCCAGCACCCGCAGAGTGTTCTCTGGGCACACCTGCCCCCTTGGAGCAGAGACCGAGCTGCTGGCAGGCCGGTGATGGATGCAGGACTGGCATGAAAAATTGAGGCCATGGTCTGCGAGGCGCGTGAGGCCCGCAGAGTGGCGCAGAGCGGCCTCGGGGGAGCGTTATGGATGGCCCGACACCGTGTTTGGGGGGAATTATCCTATCCTCACACGTAATTATGAGGTGTAGAATTATGCAAGGGGCAGGGTGGGATTGGAGGCATAAAAGAAACACGTTGTACCCAGCGATGATGGATGGTCTGGGGAGGCAGCACACGCCATCCATCTTTTCCTGGAACTTCTGCTGTGCAGTGGGTATGGCTGCAAGTGGCCTCTGACTTGCCACTGCCCTCCACCCTGCTAGCTGTGCTTCCCTAGGCTGGTTGGGCCTGAAGGGCTGTCTTGGTCTTGGTCTTTTGCTGACCAAGAGACCTTTGCCCTCTGCCTTACCTTCCAGCACAGTGGCTGGCACAGAGAAATCGTTATTAAAGGAATGAATGTGGACTTGGTATCTGACCTATGTCACTGTAACCCCGCTGCATCTCCTTTGCAATAAAAATAAAATTTAAAAAATGAATGAATGTTGATAAATATATGGTCCATTGGAGCACAGACACTTTGTGTGTGTGTGTGTGTGTGACAGTACTGGGGCTTGAACTCAGGGCTTTGGTGCTGTCCCTTAGCTTTTTCCCTCAAATCTGGCACTCTACCGCTTAAACCACAGCTCCACTTTTGGCTTTTTGCTGGTTAATGGGAGATAAGAGTCTCACAGGCTTTCTGCCTATGCTGGCTTTGAACTGTGATCCTCAGAGGTCCACCTCCTGAGGAGCTAGGATTAGAGGGATGAGCAGCAGCACCTGACTATTTTGTTTTATGACCAGGTCTTGCTATGTAGTACTGGCTATGAATGAACTGCCTTATGAATGAACATCCTGCCTTTGCCTCCTGATTTGCTGGGATTACAGGCATGTACCACCACACTGGATAAGGGCAAGATTGGTGAGTGAAATGGAGTAGATAGACAGTAAGCATTTGCTGAGTTTCTAAATGACTTGAGGAAAGTAGATGCAGGAAAACACAAAACACTGGATAACAGGAAGGCCACGGCTGGGGAGGGGAACAGGGAAAGGATGCCGCACAGCCAGTATGAGCCTTCGTGGTCTTTGGGTCATCCCTCCATTCCTGTGGGGCAAGGCTTCTCAAATTGTGATTCATGGACCCCCAGTCCAGAGCCTCCTGGCCTCCTGACCTCCCCGCACTGCTTCAGAATCTTTGCCTGTGAGTCCGTGTGGTGGAAACTTCCAGGAGATTTGTAATACACATTGAAGTCTGGGAGCCAGTAGGTTATGGCTGCCAGGAAGAAGATGTGTTACTTTCTCTCTTACCGCTCTGTAGCAAGCATTCGCTCACATCATGATGCCCACAGCCTTGTAAGGCAGGCGTCCCTATCCATGTCCACAGGAGGAAGCTGAGGCTCTGATGACTTCACAGACTGGCTCCGGTCCACAGCTAGGAGGAGGCAGGGTCAGGACCGGAGTCCAGGTTTGGGCCAGTTGTCCTTCCTGAGCCCTGGGGCTCCTTTATGCCTCTCCTGGTGGAGTTGCTCCTTTGTGGCTAATTCTAGTCTCTCTGACTGTCCTCAGAGCCCAGGCCCTTGTCCTCGGTCCAGGGAGCAGAGCGGTCACCCCCATGGGCGGTGATTGTAGGCTGCAGCCTGGTTTTTGATGGAAGGGCATGAAGCAGAGAGGCAGCCTGGCCTGGGCACAGTCTGTGTGTGTGTGTGTGTGTGTGTGTGTGTGTGTGTGTGGTGTGTGTGTGGTGTGTGTGTAGACCTACATGGCAGGCACAAGACCTGGAGGCTGCACCTGCCTGGGACCCAGGGATTCTGAGGGCAGCAGTCTTGCCCCCACCATCCCTGCTCCCTGCCCCTCACCCCACCTTACATATCAGCAGCTGTCACCTGCTTGGCAGATGGGCTGACTGGCAGCACCTCTCCCTGGGCTGTACCAGATTGGCTTGTCTGTGCCCTGGCTGCCCATGAGCTCTAGCCATCTGTGCCTGAGAGACCCAACATTGGAGAAGGCCAGACAGGGCCTTCCTGACCCTCTAGGTGGTGGAGACAAAGCCTAGGATCTTATGATAGGCCCTGCAGGGCACAATTTGGGCACCTGGGGACCAGCAGAGGGCTGGCGGGCGGCGGCGCTTTCATCTACCTCTGCTGATGGCTTCCAAAGTCCTTCCTGAAGCTGAAATATCATATCTGGCCAAACGCCAGGGGTCCAAACATGCTTCTTGGTCTCTGCCTTCTGCTACTTTGCCTCTGCATGGAAGTCAGAGTCCCCAGAAACCCTCCGCCCTCAGGAGAGCAAGGTGCAGGGGCGAGGGGCCAGGGAAGTCCTGCTTTGGCTCCCTTTCGGCCTTCCTCTGGGTTTACTTTCATGGCTGGCTGAACTCATTGCCTTTTTAATGGGAAAGACAGAGCAGGACTGAAAAGTTCCCTTAAAATGAAACTCAAGACCAGCAGAACACAGATAGAGGTAGAGCGCATGCAAAATTAGTGAGCTGTGCACGGGGAGGGAGGGCCTGCCATCTGGGGACAGGGGGGGGACGGGTCAGTCACCTTCACGCCCTTCCCCACACCCTGCAGCACACTTGGTATTTGATCATCCAAATGAGGAGGGGCCTTGTCAGCTGTTTTTCAGAAAAGCTCATTTGGGAGGGGGGGATCTCTAGCTGGAGCCCCCCCCACCCCCACCCTTGTCCCCGAGGGATCAGGATGTTGAGAAGTGATCCAATTCAGCCATCACTGAAGTTCAATCATCTGTGCACCCCATTTTCACAAAGCAGAAAAAGAAAACCCCAGACACTTGGTGGTTCTGTGCCTCAGACATCCCTAGTTCAAGAGCAGGGCCGGGGTCTGCACACTGGCAGGACGGAGAGGTCGTCATCCTGAATAGGAAGGGATTGCCACGTCCCCCCCCAGACAGCCTGAAAGCATTTGGCTCTGCCTATTTCCCTGGGAAATGAGGGCTTTTAGGAAAAACACTAACCAAAAAAAAAAAAAATCCGACCACTGCATTGCAGTACCTCTGAGATTGGTACAGGCTGCCCGGCTGCTGTTTGAGACACAGACAGCATGAACACTCTCTCAGCCTACACCCCGGCCTCCTTGCCCCCCTCTGGCTGCTGCCATCACAGCCTGAAGCCAGGGGACACCGGCTCTTCTGCCACCCAGCTCTGGACTAGCCCAGGGAAGAATCTAAGAGGCAGGGATTGCAGTGCTGCACCAGGGAGAGCAGCGGACAGGGGGTCCTGTTAGAAGGTGGCTGCCGGCCGCCTCTCTGTCATTGTCACTGTACTGTCACCCAAGTGCCTACAGTGCCTGCAGTGCCCTTTGCTGCCCCACTTTCCCCATTTTCTCTCCAGGAAAACAACAACAACATGAGCCTTTGCCATCTTCCCACCTCCAGTCTCCAGGCTGGCAGGCTCGCACTGAGGGATGCCAGCACCCACAGGGCCCCGAGAGACCACCCCGTTCGGTCTTTTCAATCATCACTGGCAAGATGACGTAGCCAGGTCACTCGGTGAGCTGGGAGTAAGCTGATTCTAGAATGTATGTCTGGAAGAAATGAGCACTGGAGTAAGAGAGCTCTGACGAGGCACCTGGACTCTGCCTCCCGGTTGATTCATGGAGTTGTTGAGGCTCTGTTGAAGGTAGCCAAGGAGATAGGGGAACAGCATGGAATCAATCCCACTCCCACCCGCGGTGCTCCCTGGGGGCCTGGCCCTAGGGAGCCCTCTATCTTCATCTTCGATAAGCACCTTCCCAGCTGCTGGTACCAGCCTGGGGCTCTCCCCAACTTGGACCAGGCGGCCAGTCTCTTCTCCTAGGGAAGCATCTCCTACCCACAGCCCCAGAGGCTCAACAGCACAGCAGGGTGAAGAGGACAGGGAACATCACCTGAGCACCTCTATGCTTCCCCCCTCTCCCAGTTCTCAGAGCTGTGGCCTGCTTAGAGCCCTGCATCCCGATCCCCCACCCCCAAAGCCTGGGCTCAGAAGCCTGCAGTGGTACTGTCCAGGGTCCTGACCAAACCTCCCTGGGAAGTAGGCTTCTGATCTGCAAGGGCAGAATTATGGGTAGTCCTGGGCACCTCTTCCAAAAGCTGCTCTTTGGGAAGTGAGCTGTGGCTCGAGTGTGGTAGAGCACCATCCTTGAGCAGAAAAAGCAAAGCAAGAGTGAGAGGCACCGAGTTCAAGCCCCAGCACCAGCCCAAAGTGAACTCCTTGGGGTCTTCTTTGGACTGCCCTAAAGACTGGTGAACTTGACTCCTGTGTGGTGACTCCTATGCCTGAGGCCTCTCTGCCTACTGCCAATAGAATGGCTCAGCTTCAGTCTGGCCCCTGGAAGCTGGGCAGTTGGCTCAGACTGAGGATGAACTGTGCTTCTCACAATATCCCATTTTTAGAAGGATACAGCCTGGCTGAGTCTTGTCCAGAAGAATTTGGCCAGGATGACGGAGTGATGGAAGCACTGAGTAAGGGGGGAAGGAGTGCTTGAGGTTAAAGGGCCCCCGGGAGGCCAGGCTCTCTGCTTCCAGACAGCTGGAGAGAGGATGGTCGTGCCTCATGAGAGGCAGGACTCTGTGTGAATGTGAGGTGCTGGGGAGGGGAAGACACAGATTTTAGTTCAAAGAAAGAGCTCTTGGGTTGCCAATTTCTGGACTATTCTAGAAGAGGATGCTCAGGGGACTTCTCCATGATTGGATTGCTAAGTGGAAAGGCCGAGGAAATGTACATGTGGGTCCTGGCTGTGGTGCTACTGGGCCTCCATACGTGTATGGTTAGCCTGACTTTTGCCATGTGGTACTCTCATAGAAGCATCACCTCCAACCCGCCCCCCCGCCATAGCATATGGTCATTTCCTGCTTTCATAGATGACAACCTGTGGTTACAGACAAGGCCATCCAATTGGCAAGCAGCACTGGGCTGTGGCCCCACACCTCTTGGGTTCCTTTCCCTTGATCTCTGCACTTAGCCACTCTCAGCCCTGAGGCTCAGGTCACAAGGTCCTGGGGAAGGATGGAGGGGTCAGATGCCCATGCAGCGCACCTTCATTGCTGTGGGTCTAGAATAAACAGTAGCAAAACTGAGGAGGAGGGGGCTGAGGCCCTGAAGGCTCTGAAGATCCCAAGGGATTTCTATTTGGCAGCTTTTGAGCGACCTGGAACCAGGTTGATGTTCTGTGAATAAATAGGTATCCTGAATATGGATGATGAGTGTGCATATATCTGCATATATCTATGTGACTATGCAAATTGACATGTGTGTGCAAGTGTTATGTGAGTGCACATGTGCAGGTGAGTTTGCATGTGATCAGATACCCGTGTACATGCATGTGAGTGTGCATGAGAGCACGTGTGGATGCAAACATGCACCCATACTCCACGTGAGCAAGCCCATTCACACATGTGAGTGTGCACGTGCATACATGAAAATGCAAACACACGGGCACATGCATATGATTGCACATGCATTCATGCTCACACGAGTGCATGCATACACATGTGCACACGTGTTTACAATGTAGTTTGTGAGAATGCACTGTGTGCATGTAAGTGCAGATACCTAAGTACATGAAAGTGCACATGTATGTGCAGGTGTGCCTCTATGCACATTTGGGTGCAATGTATTGTGTGTGTGTGTGTGTGTGTGTGTCCTGAGTCCAATTCCCATCAGGGCTGCACGCTCCTCATTGTAGCATCACAGACAACAGTGACAGTGGCTGTGCTGGTAAACACCTGTCCTCTGCCTTCTGGGCATGCGGCAGGGAGCCTCTTGCTGAGTCCTCTTCCTGGGCTTCCACTGCCCCAGTAAAATGGACTCTACTCCCATGCTCAGACCTTCAGCCCAGGATCCTGGTATGCCCTGTGTGGTGGAGTGGGGGGAAGGGATATAAGCAGCCCCCCTCCTTGCCCTCAGGTGTGGAGAACTTCTGCACAATGATTCACAACCCTGTCCCATGGGCCAGGTATTAGCTTGGGCATTCCTCTTAATGCCTCCTTTCCTCTCTCCTCACATCCAATCCAGTCACTTTTTGGTTCTCTCTCTGTGTCTTCCTGTGCCTCTGTTTCTCTCTTCCTCTCCTCTTTGTAGTGCTGAGGTGGCACTTGGGACTTTGTGCCCGCAAAGCAAGTGCTGTCCCGCAGGCTGCACCCCGGCCCTGCTCTTCTCTCTTGAGCCCTCCACTTCTCTCCATCCCCAGCAGCCTGTTCCAGCCATTGCCATCCCACCCAGATTCTGCAGAAGCTGGCCTTCACTTGGGGTGTACTTCCTTCCCCTACTTCTAGAGCTACTTTCTACCCAGCCTTCAAATCCACTTTAATACCCCTTCCTCTGGGAAGTTGTCCCCAGTCTCCCCAAGAAGTCAGAACCCCACTATGATAGAGCACTGTTTCACACTCCTTCACAACTGCATGTAGAACTGTCTAGTGTGTGTAAGTATGTGTGTGTGTGCATGCATGTGTGCACACACATGTGAGTGCATGCATGAGCATCTGTGCTTGCATATGTAGTGATTAATGTCCTTTCTCCAGGTAGACTGCACACCCCATGAAGACATGACCTTGTTTGCTTTCGCTCTTCTTTGAGTCCTCTGTGCTGAGAACAGCATTTGCCACATGAACAAAAGGTTGCTGAAAGGCTGGATGAATAGGCAGGGGCAGTCTGCTGATAGGTTTTGTGTGTGGATGCAGGCAGGTGGGATTCTGGTGCTCTTCTGACACAGGACTGGTCCCAGCACAGAGCATGAGGGCTATCCTAGGCTCCACAGAGGCTGGTCTGTCAGTGGAGGAGTAGGGCTGTGGAGTGGTTATGGAGAGTGTGCCTTCTTGGGTCATGTGACTGAAAATATTAGTCCTTGAGAGCAATTAGTTAAGTTAATTAGCTCATCCATTTAAGGAGCAGCTAAAGCAACAGGGCCTGAAGACTATTTGGGGAAAGGCACTTAATTATTTGCACCAGTGTCACCCTAATTTCCCCAGTAAGTTTGACTGTGGCTGGGCAAGGGGAGAGACTTGAACACCCAATTAATTTCCCCTATTTGGAGCCTGGAGTGGGAGGAGCAGAGAGACTTAAGAAGGAGGCTGGCTACAAGCAGATTGTTTGGGCACTGAAGTGCCAAGGGTCCCTTTAAGCATTGGGCCTTGTGATAAACACACAGGATTTCAGGGCCCTGAGATGTATCACACATGATTTAGCCAAGGTCACCCAGCAAAATATTGCCGGGAACATACCCAGAACCCAGGTTCCTAGTATCCCAGAGCAGGACCTGTTTGTGAGTAGTGAGTACCAGGTGAATCACTAAGGTTCTGAGAGTTGTTACAGGGTCACATGACAGAGCCACAGGCAGAACTGAGGCACCCTCGCCTCCATTCTGAAATTCTGGCACCCAGTTTCTGTTTTCTCACTCAGAAAATGAGGCCAGAGTTTGCTTGAAGTGGACTTAAATATACCCCTATTCTCTTCCCAGTTTCTGGAACAGTGGGGGTACCCAGGTCCTGGTCTCTCTGACTCCCATCCAAGGCCAGTGGTCAAGGCTCTACTATGAGCCACATTTGCGGTGTGCTTGGAGGAAGTAACTTCAAAGACCTGCATTCATGGTAGCACCAGCAAAGCCAGAAAGTGGCGTGGAATAGGTGTGAGGAACGGAACTGTGTGAGCTGACAGCCAGTCCATGCCTCACAGCTGGGGAGGTGGAGGGGGGTGGCTCCAAGGGAGAACTAAGGATGCTTCCAGTGACTGTGGAATCCATGCAGAGGGATAGGAAGGCAGGCTGGGAGGTGGGGGCTCCTTTGCCAATATCTGGTCATTGAAGATGGCCTGTGTGTCTGCTCCAATCTAGAGAGAACTGGGAATTGCTTCTCTTATACAGGGAACGCCTTTCTTGGAGAGATGGAGATACTCTGTCCTTTATGTCCTATGTCCAGGAGACTAGAGTGGGGTTGACAGCAGCCTGGAAGGACTGGAGTTGGCGACATGGCTTAGGCAGGTCACTCTGGTCCCCCAGAGGTAGATGAGTTTTCATGGTCCATGGAGCAGGGCTTGAAGCTTGGCTCTTGTGGGACTGAAGTGATCTTCGCTTTCTCAGCCTTGGTTTTCTTAGCTGTGAAATGGGGTACACACAAATTTCTTAAGCTACTTGGACTCAACTGTCAGGTTTATAATTAAGAAGTGAGAGTACTGGACATTGGTTGGTCTGGCCTATGATAGAGAGGTTTGGAGTCAGTCCCCTGGTTTAAATTCTAAATCCTTTGGGAGTGTAAAGGGGCATGGAAATAGAAGGAAAGGCTGGGAATATGGCTTAGTGGTAAAGTGCTTGCCTAGCATGCATGAAACCCTGGGTTTAATTCCTCAGTATCACTTAAACAGAAAAAGCCACAAGTGGCACAATGGTTCACATGGTAGAGTGCTTAACCTTAAACAAAAAGAAGCTTAGGGACAATGCCCGGACCCTGAGTTCAAGCCCCAGGACTGGCAAAAGCAAAAACACAAACAAAAAATGGAGGGACAAAGGTGGACAGATGCAGCAGTGGCACTCACTGGACAGACACTATGTTGAAAATGAACTATACAATTTATGGGTGGGGATGGGAGGGAAAAACTGGGAGAGAGCAAGGAAGGGATGATATTGTCCAAAAAGAAGTGTACTCATTACCTGACTTATGTAAACTGTAACCCCTCTGCACATCACCTTTATAATAACAATAATTGTTTAAATCTTGAATCTTGCACTTTCTAGTTGTATAGCCATAGGCAAGTTACTTTGCCTCTCTCTTCCTCTGCTCTACCAGCTGTAAAATGACAATACAGATAAATTCTCTCTTCTAGGATTGTTAAAAGTAGAAAGTAAAGAAATTCACCAGCACCTGTACATAGGAAGCCTGATGGGTTTTTTTTTCTTTTTTGGGGGGGGGTCCAGTCATGGGGCCTGAACTGTGGGCCTGGGCGCTGTCCCTCAGCTCTTCAGCTCAAGGCTAGCGCTCTACCACTTGAGCCACAGCGCCACTTCCGGCTTTTTTCTTTTTGCTTATGTGGTGCTGAGGAATCGAACCCAGGGCCTCAATGCATGCAAGGCAAGCGCTCTACCACTGAACCACCTTCCCAGCCCCCCTGATAGGTTTTCTAACATCACCCTAATGCCTCATCACTGCAACACCTTAGTCTCACTAGCTCCAAGCATGCACCTGCTCTTGTAGGGGGCTAGAGGTCACCCTGAGGCTGCCTCAGCCCAGCACAGGTTCTGGGAGTTCCTCAGGCTGACTTACTGCCCTCCTTTCCTCAGACTGGAATGTCACTCGTGGTGGGTTTCAGTGTCCTAACTTCCTGGAACCACCATTGCCCCAATGGCTTTGTGCTGACTTGATCATCCACCAGGGCTGAGAGCTTTCAATCTCATGCAGCCTCAATAGTTCAGCAGGCTGGTTCAGGGCAACTGGTTGTGAGATCAATCCCTCTCGGGGGTGATATAACTACAGAGGGGCTGGGTTTCGGTGGGGCTTCTGGAGCCCTGCAGTGAGTGAGCTCTCAGATGCTTTTTCCTCTGACCCAAACCCTTTCTTTTTCCCAGGATCTCTGGGCCAGACAAGTCAAGTGCCAGCCACTCTACCCAACCTGCAGAGGCTTTCCTTCGGGTCCCTTAGTTGCTATTGTGAAATCTGACTTGTTTGGTCGGCTGTATTCTTTGTGTGTGTGTGAGAGACAGTATCAAGGAGAAACGATTGCCAAATACATCTCCGTACCTCTGGAATCCAGCTGTGGACACATTCTAGTTCTCCGCAAAGCACCTCTCTGTAGTCCACATAAGCCAGTGGATGCAAACAGAGACCTAGAAGACAGTCAGGGCTGGGAAGGTGGTTAGTGGTAGAGTGCTTGCTTAGCATGCATGAAGCCCTGGGTTCGATTCCACAGTACCACATAAACAGAAAAAGCTGGAAGTGGCACTATGGTTCAAGCGGTAGAGTTCTAGCCTTGAACAAAAGGAGCTCAGGGACAGTGCCCAGGCCCTGAGTTCAAGTCCCAGGACTGGCAGAAGAAAAACAAAAAAGAAGAAGAAGACAGTCAGCCGACTCATCAAATTTAACAATGCATATGCAACTTAAAGGAAACATATCCTGGAGACCCTCCTCCATCCAAATATACATACAAACTGCCTGCCATGTACTAGCTACTAAATAAGCAGCAGTTATTCTTGTCTGTTTCCTCATCTGCAGTGTAGAAACAACATTAAAATAGCAGCTAACCTTTACTCAGCCCTTAAGATCCAGAGGTTACAGTGCTAGCACTCAAACCCAGGGCCTTGTACATTCCAAATAAGCCCTATACTGCATTCTTCAGCCCCGTTTTGAGTTGTTTTCTGTGGTCTATATGCTTGCGGCAGGGTCTCACTATGTAGCCTAGGCTGGCCTCAAACGCACAGTCTTCCTGCCTCAGCCTCCTGATAGCTAGGATCTCCGGCATGTGCCACACCACTGGGTGTTCTGAGGTGCTCTGTTTTTACTTTTAGTTTTCTGACATGTATTAACTCGTTGTTTACAGTGATTTATGAGGTAGGCACTATTTCTGTTCTTATTCAGTAGATGAAGCACAGACAGGTTGAGGTTGAGTAGCTTGCCTAAGGTCACGTTTGTGTGTATGTGCTGGTGCTAGGGCTTGAACTCATGGGGGGGGGGCACCGTCTCTTAGCTTTTTCACTCAAGGCTGGTGCTCTACCACTTGAGCCACAGCTCCACTTCTGGAATTATGCTGGTTAATTGGAGATAAGTTTTCATAAACGGTTCTGCTAGGGTCTGTCTTGGAACTTTCCATACTCAGATCTCAGCCTCCTGAGTAGCTAAGATTACAGAAGTGAGCTACTGGCACTTGTTAAGTGGCAGAATCCTGATTCCCATCCATAGTCTCTATCCTGTATTTTAACCACTGCAGTGCCTGTGCTGTTTCTCAGGACAATCCTATGTTGTCTGGCCCAGTACAAGCTCCGTCCTCAGTGACTTGGAGGTGGGGGGGAGGGAGAGGTGGAGGGAAGGGTCTCCCTTAGCATATCCATGGTCACAGGATTGCATGCAGGATTTAGAAGCTTTCTGCAGAAATCTTAATTGCTGCATTTCTGGAAGGGAGACACTGAGAGCCATTATTTTGTCTGGACAGATGCGGAATGAGGAAGGAACTCCATGACGATGATTGCAATCAGCTTGGCAAGCACCCTTCCCCCCCACCCCACTTTATCCTTCTCCCCTCCATAGACTGGGGCTGGGGCAGGGGCTGTCAGCCTCCTCATTGCAGCTTGCGCTAAGGCCAAGTTACTGTGAACAAAGTGGAGCCCTTTGCAGGCCACTCTTCCTAGCGTGACCCTTTGTTCCAGCCAGGGTGTCCCGGAAACACAAAAGCAGGGGCCTGGGTCTGAACAGTGCTGTCTGTGGACAAGGGCCATAGAGCTGCTCCCATTTCATTGAAGGTGAAGTGTGTGTGTGTGTGTGTGTGTGTGTGTGTGTGTGTGTGTGTGTGTGGTGGTAGGGGTGCTGACAGATCATGAAGGAGATGAAAGCCTTGTCATCACCTGTACCATGGCTTCAAGTCCTGGGTTGGTTTGAGCTGATACCTGAGGCCAATTCAGGGCTAACGCAGACTGCAGCACCTGGAGAGGCAAAGCCAGAGAGGAGAGGAGGAGCTGGTAGCAGCCGCCATCCACTTCCCTGGAGTCACAGGTGAGAGAGATGCGAGGAGGAGAGAGGGCTGGCAGCGGAGGGAAGGGGTGTAGTTAGGATCCTGGGGAGAAGCTGAGCGCAGCAGGGCTACGCTCATTCTTTTATTCCTTCATTCTTATTGCTTTACCAGCAGGAGAGAGCACTGATGGGCAGAGAATGGACTGTGTTAGTCTCTTTACACCCATTATCCCTTTAATCCTGTTTTATAATTAAAATCCCCAAGTTGCAGGTGAGAAAAATGAGGCTTAGAGTCGGTTACATAACTTGCCCAAGGTCATCCAGTGCACACGCAGCAGCACCGGGAGCCTCAGGGCCATGGAGAGGCTTAGAGGGTCTGCACTGAGCACAGAGGCTGGACGGGCAGGAGGACTCCCTTGTGGAGCTTGCGGTTGAGGGGAGGCGTAGGGGAAGGCAGGGATGAGAAAGGACAAAGGGGAAAGTGTGCGAGGAGAGAGAAGCCACTGGGCCCATGGGAAGGGGGCAGGGAACAGACTGGTGGGTGAAAAGGGGAGGTGGGAGGACCAGGACTGTGTCCCCCCACCCCTCACTGAGAGAAGAGCATGGCCCAGACTAGAGAGGCATGTCAGGTGATGAGTGCAGGAGTGGGCAGAGCTGCTGACACTGGCAGGGGGTGGTGGTGGTGGCAAAGAGAAGAGGAGAGGAGGGCCGACTGGATTGTTGGAAGGATCCCCTGAGAGGGAAGAGCTGTCAGTTGGGGCCCAAGGGAGGGGATCAGCCTCTAGATTCCCTAAGACAAGCCCACAATCTACCTGTGCCAAACCCATCATAGGAACGTGGACTTCAGGGAGCAAAGACTTGTCCCCTGCCTTGCCCTACGGCCTCCTGGGATTGCTTATACACATCAGTTGAGATCTAGGTTTCCCACCGTAGTCCACCCCTGTCAGGGGAGGGAGGGGTCCTCTGCTGCCGGAGGGGCTCTGACCTAAATGCAGCAGATGTCACCAGAGCCTAATACACTGTGGCCCAAGACACTCAGAACTCCACTGCCGGCCAGGGGAGGCTAGGATGCACGCATTAAACACAGATCCTGTCCACAAGGTGCAAACCTGGTTGTACACAAATGCTGAGTTTTCTACCATTAGACCCTATTTCCCCGGAGGCAGCTTTGAGTAAAGCTCCGGCATCTTCTGATTCATCATATTTAAAATGAACCAGAGGAGCATTTTACCCATCCCAGACATCCAGGTACCCCCAGGTTTCCCATCCTTCAAGCTGTGTCCAGCAGGCAGGATGGTATCAAAGACTCTTACCATCAGGAAATTCTGCAGTCTAACTCGAGTGTGCCCTGCTGAACCTCCAGTGGGTATTACAGAGGTAGGTGTGTGTGTGTGTGTGTGTGTGTGTGTGCGCGCGCGCGCGCGGGCGCGCGCACGAGTGCGCACAGGTCTGTGTGTGAATAGGTGTGAGGATCCCTAGGGCCCTCCTCTGAGCACACTGACCTTGAGCCCTTGACTCTCAGGTTCCCCCTTCCATCTGAAGAATGGCGACCCCATTCTTCCAGCCCCACACCGGCGCTCCTGCAGCCCAGAGATCCGGTCCGTGCTCTGCAGGGGTGGACCAAGAGCGCCGCGGTTCTGGAGAGCGCTGGAGCTCCCGCCCTGCGGGGAGGCCGCCGCTGCGGCACTGCGGGGACACGTGGCCGTCCTGGGGCCGGGGAGGAAGCGGGGTTGCTTCCATAGGGACTATTTCCTAGCTTTCCCAGCCTGCGCCGGCGGAGACGCCCTGGGGAGCCCCCAAGAGATCCCCTAAGTTCGCCTCGGTCGTTTCCTAGGTCAAACCCTAAACTTGCTTCTGAATTCTGAGTTTGCAGGATGGGAGGTCGGCGGCAAGGAAGTGGGGGTGCGCTGGGAAGGTCAGAGAGGGGGTGGGGCGTGGGACTGGGGTCCCCGGTCTGAGCCTGTGAGTGTTGGGGGCTGAGAGGCTCAGGGGGAGGGGACTCCCGGGCAGAGCTGGGCGCGGGCGGAGCGGCTGGGACCCCACCGCAGAGCCCTTCGAGGGAGCTCACCCGCGGGGACCCCACCAGCGCGGACCCCCCCAGGGCGGGGGCCTCTGGGCGCCCCCACCCCGTTCCTCTCCAGAACCTGCCTTTTGTTCCATCCCTCCCTGAACACTGCGCCGGAATCCCGGGCCGCCACCCCCTCCCGCCCCCGGCCGGTCCCGGGCGCCCGGAGCTGTGGGCGGGGCGGGGAGGGGAGTGTCGCAGGAGGGGGCGGGGCTCCCGGGCGGGGTGGGGGTGGGGGTGGGAGGGGTGGGGGGGGGTGGGGGGGAGCCCTGCGGGGCGCCAGGCCCGGGAGGTGCCCGCCCTGAACTTGCTGGGCCCCCTCGGGATAACGTGCCCGCCCGCCTGCCCCCCCCCCCGCCCGCCCGCCTGCCCTCCCCCCCGCCCGCCTGCCCTCCCCCTGCCCTCCCCCTCCGGCCCGCCTGCCCTCTCCCCGCACTCTCCCCGCACTCCCCCTGCCCTCTCCCCGCACTCCCCCCCCCCCGCACTCCCCTTTCCCTTCCCGCACTCCCTCCGCCGCCCCCTGCACTCCCCCTCCCCGTCCTCCCCCCCCCCCCGCCCTCCCTCCTGCGCCCTTCCCCCGAGGGGGAGGAGGAGCGGGCGGCGCCGGGTGTCCCGCGCCGGGGGGCGCCCGGTCCCGCTCGGGGCTCGCCCTGCGAGGGGCGCGGAGCCGGCGGATGTGAGCAGCGTCGCAATCGCGGATGGGGGAAGTGGAATCAGGTTGTTACTACTGCAGAGCGGGCGGGCGGGCGCGAGGGGGGGCAGCGGGGGGGGGGGAGCCGCAGCGGCCGGCGGCGGGGAAGCGGGAACCGGACCGGACTCCGGGACCCCGCCGGCCCCGCCGGCCCCCGCTCCACCGGCGCACGGCCCGCACCCGAACGTCCCCGGTAAGAGCAGCCGCCCCGGGGGACCCCGCGCGGCCCCGCCCCGCCCCGCCCCGGCGGCCACCCCGGGGCGCCGGGGGTCGCCAAGCCGGGGCACCGCGACTTCGTAGGCTTGGCGCTCACCGCCCGGTAACCGAGCGGGGACCGGAGGGGGGGGCACGAGCGGTCCCGCGGCGCCCTCCGCCGCCGCTCCCGAGCCCCCGACGGCACCGGGGAAGACCGCAGGCGCGTGGGAGTGGGTGCCGAGGGGGAGTGGGTGCGGAGGGGGAGTGGGTGCCGAGGGGGAGTGGGTGCGGAGGGGGAGTGGGTGCCGAGGGGGAGTGGGTGCCGAGGGGGGGTGGGTGCGGGGACCCCGCCCCGCCGTGACGGGGATGGGCGAGCGCCCCCTGCCCGCGCGCCAGGCCGGGCGCCCGGGGCTGGCATCCGCGGCCCTGCGTTCCGCCCCTTCCCCGACCCAGAACTTTCTCAGTACTCCGACCAGTCCCGCCGCTTGGTGCCACGGGGAAGCGGGGTCCCCGGGCTCCCTCTCTCCGCTTGGAGAGAGCCTGGCGGAACCTGGGCGCCCCACTCGACGTGCTGTGCGACCTTGGACACGCCGCTGCCCCTCTCTGAATCCCCTAGTGACCCGGGCGCGTGGCCTTTCAGACGGGAATGGGAGCGATCTGGGGAGAGTGCTCGGTGAACCAGCCCGGGGAGGGGTGGGGGGCGCCCCGGGGAAGCATCTGCTCCCTGGAATTTGCAGCTTTTCTTCTGTGGCCTCTCCGAGGGAGGGAAGTGGCCGTGTGGAATGGGGGATACGTGGCACCAGGGAATGTCCAAAAGCTTCCATTCTGACCTGCCCTTGACCTTGCGCCGTCCATTTGACCCCGAGCCTCCATGCCTTCACCTGGAAAATGGGGGTGGGGGACGGGGATGGAGGTACCTACAGCATGTACAATCTCTCAAAGCCACACACACCTGCTGACTCCCGCAGGCAAGTGAGAGCCAGGGAAGGGACGGGGTGTGGGCAAGGTGGCCTGGGCTCTGGGACTGGAGGCTCCAACCCCTCCCCCCTCCCCCTCCCTCCCCCCCCACCCCGAAATGCAGTGGAGCCAGCAGCCGCTGGGCCATCCTTCCTCCCGCCTGGTAGGGAAGGAGGCGGCTTTTCTGCCCTGTGGCAGCCTCTGGCACAGGACAGCATCTTCCCAGGGAAGTGGGTTCCTGGGACAGGTAGGAGACCAAGACTAAAGCAGGACTTCACAAGGCTGTGCCTCCTGCCCCCCCCCCCCCATCTCCAGGCAGGGCTGGGTGCTCAGCAGACAAGGGTGATGTGAAGGAATTCGCTCTGCTGAGGAAGATCTCCACCTCCAGCTCCCACAGCCTCCCCTGGGGAAGTAAGTCTCAGCTAAGTCCTTCTTGGCATGGATGCTGGCTGGGTCTTCTGATGAATCGATACCCTCTCCTTGGGCCTGGGATGTTGTGGGAAGGGCCCTGGCTTAAGACAAGAGAGTTGAATTGAGTTTGCAGGATCAGCTTCCAATAGGTGTGACCTTGTGTGACCTTGGACAAGCCCCTTTCTGTGTTCCTCACTTGTGCATTGAAATGGTTGAACCAAGTAACTTCCCAGGACCCGTGGAACGACACAACGTGGAACTCAAGTTCAGGGCTGGTGTCTGAGCAGCAGGAAAAGGTTCCAGGGGAACAAGTGGTCTCCTAGTGGGAGCTGCAATGCCCTCATCTCCCCCAAAAAGAGACACTTTGAGACACAGGCAGGGCTGTTTTTAAAGCCCTGTACAGCCCTGGAAGAGGACTTCAGGAGTCCCTGGCTCTCCTGGTTACAAACTGCATGACCTTGAGCCAGTGCTTTTATGCCTTTGAGCTCCAGTGACTTCACTGTCAAAGCACAATGATAATAGTGGTATTGTGGGATTGTGAAGATTAAACAAGAAATACACATAAAATGCTGAGTGCAGCGCACAGCCCGGGAGATGCTCCAGGAGTGGTAGCTGGCCTTAATTGTAATCGAACAATAAAACCAGGCAGCAAGCAGGCAGCAGGGTAGCTGTGAGCAACAGCCATGGGGACTGGCTATGTGCTCTTCCCCCAGTGGCTGGGCTTCCTGCAGGCAGACTCTCTCTCTCTCTCTCTCTCTCTCTCTCTCTCTCTCTCTCTCTCTCTCTCTCTCTCTCTCCCTCTCCCTTTCTCCTCTCTCTCTCTCTCTCTCTTTCTCTCTCTCTGTTCCTCTCCATCCCTCCATCCCTCTGACCATTAGTCATTTTGCAGCAGCAAATTCATGGGGAGAAGAAAGACGTTGTTGACTGGGTGCCACTAGCTCATGCCTGTAATCCTACTCAGGAGACTGAGAACTAAGGATCACGGTTCAAAGCCAGCCTAGGCAGACAAATCTGAAAGACTCATCTCCAATTAACCACCAAAACGCTGGAAGTGGAGCTCAAATGGTAGAGCACCAACCTTGAGCAACAAAGACAGTGCCCAGGCCCTGAGTTCAAGCCCCAGCAGAATTTTTGTCCCCGTGTTCTAGCATCTCTGTCCCTTCTGTGGACATGGAAAAAGGGGTCTTTCACTCCATTCCCCGAACTTTCCAGGAATGTGACAATTGCCAGAGAGGATAAGGCTGGCTGTCCACCCAGGGCTGGCTCAGCCCAGGGCTGGGGGGGGGGGAGTCACTGGACCCCAGGACCAGACCAGACTAGATGTGTGGGTGAGATGGGGAGGAGCACGGCATGGCTGAGGGCTGGGCTTGCCCCAGGCTCGCCGTCTGACCTTAGGCATCTCCGGGCCTCAGTTTCCTGTTGGCTGAGATAAGCCAGAGTCCTGGCCCTGTTGCCAGGGCCTCATTGGCTCAGACTCTGCCTGGGCTTTGTGTGGCAGGAGTTTTGCTGGGCTCATGAAGGTAGTTGATGCTCACTGTCCCTCTGTTCTGTCCCAGGACTCAGCCTGGGGACAGGCGATGACAGCTCCTTTCCAGTGCTACGGATGGTTTGATCCGAGGCTTTGCAGTCCAGACATATCCAGTGACTACCTGATTCTCTCCATTATTGCTGTGTGGATGTAGACAGATGACTTGGCCTCTCTGGGCCTGTTTTCTCACCTGTGAAAGGAAGATACCATTTCCCACCGTGCAGGGTCCTTCTGGCGATCACCTGGGGCATATGGGTCATTCCTAGTGTGATGGTGGGTGCTGCCACTGTCACTAGCCAGAACTTCCCAGACAATGTGTCCCCCTCCTGCTGGGCCCTCCTGTAGTTTGTGTGCAAATTTAGGAGGGGATGCTCAGCCACAGGGGATGTAGGCCAAGGAAGACGCCTAGTGACAGAGAACACAGCCGAGGCGGGCTGTCATGGGGAGGTCTTGGAGGAAAGGCTGAAGGAGTTAGGACATCACCGCCCACGGGGGGCACTGGCTGAGGGAGGCTCAGAGGGACACCAAGAGGGGACCAAGGGGTCATCCCATCCAGTCCTCTGTGCCTTGCCCAGTATAACACAGCAAGTTGGTGCCAGCGATGGAGCCAGGCTACACGCGCAGATCCCCAGTTAATGCTAAACCCCGCTACTCCTCACGTGTTATTTTCTTCTAGAATCAGTCCAAGGTGACTGCCTTGATTGCCATAGATGGACTTGGGTCCCTTATAGGAAGGAACTTCCTCTTCCCGGTGTGGAGGTTATTGAGCCCAGCAGTCCCAGCTTTCAGATGATAACATTGAGGCCTGAGACCATCGCAGGACTGGCATGAGAATCCCTCCCAGCAGCAGGCCACAGCTTGGTAGTTAAAGCTGCTTTGCTCTGTGTACTCCTGGTGAGACCTGCCACACGGCAGCAGGACTACCGGAATGTGAGGCATAAACCCACATGAATAAGGAGACGAAGGGAGCGCAGGGAGACAGAACAGAGCCAAAAGACAGAGCTGTGACTTCCAAGACCTGCTTGGCTTTCTTGGCCCGCCTCCTTTGGCCCTGTGCTCACAGCCTACCCTGCCTCCCAGAGGGAGGAGCCAGTAGCCAGCACGCCGCTCCCCTGTCCACGGGCAATGCAGAGCAAAAGAAAGTCAATATTTGCCCAGTGGCCAAGGACAGGAGTAAGTCTGACTTGGGATGGGGGGTTGTTCTGAGAAGCAAAGAAGGCTACGCGTGGGTCTCTGGCCTTCAGTTTGGCTTTTCCGCATTAAATAACCCTTTGTGTCTCAGAGTAGAGCCTGAGTGCTTCCCTAATAAATTTTCTTCTTCTTTGGAGCTCATGGCTCCCCGGCCTCCAGCTCCCTGGAGAAATGGGACTTTTGAAGCGTTGCCAGAAAGGCCTCAGAGCAGATGGTCCATTGAGCAGGTCTCAGGCAGGAGCCATGAGAAAGGTTAGTCTCTTCATCTAGACCCCCCAGCAGTGGGGAGACATGGAACAAGTCCTTGGCAGGTCAAGAGAGGCTTTGAGCTCCCCACCTCCCTCCCTCCCCCTCCCCCGCCTTCTGCCTTTGCCTTGTTATCTTTCCGTTTTTCTTCTCACCATCTCCATCCTGCTCCCTTTTCTCTGTCCTGAGATTGGAAGGGGGCGGTGGGGGTGGGGGGTGAAGAGGCCGGCTGACTTTCTCCTACTGAGATGGGATGCTAGAACCCATAGCCGCTGCCGGCCCAGTTAATAGCTTTTGTGATTGCCGTATTGCTCATGGCTTCTCGTCTTAGCAGGCTAACAAAGGGTGCATTTGGACGCAGAAGCATTTCTAATACGAGGTCACGGGGCTGTACTGCAGCAAGAAGGGTTTCTGTGAGATGGAGGGAGGACTTCCAGCTGTGAGCGGCACCAGTGCTTGATGCATTTGCCTCGTGGGAGAGGCTCGGCAGACCCCAGTCACTCCCGGAGGAAGCAGTCTTGGCTGTTACCTGCTGCTAAAGGGGCCATAGTGACATTTTGGAGGTCACTGCCATCACCTGGTGTGTGCCTTGGCCTTCAACTTCATCATCATGTGCTTAGAGCCTAGACAGCCAGAGTGACCATCCTGTCCCTGCCGTCGGCCCAGGGCAGCTCTGCAGAGTGACTCAGGGATGATGGGTGGATGGGACGCAGGGGACAGTGGACTGGCGGCCAGGACAGCGCCGACAGCACCTACATGCTCTCAAAGCTGCTGCTTACCACGGGGAGGCTGCCAGTTCCAAGCCCGCCTTCACCGTGCTCCCCGCCAGTAGCCAGAGTCCAGGGCAGCTGATGGCCTGGGGACAGATTGCTGCCTGGCCCCCAGGTCCGAGTTCCAACACATGGCTCCTGGGCACAGGTGCAACTTGGCTCCCAGACAAAGGGGCCTCTGCATCCATGTCCCTCCTGAGCGACTGCTGGACCCCTGGGCCCCAGGACCTGTGAAACTGGGAACAGTGGACCTTGTGCTTTGTGGGCACCAGCACTGATGCTCCGCCTGGTTGACCTGTGTTCAAATCCCATCTCCTGCAGTGTTTAGACGTAGAGCTTTGACTAACTTGTCCTAACACTTGTGACCTCAGTTTCCTCATTTGCAAAATAAAAAAAAAAAACTTGAATGCTGTAGGGTTGATCTGAGGATTTAAAGTGTTAATAGTATACTGAGCCCTAATGATTCTCGGTATCTGAGACAAGGTGCTATAAGAATTCAGCTATAGTCAGGTCCTGGTGGCTCACTCCTGTAATCCTAGATTCTCAAGAGGCTGATACCTGAGTATCGCAGTTCAAAACCAGCCAGAAAAGTCCCTGTGAGACTCATATCCAATTAACCACTCAAAAATTGGAAATGGCACTGTGGCTCAAGTGGTAGGGCGCTATCCTTAAGCACAAAGAGGCTCAGGCACAGTGCCCAGGCCTTGAGTTCAAGCCCCACAACTGACAAAAAAAAAATCAGCTATAAAATGCTACCAAACTGTGATTTTGATGTTTCTTAAACACTAAAGGAGGTGTCTTAAAGAGTATGAGGCAGGATATGACTGGATTGATTAGAAGGATCTAGGGTTCAGCAGCAGGGGCTCACGCCTGTAATCCTGTCTACTCAGGAGGCTGAGATCTGAGTACTGCAGTTCAACAACCCAGGCAGTAAAGTCCATGAGCCTCATCTCCAATTAATCACCAAAGAACCAAGAGTGGAGTTGTGGCTAAAGTGAAAAAGCACTATCCTTAAACAACAACAACAAAAAATCTCAGGGACAGTGCCAAGGTCCTGAGTTCAAGCCTCAGAACCAGTACACACATGCACATGCGCACGCACACACACACACACACACAAACACACACACACCCATCTAGAACCCAGCAAATCCATCATTGGATGGATGCACACAGGCACAGGCAAGCAGTTTCTTTCTATTTCTATTTCTGGGCCTCAGTTATACCCATTTGAAAATGTGGACCCATGTGAAAATGGTTGTTTATGAATGTAATTCTGGGTGGGAGCAGGAGGATCATAGTTCAAAGACAGCCTAGACAAAAAGGGAGCAACTAATAAAAATCTGGGTCCATCACTCCAACTGTGTAGGAAGCATAAATAGCAGGATAGTAATACAGGCTGGCCCACACATAAATACAAAACACTGTTTGGGGGCTTGAAAGGTAGCTCAGTGGTAGAGCACTTGCCTTGCATGCATGAGACCCTGGGTTCAATTTCTCATCACCACATAAGCCAAAAAAGCTGGAAGTGGCACTGTGGCTCAAGTGCTAGAGCACTAGCCTTGAGCTGAAGAGCTAAGGGACAGCACCCAGGCCCAGAGTTCAGGCCCCACGACCACCACCATCACCACCACCAAGACACTGTTTGAAAAATAATAAAAACAAAAAAAGGCTAGGGGCATGGCTCAGGCAGTGGTTACAAGCTTGAGGCCCAGAGTTCAACCCAAATTCTACAAAAAAATGGGGGGAGGAGGAAGAAAGAAAGTGAGGATTCTGTCTTCCTCATCTCTCTTTCATGACACCCTGGGGTTCAGCTGAGGTGGCTGGAGGGTGGACGGCCAGCAGGCCTGGCGGATGCACAGGTTGGTCTTTTCCTGTCTCCACCCTGGAGCTCAGTCAGGCTTCCTGGCCAAGACCTGGCACATTGGACTGTCTACAAATGGCACCAAACCCAGCCGGCTGTTCTCCCAGAGAGGCCACTTGGACTCTGGATGGCTTTGGCCAAGTTTGTCTCTTCTTATTTCCTGTTCTTTCTCACTTGGCCAGAAAGAGATGGTGGTTTTGTCCTAGAACACTCCTAGCCGGAGCAAGAATGTTTGTGACATGGTCTTCAGTTGACTGAGGAGAGAATGGGAAAGGGGAGAAGGGGTTCCTTCAAGCCAGATACCACAGCTGGCTGGTGCCTTCTGCCCAGGGATGTCAAAATGGGAGCCCCTTTCCTTCCACTCGTAGCACAGGGGGCTGCCTAGAAGCAGGGATGGGCTCCATGCTTCTCCCAAACCTGTCCTGCCAGCAGGTCCAGGACCCCGCAGCTAGGACCCATCCTTTTCTTGGACCCATCCCTTTCCTGGAAACAGGACCTGCTGACAGTATTAGGTTGACAATCATGCACCTTTCATATTGTCCCCAACACTGTCAGAAACTACAGGGGTGACCAGGCATAGATGGACAACTCGTCCAATGAGAGATGACCACTGCCCACACCCCTGCCATCTGGTCACCTGAGTGAACGGCCGGTTTAGAGGGGGGAGGTCTTGGGAGGGGCGGCCTTGGAGCTCTTCTGAGGCCCCTTCCCAAATTGGCGCCTCACCCAGAGACCAGGCTGCTCGGCCAAGTCATCACTGAAGTGAACCACAAGCTTGTGGCCTGGCATCTGCTATGTTCCATCCTTCCCTTTTCCCCAGACTTCCCTAGAGAAGATTCCAGCATTGACACATGCCTCCTGTGACCTTGGTCTTGACCTCAAATCCCCCTGTATATTTTAGACTCGATAACAGGTAGAACTTCCTCACTGGCCTCAATGCAACAGGGAATAGTTGAGGGCAAACCTGTCTTCCATGATCTTAGAGCTCTGGGCTTGCAAGTTAAAAAAAAAGTCCAAAATCCAGTCCTAGCCACATAAGTTGCTAGATCTCTCTGGGCCTCACTTCTAAATGGAGATTGGCACTGCTTATTATCTTATTTATAGACATTTATAAATGTCTACTTACTTTTAAAAACTTTATTGAGATATAGCTCACATACCATGTAAGTTGCCCACTTAAAATGTGATTCAGTGGGGCTGGGAAGGTGGCTCAGTGGTAGAGCGCTTGCCTTGCATGCCTGAGGCCCTAGGTTCGATTTCTCAGCACCACATAAGCAAAAAGAAAAAAGCCGGAAGTGGTGCTATGGCTCAAGTGGTAGAGCGCTAGCCTTGAGCTGGAGAGCTGAGGGACAGCGCCCAGGCCCAGAGTTCAGGCCCCACAACCAGACCCCCCCCCCCCAAAAATGTGACTCAATGATGTTTAACTGAGTCTATATTATGTCTTCAACCCCACAGTGTCTTTCTCTCTCTCTCCAAGATCCAGACTTGAATTTAGTATCTGATGCTTTTACTCACTGGCTAGGTGCTCTACCACTTGAGCCATGCCTCCAATTCCACACCATCACAGTCTAATTTCAGCACTTAAAAAAACCCACACTCTGCAATCTCTATTCTCCCAGTTCGCACCAACGAATACCCCACTTTCTGTTCTCAGTTTAGCCTCTGCTGCCACGGGGGCGATGGTCACCCGGGACTGTTGCTTCTGGTGCTCATCCACCCTGCCACATGCATCAGCACCTCATTTCTGTTTCCGGCTAGAGAACGTGGTTATGGGCTGCACTGCATCTTATTTCTCAGCTGGCCGACAAGTGGGTTGATGCTTTGCTGCTGTGGGAAATGCTGTCGTACTCATCTGTAGAAGGGTTTTTGTAAGGACATGCATCTTCATTTCCCCTGGATATAAACCTGGGATCGGACTTGCTATGACAAGCGCGCTGTTTATTTTTAAGTGGCGTATCTGTATTACTTGGCCCAGTTCTAAATATTTAACCTGAGTTTTCTCCTTTATTTGTCACAGTGCATTACAAGGTAGAAAGGATCATTTCTGTTTTTTACAAAGTGAGGAAACTGAGGCACCATTGCAGAACACTGGATCACGTGTCTGTCCCAGCGGGGATTTGGATGCTGGCGCCGTGCTCTCAGCTCTGCCATTTTTGTCCCTTCCATGAGTTCGTAGCGAGACTCACTTGTTCTATCCAGCTTCCTGCCTGACCCGTACTAGCTGCTTAGTAAAAGTGGGCTGAATCCCAGAACAGATGGCTGAGGACCTGCTCTGGGTTTCGGGATTTGTTGTGTCTATGTGAGCCTCTGTTTGCTTTACTCGGGGTATAAACGTGGCAGGGGTGGAGGGTTCTAATCTCATGGAAGGACTTCTGACTTCCAGCTCTGGCCGTGACTCACTGCCCTGTAACTTAACTTGACAGAAAGTCACTTCCTTTCCCAAGCTTTGGTTTCCTCCATGTTCTGTAAGGGCTGGAAGACTTGACCCTCCTCAGCTTCCTTCCAGCTCTGTCCAGGCTCCATGCTTCCCCAGCATCTGAGCTCCCTAACTCTGCTTTCTCCATGTCCCCCCACCCCAGGGCCCTCCCCCTGGGGTCTCTGCAGCCCTCCTTCCTGTCTCCTTGTCATTCGAGGGGAAGCGTGAGCACCAGTGGACATCTGGCACTGGCTAGTTGTGGACTAGACCCTGGCTGTGTCAGAGCAAGTGGTTGCCCTGGGTTCCGATTCTCCGGTTCACTTTCCCACCTTTTCCAGTGAGTGTGAGTTGCATTCTCCAAAGCGGGGCAAGACAGCCACAACCATTCTGATCCAGTGACCTGGACATCCCCATCCTGTACACTTCTTCCCTGCCCGGAACCTTCCGGTCAACCCTCCTGTGTTCCAGGTACTGCAGTGAATGTGTGACACAGGATGGTGGCTTTCGCCCTCTGTGCTGGAGTGTGTGATGTCTCTGTTACAAGCCTAGGACAGGGCCATGTCCCTGTGGGAAGGAGGCAGCGGGAGGTCTGAGCAAAGGCCACCTGGTCCCCCAGCCTGCGACACTAGACTGATAGAAAAGAAGATGTGAGAGCTCACACCTGTGATCCCGGCTACTCAGTAGGCTGAGATCTGATGACAGTTCAAAGCCAGCCCGGGCAGGTCCTGTGAGACTCTTTATTTCCAATTAACTATCAGAAAATCAAAAGTGGTGCTGTGGCTCACAGTGGTAGAGCGCTAGCCTTGAGCAGAAAGGCTCAGGGACAGTGCCCAGGCCTTGAGTTCAAGCCCCAGGACTGTCAAAATAAAAAAAAAGATGTGAGTGCTTCCAGGTAGACAGACCTAAACTCCTCTAGGGTGTACTTGGATTTGTGCATTGTGTCTCTACTTCTGGTTACACCTGTGAGCGCCCTTCTCTGGGCTGCAGCCCTCTATTGGCAGAATGGGCTGAGGCAGCTCTGGTGCCAGGGTATGGATGGAGGCGCTGGCTGAGAGCCTTCCTCGGCTGGGTTTGGATCCCGGCTCTGGGTTGCTGATCTTGCCTCTGCTGTGACAGCTGAGGGCTCAGTTGCAGTCCCCAGTGCCCCCTCCCCCGCCGGCAAGTCTCACTATTTTTAAGCTCCGTGGGTTTAATGAGCTGCCTGCCATGACACATCTTCAAGTCACCTTTCTCTAGCAACCTCAGGGAGCTCGCTAGGTGCCTTCGTACCTGACAGCCCCCCACAGAGCTCCTAGGCCAGGGTCCGCCTGTTACCCAGCTGGACCCAGACGTGGCTGGCTGAAACCTACCTTGTAGTGAGTCACCGGCTCACCTGGCGGTGATGGTCTTGCATGTTTCAGTTCTCGGAAGGGACTCCTTCTTGTGCTTCATGTCTCCCCCTCCTTACCCCACTTCAACCCATTGTCCAAGAGTAACTGGCAGCCCCCTGTCCCCAGGACAAACTGGGACCTGCTAGGCCTGGATGAACAAGGCCAATGTGTGTGGGGCCAGGGCCTGGGGGTGGGGGTTGAGTTGAGATGGCAGCGTCAGAGACTTAGAGACTCTGTGGGCTGGAAAGGTAACTTTGAAGTTTGTCAGGGCCAATGCTGTGTCCCCTAGCTAAGCACCACACAGGACCTCCTCTCAATGGTGGCTTTATCTCAGCTTGAAAACCCCCAGAAGCCACCAAGCCATCACTGCATGGTGCCAACTAACTGTTCTCCCACACCAGGAAGACAGGACACTCCCCCGGGGGCTCATCTGTCTCTTCCGCGCCACAGCTACTGGAGGGGCAGAGGAACACAGCGTCCTTTGCTGGGTAGCCATGACTCTGCGTCTCAGAGGGGCAGAGATGCCTCAGAGCTGTGGAGGTCGGGAACGCGCCTTTGCTCTGAGCGGGCCTGGCTTGGGGAAGATGGAAGCGCTGAGACACTGCTAGGCAGAATTGAGGGCAGAGCCTTGAGGAACTTTCTGCTTCATATGGGGAAATGATTTGGGCCTTTGACTGATTCCATATTAGAAACAGTGACTCAGACCACCCTGTCGTTAGGGATGTCACTGGCTCCGCTACCAGCTCCGAGGATGACAGTATCAGCCAGGAGTCAAGCCTCAGGGTGGCCTCTTAAGGCTTCAGTGAGCCCTAGCTGCTCAGGCTGGAGGATCTGGATAGCAGGGAAGGCTAGATTAGGAGCCAGGCTCTTCCCCATGAGTGCTGTATCCTTGAACAACGTATCTCCTTCCTTGGTGTCTCCAAGAGTGTCTGATGAAAGCCAAGCATGGTGGCTCATGCCTGTAATCCTAGCTACTCAGGAGGCGGATATCAGAGGATCACAGTTTGAAGCCAGCTTGGGCAGAAAAGTCTGTGAGACTTTTATGTCCAAGTAACCAGTAACAATCCAGAAGTGAAAGTGTGGCTCAATTAGAACACCAGCCTTCAGCAAAAGAGCCCTGAGTGTGAGGCCCTGAGTTCAAGCCCTGGTACCGGCATGTGTTAGGTTTTTAAAAAGAGGTAGCCGAGTAAGAACCACACCACACACGTGGTATTCAGGTAAGGGGTAGGTTTATTCATCGTTCCGGCTGGCACCAGGCCATCTTGATCCTCAACGCGGTGGGGAAAGGCCTGGGAAAGAGAGAGCTGGGAAAGAGAGAAAAGAGCTAGAAAAGAGAGCGTGTGGGAAGGGTGGGAAAGAGAGAGCTAGAAAAGAGAAGAGAGGTGGGAAAGAGAAGAGGAGGAGAGAGCTGAGAAAGAGCTAGAAAAGAGCAGAGAGAGGGCGTCTGGGCCTGGGCTAGGCCTTATCTAGGGTATGGGTGGAGAAAGGTGTGGCCACATCAAATTCAGAAGTGACCTCAGCGGATGCAGATGTGACCTCTTCCAGGTGTGCCAGTTGCCTAGGTAACGCAGGTACTGGGTGGAGACTTTGCTGGGAGGAGGGTGGAGTCTGCTCGGCATCCAGGAGTGGACCTTACAGCATACACACATGCATGTCTTCAGAAGTGAGGCGGGATTGGCTGCACAGTGCCCTGCGGTGGGAGGATGTAGTTGGCGTTGTAGGGCAGGGCCCTCGGGAGCCATGTGAAGGGGACAGTCCTCTGCATTTCCTGTTCCCTGCGCTGTACCTCAGCAGGGAGGCGGGCCCTGACTCCGTTGCTCTCAGTCAGGGCAGGGCCATTCTTGATTGACAGCTGAGGAATAGTGGGGCAGAGCAATGCTTCAGCTTCCTCAGTGGATTCCTGGGGTTCTGGGCCCAGGGGCTCTCTTGCTCTCCCTAGACCCAGCACTGGGGAGCAACTCCCAGAAGTGGGGTCCCTGGAGCCAGAGATGGCCTTCTGCACTCTCATCTTCCAGGGTGCCACCTGCACCTTCCAGGTGGCGGCCTTGAGTGGAGGCGTATTGATGTGTAGTAGACTCTCAGAGCCTTCCTGCTACATCTTCCGCTGGCTTCGGTCTGGCCAGGTCCTCCCGAGCCCAGGTCATCACCTCTAAAACCACGGTGTAGTGCTGTTCCTTCAAGGAAGCTCAGAGGAGGGCTCAGGATTATGTGTGCTTGTGCCCATCGCCCTCAGCAGGGCACTGGCATAGTCCCAGGAGGTGCCCGGGGCATGGCGCATGCGTCTCTGGGATCCCCCAACATCCAGTAAGCTAAGGTGTGTGGATGCGGGGCTGGAGCCCTGACTGTGATCAGCCCGCAGCTCTCTCCGCACTGCACATCCTCCCTCCTGCCGGTGGCTCTTCCAGCCCCCAGGTCCCCGAAGGAGGAAGTTGGCTTCTTTGGGGGACCTGATTGAGCCCTGAGGGACTTACATGACTCACTTCAGTTTCCAGAGACCATAGGCTTTCAGAGGTGTTGGCGATAATGGCGGTCCTTCTGCTCCAGTATCTGGAAGGAAGGGAAGGCAAGTCCTATCTGTCCCCACTGAGAGCGATGTGGGCTCCCCACACATCTCCGGCCTGCTCGCAGCTCCCCAGCTGAGCCCACAGATGGGAAGCTCTGCATGTGGGTGCCTGGGTCCATTGGAAAGGGGAGGTTGCCACAATGTGAATGAAAGGCCTCCCTCACATTCTACCCAGCCTCGGTCTCCTCTTGTTTATTTTTGTTTTTGTGCCAGTCCTGGGGCTTGAACTCAGGGCCTAGATATTGTCCTGGGAGCTCTTTTTTTTACACTTGAGCCACAGCTCCACTTCCACATTTTTTTTTTGTAGTTTATTGAAGATAAGAGTCTCGGCCTTTCCTGCCCAGGCTGGCTTTGAACCGTAACCCTCAGATTTCAACCTCCTGAGCAGCTAGGATTACAGGTGTGAGCCACCGGCACCTGGCTAGTGTTTCTCTCTCTCTCTCTCTCTTCCTCTCTCTCTCTCTCCCTCCCTCTCTCTCTCTCTTAAATTTCTTGCTGTTATTAGAAAGGTGATGTGCAGAGGGGTTACAGTTACATAAACCCGGTACTGAGTATATTTCTTTTTGGACAATGTTACCCCTTCCCTCACTCTCTCCATTTTCCTCCCCTCTCCCCACTCACTAGTTGTATAGTTCACTTTCACCACTGTCTTGCCTCCTCGTTTATGGTATGGGAATGGTAGCAGCTAGCTCTCAGGGTGGAGGCAGTGGGGTCCCCTCTCCCTCTCAGTACATTCCCTCCTAGGGACACGAACCTCCTCATCCCAGAGGGGCTGAGAAACGGGGACTGATGGTTGAGAAGGAAAGAGGTCTTGACTGGCTATTGCCAGGAAGTCAGGGTTCAAGTTCACAGAGGGGCCTTGGTTGTCTTCTCTGTCAAGTGACAGGAATCACATCAGCTGTCACACAGGCCAGAGTGTGTCATCTCCCTGGCGACATATGCAACGATAGGGCTGGATTTTGTTCATCTTGTTGCATTAGCGCTTAGTGGAGAGCCTGGCATAGAATCCGAAGTAAATGCAAGGGTCAGGAGCTGGGCATGGTGAGCTATACCTGTAATCCCAGTACTTAGGAGGCTGAAGTAGGAGGATCACCAACTCCAGGCCAGCCTGGGCTACACAGTGGGAACCTGTCTTAAAAAAAAACAGATAAAAGAATAGATGTGAAACGTGACAAGAGTTGTTTATTTTCAAGGTCAGAAAGGACAGACATTAGTGAAGACAGCCGGCTTCACGGCCATGCCTCTGAGGCTCTGCCTGCCAGAGGCTGCTCACCTCTGCCGTTCTGGCGGAGCATCTTGGAGCAGGCTGCCCCGCCCACCATTGACAGGCCACGCAGGCCTGGTGAGACCCTCCCATACTGCCTTCTCAGTCACCTGCGGCCTGGCTCCTCAGGGCACTGGCAGGAAATGAGGAGGTAAACAAGACACGGGTTTATACAAGTAGCTTGGACACCAGTCAGGAGGGACTCAGCCTCCAGAGAGGAGCATGCAGAACAGGGAGGAAAGTTTGGGGCTCCAGCTCCCCAATCACACACCCTGCACAGCAGCCTTCCTGGGCCCCTGGACAGGGCCTGGGCTAGGGGTCAGAGTCCCCAGCCTGACGGGCACCTGGGCACCCAGGTGTGATCTTGTGCAGGTGGTCAGCATGGACTTAACCTCGCCTCCTCTGGGGAGAGCCAAGCAAAGGAAGTGAGCATTTGCAAGGTCTACTTTGTGCCAGCATGGAGGCTTGCTTGAGCCCTATCACATCTCTTGAGACAGGCCAGACCCCTGTCTGTGGCAGAGGAAATGACACCTGGAGATGCCAGCTTTGCCCACCGCTTGAGGGACTAGTAAGGGATCAGTGGTGCTGTGGAGAAAGCTCTAAACCCCAGCTTCCTGTCTCAGGCCACCGTACTGTAGTCTGTCCCCCTCATTATCCAAGCCCAGGGCCTTGAGCAGTGACTGTGGCTTTCTGTGTAAGCCGTATGACTGGAGAAGCCGTCCCTCCTGCTCTCACCATAGCTATATAACACACCTCTGCACCCCACACCGGCACCTTTGTTTGCACACATCGGTAGCTCTGCATACACGTTCACAGCCACACATGTGCTCCTACGTGTGTCCCACACGCACAGCCTTGTGGTCTCCGTTGTGTCCTCTCATGGGCCCATCTGCGTTGGGCCACAGAGATGGAGAGCAGCTCTGCCCCCAGGCAGGGCACGCGGACTGAGCACCGTGGTGTCCACGTTCTGCTCCATTACTTGGCTAATGGAGCCTCCACCCGCCAGCCCCCCCACCAGCCTCCTCCTTCCTCCTTTCCAGGGCATGAGTGTTGACTCAGACCTAGTGTCAGTCAGCCAGGAAGTGCTCAGCTGTGTGCCAGGTGGGCACGGGCATGGTGCTGGTGAATTGGCTGGAGGTGGCAGTTGCTCTGTTCAGACAGCAGAGGGCGCTCCTAGGCCTCAGTAGCCAGGCCCCAAGGGAGGACAGAGGGCGGGAGTCTCAAGATTCTCTTCCGGTGAGCCAGGGTGCCTGGCACCTAGCCAGAGCCCAACTCCCTGCCCCATGGCTCTCTCCATGGAGGAGTACACTCCCCCACCCCAATACCCAAGCCCCACCACACAACTCTTCCCTCACACCCCTGCACCCTGCCAAGCACCACCCACACAAGCCCACACGTACACCTACATGCACCCCACAAGCCCCCTCCCCACAGGTACCCCACATGCATCCTATGTACCCCCATTCACCATACACCCGCGTTTGCTCTCCCTTGGCTCTGCCCGTCTGCGGAGGGCGGTACTTGGCTGCGCTCATGTTTGTAGTTTAGTTAGTGAGAAGACGCATCAGTGGCTGATGGTTTTCAGCTGAAATGAAGACAGGCCTGTGGCCTGCAGGACGGGGTATGCGGCCATGCCACGGGTGCAGGAAGCCTTCCGTGGATGGTGGGAGGTTCTGTGCGTTTCTCAGGGCAGAGCTGCGCCGACTGTGCCCATCTCGGTGATCCTGCATGCTCTGGGCACAGCAGCCCTCCTGGGTCTGCTGGGCAGAGCCCCGTGGGTTACTGTCGTCCCTCCTGGGGCTCAGTCAGTACTCCTGCTCTCCAGTGCTTCCCCACACCAGGCAGCCCCAGCCCGCTGCCTAAGCCTCCATGTAGCCTGGCTCAGTTGCACATTTGGGGATGCCACCCACCTCTGTTCCCAGCAGCTGATGCCCACCAGTTAGCTCTCTGCCCCAGGAGATGCACGGGAGATGCTATGGGTCCTGCGAAGTGGGGGCCGCTAGAGGTTCTGTGGAACCCAGAGGCAGCCGGGCTGTCAGCAGCTGCAGCCCACAGGCTGCCCGGGCTCCGTGGCTGGGTGGGCTTCTCAGCTTCTCCCCTTGATCAGGATGTCTCCGGCCCATCCCCACAGTGGGAGCTTCTGCCTGGCCAGTGGCCCTGGCCGTGAGGGCAGAGGAGAGGGCACCGATGGGCCTAACCTGGGCTCTCCATCTTCCACAGCTAGCTGCAGTGTGTGTGGAACCCGCAGGGCTTGGCCAGCTGGGCAGGGGGGCAGCAGTGCTGAGAAGCCAGGGAGCCGAACGTGGGTGCAGTGCCACTCATGTCTCCTGAAGGAGGGCTCATCTGTCCCTTCAAGGCCTCTGTTTCTGTCTTGGGGCTTGAACTTAGGACCTTCCACTTGCTAGACAGATGCTCTTCCACTTAAACCATGCCTCTAGCTCCCTTTTCCCTTGGTTATTTTTTTTTTTTTTTTTTTTTGGGTCCGGTTGTGGGGCCTGAACTCTGGGTCTGGGCGCTGTCCCTCAGCTCTTCAGCTCAAGGCGAGTGCTCTACCACTTGAGCCACAGCACCACTTCCGGCTTTTTTCTTTTTGCTTATGTGGTGCTGAGGAATTGAACCCAGGGCCTCAGGCATGCAAGGCAAGCGCTCTACCACTGAGCCATCTTCCCAGCCCCCCTTGGTTATTTTTGAGATAGTGTCTTGTTTTATCCGGAGCAGGCCCAGGCTCCATCCTTCTATCATGGTTCCTGTGTTGCTGGGGGTGACAGGTGTGTGCTACTGTGCCCAACAGTTGTTTGCGATAGAGTCTTGTGAACTGGGACATAAAGCCCTAGCTTGCCTTGAACATTGATCCTCCAATCTCTGCCTCCCAAATAGCTAGGATTACAGGCCTGAGCCACTTACCGGGCCAGTTAAGGCCTGGACTCTGGGCTAGGTTGGGTAAGGACTTCAGCACTTGTAGACTGAGTGTGACATGTCTGGGGTCCGGACTGAGAGCAAAGCAGGGCAGGTGGGAGGTGCTGCAGTTTGCAGGGCCTGCGTCATAGCTTCCTGTCTGGTCACCACAGTCTTCCTGAAGCCCGAAGGAGGGCAGAGCAGGGCTGTTAACCCTCACTTGCAGATGTGTGAGCTGAGGAGGCCGGCGAGGTGACAAGGCCGTCCTGAGGTTATACCTGCTGCTTGAGTGCTGCAGGAGGCTTACCCTCAGCCATCAGAGCCTGAGCTTCCGCATTGTGGCCTCTGCCTCCGGTCTCTTCTCTGTGACCTGGGATTTACTGATCTCAGCCTGCACGCACAGCAGGACAGGTTGAAGTTAGACCTCAGGAAGAGCTTTCCAGTTCTTAGGAATCTTGGAATGGCCAGCATCTCCAATCCTAGTCCAAAAGGGACTCTGCTTGTCTATGTGAGCAGCAGCAACCTGGCTCCCAGGTAGAGGTGTGTGTGAAGCCACCAAGGCGGGCTGTGCCAGGCCTCTGCACACAAGGAACATAAAGAAATGGGTAATTTATTTTCGAAATGAGCTAGAAAATTAACTCATTAAAACTTTATCCTCTGCCTCCTAGGACCAAATGTTGGACTAGAGCTTTGGTGCAAAAAATAAAGTCATAAATTTATCCTTAAGTATCGATCGGGTTTTAGCCCGCTGGCTTCCGTGACGGGCATCTTGCTGGCTAACCTATTTCCATCTCATTACATAGCCTTCTGCAAACACAATGCCGGAAAAGATTAAACAAGCTGTAGCTAGTCAGCTCTCCATTATCTGTCTTAATCGAGGCCAGGGCTGAATGGGGTAATCCACAGAACGGCAGTCCCCAAGTCATAGTTAATTGGTTTGGGGTGGCAGTTGGCCATGGAGTGCATGCATACACACACACGTGTGTGCGCACTCGCATGCACGCGCGCGCGCACACACATGCTTCTGGAGAGGATGGAGCCTGAGCTAACTCTGCTGTGGAATCCCACTCTGATGACAGTCACGTTAGAAAGGACACATGCTGGGGGGGGGGGACAGCCAGGGCTCTGAGGGGGACAGCTCCTCCCTTGCTTTCTCTCTGTAAGGCCGGAGACCCAGCTCCCCGGTCCTGAAGTGCTGGGTGGGGAGAAGGGACGGGCAGATGCATCTGTGGGATTCAAGATGGCAAGGCTATGTATGGAGAGGCACACAGCTCAGTCCGAATTTGCCACCCGCTCATCCTGACACCTGCCAGCCCCCCTGTCTTCCAGGGAGATGCGTTTGATAGACGGCCCAGGCCTTTCTCCCCATCACCGCGCGGGCGTGGTGCTAACTCCTTGCATACTGATTGGGACTGCAGGCTCCACTGCTGGCTCACCCTGATCTGCACACACAGCGCCGCTCAGGCCTCCCGGAGCTGCCCAGTGAGGACCCTCCAAGCACCACACCCATGCCCACCTGCTGGGAGTGCATGCGTGCGCACCTGTGACTGAGCCAAGAGCCCGGTTGCTTCAGCCCCTCTCTGCTTCTTTCCTAACTGCCCCTCCCTCCCACTCTATGTTCAACTAAGTCCCCGATTAGTCTAAACCCAGGATTGCAGGGAGCACGGTGAACCCCTGGGTGTGTGCAACCTCCAGAGAAATGTCCCTCCCTCCCTCCCTCCCTCCCTCCTTCTCTCCCTCCCTCCCTCCCTCCCTCCCTCCCTTCCTTCCTTCCTTCCGCTGATTCTGGTGCTTGTACTTAGGACCTGGGCACTCCCCCTTAGCTTTGTGATCAAGGTTGGCACTCTACCACTTGAGCCATGGCTCCACTGCTGGCTTTTTTTAATTGAAGATAAAGGTCTCATGGACTTTTCTACACTGGCTGGCCTTGAATCCTCAGGTCTCAACTTCCTGAGTAGCTAGGATTACAGGAGTGAGCCACCTCATCCCTGGCAGACAGAGAAAGGGGGAGGGAGACAGGAGATGGGACTCAGGCAGATGCAGATTCCAGTTTTTCTGCTGACCAGCAGTGTGACCCGGGGTGGGTCACTTGCCTGTCTGGGGGAAAGTTGCCTGATCTCCGGGACCATGGTAATTAGCGTCCCCTCTCACGATTGTTTCTCCAGCCACGCAGCCTGCAGTACCTCGTGCTCACTGCAGGCTCTGCGATTGCTCCGCCTGCTGCTGCAGCCTGGGGTGGCAGAAGAGCAGGTGGGGGCCTCATGAAGGGTCACGGAGTCTTGCAGGCTAATCAGCCTCCAGCAATTGCTCTTGAACTTCCACCTCTCCTGCACGGCTTTCCAAGCCACTTACGGTCTCATTTTTCAAAGTGTGGCCCGCTGACCGCCTGCTTCAGAGCCGGCGGCGGCGCTGGTTTGGATGTAGATGGCCAGTCATGTTGCAGCTCAGAGGTTAGGCCTTGTGTGTGTGGGGAGGGGGGGACAGGAACAGCAATGTCAATGCTCCTGGGAGGGTCTGGATGTGGGCCGGGCTTGGGCCACCTCTCCTCACCCCTCCTCAGGGACTCCTGTTCCCTGGGCATGCCTGGACGGCTCTCCCTCTTCAGCCCTTCACCCTGGCCGCAGGTGCAGTCCCCGCCCCCAGGCCTGGATCCTCTGGGGCAGCCGCAGCCACCTTCTGGGCCTAATGGTGCCATTTCATGCTTCCCTGCTCGGGTGATTCTGACCAGATAGCGGCTTGCTCCATCCTGGGAGTCCCGGGAGCCCGGTCTATTTATCATCCTCAACTTCTCCAAATGGCTGCCACCTCAGGATTGAGCTGTGGGGCCCAGGGAGACTTAAGAAGCTCTACACCCCAGGGAGTCGCTCTTCCTCCCTGCAGTCAGGGCCACGGGATCCCTGCATCTGGGCTGGGGCCGAGGTCCTGGGCTTGGAGGAGGGACGTGGGCCTGGAGGTGCAGAGACAGATCCTGCCTCCATGCTGCGGGTTCGGGAGTGCCTGGGTCACCTGGGGCCCCAGCCGCTGCCCCTCTCTGGGCCTCCTTTTCTCACAGAAGTGTTGAGAACATAAGCCAAGTCTTCAGCGTCTTTTTCCCCTTGGCCTCCATGTGGGTGAGCGCCCCCTCGCCTGCTGAGTTCTCTCCAGGGTGGCAGCTGTAGAAATGGCCGAGGCTAGCATAAGTGCTCTTGGGGGTGAGGTCTGAGCAGCGCACACGGGCGTGGACATCACCCGTGCCTCATCCTAATGTGCTGAGCACCTGCTATGCACTCGTCACTTCTGAGCTTAGATTGTGGTGAAGCTGGGTGCCGGTGGCTCACTCCTGTTATCCTAGCTACTCAGCAAGTTGAGATCTGAGGATGGTGGTTCGAAGCTAGCCTGGGCAGCAAAGTCTGTGAGACTCCTTTTCGATGGACTTTCTCCATGCTGTGATTGAACCCAGGGTCTCTTTATTAAGGAGCTATAGCCTTAACCCAGCAATCTTAACAAAAGAATAAAGTTGCAAGATTCATGCTGCCTTAGCTCAGAACTTACTATGTGGTAAATTGAAATGAAGGGATAGTATTGGCATAAGAATATGCAGGTAGAGCCGGGCACTGGTGGCTCACACCTGTAATCCTAGCTACTCAGGCAGCTAAGATCTGAAAATTGCAGTTCAAAGCTATCCTGGGCAGGAAAGCTCATGAGAGTCTTATCTGCAACTAACTAGTAAAAAGCGGGAAGTGGAGGTATGGCTCAAGTGGTAGAACCCTCACCTTGAGCAAAAAAGCCAAGTGAGAGCCAGCTTCAGTACTGGTACGTGTGTACATGTACGCGCACGCTACCACACACACACACACATAAACACATCAATCGGTGCACTGGAGTTGTGAATCCACAGGTGAACCTTGTATTTCAATAGGAAGAAAATGATCTGTGTAAATGGTGCTATGCTAGCTGGAAATCCACACAGTGTACTTGAACCTCTTCCTTATACCACACAGATAAAACCACTTCTAGTGGACTGGACTATAGACATTCCCTCAAGGGCTAAGACTAATAACCTCATAACTGACAACATTGGAGCAAATCGTGATGACCTTGGGTGCTGTAATGGTTTCCTCCATATAGCACCAAAAGCATCAACAAAAACCAAAGCGATAGGCCAAGTGGACACCATTAACATGAAAAACCTTGGTGTTTCAAAGGACACCATCAAACAATATTGGAAAGATAAGCCTGGAATTAAAGCATGTTCTTGCAAATCATGTGTCTGACACCTTCTGTGTCCCTGTGGGGCTGGTGTGTGGCCAGCTCTGGGACGGTGTGTGCAGGGGATGGGAGTCTGTCCAGCTGTCACCCTGCCCCAGGTTTAACAAGGAACTGGTGTCTAGAATAGATAAAGAACTCTTACAACTCAATAATTTAAAAATTGATTGAAAACGTGTGGCAGAGCAATGAATTGGTATGTCTCCAGTGGCTAAGAAGCTCATACAAGGGTGCTCGCCTTATTAGTCACCAGGGAAATGCAGATCAGAGCAGCAAGAGCTGCGGCTGGACAGCTTGCCGGGGCCGAGACATGAGCACCTGAAACTTCCTATCTTGCAGGTAGAAGCCCAAATTCACCCCTGTGCAGGTGGCCAAATCAAAAACGTGCCCTATTTGGTACATGGGGCTTGAACTCTGGGCCTTGGTGCTGTTGCCCTGCTCTTCAGCTCAAAGCTAGCATGCTACCACTTGAGCCACAGCGCCACTTCCAGTTTTCTGGTGGTTAATTGGAGATAAGAGCCTCATGGAGTTTCCTGCTCAGGCTAGCTTTGAACTGTGATCCTCAGATCTCAGCCTTCTGAGTAGCTAGGATTACGGACGTGGACCATCAGTACCTGGTTTACAATGGAATATTATTATGGCAATAAAAACCAAGGGCAAGCCGACATATGCCATGACCAGGATAAACCTTTGAAGCACACTGAATAGAAGGAGGCCATTATGAAGACTGCCTTTATATGAAGTGTTTTATGAATGCCCGTAGATGAAATGTTTACAACAAGCAATTCTGCAGAGACAAGAAGAAGATTCTGACTGCCGAGCTGGGCGGAGGCAGGAATGGGGAGGGATTGCTAATGGGTTCAGAGTTTCCATTTAGGATGGTGAAAAGATCCTAAAATTAGATTGTGGTACTAGTTGCACAACTAGGAATGCACTAAAAGCCACTGAAATGTGTGCTTTAAATGAGTAAATGACACAGTTGATGAATTGCATCTCAATAAAGTGTGTTTTTAAGAAGAGGAGTTGCAGGGCACATTCATTCTTTATTTTAAAACAAGCTAGGGATCGAGACTATTTTACACTGGCTCAGCAGAAGAGTTTACTAAAGGCTCGGTGAGCGCACAGGTGCTCAGTGCATTGTGCTTAAGGCTGGGCTGTCTCCATGGGGCTGAGGGGCCCTCAGGTTCTTACAGGAAGGACTGGACTTCAGAGTCTCTAGAACTTTCCTTCAGAGGCCCACTGAGTACACTGTAGATTTAGCTTAATCCTCACAAACCACGAGGAAAGGCTGGTGCTTTTCTTTGGAACTCTTGTGCAGTGTGTATTATGCTGTGTCCCATTTCTGTGATGTTTTAATTAAAAAGTACACACTGTGTGTGTGTGTGTGTGTGTGTGTGTGTGTGTGTGTGTGTGTGTGAATTGTGGGGCTTGAACTTTGGGCTTGGGCACTGTCCTTCAGCTCTTCAGCTCAAGGTGAGGCGCTCTATCACTTGAGCCACAGCACCACTTCTGGCTTTCTGGTGGTTTATTGGAGATAAGAGTCTTGTGGACTTTCCTCTCCAGGCTGGCTTTGAACTGTGATCCTCAGATCTTAGCCTCCTTAGTAGCTAGGATTTACAGGCATGAGCCACAGGTACCCAGCTCTATAAATTGTCATTAAGGATAACTTGGCCAGGCACTGGCTGCTCACACCTGTAATCCTAGGGGCTCAGGAGGCTAAGATCTGAGGATCATAGTTCAAAACCAGCCCAAACAGAAGTCTGTGAGACCCCTTGTCCCCAATTAACCACCAAAAATCTGAAGGTGGACTGTGGATCAGGTAGTAAAGTGCCAGCCTTGAGCAACAAAGCTATGGAAGAGCATTGAGACCCTGAGTTCAAGTCCCAGTACTGGCAAACACACACACTCACACGCACACACAAAACCACCACCACCACAAAACAAAACAAACAAAAAACATGGCATGGTATGGTTTTAACACGTAAAACAGAAAAATCTTGACAAAAATTGTGCCGGACGCTGACCTTAGATCTCTGGACACCGTTGTCTTCCAAAAATTGTCTACAATAATCGTAGATTCCTTTTACCACAGGTGAACCCCAGGCCGTTGGTGTAGTCCTTGCGTGGGTGTGGAAGTGGGGGAGAGGCTGTGGATCTGGGCACTGCCTCCGAAAGGAAGAGCTAACGTAACCCTGAGCCAGCGTCGTGGGGGTCACAGAAGACAGAGAAGGAGCTGGGAAAGAGCCCGTGAGGGCAGCAGCAGGAGGAGGCCTGGGGTGACCAGAGTCCGGGGTCATGGGAACTGGCAGAGAGTGTGGAGGGCGAGGCTAAACACGCAGGCCTCAGGGAAAGTCCTGCTCCCTCTGAGTTGTCGCGAGGTTACTTCTAAAGGGATGTAAAGGAGATGACCAGCCCACAGGGCCTGCGGTCAGCCAAAGGCCATCAGACAGGAAGCTTGGATTAAATGAGATGCTGCCTGGAGATTATGCTTCACAGCCCTGAAATGATATGCACTAGCCTTTTTCTTTCTTTCTTTACAGCGATGGGGATGGAACCCAGGGCCTTGTGGGTGCCAGACAGGTTGGGAACTTACTGATGACAAGACCTGGATCCCCCTAGGTAGCTTTAGCTTTAGAGAGTGTTGCTCCTGTCCTTTGGGCAAGGCCTTTTGCATTGAGACCTCTGCGGTGCTCACCGGTCCCCTTCCCCTGTCCTTTCCAGCCATCCCCTCTGCCACCATGAGGAACATCTTCAAGAGGAACCAGGAGCCCATGGTGGCTCCCGCCACCACCACGGCCACGATGCCAGTCGCACCCGCACCGGGACCTGCAGACAACTCCACGGAGAGCGGGGGTGCGGGGGAGAGCAAGGAGGACGTGTTCGCCCAGCTGAAGGAGAAGCTCTTCAATGAGATCAACAGGATCCCCTGTGAGGGGCCTTGGTGCAGGGAGGGGCACGGGCAGAGCCTGGGCTGGGGTGGGGGTCACACTGGCCTGAGCTCTTCCCTAATGCTTGTGTCTTAGTTTGGATCCTTTAGGGAAGGAGTGGACAAACAGGGCCAGAACAAACGAGGCAAAGTTATTTGTAGGGGTTGCACGCAAGGCCTTGCACTTGCTTGGTAGGCGCTCTGCCACTTGAGTCATACCTCCGGTCCCTTTGTGCTTTGGTTATTTTCTTTGTACAGACTTGCCAGGGCTGTGATCTGCCTGTTTGTGCTGCCCTGTGATTCTGGGGATGACAGGTGTGTGCCACTCTACCCAGCCGTTTGTTGAGATGGAGTTTCACAAACTTCTTTTTGACTCGGCTATCCTTGAGCCGTGATCTCCCAAATCTCTACCTCTCAAGTAGCTAGGTCTAGAAGATTGAACCTGCCTGGATGGGGTTACGTTTTTGTGCCTCAGTCTCCTGGGGTGGGGTGGGGGGAGTTGTTCTTTCAAAAAAAAAAAACTACCAAAAGATGAAAACAAAAGGTTATGAAATAGAAATAATTGTTCAAGTTTACAGTTACATTTCAAACCTAATTTGTCTTGGAATATAGAAAACAAAAGCCTGCTGCGCTTGGAATTCCTGGTAGGGGGCTGCCTATGGAGGAGACCCCAGGGGTCCGCTGATGGAAGGCAGCCACACTGAGGGGAGCAGGCGGAGGTGGAGGCTAGCGGGGAGCAGCCAACCTGGGTGGGGAGGGGGCTGGGAGCACTTGAATGACTCAGAGCCCAGCCCTCCGGGTGGATGAGACCTGAAGAAGCCTCTGTGTGGTTTGCCTCAAGACCAGGCTGGAGGCTGGGGATCAGGAACAAGGGGCTTTGGGGATGTACAAATGTGCTACGGACCATGGCATCTTAAGGATCTGCAAGGATCGAATTAGTCCAAAGTGACTCACACCTGAAATCCTAGCTACTTAGGAGGCTGAGATCCGAGGATCAGGGTTCGAAGATAGCCTGGGCCAGAAAGTCCATGAAACTCTTATCACCAATCAAAGACCCAAAAGCCAGGAGGAGAGAGGTGGCTGAAGTGGTAGCCTTGAGCTAAAAAGCTAAAATAGGAGAGTGCGCACGCGCACACACACACACACACACACACACACACACACACACACACACACACACACAGAGTCTAATAGATCCAAACAGGTATTCTTCTGTATAAACTCCTGGCTTGCACCTCTTAGTAGGCTAAGGAGACAGCAGGGTATTCAAGAAAAGCATCCATACCTTACAGGGTGCGTGATGCGTACTCAGAATCCTATGACCGCGGATTTGGATACTCATAGACAAGCAGTTAAGGAATGTGGCGCCGGGGCTGGGAGGGTGCACAGCCCTGACCCAGTTTTCCCCAGGCCGTGGGGTGGGGGCCCGGGGGGCGCAGGGTGCTGACCGTGGGGACCCTCTGTGTGGCAGTGCCTCCCTGGGCGCTCATCGCCATCGCCGTGGTCGCCGGCCTCCTGCTCCTCACCTGCTGCTTCTGCATCTGCAAGAAATGCTGCTGCAAGAAGAAGAAGAACAAGAAGGAGAAGGGCAAAGGCATGAAGAACGCCATGAACATGAAGGACATGAAAGGGGGTCAGGTAGGATGTGGCGTGGGCCTGGGCGGGAGGTCCAGCCCCACTTGCCTGATGCTGAGAGGGGCAGCAAAGGACTTCCTGGATGCTGCAGCCAAGCCTGCAGCTGCCCTTCCTTCAGAGTTGCTGGCCCCTCCTTCCCGGCTGCTCTGGGCCTCAGGCCCGTCAGCCAGTGGGCAGAGCACCATTTGTGTGTTGGCGTGAATGCTTCCTGATGAATTGTGGAAGGACGCGGTGCATTGAGTCCTAAGGATGCTGTTGGAGGGCAATGTTGGGCAGAGAGATGACCACTACCACTCCTGGGAAAGCACCATTGCGTATCCCTGAGATTTCCCTGGGGAATGAGACTGTAGGACCAGGGCATCTGGTAGGAGGGATGCAGCTGGCATCAGAGGGGACTCAGATGAGGCCGGAAGAAGGCTCTGAGGTGCCAGAGGGGCCCGGCAGAGCCTGTCACTTACCCTACGCTTGCTTATTGGCTCACGTCTTTTGGCGCTGGTCACCTTCAAGAGGTCTTGATATGCCAAAGGCATGCCTCAGCCATGCGCCCGCACATGCCACTCTTGTCGCATATAACAAAGGCTATGTAGGAGTGACAGGGAGCAATCTCAAGGAATCCTTATAGAGAATAGCAGGAAGGGGCTCATCTGAAGAAGTTGGTCAGGGATTGTGATAGCCTGTGAGTGTGTGTGTGCGCATATGTGTACATGTGTGTGCATGTGCGTGCAGTACACCTGTGCGTGCGTGTGCGTGGGTGTGTGTGTGTGTGAGTGTGACCTGGCGCTAGCTGGGCCTGATCTCACAGCCACATGGCTGTGACTTCAAGGATTGTTTTGAGCTGTAGGGTTTTCTTATATTTTTCTCTCTTCTTTGTCCACCTCTGGATCCACCCTGCTCTGGGCTGCCTGGACTGTACTACTGGTAAGTCTCGCCCAGGATGAGTGGGGTCTGCCACACCCAGGATGTGTGGGAGAGCACTGGGTGGGGACTTATGGGGGAAGTGGTACGCTGCCTCAAGTTGCTGCAGGGCATGAGGTATCTGGTACCTGGCCTTGTAACACTCTGCTCCAACCAAGACAGAGCACGGGTGGGGATCTGCCCGGGTGCTGAGGGCAGCAGAGCCCAGGGATGGGTTGTGTCTCCTCCTCATCTGCACACCTGGCTGGGAGTCAAGGTCTAGCTGTTGCATTGCCTTTGTGCTGAAGCAGACCTTGAGCTTGCTTCTTTCCTCCCCGCAGCCCCTCCAGGATGACGATGATGCAGAGACAGGCCTGACGGAGGGAGAAGGGGAAGGAGAAGAAGAGAAGGAGCCAGAGAACCTGGGCAAACTGCAGTTCTCCCTGGACTATGACTTCCAGGCCAACCAGGTATGTGTGGCTGTGCTGAGGGAACAGTGGCAGGGTGGGGGCTGGGGGGATTCTGCATTGGTGGGTGGGCATGGCTTCTCTGTATGACGTGGGGCAGGGTAGGAGCCACAGGACCGTATCCGCTCAGTCATTGGCTCTGGCCTGGCCCCCCACCTGCTGTGAACCCGCCCACTCCCGGCAGCCCCCTCTGGGCCGGGCATGGTGGGATCCAGGACTGGGGCCTGGAGCGGTCTGGAGACATGAGCCCCTCCCTCTCTCCACAGCTCACCGTGGGCGTCCTGCAGGCTGCAGAGCTCCCCGCCCTGGACATGGGGGGCACCTCGGACCCTTATGTCAAAGTCTTCCTCCTCCCAGACAAGAAGAAGAAGTACGAGACCAAAGTCCACCGCAAGACGCTGAACCCCGCCTTCAACGAGACCTTCACCTTCAAGGTGATGCGGCTGGAAGGGGACATTCTCCCTGTCCCCGAGTTCTGCAGCTTCCCCCTCCCCGCCCCCCCCCCCCCCCCGGTCCTTAGGCATGGCTGGGGCCTGGGGCTCGATGTGGGCATGTGTGTCAGGTCGCTCCACCCTCTGTGGAGGTGGACGGCGACCTCTCCCATCTCACTCTGCTTACCCGAATCTGTGCAGGCTTCTCAGGGACACTGAGCTGGATGGAGGAGAGGCCCCGGCTTAGGCTCCTGCCCACAGCACCCCTGAGAGGGGTGTGAATCACTCCGGTCCTTTCTGACCCAGCTTGTACCCTGCAGGTGCCATACCAGGAACTGGGGGGCAAAACCCTGGTGATGGCCATCTATGACTTTGACCGCTTCTCCAAGCACGACATTATTGGCGAAGTGAAGGTGCCCATGAACACCGTGGACCTCGGCCAGCCCATTGAGGAGTGGCGAGACCTGCAAGGCGGGGAGAAGGAGGAGGTGAGATCCCAGGAGGCGCGGCCCTGCGGGAGGCCCGGCCCCCCCGGGAGGCCTGGGTGCTGCCCTTGGGTCTATGACGGGAAGAGCGCGGGCTCCGGAGTCATCTCCACACTGCTGGCTGCTGACCCTGGCTCAGTCACTCAAACTCTCTTTAGATTCTTCTAACACATGGGAAAGTGCTTGCTGCTGTGTCTGGTGTTTGGTAGACACCAACTAAATAAGGTTCTGCTCTCGCCCAGTGCCAGTGACTCACAACTCCGTGCCTCAGTTTACCTACCTGGGTAAACTGGTGGTAAATATCTTTGATGCTAAAGGCTGCTTAGCTTGGGGGTTTGTCTTTCCAGCAACTGCTACAGTGTTGGTTCATCACTAGTTTTTTTTTTTGTGTGTGTGTGTGTGTGTGTGTGTGTGTGTGATTGGCTGGACTCTCAGAGCTATCCCTGAGCTGTGATGTTGGCAGATATCTTGGAGTTGGGATCCCTGACATCCTGCCCTCAGTGCCAGATTTCTGTGTGCCTTGGACGAATCCCCCTTCCGCCTGGGGCCTCAGTTTCTGCTTGGTTACAAAGAAACCTTGCCTTGTCTACACCAGAGAGTTGCAGTGACTAAAGAAAGAACGCTTTGAAAGGCCCCCGGCCAACTCACCCACAGTCTGGAGTGGGGAGTGGGCAGGAGGGAGCCACACGAGGTTGCTCTGGGCAGCTTTGTCTCCCCGGGCTCTTGGAAACCAACATTTGGTTTCATTCAGGTTCCTCATGTCCTTCCCACCCAACCTGGGCCTGGACTAGGGCTTGAGCAAACCCCATAACTGCTGGACCTGCCAGGTCTTGCTGCCACCTCCGCTATCGGCCTCCTCCAGCCGTGACTGGGAACTGCAGTGCGAGGCCTCAAGGTCAGGTGCTGCAGGACCTTTTCAACCACCAGAAGCGAGAGGGTTGGTGGCTGACATTAGGGGCTGGTCTTAGCAAGATGGGGTCAGCCATGCTTCAGAGACTGGGACGGCTGAGATGACCTGGGTCCCCCTTTTTCTCCCTGGTCAGCCAGAGAAGCTGGGAGACATCTGCACCTCCCTGCGCTACGTGCCCACGGCTGGCAAGCTCACTGTCTGCATACTGGAGGCCAAGAACCTGAAGAAGATGGACGTGGGTGGCCTTTCAGGTACTGCAGAGCATCTGACTGCCAGTAGGTGGCACCAGCGAGCCAGTCACTGAGCCCTGAGCCCTAGAGTGCACACACCCCGGCCAGGAGGAAAACTTCCCCCCAGAGACCTGCTGGGTCTGGCTTCTGAGCCCTTGATCCCTCAGCCCTGCTTTCTCCAGGGGTGCTTTGTTCCTACCCCGAGTTATCTTTCCAGTGCTTTCTTTGTGGCCCCCAAGGAGAGGATCAGATAGATACCATCCCCCAAATGAGTTCATAATGACTTTGGATCTCACTTCTCGTGGAAGTGTAAGACGTGGGCAGGGCTCAGGCCAGAGCGGCCCACGCTGCCTTCCCATCTCACTGGGAACATTTTTGTAAGAGGGGCTGTAGGTGCTGTGTCTTCCGTGGAAGGGGACTCCACGTGTGGGGGCCTCCTGTGTTTCGGATTTCCTGACATGAATGGGGCTGGCCCACAGCAGAGGGCGCTGGTGAGCGAAGCCTGCTGCATGCCGTCTGGGTCTTTTCAGGGAAACGGCTCTGGCCTCGTTACAGACCTAGTGTGTGATCTTGGGTCCATCGTTTCCCTTCTTTGACCCCAGTTTCTTTACTTTTCTTATCTTTTGGTGCTGGTCTTGGGGCTTGAACTCAGGGCCTGGGCACTGTCCCTGAGCTGCTTTTGCTCAAGCCTAGCACTCTACCACTTGAGCCACAAGGCCACTTCTGGCTTTTTCTGTGTATGTGGTACTGAGGAATCAAACCCAGGGCTTCATGCATGCTAGGCAAGCGCTCTACCACTAAGCCACAGTCCCAGCCTTGACCCCAGTTTCTCATCTGCAGATAGGACTGGGCTGGGCTGGGGTCAGCAGAGGTATGACCGGCCTAGCACAGGCATTACCTGCCAGTGCTCACACACTGTCTCACACAGGCCATTCTTAGATCCAACTTAGTGCTCTAGGGAGCCACGACTGACCCTCAGAGCTGGTCCTGGGGGTGAAGCCTTAGCTGCCATGTACTCCCCTCTGTGTCTAGTAGACTTCCTGTCCTGTGCCTGGGGCTTCCTAAGGGTCTGGCCTCGGAGTGGAGATTCAGGTCCCATGAGGCTCTGGGTGTGTGGGAGGCCAGGCAGGGGCTAAGGGGCTTCTGGGATGGGACTTTCTGTACACAGACCCCTACGTGAAGATCCACCTGATGCAGAATGGCAAGAGGCTCAAGAAGAAGAAGACGACGGTGAAAAAGAAGACCTTGAACCCCTACTTCAACGAGTCCTTCAGCTTTGAGATCCCCTTTGAGCAGATTCAGGTACCCAAGCTCTGCAGGCCTTAGGCCAAGTTCACAGGGGAGGGGAGCCGTACTGTACGCTCTTCAGAGGAGCCCAGATCATGAGGGAAGACTGGGTCCCATAATGCTTCACGGGGCCTGTTTCCCAGGACTCTTCTGAAGGGTCTGCCTTTTCTGAGAAGTTGGGAGTGACTTAGGAGAAAATGGCCTCCCTCCATCTCCCCCTCAGTCCTGCCTTGGCCATCCCTTGCCCATTTCCCCTGCTCCCTCGGTCTGCTCCCTTGCCTGCTTCTGAGCCCTTCTCTTCATTCCTGTCTTGTCCCTCAACAAATCCCACTGATCTCCTGGTTCTCACCTCTAAATAGCTCTCTAGTCCTGCACCACGTTCCCTCCCCCACTGTCTTGGTTTGGGTCCTTAACACCTTCCCAGACTTCCTAGCAACTGACTTCTTCCCCGTATCATGGCTCTTCCTCCTCCAGTGATGCTAACACCCCGATCCCAGCTTTCTCTCTCTCAAACAGAGATAATACTGTGACTTGAACTGAAGGTATTCTCACTTGGCTTTTTTCGCCACAGCTAGTACTCTATCACTTGAGCCATGCCTCCAGCCTGGCATTTTACTGGATAATTGGACATGGAGTCTCACAGAGTTCCTCAATGTTTGTCAGGCAAACATTGATCCTCTCAGTCTCAGCTTCCTGAGTAGCTAGGATTATAGTCATAAGCCACTCTTCTCAGATTTGCTACTCCTTTGGAAAGTCTTCAAGCCAGGTCTCTATAGATGGCTCACACCTATAATCTCAGCTATTTGGGAGGTAGAGTTTGAGAAGATGGAGGCTTGGAGTCAGTATGTGTGTCAGGGAGACCTCATCTCAACCAACAAGCTTGGGTGTGCTGGTGTGAGCTACATGAGATTCAGCTACATGGGAGGCGTTGGTAGGAAGATAGACATCCAAGCTGGCTTGGTCAAATACACAAAATCCACAGGGTGCTGTTGGCTCACGCCTGTAATCCTGGCCACTCAGGAGGCTGAGAGCTGAAAAGGAAAGAGCTGGGCAGGAAAGTCTGTGAGACATTGATCTCCAGAAAACCAAAAGTGAAGCTGGCTCAAAGGAGGTGGAGTGCTAGCCTTGAGCAGCAGAGCTCAGGGACAGCGCCCAGCCCTGAATTTAAACCCCATCACCCACAGAAACAAAAAAGCCCACAAACTCCACAGGATCCCACTTGGAAATAAAAAGCAAAAAGGACTGGAGGTATGGTGTAAGTGGTAGAGTAACTGCCTAACAAGTTAGGGCTGAGTTTAAATCCCAGTACCTTGCCCTAACAAAAACAAAGCAAAGCAAAAAAGAAGAACAACAAAAAAGAAAGCAAGAAAGAAAAGAAAAACTCTCCAGGAGCGGCTTACCCAAGGGTAAAATACAAACTCCTTCTCTGAGCCCAGCCCTCCTTAATCTTACTTCTACCATGACTTCTGCTTCTCCTCTCAGCCGCTCTGAAGTGCCAGTGTTTCTCTGTAGCCAATGTACTTGTGCCCCTACCCAGATTACTCCTCTCCCCTTCATGCCAGTACTGGGGCTTGCATGCAAAGTCTTGTGCACTTGTCTGGCTTTTTCTTTTCTTTTCTTTTTGCCAGTCCTGGGCTTGAACTCAGTGCCTGGGCACTGTTCCTGAGCCTCTTTGTGCTCAAGGCTAGTACTCTACCACTTGAGCCACAGCACCACTTCTGGTTTTCTGGTGGTTAATTGGAGATAGGAGTTTCATGGACTTTCCTGCCTGGGCTGGCTTTGAACAACAATCCTCAGATCTCAGCCTCCTGAGCAGCTAGGATTATAGGCATGAGCCACTGGTGCCCGGCTCTCACCGACTTTTCTGGCTTCAAACTGTGATCCTCAGATCTCAGCCTCCTGAGTTGCAAGGATCACAGGCGTGAGCCATTGGCCCAGGTTACTCTTTGCTCGTCTTCTTCCTTTTTCCTTCCTCCAAGAGAAATCCTCGGCCTCATGGCCTCCTTCAAACATCACCTTCCCCGAGTGGCTGCGCAGGGCTAACACCATGGCTTTGGGCACCGAGGGGTCACCTCCCTGGCATAACCTTCACCCCTTGGTATAGATTTTAACATGTGTCTGCTGACTTCATGGAGGTAAAGTTCATCTGCTTATGTCTCCCCCAAAGGCTTATACAGTGCCAGAGAACTACTGTGGGTAGACACAGGTTCCCTCCAAAAGGTGTGGCCTTCATCCTCACATAAATTCAGATCTTGTTAGATGGAAGCAAGAAGCCTTTCCTTTCCCCTCCCTTCTCCCCTTCCTTTCCCCCCTCTTTTCCCTCTCCTCCCTGTCCTGTCACTGGGAGTTCGGTTGATGGAGGAGGGAGCTTTGGTAAGGGAATCTCCGTGTTCCCCTCCCCAAAGCCTCCTTCCTTTGCTTTCCTCACAGAAAGTCCAGGTCGTGGTCACCGTGCTGGACTATGACAAGCTGGGCAAGAACGAAGCCATTGGCAAGATCTTTGTGGGAAGCAACGCCACGGGCACAGAGCTCCGGCACTGGTCTGACATGCTGGCCAACCCCCGGAGACCCATTGCCCAGTGGCACTCACTTAAGCCCGAGGAGGAAGTGGACGCACTGCTGGGCAAGAACAAGTAGGCAGCAGCCTGGGAGCTCACGCTTCACGGACACTGACAAGATCCAGAGCTATCAATACCTCAGTTACGCAACCTTAGAGGTGTTTGTTTTTTCTTTCTTTCTTTCTTCATTTGTTTGTGGTGTATCTGTTTTTCCTTCCTTTTTCTCTTTTTAAAGACCAACTTCCCTTTGATGGCTGCTGAGGAGAGTCCCCTGAGAGGTGAAAAGAGAAGCCTGGCTCTGTTCATCCTCCCTAGAGCTGCCCTTGCCGAGTGCTCTGTCAGTTTCCTCTCCCTCTTTTCAAAGCATCACTGAGGCCTCGCCTACAGCGAGGCCCTCTACTGGCAGAAAGTGGTAGCACTTCCTGTTTTCTTGCAGGTTCTGGACCAGCAACATGGTAGCACTTCCTTTTCCCAGACAGCAAAGGCAGCACAGTGGCCGGTGGCATATTACGTGTGTGTGCATGTTTCTGCATTCCTAGAATGAGCCATGGACAGTGAAGCTGTGTGGGAAAGATTTCAGGCACTAACTGGAGATCTGTCCATTAGGCTCAAAATCCTAGGCAAATGTCAGAAGTTCTCGTGGTCCTTGTGAGTGGCTGTTTGGGAGGCAGCAAGATGGAGGACTGGCTGTGTCCAGAACTAGGACCAAATCCCTGATATCATCATAGACTTCCTCCAATCAGTCTTGGTTTCCCCAGCGGTGGGGTTTCTGGGACATTTATGGAAATAAAGTACTCACTAGCATTGTCAGACTTTCACAGGGATGGCGAGTCCCAGGATCTTACCCTTGTTGACAACAAAGATCCAACTATGAAGAAACAGAAGTTCCCATTACCCAGAAAGACCAAAATTAAACTCCAGGTTCTTCACCTCATCCAGCGGGAAACACAGCAGCGCGCTCCCTCTCCAGAATTCACGCGATGCAGTCCATTTGCATTTATTCTTCATCAAGCTCTTGCTTCTGTTTCTCTGTTCATTTAAGTAGAACAACACTGTTGGAAGGCATGTCATCTGTGCAGAGCCAGAGAACTTTTAAAATGACGGATTAAGTCTTCTCAGTTCCTCTGAGGTCCAGATAAGAACAGTGTGAAAAAAAGGGAGGATGGCTAGATGGTAGAGATTCTCTGGGATAAAGGTAGATGGGAGCACTGAAATTCCCCTCAACTCCCATTTCTCGCTCTCTGGACCCTCTGCTGTCCATAAGCCCTCCTCTGTGGGCAGATGGATAGCTGGAGTACCCTAGGGAGACCTGTCATTCATTAGAGACTTATCTCTATGAATGCCAAGAAATGAAGGCCATTCATTCCAAATGGGTGGTAGAGGAGCTGTGCCAGGGTTTCTATCCCATGCTTGGTGTGTCCCATTCTCTATTTGCCTTTTGTCCCCAGCATTGATCTTTGAAAAAAAAAAAAAAAAGCCATATATATGTTAGTAAAAGTTTGCACTGAGTCCCCTTCCAAATGTTCAGCCTGGGCAAGAGAGTCAGGCCCCCATGTGGCCAGAGACCAACCCTACTTGTCTCCCTTCCTTGGGTATCTCTCTTCCGTCCTGGAAGCCCTCAGGCCACAGAAAACTCACAGCTTCTTTGGAAGCCTGGGAATCCCTCTCTTTGCCAGTTTTTTTTTTTTTTTAAAGGTAGTGCTTCCTGTCCCGCCCCACTTGGGCCTCTTTGGCTTCCTATAGGCATCCAGGATAGCTGGATGATGTTGGAGAGCGTCAGGACCTTGAGAACCTAGCATGTAGATAGGTACAGAGTGTCTTTTTATTTTAACGAAGGAGCAGGAATGACCTGGTTTTATTTTGCTTTAATTTTTGCTTAAACGGGAAATGAGAGGACCCCTCCACCAGAAACAAACTGAGAAGCAAGGCTTCCCATACCTCTTCCCCCCCCCCCCACACTTAATTTTGGTCAGTTGTGGGGCTTGAACTCAGGGCCTGAGTGTGCTATCCCTGAGCTCTTTTTGCTTAAGGCTAGCCTTCTACAACTTTGAGCCACAGCTCCACATCCAGTTGTCTGGTGTTTATCTGGAGATAAGTCTCATTGCCTTTCCTGCTTGGGCTGGCTTTGAGCAGTGATTCGCAGATCTCATCTTCTTGATAGTATTATAGGAGTGAGCCACCGGCACCTGGCTTATCACCTGTTTCTTTTGAGAGACCCTTCTTCCTGCTAGTGGTCCCTGGTTCATGAGAAGTTAGAGATTTTATACTGTATGTGTGTTTGTGGGAATATAGAAGATAGGACTCAGATAAGGATTATGGACTATAATCCTCAGGGCCAGCGTAATGGTCGTAGTAAAGTTATGGGACAGTACGGTGCATTCAGAAACTAGCTGGCTGAGAGGTACCGAGTCCTGGGATGGCTTCAGATACCATTGAGCTCTTCCCTGGACTGTGGTTTTTGGTACTTTCTCAGGGTCCCTTCCCTATCTACATCTCTACAAATCTCATGAATGGAAACTCTCCTCTATGTCTCCTCTCTTCTCCTCTACCTTCATTCTTCTCCCTTTTCCCACCCCACTTTCTAGTACCTGTGATTCTTCCCAGACATCTCCTTTAGCCCTTCCGGAATCCAGTATTGGCTCTGCCCCTTGCAGAGACAGAAGGGGAACTGTAGGCAGCTCTGTGGCTTGGGCCTGGATTTTATTACTCTGGGCGCACCTCTGATGGGGGCCTGCAGGGGGAAGTCATGTTGTTAAGGTTAACTTCTGGCACCGGGTTGCAATCAGTTTCTTCCCAGGCTGGTCCTGCTAAGCCAGACACCCAAGCAGGTTGCACCTGCAGGGGGAACACGCTGAAGTTCTAAGTGTTCTCTGCCTGAGAAGAGGATGTAGCCCAAACCACAGAGCATCATTTCAAACCCTCAGTGCTGTGTGGGTTTGTTTCTGGGGAAGTCAGAACCCTTGGGGGCGTTAGTAGGATAGTTGAGTGTCTGGCTAGTGCGGAGTTCTGGGTGCCTCTGGGGCTGTTTTCATCCCAAAGTCTGTTCTGAAGAGAAGGAAGCACTTAGTAGAGTTTTTATTTTTTTCCTTTTAAGAGAGGGGCTGAGGCCATAAAAACCTAAACCCAATCCTGCTCAGAAAGTGAGGACGAGGCAGGAAGCCTGCTTTCTCCCTGAACAATCGTTCTGGGGAAGTCTTTCTGTCCGTGTTACAGCGTTTCAGGCTGGAAGCAGAGGTGGAGGCCGGGGGAAGGCCCGATGGTGCAGCCTCGGGCGCTGGGGGAGGGGAAGAGTAGAGCTCCCTGGCTGGAGGAAGTGGCAGCAGGGATTCCGCACGGCACGGCTGGAGGCCCTGGGGTCTTTTCTTTTCCCAGGAAACCATATACAACTATGTCTGTAGAATCAGTGTGGGATGAGTTTTGCAGTTCCAAGGCTTCAGAGCGAGGGAAGATAAGGTGTCTCTTGCTGCCACTGTCCTGGGGGTGGGTGGGTGTAAAACCAGCTCTCTTCTAAAACTTCCTCCAGTGGTAGGGTGTGTGGGGGTGAGTGGTTCTAGCAGAGGGGGAAAGGAGCAATTCCTGTTCTTGAAGGTCGGACCTCACTGGTTGTTGAGACCTGTGGGTCCTAGGTCTCACTCAACCTTGAATAGAGAAGCCTTTCCCTGAAAATGTCTCCTCTGCTCAAAGGGAAGGAGAGAACCAACCAGGAGCTGCCCTTCCATCCCCTGCCTTCTTCTCTGTCTTCTCTGCTGGCCATGGCTGTGGCTCATAGAGAGGCTCCTTTGTGCTGGTCCTGGTGACCCAGAGCCCCATGGTGATCGCCAAATTTGGCAAACAATACAGGATGCCCAGTTAAATTTGAACTTCAGATAAACAGTAATTTTTACATTTAAATGAGTCTTAGGCAATGTGGGATATCCTAGACTACAGGGTGACTCTTGGTTTAATCTGAAATTCACATTTAGATGACCATCCTGTGCAGCAACCCTACCCTATGACCATGACCCCCGCTCCCCCTCCGTCCCGGGGGGCCAGAGATTGGTGACCATGGATTTGACTTAATGTTTGTTGAATCTTTTCTTTTGAACTGCAATATTGAGAAGGGGACACTGTGACTTGAAGATACATGAATCTTTATTTTTGAAGTGACAAGAACCTTCTGAAGCCATTTGAGCCCCATCTGACCCTCTCCATGTGTGTTTAGTTATATATAAAAGATGATAATTATCTATAAACATATGAACAGAATCTTGTTTAATCAAGATGCATGTCTATAACTTTCTGTAAATAGTCGCATGGCCATGCTGAGAGTCCCCTTATCTCCCCCCACCCCCCCAACCATTTTACACAACTGGTTGAGGCTGCTCCTTTTGATTTGATGTTATATAAAGTCTTTGTCTTTCAGTCCTCCCCACCCCCATGGGGAATCCCCGCAATGGGAGCCATTGGTAAGGGAGCAGGTTTCTGGCCTGGGACCAGCCCTGCCCAAGGAAGATGCTGGAGGCCACTGAAGGCCCACCTGCGGCTCATCTGTCTGCAGGGCTACCTTTGGGCCACAACAGTGTCCAGCTGGTGTCTGGTGTCCCGTTGCGTCTGTGTCTGTGTCTGTGTATGGTGTGGTTCCCCCTCCCACTGTCTGAATTAACTGAAAAGCCATAAAGGGGGTCTCCTGCTGGAGACTGCCCTAGGCTCCTCCCAGGAGCCCCTGGTGTCCCTTCGACTGGCTCCCTGCGGAACACTTGTGAAGGGCTCACCTGTTGTCACCCCTCACCCCCTGATCTTTCAGCCCCATTTCGTGAGGACAGATGGTGTCCAGGGCTTCTGGTGGGGCCTCGGGAGATGTCCCTGTTGACTTCCTCGGCCTGGGTGTCATGGTTCAATGCCATCTCTGTCCTGGGTGTGGATGGGGGCAGTGGTGGGGACTCCATAGCTCTGGAACTATCCCAAGGAAAATATCCTGAAAAGGCAATGGGGATTTTCAGGAGCAGTGACAGCTCAATGTGGGGCCAAGTTCTCGATGACCACCGGGGCTGAGGTTTCGGCGCCCATGGTTGGCAATAGGAGGGGGTTTTCTGTGGGGGAAAAGCCCAGGGGCCACAGAGGATGAAGCTCCCCACCCATGCTTTCCCCTGAAGTCTGAGAGCTCCCCTCCAACCCCTGCCCCGGAGAGCGAGGAGGCTGAGGCAGTGGTGGAAAGGTGCAGTTGAGAGGGATGGCTTAGAGTGGACATGCATGGGGCTCGGACCAGCAACTTCAGCAGGTGCCAAGTAGTAGGTGAGTAGAGAGAACTAGAACCTTCTAAGGTCTCAGGTTATCATGTTGAAAGGCCCCCAGCCTGCAGACCGGGGCCCCCAGAAGCCTCCCCTAGGGCGGTAATGCATGTGGATCATGCGGGAGGCCTCAGGCAGGAGAGAACTTTCATGGTTGCGCCCACAGGACCTGTGGCCGGGGACAAAAAGAATGGGGCAAGTGGAGGGGAACCATTCCAGAGCATGCTGCGATTCACTCTCCAGACTCCCACACTCGCCACAGATCCAGCAACTGAGACAAGAGGGTGGGCGTCTGCTGAGGTGGTGGGCGTGGTGAATGTGGGCATGGGGGCTTCTCCTCTGCCTTCTTTAGCAATCAGGACTTTGCGGGGGGGGGGGGGGGAGGGTCTTCCTTAGAGAAGCCGACCATTCTGCCCTGACTCCTACTCATCTGAGGACTTGATTTGCCGCTTTCTGAAAATCCTGGGCCAGATACCTTCCAAACTCAGGCTGGGACAGAGCCTGAGCTGTCCCAAGTCAGCCCTGGGATGTTGTTGGCCCCACCAGGAGCCCCCTGCCTTCACAGAAGGACACGCGTGTAGCCCCCCCCCCTTTGCTTGGCAATGCTCTTCACCCCTTACGTGGACTCTGTTGTTCTTGTCTGATCTCTTGTCAAACTGTTATTTTGTAATGAGCTGCGTCTCCTTATTAAAGAAACAGCTGAAAGAACCCCGGGGGTGGGGGGTGTCTCTAGTTGTTTTTACTGCGCTGTGGTGCGGGTGGGGGAGGCAGCTGTGCGAGGGTCAGCTGGCGCAGGAGGGTGCCAGGCTGGCTGTGAGGCTCTGAACTCGTCTCATCTCCCCTCGGGGCACAGCACCTTACAAGATGCATGCCGCTGCCAATGGCCTTCGTGCAAGACACTGTCTGCTGGGAGGCTGTAGGGGTCAATGACAACCTCGAATCCCTTCCCGGAGATTCCTGGGCTTAGGGACAGCCACAGTCAGCCCGAAAGGGGAGGCTGGCCCTAGGGTAAGCTGGAATCATCCCATTTCAGATATCCCAAAGGTCACTGTCTTAGGAAGCAAGATCTTAGGGATCAAAGACAGCTTAGAAAAGTTTAAAGAGAGGGACAGAGTTCCCTTGACCAAGGGGTTAAAGTCCCTTCCAGTCTCCACCGCCACCGCCTTCTCACGGTGAGACAGCACACAGGCCTGGCATTTTGTCAGACTGTCACCACATGACACTTGTCTAAGAGCATCACCAGTGAGAGCTGTGCTCCCTGTCAGCCCCGGTGCTCAAGGGGCAGCGTGGATGAGGCAGGCAGGGCTGTGTGCACGAGTGGACAACTGTCCTCGCTTGCTACTCCAGTCCTGGAGATGAGCAGGGGGTGGCCTGGGTGCACAGGCTGAGGCTGTGGGCTCATTCTGTAGTAGGGGCTCTGCCCTTCCTGGGGGGCTGGCCCACATGCCTGCTAGGTGACCATCTGTAGACCTCACCCCATCCAGTGGGGGATGGAGGTGACATGTTTCCGAGGGGCCCTGCATCAGACCTGCATCTCTGCCTTAGCTCTGGGGCCTGGAAACAGGTCTGAACTCTTCAACCATGACATCATGTGTTTGTTCTGCTGCTGCTTGGGCTCTGAGCAGCTGGGTGACAGCAGGGGAAAAGAATCTTCCCTCCCTGACCTCCCTCCCCGTCAGTGACCAGGGATTTCCGCCGGGCAGTGCCAGGACAGGACTTGCTGTGTGGAGAATCCAGACCTGAACCCGGGCTGCCTGAGTTGAGCCCTGGCCGCTCACCTGCAGGACCTGCCAAGTGCCCGCGTGGCACCTCCTTGGGCTGGCTCCTTCCGTGGAATGTGGCGTTAACCCCTTATCACCAAGTTGGCTGCAGTTGTAGTTTGGAACTAGGATGTGCTTTTGGATATCCTGAGTCAAATAATGACCCAGTTACCGCTCTGCATTCTGCAGAGGAAGGAGGGCTGTGTTCACCTCCGGACCCCGATTCACCTTACCTACCGAGGGTGTTCAGAGATGGGCTTGTTACCCAGCCTTTGTAGAAACGGCCATATTCTCAGCCACTGAGAACCCTCAATTCTTACCATCCTGTCTACTTAGGAACTCCTCAGTGCTCTCAGAGCCTTGTCTGAGTTGCAGGAGGCTGATGGGGAAAGGCCCATGGAGCCTTGACAGATGTGAAATTATCAATCCAATTGCACAAAGTTAAAACACGGTTTATTTACTCATTTATAAATACGGTTGTGTTTACGGGCATCAAATAGATGTGAATACTATTTCCAAACTTCCAAACACAGAATACTTAATACTACATAATAACAACCAGTAAAACAAAAAGAACCATCCATCTTAGGGTTGAAAGGCCACTCAAAATTGCATAAAAATACATTCATTTCACAAAGCAAGTCTGGCTTCCCTTGCAGGGTGCGATCCCCATCCCCCAGGTGTATTTACAATGGTCTGAAGTTCATCAATACAACTCAGCTGAAAAATAGTTACACTGGTGCTTTAAACATGATGGAAGGTGAAGGGTGAAGGGCAGAGAGAAAAGACAAAATGCTGCCACGAAGTGAGAGGCGAAGAGACACAGGGTGGCTCTTCCATCTTCCTTTCACTGTCTGTCCAAGGTCAGGGCAAAGGAAGCATGAAAGGAAGAAAACCCTAATACCAAAGCCTAATCTGAGCCATTCCACTGCAAATAGATCACATCTCCCTGAAGAAGGATGCAAACGTGAAACATATTCCTCCTCTTTCAGGGAAATCATGGCTCTCCCTGAGGTACCAGCCTGGTGGCAGCCGGTTCAAGGGTTCAAGAACTGCTCGTTAGTAAAGGGGCTGGGTTGGATGGCTAAAACCTCCCCAAACCCCTCCACCCTGCAGCCTGCCTCCTGGTTTCCTTCACCTCCAGCCACTCGTTAGTGGCCCCCTAATTTGGAGGACATGCTGAAATGGGTCTGAGGTCTTGGGAGAGTAGGTGTGAGGAAGGCAGGGGCAGGTACACTCCTGAGAGTCAAGCTGGCGCAGCCCCGAGGTTCCTTGGTCAGCGTCTATGCTCTCACCCCAGCTCTGGGTTTGAGAGTACACCAGGGCTCTGACTAGGCTCCTCAGTGAGCCCTTCTGGACCCTTCTCTGCCAAGCAGGAAGGGGTTGCAGCCTCACTAGATCAGCATACTTATCTAGTGTGTGCTGAGCACACTTTGCTCTTAAGCTGGAACTAGTAACATCTTTAAAGACAAAAGACAGAATGACTCCAACATGGCCACCTGTGGTCTCTTTGGCCAAGTTATGGAGGACTCATCTAGGCCTACAAAGCTTCTGAGGCCATTGGCATATCCAGGGAGCTTTGAAACTGGAAGAGACTGTGTGTGTGTGTGTGTGTGTGTGTGTGTGTTGGTAGGGGGTAGGGGGCCATTGGCACATCCAGGGAGCTTTGAAACTGGAAGAGACTCTGTGTGTGTGTGTGTGTGTGTGTGTGTGTGTGTTGGTAGGGGGTAGGGGGCCATTGGCACATCCAGGGAGCTTTGAAACTGGAAGAGACTCTGTGTGTGTGTGTGTGTGTGTGTGTGTGTGTGTGTGTGTGTGTGTGTGTGTGTGTGTTGGTAGGGGGTGGGCCAAGATTGGTATATGACACTCCTCCAGGAATCTTGGCTGACTGAGCATTGTCAGGTCCATGTGAGGAAGCAAGGCATAAAGAATGTGGAGAGGGATGAGGGGAAGAGGAGGAGGGAAGGCATGCTTATTTTGGATGAACATAAGAGCATCCTGATGTCACCTAAGGGGCCACCCAAGTAAAATTTTATGGGAAGCATTAGGGGAACGTTTGGAGGAGAAATAACAAAGTGTCACTGGAAGATTCACAGTCCCAAATGATAAGCAGATGAGTAGGGGAACGGCTCAGAAAGAAGTCTTTTGGGGAATTGAAAGGGCGGGAGTAGGAGGCAAAAGATAGAAATTCATAGAATACTACACTTGGATAAAATTGGTTTCTGAGCTCTCATTTCTCATCAAGTAAGAATATGTCAGACTTCATTTTGAAAGCTGCAGGCTAGCAAGTGTGCATGTGTATTCACGCAGGATAAGAGAGCCTCAAGTTGTCAAGCTGCTTTAGGTAAGGCCCAAACATGCATGTGCCATGGACTTGAGACTCACCTATTTCTCCTCTACTCTTCTTCCCAAGAAGGCTCCTGGAATATGGTTACAAGACACACCTTACGCCAGCTGTGACCCTCAACCACAGCTCTTAAGGAGACATGGACGTGAACGCTGGCTAGTCGAGAGTCTGCTTGTTTTTCCTCAGAGGCCATCCTATTCCTCAGCTATGACAATGGCAGTTCTAGAGATGTAATGAAGTTGATCTATTTTTCCAATCTAATCAGAACACAAGCAATCCATAGCTCTCCCCGATAGGGTCTGCTGCTCTGAAACAGTGTCAATAGCTATTAACGAAGCTGATAAAATCTCTGCTCAGCTGCAGGCTGAGGGATGCAGTCACCAGTGAAACAGAACTGCCTTCCTTCCTGCCAGTGCTCATGACCTCCATCCCACTCCACGTTCAAAGTCCTGGCCACCTTCCTTTTTCCTACCAGAGAATGGAGGCCACCTTCCCTACCAGGGTCTCGGCTCTTATACTGCATGCAAACTGGGACCTGCATAAGTCTTAAGAGTCCAGTACTGTTCCACGCACTGTGTCCATGTGCATTGTAAACACTTTCTACTTTAGTAAGCTCCTCTGCAAACTTGCTTTAAAGGAAAGACCATGGTGAACTGCACCAGGAACTTCTGAGAGCCTACATTTCGGGGAAAGAGCTCAGTGGGAGTACAGGTGGAAGTTTTTATGGAGGAAAATTCTCCTGCTATTGCAAAGGCAGAATTAAGAGTAGGGACCAGCTGGTGCTAAGCAGAAATGCAATCAAATCTGCTGTTTGGGTACTGAGAGCCAGTGTAGATCACATCTCAGAGAGCTGGGCAGGGGTGGTGAGGACACCTATGAAAGAGCAGATCTATTTCCTAGTAAAACAATTTGTTCAAAGGCTGCTTGCAACAAATTGCTTTCTCTCCATTTCCCTATGAGCTCCAATTTCCATCTCTGCAGGTTTTAATATTCTTACCAAACCTTTAGGAGGAAAGCAATTGCAACACCATTCAATTACCCTCACTTTCTAACAAGGACCAGTAGTCAACCTTGACATGTCGATGTTAAACAGTATGAATCTGGAAAAAAGTCACAATTGTGGCCTTGAAGTTTTGAAATTAAAAGAAGGAAGTGCTGAAGCAGAAATTCCAAGTTTAAGAATTGTTCTGATCTTCCTAAGGCTGAGTAAATCACAGAATGTTTAACACAAAAGGGACTTTACATGGTGCCTGAGGACACGTGGTCACACGGAGAACTGGCTCCCCAACCCACATGTACAGACGGGAAGCCTTTCAGTACTTACGCTGCCCTCAACACAATCTTGCTTATGGGCCCGGGGAACCCACATCCTTTACGGTGTCTGTGAGTGACCTGCCATTAAGTCAGAATGGTGACCAAGATTTGCAGCTATCACTGGGCCTAGATTTGGGCGGGAGAATCTCTGACTAGCAACTTTGTGGGAATATGTGGCAGAGCCCCGTGACTCCTGGTGGTACTGGGGGAGGAGGGGGAATGACACCAGGGCCTGCAGCACTACCTCACTGCTTGGCTGCAGTAGAGCCAGTGGTTCATCTGGTGACCTAGGCATTCCCTGCCTTACTGCCTAGCTGCACAATCCTGTAGACTTTTCCATTTAAAGTACAAAGTAGCTGGCAACACTTTAGTCTTCTCTTGATCAGGCTTTTGCTCATCTCAGCTCCCCCCCCCCTTTTTTTTTTTTGCCAGTCTTGGGGCTTGAATTCAGGGCCTGGACTCTGTCCCTAAGCCTCTCTATGCTCAAGGCTAGTGCTCTATTACTTCAGCCACAGCACTACTTTTGTCTTTTTCTGTTTATGTGGTACTGAGGAATTGAACCCAGGGCTTCATGCATGCTAGGCAGGTACTCTACCAATAAGCCACCTTCCCAGCACTGGGGCCCACCTCTTAACGAGGGCTAACACTGTCAGGACCTTCTGCTCAGTGGTCTGGACGAGACACTGGTCAGAAATCCAGAGCCTAGTGTGGCTGTGCCCGGCTGTGTGAGTGTCTTCTCTCATCCCTGGCTCTATAATATCTCCTAGTAGAAAAACAGCTAGTAGTTTACTCAGCCTTTTATGGGATTTATGAACTAGTAAGTGGGACTTTAGCCTCCTCACTTCTTGATGGGATTGTAAAATAAGCTTTGTTTTGTTAGGGAGAATAGGTTCAGAGAAATGTGCAATACACCGGTGGTCTTGGCAAACAACAAATGCATCTAGGTCTCCTTAAACAGGGCAAGGGCTGGCAGAGAATCAGGGCAAGCCCAGAAGAGAAGCAAACACATCCCACAGTTGGGTAAAGGCAGGAAGGTTCCAGAAATTACGAATTAAATGGGCCTAGAAAAGAAACAAATTCATTGACTAGGTCCTAAGTCATGTCTGGTCTTCAGATTTTTGGAGGCAACACCCTGAGACATGCATAGCCCTCACAGAAGCTGGGCTGGGCTGGGCTGGGGGTCAGCACACCCTGGAGGGGTCTGAAAAGGACCAGCAGCTCCTGAAAGCCAAGCAGGCAAACTCCAGCCAGAGAATGTCTGGAGTGGCCCAGTCATTGTTCCCAAAGGTATGGCCTGCTAGTTGAAAAATCTCAAATCAAGGAGAACAGAGGGCGTTCATTCCCTTCTCTAGTTTCCTGTAACGTCTCTACCAAGACAGGCCTGAGACCTGCCTTGCTGTGCTAGGGGGTGCTTGTGAGTACCACGCCAGCAGTGAAGAGGGCAGTCGTGGCTACTGGGAGGACCCACAATATGACACTGGCCAAGAAGGAAAAAAGGTGTGGCACTGCCAATACCATGAGAAAACAGCTGGCTACCAGAAGGCCGATAACCACTCCCTCATAGGTCTGCCAGCCAATATAACTCTGAAGAAATGGTATGTTGTTCTCTGGAAGAGACCAGGATTCACAAGTTTCTTTGTTTTTTTTTTAAATAAAAGGACTGACTTAAGAGAAAGCACCTGAAACCTAGGGTGGTTTGTGCTTTCATGAGTTCTTGGCTACAGAGTACGGTGTCATTACGGGAGGAAAACTCCCTGGCAAGAAGCATCTATAACACGCAAGGGTGTGTGGAGCAACAAGCAGAGCAGAGGCCAGCCTGGGTTCTAAGAGCGCCCCCCACTCTGGGGAAGGCTCAGGGCCTCAGGGAACTCCGTCACTCCTCCATCTGGCCTGCAGGGAATGAGGGTGGCTCGAAATGTTTTCCTAGTAATCTAAGTTTCAGGTCCTGAGAAAGAGGCAGCAATCCCTTCTTCCTCCATGCCCAAGATGGACCAAAAGAATCACTTAGCCAAGGCCTTGTTGACTTCCTTTCCTAGAACGAAGAAAATTATTATAGTGGAAGAAATAGAGCTGTTCGTTCTCGCTCAGCATTCCGTGAGAACCAAGCTTGCAGTGAATGCCCCCTAATAATTCAAAGTCCCAAGGGAGAAGTAGCTTCTCTTGAAAAAAATGGGTGACTACAGAAGAGAGATTGCACACTCTCGTAGGGTCTTGTCAGAGGTGACAGGGCTTCTATTCTGGAACTGGGATCTTGAATTACAGCTGCTGCTTTAAGAGCATGGCCATCGATAAGGAAATTGCATTTTCAGAAAGAAGCTAGCAGAGGTAGTATATGTTAAGAGAACAGACCACTATCCACACTGAGCATCACCAGCAATCTCAAATGAGGCTTTAAGTGACCTGTACACTCAAGATGAACCAAGGGATAAAACTATAAGAAGCAAATACTATCATTGAGAACTAATGGCTTAATTGTGTTGGAATTATGGAGCGCTCTGTCTATATTGGGGCATGATATTCTCAAAGGCTGTTTTTGTCTGCAGGACAAAGATACATTAGACACAAATAGTTTGTCATGAGGACTGGGGGCATGGCTCAAGTGGTAGAGCACTTGTCTCATGAAGCTGAGTTCAACCTGCCAACACTCTCCGGTTATGAGAACTGTCCAACTTTCAGATAATAAATACATACCCACCCAAACCACCAGAGGTTACTTGACCATGGGTGGAATATATGGTAGCAGGGGCAGTCCCTGTGGAACAACCGAAAGCCAGGCCAAATGACCTCTGGGCCTTGTCTCTCTAAAATTCCGCGACTCTCATCATGGGTTGGAAGTACCACATCTCTTTAAACCTCTATTTAGCAGTCATTTGTCCTGTTGGCTTCCAAGAAAGCAAATGACTCTTCCCTAAATCCCATCATCAGAAACAATCAAGCTTACCGTCATTCTCACAGCACAGCTATAGTGCTGCAGTGACCACAGACACACTGCTTTCACCACCTATGTCTTTCTACGCTGCTTCCACTCCCCAGGCCAGCTTCCAACAATTTGCCTTCCCATTCCTCAGGCCTTCTTGCAATGACTTCATTCCTCATTAATAGGTGTTAGAGCAGTCAGGAGCATGAAGAAGGGAGACGAAGCAGCCTAGAGTTTTCAGAGGCTAGATTTTCTAATACAGAAAATCATTTTGCTGGGGAAGACAAATGGGAGATGTGAACAATGGTTCTAGCTTTTCAGGGAAAAGGTCTAGCTTTTCAGGGAAAAGGGGTTATGATGCTGTCACCAAGTTACCAGGATGATGATAGTGATGGTTTTCTGGTCTCCAGAGTAATGATGTACTATAATGTTCAAAGACGACTGTCAGGTATTCTGTTCCAGCTTTTATACCATCAGTGGAGGAGGCAAGAGGAAGGGAGAATAAAACAGAAAGTACAGGAATAAGTGAGGTCAGGGCTATCTGAGCTTTGGAGAAAGGGAGGAGTAAGGGTTAAAACTAGTCAGGGATGTTGGTTATGGATAGAAAAATCTAAAAATAAGTCAGTTTCTGAAGTGAAGCATAATAAAGAACCTTGAGGCAGTCATGGCCACCTAAGACCCTAGGAAATACAGCTGCAGAGGCAATTCTGCAGTTCCTTCCACATCCTCCCCTTTCTCTTGGCATCCTACGCAGGGTCCTGGACTGGCTACCATAAGACTCACCTACACCAGAGGGCACTGTAAAGGTCAGCGTAAAGACTGTGGGTACAAAGCCTTATGTGTTTGGACCAAATCCAACGTAGATAAAGCAGCAGTGCGGCAAAAAGTTGGGGTCCACAGCTGAGCTCGGTTTACTCCACAAGGCCTTCTCCAGAAGGCTTGAAGGATCACAATCATGCTTCAATTAAAACTGTCATAAAATCTGGGGTGGGGGGCGTGGAGGGCATGGAAAATCAGGAGTGCAGAGAAAAATGTACAGTGCAGAGGTGACTGAAGAGTTAAAAAAGAAAAGTCCTTCCACCCAAACGTTCACTTCTTTTGGCTGGAAAGCCATGGCTGGAAAAGAGGGTGTGAGGCTGCAAATGCTCTCCCTCTCCTCCAAAGCCTGGAGCCTAATCTATTTGGACAGTTTGCTGATGACTCTGATGAGGGCACCATTTTCATCTTTCAGCCTCTGGTTGTCAGATTTCAGTTCTGTTAACACCTGTGGTGAGAGAGAGAAAGGCATGTTAGAGCCTGGCATGACCACCTCTCCTGACGGGGCAGGTGAGCGGGGCCTCCTGAGGCAGCATGGGTGATGAAGTGTCACCACCTTTCTCTCAGGACAAAATTCCCTTGAACCTTACTGACTAAACTGGTAACGCTGACATTTAGAGGAGCCACAACCCTTCATCTTTTGAGCCAGTACACACATAGTAGTAATACAATATTTCTTTCTATGTTCCATGCTGCACATTCTTCTATTCTATCGAGCCAGGAGTTGTTTCAGATTGTTCCTACCCCTTGAATGCGCCGCTAGCCTACAGAAACTGAGATGACTGCCAAAGTTGTCTGGTGAGGACATGGGGAAGGAATTCAGAGCGGAGGTCACTGTTTTATACTCATGAATAACAAAATGCAAGCTGAGGGGCAGAACTTGATTTAAGAATCCTCCTCCTGAAGCCTTCAGTGAACAGAATCCATCCAAATTCTCATCCATCATTTTACACACACACAAATCTACGTTCAAATTAAAACCCAGTGAACTGCTGGCAGCTCATTCCAATAATCTCTGAAGACTGAGATCTGAGAATCAACACCAAGATGCTTATTAATCAGCAAAACTTAGAATTGGAGGTGTGGCTCAAGTGGTAGAGCACCAACGGTGAGAAAAAGCCCAGAGAGGCGCTAGGAAGGTGGCTTAGTGGTAGGGTGCTTACTTACCTACTATGCATCAAACCCTAGGTTCGATTCCTTAGTACCACATAAACAGAAAAAGCTGGAAGTGGTGCTGTGGCTCAAGTGGTAAGAGTACTAGCAAAGAGAAGCTCAGGGACAGTGCCCCGGCCCTAAGTTCAAGCCCCAGGACTCGCAAAAAAAAGAGGAAAAACCTAGGTGAAAGTGTGAGGTCCTGAGTGTGTGTGTGTGTGTATGCACAGTTATAGAGCTGCAAGACAAAGGAAATACTAGGTATATATTTAATTTCCCCTTTGTTACCTAGAGATACAAGAGGCTGGGCACCAGTGACTCACACCTGTAATCCTAGCTACTCAGGAGGTTGAGATCCAGGATTGCAGTTCAAGTCTAGGCAGAAAAGTCTGTAATGATCTATCTTCAATTAACCAGCAAAAAAGCAGGACTGGAAGCACGGCTCACATGGTAGAGAACCAGCCTAGCAAGTTTGAGGCCCTGAGTTTAAGACCTAGTTACTCCTTAACTCCTTCCCCCCCACCCCCACTACACTACAAAAGGGCCTTATAAGCCCTCTAAAGTTTTAGGGAATAGTGTGACAATTCCAGGAAATAGATATTTATGGAAGGAGGGGCCGGAGTTCTGCCACCTTGGAACAGGACACATTATGTTGTCCAACTTGTGGGACAGAAAAAGCAAGCTTCGGCTTAGAGATCCCAGTCTTCATTATGTGATCGGGTAGTCGGCAAGTATGTTATACATCTGCAATGGGCTGCTGATAAGGACCCGGTAGGATTTAGGTTAGAGGTTAAGTATATCTTCACTATGAAGGCTCCAGAAATCTTTATCTTCATCTACTCAGTGCAGCTGTCCTCTTACTGACTGGTTACCCACACCTACAAGACCCCTGTGGCAGGCAAGACCCTCAGTCATTAGGAAGCCTGTTTAGTTTTAGCTTTTGGCTCTACTATTTGACCACTTAGAGGCTCTAACTGTTCTTTAAGGACTATTACCTTTGTTTCCTCAGTCTTGCAAGCACGATGCAGATTAATCAAATGTGTGTGTGCAGTTATGCATGACAGATGCATAGAGAATTTGCATTAAGGGGAACAAAGGGAAAACACTATGAGTATAACAATGCAGGAGACACTCACTAGTCTCAGGAACCCAAACAGCTGCCATCCATATTTCCATAAACTGAGCCAAGTCTTCCATAACTAGGTCAAGGCACCCAGCTACTTTAGTGGCAAAGCTGTGTCCAATTCCAAAGATCTGTCCTTTATCATAGATGGTGTAAGGTCTGCCCTGGGCTATGCGGGCCTTGTACAGATACCTCCCTAACTCTTGCATAAGTTTCCACCCAGTATCTGTGTTACCTAGGTAACTGGCACATCTGGAAGTCGTCTCCCCACCACCCCACCCCATCCAGTGTGGCCACACCTTTCCCCCACCCGGCCAAACCTCTTCCTGTCCATGGCCTAGATAAGTCCTGGCCTGGGAGTGGGTGGCCTCTTTTGGCCATGCCTCTCCATGCACAGTGGGGCGGAGGTGGGGGAGGAGTGGGGGGCAGCAGTTCAGTAAATAAACTTATTTTCCTGCCTGCATACCACATGATGTTCTCTTCTCTTCACCGGCTACCTAATGAACCTACCTATTTAGTATAACTTACAGATGGGAGTGAAGATAGAAAACCAAAGACAGAAACGGTTACAACTTGGGAACAAATTCTAGTACTGTCATTGTTACAACAGGATCCACATTGCTGTAGGCAAACCATTCGACTTCTCTACATCTTTATTTTTGTAGCTACGAACAAATAATAACCCGGCTCTACTTTCTCATGAGGTAGGGACTCTGGGAGGCTGATAAGAGGTAACATATGTGGCAATGTGCTGATGTTCATAATGTGCTTTGTGATACTGAGGATTCCTGTTACCACTCTTGAGTTTTCCCATGAATGTGGGAGGGTAGGCAAGTAATTTACTAAGATTCAATCCTGAAAATATCAAGTTTTAGATTTTGACCCTGCCTCTCCTCCCTCCAAATCAATCAAGGCTACTCTGGCTGTCTTCTCTTTTATGCCTGTATTCCTGAAGCCTTGCTCTTTAGAACTGGGTGCTCAGAAAGTCATTTCAATAAAATTTTTTAGAAACAATCATTCCATGGTGGCCTCATAGAGTCTTACTTTCCCTTCTTTAGTCCTAATCCTGGGGCCTGTAGCCTGGATGGAGACCCTGAAAACTGGATCTTGGTAACAGGATTCCATGGGCAGGAGGAAGCTATATATGGCCATGGATCACATTTCACTGCTTAGCAGCTCATCAAATAAAAACTGAGCTGCATTTTTTAAACGTACAAACAATTTGTTGAGCTCTATTGATTTATTTCCACATTAAAAACTCAATTCCTTGGGGGGAGAAAGATGGGCAAGGCAACTTTACAGCTGCAACATGCTACAATTGACATCTTAAGGGAGTGCCCAAAAGTGCAACAGTGGAATGTAGAAATCAAGTGGGGGAGGGGACAAACTTCACCCTCTAAGGAGAGGGTGAATCAGCATTGTTACCTGGAATTCACTTGAAGTTAGAGAGATTAAAAAAGGACATGTGTGACAACACTGGAATGTAAGCAGCTTAACAAGGTTTTATCGTTTAAAACCTCAGCTGCTTCTAGATCCCTAGCATACCACAGTTGGGACAAATAAAACCAAGTACCTGTTTTCTCAAGTGTTACTTCTTAAACATGAGGATTGTTAGGGATGAAGGGGACATGGATGCTGGTGCTTTAGAGTGCCAGGGCGAGGCTAGCTGTGGGTGAGAGCGTCTCAGATGAGGCTTGCTTAAGCTGTCTTGTCTTCCCAAATTCATGGGAAGTGGGGAAGGAATCATCCCGTCTACTCTGTTGGTAAGTGACTTGCACTACACATATACAATTTCTCCAGGGGGGTTACTGTTATTTATTTTTGTTGGTCATGGGGCTTGAACTCTGGGCCTGAGTGCTGTCCCTGAGGTCTTCAGCTCAAGGCTAGCACTTACCACAGCACCACTTCCACGCTAGGTTACATCCTGGGCCACTTCTGGTCACGCTGCCCATCTGACCACAGGAGGGTCCCAGGCCATGAGTTCACATCCAGACTCAATGTGGCCACACTTTTCCCCCACCTGGTGATAAGAGTTTCACAGCCTTTCCTGCCTGGGCTGGCTTTGAACTGCAATCCTAAGATCTCAGCCTCCTGAGGTGCTAGGATTACAGGCGTGAGCCACCAGTGCCCGGCTTTATTATTTTTCAAAAGCCCATGAGGGCAAAATTTCTTGATCCTACTGTCAGTTTGGTTTGGTTATCTTTTCCTGTTGTCAGGGGTTAGCAAATTTTTGTTGTGCAGGGTCAGACGGCAAATCTTTCAGAGTCTACAGGCCATACCATCTCCATTGCAACAACTCAGTTCTACTGCTGTAGCATGGAAGCAGCCACTGATACATGACAATACAAAAACAAAAGAGCATGGCTCATTTTCCGTAACATTTTATTTATGGACACTGAAATTTAAATTCCATATAATTTTCACGAGTCATGAAATATTTTTCTATTTATTTATCTCTGATTACTGGTAAGCTCACAGGCCAAAGGAGTTTGCTATCTTTGCTGTAGAAAGTCTTACACCAGGCAATGACATTCCTTACAACTGAATGTTCTTGGAAGCTAGCCTTTCTGAGGATTGAAGTGCTGAGAAGGCAGAATGCTGTCCCTCATCCCTCAGCTGTAATGCTGGCATACATTGAACTTGCTCAATATACCCTTCCCAAATTGTTTAGGTTGTGCGGTGCCAAGTATGTGGACAGTTCTATCACAGATGACACTGAATTTTGGTTCCTTTGTTTGTTCTTTGAGTGACCTTGGACAAATTTTTGAATCTATGACTCCATTAAAGAAAAAAAACAGGCCAAGCGTTGGCAGCTTATGTCTGTAATCCTAGCTATTTAGGAGGCTGGGATCCAGGTTCAGAAACAGCCTGGGCTGGAAAGTCAGTGAGACTCATCTCCAGAAACCACAAGAAAACCTCAAGTGGAGCTATGGGTAAAGTGCTAGCCTTGAGCAAAAGGGCTGAGGGGCAGTGCTCAGGCCTTGACTTCAAGCCCCATTACAATAAACAAACAAACAAACAAATAAATAAACAAACCAACAAATAAATAGCTGTAGAAAACACACACACATACACACACACAGATTCTGGTTCTGAGGAATCAATAAGAAAAAAGATACAAAGCACTCAGCACAGGCCTTAATACATGATAATTATTAATTTTGCCCTTTTGTTTTGGTTTATTTTTTGGTTGGTCGTGGGGCTTGAACTCTGGGCCTGGGTACTGTCCCTGAACTCTTCAGCTCAAGGTTAGTGGTCTAGCGCTTGAGTCACAGAGCCACTTCCTGTTTTCTGGTGGTTAATTGGACTTTCCTGCCCAGGGTGGCTTTGAACTGTGATCCTCAGATCTCAGCCTCCTGAGTAGCTAGGATTACAGGTGTGAGCCACCAGCGCCTGGCTAATTTTGCCCTTTATCCCATACTGCTACTACATCAATGAAGAAGGAGATTAAAAATAATAGACATCTTTGAGGAATATGCGTGTATATGTGTTTGTGTGTGTGCATGTGTGCACGCGTGCGCACAAGCGTGTGCACACGTGAGTGAACCCCCAGCCTCAAGCAGGCAAAGCACACAATCTAACCACTACGCTAGCTGTGGGTGAGAGGATCTGGGAATGAGTCTTTACTGAGCTGTCCCAGTTCTTTTCCAGCAATCTTTGGAATTGGTGGTATTAAAGGCTAATGTTAAAGCATGGACTCTGGACCAAATGCTGGCTGCTCTCAGGCCATAGTAGCACTTCCCTTTCAATTTTCTAACTGTGATAGCATCTGCAACAGGATATTAGCTCAGCCCTATGGTAATTTGGGTGCTTCAGTTCTAGTGGATATTAGTTGCCAGATACTGACCCTGAAGGCAAAAACAAATAGGCAGAAAAAAAACAGGCCCTGGTCAGGACTAATTAGATTGTTACCGAAAATTAAAAACTCATTTCAGGGCAGTAGTGACCCCATCACACTATCTTGGGACAGGAAAACAAGCTGCCTATGAGCTTGCCTTTCACATCCATAGCCAGGGGAAGGCTCCAGCTTGCCAAACACATTTTTTGGTGTTAAGTTGAAAATAAATTCTTGCTCTCTGTTCCACTGCCTGCCATCTCCCTTGCAAAACCAGTCCCACTAGGGAAGGACTTGCTGTTGGAGGGTCTCGTGTTTCTAGGCTAGGTTTTGCCTCACAGTCCACACACTTGGAGTGGGAAGGGACACATCTCTAGGAATAGGAAATTTGTGACAGATGAGACAAATGCCTCTGAAGGAGGTGGGGAGGATAGAAAATTATTGCAGGAAGAGGCAATTCTGCTCCACTGGTGAGATGGAGGATGTTTTGGCTGGTAGCGAAGCTGAGCCATAGTTCTAGTCTTTTCTTCCCAGCAATATTGTTACATGGATATGTGTATGTGTGTGTGTGTGTGTTTTACATGTGGATCTCAATCCTAGTTGTAAAAATGGAAGCTCTGGAGAAAAAAATGATGCCAGAGTCACAACCCAAAGCACATATTCCTTGGGATAGGCCTAGGCACAGATAAGTTGACAGTTCCTCTCCAGGTGGTTCTAATGTGCAGCTGAGGGTCCTTGTCCTTGTTTTCTCAGCTCTATCTATAATATGGAGTCCACAATCATCCCCAGTTGCTGATGACCAGAGAAAACTTGCTGATTGAGAAAGCTCTATCTCAATTTGCCAAGCCTCTGTGTGTGTGTGTGTGTGTGTGTGTTTAGCTGAGTGAGCAAGTCCATATTAAGTCCCTAAGGAAAGAGACAGTCAGGTGGTGATCTTACCAAACATACTGCTGGCCCAGATGAGTCTCTCTTCAGGCTTCCCTTAACCCTAGGCAGCTATGTCCCATTCTATGGTCTTAGTCCTGGCTCTTTTTATCTCCAGATGACCAGACTTTAAAGGCACCTGCACATGAGGCTCTGATGGAGGACATGAGCACAGGGCTTCTGGAACCAAGAACAAGAGTAAACCTGCCTGGAGTAATAGAGGAGGGAAGTGAGGTGTAGAGGAAAGGCAAGAACTAGAGCTCCTGGGTGTCCGAAGACTCGATGGATTCCGAGAGTCTGGCCACCACACGGGTCAGGGCCCTGTTCTCAGCCTGTAGTTGCTCGTTCATCTGCTTCAAGGTTTGAATCTGTTTTAGCTGGTGGAGATTCTGCGGAGAGTGAGACATGGAGGGGACAGACACACAAGACATAGACAAGACAGACCAGAGAAGAAAAAAGTAGGACAAAGAAACCATGTGACTTTTTGTTTTTGTTTTAGTTTGCATGCAAAGAAGGAAATGAGAAAGGCAGGAGTAATGAGAGCAAATTATGTACAGGGTGGTGGTGGAGAAAAGCCCAGGGAGGGGAGAGTTGTGGTTGTGATTCTTGGCCCAGGTCTAAGTGTGCTGAAGGTCAGCTGTATGAACATAACCACCAGGCTCTTAAAAATCACATCTGGATTGCTTATAAGAACGACAGTCCACCAAGTGGCTTGGGGCCTTCTGAACCAAATTCACATGGTTGAACCACAGCTTCAGTGACCCTATTTAATTGTCACTGATGATAGCTCAGGATTCAGTGTGGTCCAAATTCAGCTGGTATTCCCTTCCCCCTGTCTTCTCACCCATACTTGACCTCCTCCCCCACTTATTTTCTTTCTGAATTCTTCTCTTTATTAATTTCATTAAAAAAATTAAAGCAAGGAAAACAAGAGGGGAATATTTAAGTACTCTCTGCATATGGCATGTACTGTTTAGAATGAAGTGCATACCAAAATTATAACTGTCAGCTCTCTGAATGGGTCCTCTAACCGGCTTTGTAGGAAGCTTCATTAAGCCTCCTAGATCTTCTCAGCAGTGCATAGAACTTGTTTAGAATCCCCCAACTGCTAGCCTGCCTCTGACCTGATATATATGATTATATGCATCACTAAGTTCACAGCTAGCTGTGTTCTCTCTGTCCCAGTTCATGTTAATGCTGGAGGATGCTTAAAGATGCTCACAAGCAGACCCATATTCTGGAAATTGGAACTGCACAATAATACAGAAATCATAAACATCCAATGATAATGGAGTTGGCCAGATCAATGCACTAGTCCAGCCCCTACAGTCTGTCATGTGGCAAATGAATAGAATAACCAGCCCATGGATAGTCTTACTAATACCCTAAAGGGTCCATAAGGGACTCAGAGACTTCAGTATGCCCATAGACCTGCATACTCTGATACATGTCCTTCCTAAATCATCATTTGCACTGACCTTGAAACTAAAACTATGAGCTCTTCTGGAGGAGGGAAATGATTTTGTTATGCAAATAGGCTTTTGTGATGAGGACCAACAAGCCTGTGGTTATTATGATGACAAAAGGCTTCCAGGTAGCAGAGAAAAGTTTCTTATACTCACACAATGAGATGGATAGAAATAAAGGTTAGTATAGTAATAGTTAAGGTATGAAGCAGCAAGGAAATGAAAGGTAGAATGAGGGAAAAAACAGTGAAAAGGAAAAACAAGCAGAGACAAACTGCTGAATAGCTCTCTGCCCAAAGAGGGAGAATGTCCACTTTGGAACAAAGACAGGGAAGCCAAACAGTTTATGTAGTCTCTGAGGGTAGAAACAGTTGGCCATCTTCTTTGCCCACTGTTAAGTATCTTGGTCATGGAAGGGACAGAGGAGGGAGATCATAGTGCAGCATAAGGAAGAGTTTAAAGAAATGAGCAGGATTTAAACTTAATTACCAATGGAAAGCCCCTAGTTCTCATCCTTCATTGGTGTTGACATTGGACCAAAGCTGTCAACATAATCATTGTCATTATATGAAGTGATCTTTGTCTCCAAGGAATATTACAGCCATGAACTGTGAAAGTAAGTTAGTCTAACATGTGAGCACAAGCAGACCCAGGTGGAGTAATTTGGAGGTTATCAGCATGAAGGAGAAAGGCAGGAAACAATCTAGTGGGATGTTCCATAGGCACAGAAAGAAGTTAAAAGAGAAGCAGGTCACAGAGCAGGTCGGGCAAGCACAGAACTTAAGGGCAAGCTTGGCTAGTGGCATTTTTAGAGTAAGCAAAGTAGAAATCTCAGCACCAATCTAAAAGGAGACTGGCTTCTAGGCTTCTCTCATGCAAGGACCTGGGAAAGGCAGAGAAAAGGTCTGGCAAGGAGGCCAAGGCTAAATGGAGGATGCAGTAGTAACCAGGTTTGGTATGGGCACATTTAAGATCAAGTGCAGGCTCAGCATAGCTCACACTCACATGCACACTTGTCAGAACTGGCATATAATTCTACTCCAATCCAGGACCTGGGTGGAGTTTCTCCTGAGGAGAATTTGTAAATACTTACTTACCTTTCCAGTTAAAGGTAAAAAAGGCACAACTCATTTCTCAACCACAGGGCTCCACATACTTCTGGGAGAGCCTATTCCATGATTCCATATTTCACCTAGCCTTTGTGTTTTGTTTGTTAGAGTCAGAAAAACAGGTATTGGAGTCACTCTCTGTCTTTGGGCATCTACTGTGGTTTGAAGGGATCACCAGAGGTCAATTCTATAAATGCTGCTCTGGGGAGGGGGCTGAACATCTGTATAACGTGGATATGTACAAGCACACAGACTATCTGCCACCAAACCCAAATTTGACAAGATTGTTACATGCACTGTTGGTGAGCTACCTGGTACATAAAGATTTTGGCCACTAATCAAAATATCCTGGTTGAAGAATTCTGATATAAAAAAGCATTTCTTCAGCTTCTTTAGAGCCAGTCACAGCAATTTGGTGACATTTATATCTGTGTTGTAAAGTTTCTGCCTTCAAAGAACATGCATGCTGGATTTATGTTTATGACTGGAAGGCTCTGGTGCTCCTCCCCCTCTCCAGTCCCCTAGGGGGAGCTGGATGATTTGCAAATCTAATATATTAGGCTCTGATTTGAGCAAATTATGTTTAGGGGCTTTAGAGCCTGCAGGCATTTCTTTTCTACTTGGCTCTGTAATTGGTAATGGAGAATAATGGCAACTGGATGAATGTGGATTTTTTGAATGAGTGGATTTTTTTTTTAAAAACTAAAAATCAAAACAGCTTACCTACTGATTTGGGAACCAAACAGTCACGATCTGGCTCTACTTGAAAATTTAAACAATTGATTTTAGTTTCGGATCAAAAAGAACAAACACTTTAATGCATTAGAATTTCTACTGAGAAAAGAACTCATGACTTAGTTTAGGCAATCACAGCTTGACAGGATAAGGAGAGAAACATTTAAGTATCTCAGTTCATAGGATTGAGAGCAATTAGAAGAGTATCTGTACAAACTAACCTCAGACTACTTTAGACCACTTGGTCCTTGTGTGTGGGCCTGAGTGGAAATAACAGAGTTCCATGACTGATGAGTATGGTCTGGCTTTTTGGTTCCAGGCTATTTGCTGGGAAGACACCAGCCTCCTTTGTGTGCTCCAGATCAGTATTTTAGGTCATTTCTGTCCTCTAGCTCCCCCAAGATAGGGCCTTACTCCAGGCTATTGTTCATTTCCTTGAACTCATGATCTTTCTAACTCTGCTTCCCAAATGCTGGAATTACAGGCAATCTGCTACCATGTCTGGCTTTAGGCCATTTCCTAATCAGTAATACTGACAGCTGTCTAATAGCAGAGTACAGATGGTATAACTCAGAGGGTCTCAAATATAGAGGAATCCCCATGCAATGAAGAAACATGGCTATTCATTCATTTAGAACTGTTTGTAATTCTACCAAACTGCTCTAAGTGGGAGAGAATACTTCTGTATGGTAAATGAGGTGGGTTTGGAAAAATCAGAGGATAGAGAAATTTAGTGGTGTTGGGGTAATGTTCTATCAGAAGAATTAACCAGTTATTATTTCTATTTTTTGCTGCTCTAAATCAACTTGGAAGATTTAAAGCATTTGAGATATGAGCAGGTATTGCTTGAAATTCTATGTGAATGTTATCAATCTTAGCTTTGGGATGATGAGTAGGAAATATAGAGTCAGAGTTTTCTGCATTTCTATTTCCTTCTGGAATTATAAAGAATAACAGAGTAGAGGATCTGGCTAAAACTATGATTCTCTCAGGTCTTATAAAGCCTTTTCCAGTAAATAACCTATCTTTTTAGGCTGCTGGAACAAAAGTCTTTCCTAAAGGGCTCCAACTACATATCAGAGATCCTTGCTCATGAAAGGAGACTTAGGGATCAGCCTTATGGTGTTCTAGAGCTTTTGCCTCATATATCCAGAAAAAAAAAAGAAAAAAGGCTAAGCAAGTGGTAAGTGATTGTGGCCCTGTGCATTGTAGGATTTAAATACTCTAAAATCAGATCCAGGAAGTTCTATGTTCCTACAGCTCTCTCTCTCCCCCTTCCATAGCAAAGGGACCCTATTGGACAGAATGCTGGATTTTAGCAAACGGCTGAGAACAGCAAATGTCCATTAAAGTGGCCAGCAGAATTGACTTTCAATGGCTATTGAAGGTCATGGTGAGAGGAAAGAGTAAAGTCATGAACCTTGAAGTATGTCTGGTGGCATGTGCTTATTCTAGTGGGAAAGTGCTGAGTACACCAGGATACTGCAGGGGAAATAGAAGGGGACAGGAAATCAATATGTGAATAATTTTTTTGCTCTGTTGCAGAATAAGTCAGTCTATGCTCCTTCCTGTAAGAGGAGGGTAGAAAAGATATTAGAGAAGAGCTACTAGCTGTACCCAGGCTCTCCTGAGCTTAGTGGAGCATCTGCAGAGCTAGAGAAAATACCTGGCCTTTTCATGGAGCCTCTCAAGACAGAAGGTTAGAAAACCTTAAAAGTTCAACTTGGCTTTACTTCTAGCCTGTCAGATCTCCCCACTAACCAAACACAGCATTTTAGAAAGCTTATGTGATAGCCATAGTAGATGCATATGAGCTAAGAGAGCCTCAGCAATGTCTGTTCACTCCCGCCTTACAGCGCACATCCACTCTTCTTGATAATGTTCAGCTTGTTGTGAAATTTAGAGGGGGCAGGCCTATTTTCAAGTATCCAGTGTCAGAGGGCATTCAGAAAATAGGCACACAGAAAGAGAAAATATCTTCATACCTTCATCTCTTCCTCCATTTCTGACATTTTTCGCTCCAAGGCTCGCCTTTCCTGTTTAGAAACAACGAACCTGTTGAGTTTGCAATAGATTTAGAAGTCGTCGCAATCCTACCATGTGATTAGCATGGTTCTATCTAATGATCAGGAAAGACTTCCCCAGGTACCTCTACTGCCCTATGTCTCCCCCAGTGGGATGGAGTCACCCCATTGATCAAAATCACAGTATTCTAAGTCTCCTATTAAAAAGATAAAAGAGGGGCTGGGAAGGTGGCTCAGGGATAGTGCTTGCCCCCCATCCATGAGTCCCTGGGTTTGATTCCTCAGTACCACATAAGTAGAAAAAGCCGGAAGTGGTGCTGTGGCTCAAGTGGTAGAGCACTCATCTTGAGCTGAATTGCTGAGGGACAGCGCCCAGGCCCAGAGTTGAAGCCCCACAAATGACCAAAAAAAAAAAAAAAAGAAAAGAAAAATGGACTGGGTGCTGGCTCAAACCTATAATGCTAGCTACTCAGGAGGCTGAGATATGAGAATTGGGTTCAAAGTCAACCTGTGCAAGAAAGTCTGTGAGATTCATCTCTAACAGCAAAAGAGCTGGAAGCAGAGATGTAGCTCAAGTGGTAGAGCACCATCTTTGAGTAAAAATGCCAAGTGAGAGCTCAAGCCCTGATTAGAAAAAAAAAAAAAAAAGATAAAAAGATACAAGGAGAAGCAGCAGCTTGCTAATAGGCAAACAGACCAGGGCACAGTACTGAGTTGTTCTTGCAAGTTAAAGAATTCAGATGACTGCAACTGACTAAGACTATTGATCATTTTCTTCAGTAGTATCTCCTTAAATTCTTAGGGATCTGCTTCTCTCATGATAGGGAATGATGGTGGTAGAGAAGTAGACATCACTATTTACAAAGAAAAACCACCTGTCTCCCAACTTCTGCCTTCCCCATCATTCTCTCAGCAACTAATTTGTAATTTAGTCTGAACCCAAGGAAGCATCTTTAATCAGATAAGATACCAAGGAGGAAAGGTTACAGGCCAAGGAAATGGAATGTAAAATTTAGCTAACTTTCCAAATTAACAGATAATAACAGGAGAAATGGAAACATATTATATCCCTGAGGTCAAATAACAGCTAGGGTTCACCAATAGATTTAATCAAGTTTTCCAAACCAAGATGTCAAATCCAAGAAAAATATGCTGAGTGTACTGGGAGGTCAGAAATTGAACCAGAAGTCTCTTCCCCTCCCCGCTTTACTCAGAGTGACTGAAAGACTGATGGCTTATGTCTCAAGTCGTGAGACTTAAGTCAATGCCAGAAGGTCCTGATGAAAGCTTCCCTTTTGTTCAAGATCAAAGGAAGGGCAAAGAGCGCTTGGACCTGCGTGTATGGACCAAAGTATATTATGGCTCTGTGCATGTGTGCAGTTCTGCATATGGGCAGAATAATTTATGGGATGAGCTCCCAAGGACCTTTCCCACCCGAAGACTGGAAAATGTACAAAGAACTGAGTATCTGAGGAAGCCAAGAGGACTAGTGATCAAATTACTGTCCAGAGTCAGACAAAAAGAATTTATCACCAAGCTGGGAATGCAGTGTGGCAGAACTCCCGCCTTCTTAAGATGAACTTTTTCCATTGGCACAAACAATAAAGTTAGAGAAGGTCAGAAAGAAGAGATGAAGTAGGGGGAAAACAGACATACACATACCCGTTTCTCCATCTCCAGCATTGAGGATCGGTCAGAGGTCTTCTCTTGTTTCTGCTGTGCAAGTGGAAAGAAAACATTTGTTACTTAGGCTGTTTCAGAGCCAGTGGAAAGCTCTGCCTTGTTCAGCTTTACCATCAAACATCCAGATAAGGATAGCAGGACTTTCAGTTTAGCAGTCAAATAGAATCTGACAGATTGCCAAGCGCTATTATTACCTCTCTAGGGTTTGGGGAGAGCAAAATAGTGGTTCCTGAAATTTAGAACACTCACATGCCTAGACATTACGCATAATGCACACACAGACCTCACACACACACACACACACACACACACACACACACGCACACACACGCACACACACACACACTGTTTCATATTTACTAGTTTCTTATACTGCACCTTCCCTTTCCCTCTTCTTTTCTATGAGTCCTACCACATCCGAGAAAAAAAGAGGCTCTGAACTTGAATGTGTAAGCGCCATAGCACTTTTGTTGTTGTTGTTGTTGTTGTTGTTGGTCATGGGGCTTGAACTCTGGGCCTGGGCGCTGTCCCTCAGCTCTTCAGCTCAAGGCTAGTGCTCTACCACTTGAGCTACTTCTGGCTTTTTCTGTTTATGTGGTGCTGAATCGAACTCAGGGCCTCATGCATAGGAGGCAAGCACTCTACCACTGAACCACCTTCCCAGCCCCATCCATAGCACTCTTTTACATAAGCTTTCCTTCCTATTCTTCTGTTCGGGCATCCTGCTTTGAACACAGCAGTTCTGCTTCTATCTAGTTTATAATCTAGACTTTTAGTTATGTGGATACAACATTTAGGATATATATTTTAGATACCTTCTGATTTTAAAATAATTAGCATCCATTAGCTGTACAAGAAAGGTTTACTGTAAAAATTTGACACATGTATGCAATGTTTCCTGGTCATCTTTGACTTTCCATTTAAAATTTTCTGAGGGGCTAACAAGAGTTGGCTATTACAACTAAGAAGTAGACTAACATCAGGTAATGATCTTGCTTTAAATAGAAGAATGGAAAGGAATCCTTAAGTTCCTTTTGGTTATAGCATTATAGAAGTGAGTAGATTTTCTTACACTCAATAGACATATAGTAAGTAAAAGGTGATTGTTTTTGTTTTGCCTCACACAATGCCTACACTTCATTTAATAAACTAGCCTTCTTGCAGATTCCTCTCCTTTCTTCTCTTCCCCTCTTCTTCCCACTTTCCCTTCCCTTCTTTCCTTTTTCCTCTTTACTTTCCCTTCCTCCCTCTCTTCCCTCTTTCCCTTTATTTGTTCTTAATAGCCAAAACTAGCAATAAAACTTGATCCTGTGCTTTCACTTTCTGTTCTGAAGGTCATGGCTATCTGCCTTTATAGTAAGTCTACTGTGAAGCAGATGGAAAAGGAAAGATCATGAGATCCTATATGCTCCAAAGTCTCACTTTACTAAGTTTGAGAAGCTGTAAAAGCTGTGAAGATTTCACCATTTTCAAAGTTCAGTATATAAAGAACTAGTTTTGTTTTGTTTTTTTTTTGGTTTTTTGCTTGCTTTGTTTCAAATTTTAGTCCACTTAAGAGTATGGATGTGGGCCAGGAAGGTGGCTCAGTGGTAGAGCGCTTCCCTCACATGCATGAGGTCCTAGGTTGGATTCCTCAGCACCACATAAGCAGAAAAAGCCAGAAGTAGTGCTGTGCCTCAAGTGGTAGAGTGCTAGCCTTGAGCTGAAGAGCTGAGGGACAGAGCCCAAACCCAGAGTTCAAGCCCCATGACCGACAAAAAAAAAAAAAGAGTTTGGATGTATCTTTTATGTAAAAACACTGAGTGTGTCCATGTGATAACTTCCTCCAAACAAACATGTGACACTTACAGGCCCTCCCTCCACTGTACTATCAAACAAGTCCATTTTTGGTAAATTGAGAGTCTGATTAGCTACCATTTCTTCTGAATTTCAATAATTTGTGTTTGGCAAAACTAACTATATTCTGATACACCCAACAAGCAGTTGGCTCAGAGTAGATGCTGTTCCCCAGTGGTTGGGAAAGGCTGATTTGTTTCTAAGGTCTTTGGAGCATCTGCAGCTTGCTGCAGATAACACAGGCTGGAGGAAAGGTCAAGAGCTGCCAGGAGCTTCTGCTGGGGAGATGGGTAGCCAGTGGATTTGGGTCCTTCTTGTGACTCCTCACAGGGGCTACTTAGCTTTCTGTAATAACAATTACAGCCCCATACTTATCTGTGAGAACCAGCATAAGGTCTTTTTTAACTGTTAGATAAATGGCATTATTCAGAATGAAAATCAGCCCGCTATCTTCTAATGCTCTCTTGAGAAGACATTTGCCTGCTTGGTAATACTGAGGAAATACTGAGGGGAAAAAAGACTTTAAAGACTTTATTTAGCCCAACTCCCTGCCTTATGGCAGGGTTGTAATTGTGTTGTATTTTCCCCTTCCTTTGCTTGCTCCACAAAATCTCTTTAAGTACAGCTGTTATCTATCTTTTACAGCTCAGATACTCCAGTATCCCATGTTTCACTACTACCTTTTGGCAGAAGAGGAGACCCTGGCCAAACTGACTGGCTGCTCTTAGGATACACCATCCATTATGAGCCTAGCTAAGCCTTTCTCTGGAAAGTGTGAGCGTTTTGGCTGACTTGCTGGGACACATGTGGTTCTGTAGCCCTGTCTTCTAGGTGCTGATGTCCCCTCACTTATCCTAAGCCAGAAGGGCTACACAAGATATTCAGAGGGTAGTCTACCACCCCTTCCCTCATCAGATCCCATGTACCTGGAACTCTACAACTCTACGTTTTAGTCTTTGCTTTTGAATTATATCATGTTACCACATGAAGCAGCCACCTCTGTTTTTCATTTTGCACTCTCCTTGTAAAGAGTCATTTTACCTCAGTTCAGCTTTTGAAATTCTTAGTCTCTAGGCATTCCAGGAGGGCAATAACTCAATAGATTTCCTGTTAACTCTCCAATAACCTCAGATAGCACTGTTCCAGCTTTCAGCTGCAGGGCCTGTTTCACTCGTGATGAGGTCATTACCTCTAGCACACTCTCAAGCACCACCTAATGAAATCAGGCCTTGCCATGAAAGGAAGTGGTTTATCTGATCTTCCTGCCATTGGTTCCTAGAAGAGTGGGACCTAGGGGGTCTATTTTGTTCCAGGATGGAATCATTGCTTTGGAATCTAGTTCTGGGATCTAGGACTACCTCTGTCCCTGATGTGACCCAAGCAAACCACTTATTTGTCTTGGCCCTATCAGCTACCTCTCTGTACTAGTTATAGAGTCTTGTTACACCTTTCTAAGAGGTGGTACGCAGAGAAACTGAATGGAAAAACATGAATAAGTCAAGAGAAACTGTCTAGGGCTGACCTTGGAGTGCTGGATTATATTTTCTACTAAGAAATGAATAGATAATAATATTAGCATTCAGCCTATCAGGAGTTGTTCACTAAACTCTCAGCTTTCAATTTTAAGTTAAACATTGGTTGAACTCTAACATTAAATTAGACTCAGAGGCTTTTTATCTCACTGTCATTGCAGAAGCAATTTTGATCTATCTCCTCTTTTTTATTTTGTGGTTGAAGATTTTGAAGATTTTGTGACTACTTTATTCCTTTTGGTAGTGTGGGGCTCAGGAGCTCTTAGTGGGGCAGGTCTACTTCTTCTTTACCACCACAGGCTTCTGGCTGCACAGGATGGCACTAGCTCTGCTGATGGCAGTCATGTGCAGATGGGGGCAGATCTTGTGCCTGATGCTGCCTGTGCATTCTTGTTGGTCTGCACGTAGGATGCATTTGGCTTCTGCTGACCGGATCTCTGCTTCATGACTACCACAACACCTTTGTTGCAGGCAGCAGGTTCCATGCCCACAGTCTTACAGTGGATCAGCCCCTTGTACCGGAAGAAATTGCCGGCCTTCAGGTTATTGGGCTCTGTGCTATAAGTTTGTTTGTTCCTCTTGATGAGGAAACTGGAGCGATTCCTTATGACTATCCATTGCAGAAGTGCAGATACGTTGGAGATGGAAAGAGCCTATCTCACATCTTGTCCCTTAGATTCCTAATCCACTTTGCCTCCTTATATCAGCCTCTGTCTCCCAGCTTTGTTCCCCTACCACTCACCTGGGCCATCTTCTCAAGCTTGGATTTTATATCTGACAGCTCTAGCTGGGCCTCCTGAAGTTTTGTTTTCAGTTTTTGGTTTTCAGTGAGGGCATTCTCATAGAGCTGTAAGAGGAAAGCAGAATCAGGTCACTGGAACTCCCAGCTGCAGCTGTACGAATGCCTGGGCTCTATACCCAAGTCACCTCTGGGAGTGAGTGGAAAAGATGAAGGAAATCTAGAGAGGGAATAGGGCACATTCTTGCTGGCTTCTATAAGGCATGATCCCAGGAGCTGAACACAAATAAGATGTTTAGTAATGTTAATCTCTGAGAGAAAAATCCAGTCACTCACTTTCTCTTGTGGGGCATTTACATTGCTTAAAAGTGTGGCTTCATTGTAATTATAACCCCTCTGTACAGTATGTTCACAAAAAATAAAAAAAAATAAAATAGGAAAAAAAAGTGTGGCTTCATGTACAAAACGTAATTACCTTTTAAAAAAACCGATCTATATGTACATACTGACTTTCATCAAATTCTGCTTAAGAATATCAACAAAGAAAAATGTCCTTAACCAAAAATGTTTTCTCCTGGTATCTCAAGCACAGGGGACGTTTTCAAGGTCTAGCTAGGAAGCAACAAAGGAAATAAACTATAAAATGATTTAAATCTTCTCCAAGCTCAGATAGATGATTTTTTTAAAACTAACATCAAAGGTATTTAGTCAATATTCCTAGAGCCTTATTAAAAGTACATGCTTATTAAAAATAGCAGTCTACCCAATGAATTTCAGGGATCTACACAGGCTAAACTATCTGACAATTCTTAATTCCTTAGTTTTTCCTATACCTCTAAATATCAAGACATAATCCTACTGCAATAAAAAGAAAACAATATCCAAATGAGTCTTTTTTGAATGGGTATAGAGGTGAAGCAAACCAAGAACTCTGCCAGGAGTAGGTTGTTATTGAAGTGTCTTTTTTTTCCTTTCAAAACCATGCTGATTTTTTTTTTTACAGTGGAGGAAAAGTGAAAGGTTTATCTGCTGTGATAACCCATGGTCAGGAAACCGAAAAAGACCCTACTCTTTTATAATCCCTGTTGCTGTCCTCTTCCACCCGACTGGTCAGGCTGGCCAGTCGGGCCTCTCGGGCTTCCCGACGAGCTCTTGCTGAGGCCCGGTCAGCATAAGAATCGCTGGTTGTGGGGTTACTACCTCCCGATTCCAATCTGTGGGAGACATTAAAGATAAAAATTGATTTTTAGATGTATATGGGTGTAGGGTACTTTCTGCTTTTCTAAGAAGTGTTTGAGAGTCCTGGCAAGAAGCAATGAAGAGCATTCCTTCTTTGAATCTCCCAGCCCGCATTCCTGGATCTCAAGGCTAAGCTGTACAAGTATGGAGTTTTGGGGAGGAAGGCCATCATTTGCCAAGAATGGAGCTTTCCTGAAAAATTGGTGGTTTGGACCCATGTGCTGACTTAAATCTTAAGAGCTTTTCAAATTAGTTTGGAGTTGAACAGCTTCCCTAATGAGTATGTTTTTAAAAGCAAAAGTTTCTTGGATCTCAGTGGCTCTTGGAAAATGATTATAACAAACTGTCAATGAATCAGAAACATGAGCGTTGAGACTGAGCTGGAGGCTGAATGGGGGAGGCATGCCGATCTACTTTCAATCGGTGTACTATTGGTGACTAGAGTCCCTAACAGTCCAAGGGTGTCATTCCAGTGCTAACACGGCTCATTTTTATCCTCTATTTCATATCAAGACTTGTGTCCTTAAATAGGACTTCTACATTAGCAACAGAGCTCTTAGAGTTGATGCGAGTTTTATTTCTACTATTGCTAAGTGTATTAGGGAAGAGTCTCTCAGCTGATTATCTGTTTAAAATATAAGACTATCATTTTCCCACTGGTCCTTAATACTGGCTTGTATTTTCCTGGATTTTGCTCTGCTAACCAGAATGTAGAGCATATTTAAAGTGCTATGTACAAACCAGTCCTGAAGAACAATCTATCTCCAAACTTGGCTGGTTTGTAGCATTACAGCTGCAGCATTTGAATCTGATGTTTCTGTGGTAGCTATGGACAAGGTTGGGGTGATGAAGCAAGCATGAGGAGAGCCATGAAGATGAGGGCAGACAGGAGAAGAAAGGTAACTAGTGATTATGGACACCAATGTCCCCTTTGATAGAGATGTGAAGTCCTTCCTTCCTACCTGCCTACATTCCCTATCTCCCTCCCTCACTTCTCACTTCCTTTTTTCTTGTTAATAGAAATTTCTATATTGATTTTTTTCAAGTTTGTATAACATTATGTAGCACCAAAGTGTTTATCCCTATAATCTCTCATTCAAGAAATAGTCAGGGCAAGGAATGTGGCTTAGTGGTAGAGTGCTTGCCTAGCATGCATGAGAGATCCTGGGTTCCATTCTTTAGTACCACATAAACAAAAATAAATAAATAAAATTATTAAAAAGTTCATTACTAAGAGTTTAGTTCAGAGTAGGGGGCATAGTTCAAGTGGTAAAGCACTTGTTTAGCAAGTCCAATACACTATGTTTAACATTTTACTACTACCAAAAAATAGCTTGGCTCATATACTTGCAAAATGTCCAGCATTATGTTACAATATATACTTCCATAAATAAAATCAGGTAATACCTATGCTGTCTTATCCCCTTCTTCCTCATACTTAACGTTATGATTATAAGCACCTAAATGTATAAATAAAAATAAATTTGGCTCATTAAAAAAATAATAGAGCTGGATGTTGGTGGTTCACACCTGTAATCCTAGCTATTTAGGTGGCTGAGAGATCTGAGGACTGAGGTTTGAAGCCAGCCTGGGCACACAAATCTGAGAAGTGTGTGGCTCAAGTGGTAGAGCACCAGCCTTGAATGAAAAAAGAAGCAACAGTGAGAGGCCCTGAGTTCAAAACCCAGTACCAGCATTAAAAAAAAATGACAGCACAGTCCATTCTTGGTTGTTAATTACCTTTCAACTGACAAACACATATTTTTTTCAAAATTCTCTGCTACCAGGACTATTACAATGAGCAGTATTGCCTATAAATCTTGGTATTGTCCAACTTTTTATTAGAACAAATCTTAGAAATATAACTGTTTAATGAAGTGATAAATATATTTTAAGTGCTGATAGTATATGAAGGTATATAGATAGGTATTGCCTTCCAGGGAGGGTTAATCCTTTTCAATAACAAATAAATTAGTTTCATCATTACTAATTTTAATGTTTTAAATATCTCTGGTTATTCATAGTTTTTGAATTGCTTGTTCAATCCTTTGGCAAGCTGATGATCATTTTTTGCTATGTTGGAGGACTCTTCTACACAGTTGAACTTTTACAACTTTTACAACAGGGTTATAAGTATTCTTTCCATATCACATTTTGGATCTGTCTCTAGTGCTTTTACTAGAAGAAAATTTAAATTTTATGTAATTAAGTGTGACAATTTTTACCTTTATGGTACAATGCTTGGAAAGGCCTTTCCTATACAAAGATTATAAAATAATATTCCCTACTATTTTTGTGGGAATTTGTTTTTCTTTTAATCAAGTTGCAATCCATTTGGAATGTTCCTTTTTGGGGGATGGTCATAGCCTGAAGTAAGGTGATACCTCCCAAACAACTGTCTATTATCACTTTATTTTGTCGGTCATGGGGCTTGAACTCTGGGCCTGAGCACTGTCCCTCAGCTCTTCAGCTCAAGGCGAGCGCTCTACCACTTGAGCTGCGGCGCCACTTCCGGTTTTCTGGAAATAAGAGTCTCATGGACTTTCCTGCCCCGGCTGGCTTTGAATTGTGATCCTCAGATCTCAGCCTCCTGAGTAGCTAGGATTATAGGCGTGAGCCACCAGCACCCGGCTAAGTTATCACTTTTGAGAAATTGTTCCCCCACTGAGATGAAATTTCATTTTATACATATGACTTTATGGGGGGTTATGGTATGTTTCTATCACTCTATTTTAAACTGTATCTCATTGCTGCTTTAATCACTGCAATTTTATAGCATATTTGAAGTTTGTAGAAGTCTCTTTTCACAAATGGCATCAAGCTGGATGCCAGTGGCTCACACCTGTAACCATAACACTCTGGAGGCTGAGATCTGGAAGACTGAGGGTCAAAGCCAGCTTAGCAGAAAAATGTGAAACTCCGTTTCCAAAAAACCTGGCAAAAAGCCAGGATGGGGATGTGACTCAAGTAGTAGAGCACCAGCAGTTAAGTAAGCCAATGAAGAGTGTGAGGGTCCTGAGTTTAAGCGCTGGTAACAATAAAACTACCCACCAATACTGTTACATGTCACCTTAGGTACATGGTATATTGTTGGGTCCCCTAATGAGAGCATTTAGCCACAATCTCAATGCAGGTTTGCACTCTGCAGTGGAGTCTTCCTGAACCACTGATTAAGGTGTCTCTTCTATGTGTTGATTTTAGTATTCATATTTCTAAACAACATCCATTATGTTCTTTGGAAAGAATCTGTCTTCTCCAGTAGTTTTGTCAGGTAACTGTTGGTTATGGATGGGTCATATTCATGTTGTTTCCCTAGTGGTAAGCACAGTGCCATGTTCTGGTGCATTAGGAAAATTAATCTACTGGACATATATAAGATAAATTGGAAAGAGGAGAACCTGGGGACAGGAAGGTGAGTTGGAAGCAGATCCATTACTTTAGGCAAGTAATAAAAGTCTAAATTATGTGGAGGCTGTGGAAATGAAAATGAAGAAAAGTATGTGAGGAACATTACCAAACAATTATATAAAGCTAAATTCAATTAGACATATGCTCACTCACAAGTTAACATAAGCATGCACACAAAACAGGGAAAGTTCTTACCTAGAAAGTCTTTCATGCTAGAGAAAGGAGACAAAAACAAAAAAGAAAAGAAAACAGCATTAGTAAGGGACTGATTTTTGTTTCCAGTCTTAATTGCACTTTTCAAATCAGATGTCTCACTTCACAGCTGGAGATGGAGATACAATTTAAGGAAAGCAATTCAAATGACTGCACAGAAGGCTACTTAGCTCTAACTTATACTTATTTGCATTCTATGACTGGCCAGATTCAAGGCTTTGGGGCCACACTCTTTAAAATACGTGTCAGTAAAAAGCAAAATGATAAAAACTCTACCCTTACATCATCAGCAAACCAACCTTGTGTTCCAAGAGTGAATATCATTGACTTTCTATGTGACATCAAGCTTTTGTAAATCACAATATTTATCCTAATAATTTCCTTCAGTTTTCAATTCCTTCAAGCCTTTTCTGATTAAATAGTGTCATTTATGAATATTAAAACTCAGGACATTTCCTGTCTTACTCCTGTATCTATAGTAAAGGTAGAAGAGTGAGGAGTTAGGGGATGGAGTAGGGCAAGTATCATCCTAGTCCCTAGGATGATGGTAAGAAAAGAAAAAGGAAGTGTTCTGAAGTCTCAGAAGGAGTTTCACAGATGCAAATTATAAGCTGGTCACTGTAAATAAAGCAACAAAAGTGGTTATGTGTTTGTGCACTTTCCATTTATTTATTTGTGATCTTTAATCTCCTATCACTATTTTTTAAAAAGGACTGAAAAATAAGCATTCAACTGATATGTATGTATTTCTTTTTCCGAGGTGTTAATGGGGAACAACATGTTCAAGGACAGATAAAAGAAGAGAGAAACAAGCAGTCTGGTAATACCACCCTGGACAATTGAACTTAGGGGTTACTTGTGGTACTTCTGGATTAAAATATTAACCAATCCTTGGAAACCATTAGCTTGTCAGCCAACACAGCATGACAGCCTCACAGCTGTCTGTGTATGACAGAACCTATCAGGTGGCTTTTCCCCATGGAATTCCTCATTAAATTAGAAGTTATACTCATCAGAATGATCTCTACACTTTTTTTTTCTTTTAAAATGAACACATCCTAACTTAATCGTGGAGATTCTCTTTCAGTAGGTCTGGGATGAAGTCTTCCTGTATGTAATTCTTATGGATAGCCCTGGTTAAGCACCACTGGATTAAACATGCTTTTAAACATGGAGACACATGTATTGAGATAAGAAGTGATTGAAAAAGTATGCGGTATATCCCTCATATGCTCATATACTTAGGAGTTCTTCAAGGATCCTGAAATAGAAATCTAGAATTCAGCACAATTCTAGGACTTTTCATGTCCCACATTTATACATTTACATCTGATCCCCCAGTAGTTATATGCATATCTCACACTATGAATGACTGTCTTCAACAATTTAAAGTTGTTGTTTTTTTCTACTTGAACCTTTTGTCTGTTTTGGTTGCTGTTTCAGTCCTAGGGCTTCAACTCAGGGTCTGGGCACTGTCCCTGAGCGTTTTTTCCTCAAAGCTAGCAAGGCTCTATCACTTGATTCACAGATCCACTTCTGGTTTATCAGTGGTTTAATTGGAGCTAAGAATCTCTTGAGTTTTTCTACCTTGGAGGGCTTCAAACCAAGAATCTCAAATCTCAGCCTCCTGAGTAGCTAGGATTATATAGGTGTGAGCCACCAGCACCTGGCTGAAGTATTTTTTTTAATGACTCAATAATTACTTTATATATAAACAATGTTCCAAGAGTATCTATAAAACTCAGAAGCTAGGCTGTTGGTTGGTTATGTTTACTCACTTAGCTTTGGGATCAGATTATCCTTAGAGCATCTATGTGAGTTAAAATTCATAGACTAAGAAAAAACAGTAATTTATGAGAAGCCAAATAATTGAACTCCATACTGGCAAATGTCATGAGGCTACTGTACTTAAAGTGCCCATTGTGTGCAGTTTTGTAGGGAGGTGCAGAAGAAAAGGTCAACTAGCTGCATGACAAGCCAAGAAGGCATCATGAATGTGGTTAATGGGCTGGTTTGTAGTACCACATGGAGAACATGGAGTTAGGTGTAGCTCCCAGTAAGAGGCTTCCAGAAAGAAATGAGTTCCAACAAGATGATGTTGAGAAATACACACACACACACACACACACAGACTCACACACACATGTGCACATGTGTATACAAACATACTGTTATGAAGAGTTCTCCAAAATATCCTTAACTAATGTAAGTCTACTATCATACTCTTACTATCTTACTGCCCACCGGACCAGAAACATGGTACTCAATAAACTGACCTGATCTGAATTGTTTCCATTTCTGAGTGTGATGGCTTTGGCTGGCTCTGAGTTCTAACTTTCAGTCTGGCATTTCTGGCCACAAGATCTTGTCCTTGTCAAGTTACTACCTACTCTAATTTAAGACTTAACAGTGTTAATGATGAGGCCATAAACTCAAACTGTCAGTCTCTTCCTCTTCTCTCCATTTTCAGTTGTAAGCATATTATGCTGGTGTTGATAAATTAGTACCTTTGATCCATGAAACTGAGTTTACATGCTATCAAATGAAACAATTTAGGAAACTATGAATTTTTTTCTCATTGCTTCTGAGCAGAACAGTCTTCACAATTTATCTAAACTTTCTGGACAGCCACCCTAAAGGGTGGACTTTTCATATTTTCTCTGAGATATGAAAAATTAACTCATTTATGTTTTTAAATTAAATTTTATTTTTGTCAGTCCCATGGCTTAAACTCAGTGCCTGGGCACTGTTCCTCGAGCTTCTTTTGCTCAAGGTAAGTACTCTACCACTTGAGCCATAGTGCTACTTCCAGCTTTTTTTTTTTTGGTCCATTGTGGGGCTTGAACTCTGGGCTTGGACACTATCCCTCAGCTCTTCAGCTCAAGGCAAGCACTCTACCGCTTGAGCCACAGCGCCACTTCCGGTTCTGTAGGGCGGGGGGGGGGGGGGGGGGGGGGGGGGGAGGTTATTGGAGATAAGAGTCTCACGGACTTTTCTGCTCGGGCTGGCTTTGAATCCTGATCCTCAAATCTCAGCCTCCTGAGTAGCTAGGATTACAGGCCTGAGCCACCGGCGCCCGGCTACTTCCAGCTTTTTTAAAAGAGTAGTTTATAAGGGTCTCACAGATTTCCCTGCCTGGGCTGGGTTGGAACAACAGTCCTCAGATTTCAGCCTCCCTAGTAGCTAGGTTTTACAGGTTTGAGCCACTGATGCCTAGCTTAATTTTCAATTATTTATTTTTCTTTGGGTGGCAGTATGTTTTAACTCAAAGACTCATACTTGCTCTATCACTTGAGCCATACTTGCAGCCCTAAAAATTACCCTTTAATAATCAGGCTGGTATACTTTGGATTTTCTTTTCTTTACCCTCCTGAAACACAAGCCCATTTCTGCACAGCATGCACAAACCAAGGCCTGATTACCTTTCTCACAATTAAATTAGGTCTGTTAATTGCATTTGTTTTTCCTGAAATATGTGACCTTGTTTGACAGTATCTCCTCCTCAGTTTCTTCTTTGTAAATGTTCTATTTGTTGGGTAATTTTAACCATATCTTCAGCTGTAAAATTTTGCTACGTAGACTAGTCCAGTTATCTCAGTAGTAAAGAAACAAACATTAAGATTTTTACTGGGCACTAATCTTAGCAATTATACATATACCAAAGCATGCTAATCATTTATTAACCATTTTCATTTAGAACATGCTAAAAGCATAATGAAACTGTATGTCCTATGATTACACGTAGAAAAGTTTTCAGAAATGTGTGACGTACTGCACAGTACACAGCACAGCCTCCCCTGAGGAGGCTGTAAACTGCAAACACTCATCACCAGAACACACAGAAACTAGGTGAGAACTACCAAGCAGCAACCAGAGAACGATCATGGAGGGGGTGAGGGTGGGGGTTCCTGGATTATGAAAACATAGGATTCCACAGTGCTTAAATTACTCTTTCCACTGAGAACAAGAAAGGTAATGCAAAGGGTGCTTAGACTAGTTCTTGCCCCTGTATTGGTTTTTTGTAGGTGTTTGCTAGAGCCAGTCATCTAACTAGCTAGCCTGCCTAGACTAAAAGTGTTTTAGACATTAAGATTCTCTATTGTCAATTTCTTCTTTTCTAAAGATGTACAGAGTATGAGTGATCCAATAAAAAGGGAGCAGACACTTTACCTAGATCTAGAGAACAGGGACTATTTTCATGTTAATCTTTACTTTCTTCACCTCCCCCTCAAGTTTCTGACTCTGGAGCTACATGGGCTCCTTTTTATTTTTTTAGTTATTATTGCCTTCAAGGGCTAGCTTTAGCAACATCCTGGGAAGGTCAACCCAACCAATTAGAAAGAGTACTTAAGCCTCCTAAAACCTCAAACATTAGTCAAATTTGGATGCAGAGAGGTTAACACAATTATATCAGTGTAAGTATAATAAGTATTATTTCAGAATGGAAGAAGACTGATTTCTGAAGGAGATACTGTTCTCACAGGAAAGGAAAAGAAATGGTTTCCTTTAAACTTATAGCCTGAAAAAAATATTATTATGAGCTGCAAGGTAAGATAGCTTAAAAATACACAGAATTTAGTGTTTAGTTTTCCTGCTTTTGATAAAATGTCTTAGGTTTTTAGATCATATTTCCTGATCTTAATGGATAGAATCCTTCTAGAAACTACTATTTTTCTTTGCTTCTCAATACCTAGATAATTAAAGTTTGATGGAAAATATTGGTTAGATTTAAGGAGAAAAGCTGATTAGTGAAGGAATTCTAACACCAAATTTCCCTTTTCATTTTACTATCACGTGAACTAAGCACACTTTATCCGTTAGGCTCACATGGTTTCTCCATCTAGAAAGCTGACTGCCAATCCTACGGGGAATAACCTAGTAAATCTAGAGAAAAGATGGAGTAGGAGTTTGCCTAAATGGTCTCAGGAGGATCAGTGAGCTAAGAAGGGACATAGAAAAGGTAAACAAAACCAAAACCAGGGAAATGAGCACTGAAGGTACTCCCAGAGTAGAGGATACCAAAAGGTCAGAATAGAGGGCAGGACAAAAGGAAAGGCCCAGACCACAAGGTCAAGTCATCTCAGTCAATCTCTGATGCTTTGGACGCTGGGAACATGGGCTTCTCTTGGCTATGTTCTTCTACCTTTCCTTCTCTGAATATTTTAAAACAGAACAGAAGGCAGGAGCTGGTGGCTCACACCTGCAATCTTAGCTACTTAGGAGGCTGAGATCTGAAGATGCCGGTTCAAAGCCAGCTTAGGCAGGAATGTCTGTGAGACTCTTACCTTCAATTATCCACCAGAAAACCAGCAGTGGTGCTATGACTCAAAGTGGTTGAAGGTTAGCTTTGAGCAAAAAGTGAGTTCAGGGACAGTGCCCAGGCCCTGAGTACAAGCCCCAGGATCAACCAAAAAAACAACAAACAGGGCTGGGAATGTGGCTTAGTGGTATACTGCTTGTCTAGCATGCATAAAGCCCTGGTTTGATTCCTCAGTACCACATAAACAGAAAAGCCAGCAGTGGTACTGTGGCGCAAGTGATAGAGTGCTAGCCTTGAGCAAAAGAAAACTCAGGGACAGTGCCCGGGCCCTGAATTTAAGCTCAGGACTGGCGCAAAAAAACAAAACAAGTAAAAAACAGAACAGTACTTTAAGTCTACTCAGCAGACTATTCTTAGTCTACTTTTTAGATTTGCATAGTTTATTTCCACATAATGGAAAATAGTTTAGAAAAAGCACAAGTTTTCTATCCAGTTTTCAGATTAACACACAAATAAATGTATTATTGTCACATACTTTAACCAGGAAGTCTTAGAAAGAATGTATTTTTCCCTTTTTGTGTGGTGGTGGTAGTACTGGGGATTGAATTCAGGGTCTTGTACTTGCAAGGCAAGTGATCTACCATCTGGGCCAAACCTCCAGTCTCTAGAAGGAGCTCAAATGTTTTTGTTAAAGATCATTTTGCTCTGCATTCCACTGAAGACAAATAAATGATGGCCATTAAGATAGGACTCTCTAGTGTATCCAAACTACAAAAAAAAAAAGAAAAAAAAAGAAAAAAAGAAAAAAGAAAACTGTTCAGAAGAATTGCTTCCATAGGTTTAATGGCTCAAGTGGGGGCAAACGATATTGTGAATGATACCCTGTAGCAGAAGAGATTAAAAGCTGTTTGAAAATCAACATGAATCCAGAGTTGAGGTAAAAAGAGTATTTAGCTAGACAGAACATGGTTTAAAAACAGCCTCCAACTTAAGAAGCAGGCTCTTTCCTTTTATACCTCTTGAAATACTCCTATAATAATCTCATTGTTTAGGCCTGCTTCTAATAACAGAGCGAGACTCACCATTAATTCAAATGGCAATCCTTGAAAGGGACAGGAACCAGGAGGTTTTGATTTGTGAAATGACAAGGGCCTCTCAAAACACCAGAGGTTGGCTTAGAAAATCCACACAAAAGCTTTTAACTTAAAAGTTATCAGGAGTTCAAGAAGGTACATAATCAAAACCAAACTCATTCTACCAAATTTAAAATAAAATTGTAGCTCTGGAAAGCTGGGCCCAAGGGAAAGGAATGAGACCAAGTCACATGTTTATTGCCAAGACTGAAACTGGTTTAACTCATGTTCCTTTGGAGTCAGGGCCTGACCCCACAGTGATGGGGAAAAAAATCTCCTATTTACATATTCCAAATGAAGGACAAGCAGAAGAACATTTTATATCATGTTCTTGTGCACTAGCTAAGCCAGGGGAAATGAACTGAGCTATTCTGGGATGGTCTATAGAGAGCCAGCCTTCCCTTCCAGAGTTCTCAAATTAATGGCCAAAGATGAGCAAGTAAATAGGAGTAAGGCTGCAGCTAGAGCCCTTCAGACTTTTGCAGCTCCTACAAACCTAATCACTACCTAAACTTTCTGTAAAATAATATAATTTTATAATTTCATAACTTTTAAGAATCATTCTAGTTTCAGAATGAAAATATTTCTAGCCCCTCTACCTTAGGAAGGATGTTCTTCATAACTCAAGTAAGTGGGACTTTAAAAAGATTTGAAATAAGAGGAGTGGTATATTTGTAGCATTTTTTTTATTGTTTGTTTTTTGCAGGTCCTGGGGCTTGAATTCAGGGCCTGGGAGCTGTCTCTGAGCCTCTTTGTGCTCGACTAGTGCTCTATCATTTGAATCACAGTGCCACTTCTGGTTTTTTTTTTTTTTTTTTAATATATTTTTATTGTGAAAATACTGTACAGAGGGGTTACAATTACATGGGTAAGATAATGAGTACATTTCTTATCAAGCATTGTAGCCTCCTGCTTTGTTTCCCCTTCCCATCCCTTTGTATCCCCTCCCCCCATCTCCCCCACCAAAGTTGTAAAGTTCATTTTTCGACATAATGACTTGTACATCTCATTGTTGCAATGGGTCCTCCTGTATCCCTGTTTTAACAATTTGTTTTTTCCCTTCCCCTCCACATATACCAACATCATATATAGTGAAAGCAGGGGTTATACCATGGGGGAGGGACATACAAGGCAACAAAGGCATAATCTTATAAACACATTAGAAACAATCGCATGAAAGATCTCTCTTTTGCCACTTCTGTTTTTTTTTCTGAGTAGTTCACTGGAGATCAGAGTATCATGGACTTTCCTGTCTGGGCTGGTTTTGAACTGAGATTCTCAGATCTCAGCCTTTTGAGTACCTAGGATTATAGGCGTGAGTCACTGGTACCCAGCTACACCTGTAGCTTTTTTTTTCCTGGTCCTGGGGCCTGAACTCAGGGCCTCCGTGCTGTCCCTGAGCCTTATTGTGCTCAAGGTATTAATGCTTACCATGTGAGTCACAGTGCCACTTTCTGCTTTTTTGAGTTTATTGGAGATAAAAGTCATATGGGGACTTTTCTGACTGGGTTGGCTTCGAACTGTGATACTCATATCTCAGCCTCCTGAATAGTTAGGATTACAGGTGTGAAACACCAGCACCTGACTCCTGTAGCTTTTAAGTGGATCTAATCTTACACAAGAAGGGGCCTTGCTAGGGTCACAGTTATCCCAAAGTGCTACTCTGCTCTGAAAGATTAAAAACTGCAATGTTCTTTGAGTCTTCAGATATATAAGGATGGATTTAGGGAGGTAAAACTGCTTTCTAGAGCAAACAGGTATATTAAAATGTAAACTGCTGGGGCAGGAAATGCTTTTGTATTTTATTTGCTCTTTCTTGGGGACGTGTGTGTGTGCAGGGTCCTTCAGATAAGAAAAACCTCAGCAATTCAGAACATGCTATAATAGATTCTGATTTGAAGCATATTTATGTGCTAGTTGTTTAAATTTATTTACAAAGTGAATCAACATCATAGTATAATAACAAAAAATAACTTGACTATTTTTAGGATCTGTTTTTGAGCACCTGCAAATGGCTTTAGGATAATATTTCACATACAATTGACAGACACATTAAAAATCCTAGATCCAAGCCAGGTGTCAGTGACTCATGCCTATAATCCTAGCCATGACAGGAGGCTGAGAACTGAGGACCATGGTTTGAAGCCAGCCAGGACAGGAAAGCCCGCAAGTCTCCATCTCCAATTAACTACCAAAGAGGCCAGAAATGGAGCGGTGGCAAGTGGTGGAGTACTAGCCTTAAGCAAAAGAAATTTAGGGACAGTACCCAGGCCTAGAGCTCAAGACCTACAACTGCACAAAAAACAAAACAAAACAAAACAAAAACCAACCAACCAAACAACAAAAAACCTTAGATGCATTAAAATCCTAGATCTTTCTCCTTGGCAAAAGTAGGAACCCACAGTTATATCACAGGTACTTAAAAATAAGAAAACCCTACCAATTTTAAAATGTACAATTCTAGCAGCTTTCTGATTTAGATTTGCCTCTTTCTACATTTTTTTCTAAGGTTTTCCTCTTTTTTTATTTTTTTTGGGCCAGTCCTGGGGCTTGAACACAGGGCTTAGGTATTGTCTCTGAGCTGCTTTTGTTCAAGGCTAGCACTCTACCACTTGAGCCACAGCATTGCTTCCAGCCTTTTCTGTTTATGTGGTATTGAGGAATTGAACCCAGGGCTTTATGCATGCTAGGCAAGCACTCTACCACTAAGCCACCTTCCCAGCCCCAAAGTTTCTCTTTCCCTCTCTCTTTCCCTCTCCCTCTCCCGGTCAGTCATGGGGCTTGAACTCTGGACCTGGGCGCTGTCAATCAGCTCTTCAGCTCAAGGCTAACACTCTACCACTTGAGCTACAGTACCACTTTCCCGTTTTCTGGTGGTTTATTGGAGATAAGAGTGCCTAAGCTGGCTTTACTGCAATCCTCAGATCACAGCCTCTTGAGTAGCTAGGATTACAGGTGTGAGCCACCAGCGCCTGGCTAAGGTTTTCCTCTTTTAAATAAGTTTCTGTGTTCTCATCTTCCTCTCTAAATCAGATCCAACCGTCAGAGATATTGGCAAAAACTCAGGAGCTATTTCAAAAGGGACAATAATTTTACTGGAGCAGCTATACATCTCACTGGTTAATATCCATGCTCTGGACCTAGACCTAGACAGCTGGCTGCAATATTACTAGTTATGAGATATTAGATAATTGCCAGGTTCTCTCTGCCAATGTTCTTATCAGTAAAATGGGGATTAATGCATGAAATTTATTGAGAACATTAAGTAAAGTAATAAATGTAAGTGCTTGGTACAACACTGGCAGAGGAAATGTTCTACAAGTGTTAGCCATTGATGTTGGTAAAGTTTTCCCCGATTTTTCATTTTCTTTCTTGTGGTCCCTTTTTCTTTCTTTTGGTCCCTTTTGTTCTCCCAGTGCTTGCTGGATACAAGAGGAATTAGGCTCAAATAAATTCTTTAGCACTCAAGTACAGGGTTTTGTTTGCAGATTTTGATTATCCACGCTAAACTCACCCTATCTAACCTATCTAACAGACATATAAGCTCATTATTTAACTGTCTAGATGGTATATAGTCTCCCTAGATATATTCTTTCGAACCATTTGAAGTCGACTTTGGACACAAAGATTTTTCTTATTTTAAATGACTTAACATATGTTCATTTATTTTACATTTAACATCATATATCTAAAATACTTACCATTTCATATAAAACAACTTGAAAATTGTTACTTGCTATTTCACGTACAATTCCTATATGAAAATGTTGTTTACATAATGAACCATAAAGAGTTAAAGTTGAGACACACATTCAATAGTTAGTTCTACCTCTGATAGAACCCCTGCATCATGTAACCACAGAAGGTTTCTGGATTTGAGACTCTAATGATGAGAACTAAGACCTCAGCTGTAGATAGTCACCACCTACTGCATAATAAGCAGGTCAAAAACAGAACCAAAGAGGAGCTGAGAAATAACAGAAGACCAACTCCAATCATTTCCCTTTGACCTTCAGGGTATATCTAGTTGTCAGCTCACTGAAACATTATCGAATTGGGGCAGGGGAACAAATCAAGCCAGTGCTCCATACTTTGGGAAAAATTTCAAATTTAAGGGAAAAAAATCTATGGTCACACAATCTGACTGGGAAGAGAGAAACTAGAACTTAACCTCAAACTTAACCAATCGACTCTAAACTGACTTCCTCAATTTCTAGATCTTTTGAGAACTGAAGATGATTGCTGCAATAGAAAGTTGACAATACCCCCAAAGAAGTAAGTGGTTCCAGTGGTAGCTGGAAAGGAAAAAGCCTTTGGAGAAGTATTTGGAGAAGTATCAGCACCTCTCTGCCTGCTCTTTGCTACTCTTCCTGGTTCATTCTCAGCCCTTTTGTCTTAGCGTATCTACTCTTTAGGCAAGCTCACCATTTCCACAGTTTTTTTTTTTTTTTTTAAATAAATATCAATCCTTTCAGCCTATAACTTTCTCCTGAGCTTCAGATCAACTACAAGTTGAATATCCCTTATCTGAAATGTGTGGAAACATAAGTATCTTAGATCTTAGAATATCTGCATACAAATAATGAGATATATCTTAAAGATGAGACTGAGATAAAAGTAGAAAATCCATTTGTTTCATACATACCTTACACGCACAACCAGAACATAATTTTTACAATGTTTTAGTGCATTTCCATATTCATGTGAGGTCAGTTATAGAATTTTCCAATTGTTGCACCATGTTAGTGTTCAAAAAGTTGTAAATTTTAGAGCATTTTGCATTTTGGATTAGGGATGCTCTACCTATCTGAATGTCCCAAAGCATCTCTAATTAAACCTATCTAAAAGTGAAAACATTTCCCTACTCAATATGGTTTTGCCCATTGTGTTTGGAAAGTAACTTTTCATTTAATCTTTTAACCTTGTCACTTAAACTAGAGTACTGATATTCATCTTTGACTCTGTCCTTCAGTGGTTCTTTCATTCTGGCTCCCATTCTATCAGTCTCCATGTCTTGTTAGTTTTATCTGCTAAATAACTGAACGTTTCTCTGCATTATCTGGAGAATGTCCTATTCAGGCCTGGTCATGTCTCATCTAAAATATTGCAAACAGGAGCCCAGTGACCTGTACACTTCCCGACCCACTCTCTAACTTTTGGCCTTCACAGTGGCCAGAGTTATTTCCTTACAATGCACCTCCAACCACAACTATACATACATACATACACACATACACACACACACACATACACACACACACATATACACACATTTGTTTTTTTGTTTTTGGTCATGGGCCTTGAACTCTGGACCTGGGCACTGTCCCTCAGCTCAAGGCTAGCACTCTACCACTAGAGCCACAGCATCACTTCTGGTTTTCTGGAGGTTTATTGGAGATAAGAATCTCATGGACTTTCCTGCCCGGGCTGGCTTTGAACCATGATCCTCAGATCTCAGTCTCCTGAGTAGCTAGGATTACAAGCATGAGCCACTGGCTCCTGGCTCACAACCATACTTAAATCTTCAATACTTTATCCACACGATATCTCCTCAAATCCTCAGAATGACAAGCTAAGCTCCATATGACGTGGTCTCTGCTAAGTCTCCAGACTTATTTCCCATTATATTTCTAAATGTATCTTTTGTTTGAGTCACACTGATCTGTAGCTCTCAAAAAAATGCCATACTTTTTCATATATTTTCTGCCTTTAATCGCTATCTTCTTCTTTGCCCATCTAGTTGTTGTTATTCTGTATATATGAGGTTAATACATTTGCCTCTGAGTTTCTATAATACTCAGTATATATATGTCTTAATTAGAAAATTCACTTTCCTGTGTTGTAATTCATTTAGGAACTCTAGTGTCTAATATAGAGGCCATTATATAGCAGATGCTCATGCAATGCTAATTGTGGGAAGATTCAAAATTGGGTAATTTGGCTGGGTATGCTGGTCTATTCCCGATATGCTAATTCTATAGGAGGTTGAGGCAGAAGGATTACTTGAGACTACAAGTTTGAGAACGATCTGGTAACATTTTAAGCTTTGTATTAGGCAAAGCAAAACAAGCAAAGCAGGGAGCCATAATACCCACTTATCACAGAATCAGAAAATTAAGAGTGGTAAGAGCAAGACAGAGCTTGCAGGAGAGGAGCTTGTGCCTTCCAAACTCCAAGTCTCTGTGGTCAACAAATCAGTCTTTAGATGCCACTTCATCTCACTCTCTGAAGGCCATTGAGTTAAAGAAGTCAGGTTCTAGCTAGAATTAATGTAATGGCTCCTAATAGTAATCTTTAGTCCTATAGATCTTCTATCGTGGCTTGGAAGGCTTGGACTGAAGAATGATTGCTTATTGACTTTTCTTGATTGGACTAAAACAAACAAACAGAATACATTAGTGGATTTTAATTAGGCAGAAAAAATGGTTAACAGATTGCACAGTAATTAGCACTGTTCACCCAGACAAATGTTTCTTATTCTAGAACAACAAATTATGAAGTAGAGTAAAAATGGCCTCCAGATTACTAGTGTCCCAGATGTAGTATTACAGGTAAAAAGGACAAGATGAGATGTACAGAAGTAATTGGTGCTTGCCAGAGGTGGTCACAAAGCACCTCTGAAGAATGATGATCAACACTGAAGGTTTGTAAAGCAAAGAGGCAGAAGGCTCTGGTGAGAACCAGAGTTCCTATATAGCTAAGCTCTCAGGAAAGTTGCAAGCTTTTGTCATGCACTTAACTACCAGATGTACTGATTAGTTAGTAAGACTGGTTATACAACAAAACAAGTTGAATAACTGTTCCATTTGTGTACATTAATGGTAGAGTGAGAAACATTATTGTCTAAAATATTTTCTCTTGAGATGTTAGGCCTGAAGGAATCCATGTGAAATGGGGAAAATGCTACTGACCTTGGTTTATAAAGGAAGCTCAAATCCTAGGATCACAAATGCACATTCAGTGAAAATCTGCCTAACTAAAAGATTCCCATGGTTTAGAAGATGATAGATTAATTTGGACACTCCTTACTACTGATTTTCTTCACTCTATCTTGTATTTGTTTCCTTTGTATATATCTTATGTCACTGTACATAATTTGTTTTTACTCAGGGTCTCATTATGTATCCCAGGTAGACTTTGCAGTTGTTATGTAGGCTGAGGCTGGCCTTGAGCTAGCAATTCAATTCTCCTGTCTCAGTACCCTGAGATCTTAGATTATAGATTACAATATGCACTACTATGATTTGCACGAAGTTTATTTTTAGTTAGCAAGTAATTTGAGAATACCAACTAATGGGTCATGCCTTTAGGATGATTTAAAATGCTAAACCACCTGCTAGGGACTGGTGACCTCTGTCTGTGTTCCTGGCTACTTAGAAGGCTGAGATCTGAGGAGTATAGTTTGAACCCAGTGTAGGCAATAAAGTCTATGAGACTCTGGTCTCCAATAAACCTACCAAGAAAAAAAACAAAGCTGGAAGTAGCACTGTGGCAGAGTACTAGCCTTGAGCAAAAGAAGCTCTGGGACAGTGTCCAGGCTCTGAGTTCAAACTTCAGGACTTGCACACACGCACACACACACACACACACACACACAATGTGATACAAATAATACAAATAACCACCTAAATATACTAGTTCCTTAGCCATAAAGTTTAATATTATATACAGTGGATTAAAAGGTAAGAGCTAGGGGTGTTTTGGTAGACTGTAGTTCAGAATTCTTTTCATGTTAGAAAATTACTGTCAAAAGAAAAGTTTTCTAAGTGTGTGTACCACGCATTTCATGTTTCAGTAGTTTCACGGTGAGAAGAAACTTTAGATTCTCACAAAGAACTTCCTACCTAGTATAGTTCCCGTTGGAAATGAGAGTCAATCTGGAAGTTGTTCTTTTTTTTTTTTTTGGTCGGTTGTGGGGCCTGAACTCTGGGTCTGGGTGCTGTGCCTCAGCTCTTCAGCGCAGGGCTAGCACTCTACCACTTGAGCCACAGTGCCACTTCTGGCTTTTTCTGCTTATGTGGTGCTGAGGAATCAAACCCAGGGCCTCATGCATGCAAGGCAAGCATTCTACCACTGAGCCACCTTCCCAGCCCCTGTTCTTTTTTTTTTGTAACAAATCAGAAGTACTTTTCCTTTTGAAATTCCCAGTCTTTAGAGACAAAGAGATCTTGAATTAATGTGAAAGTAGTATATTTTTATTTATTTATTTATTTTTGGGTCCGGTTGTGGGCCTGAACTCTGGGCCTGGGTGCTGTCCCTCAGCTCTTCAGCTCAAGGCTAGTGCTCTACCACTTGAGCCACAGAGCCACTTCGGGCTTTTTTCCTGCTTATGTGGTACTGAGGAATCGAACCCAGGGTCTCATGCATGCAAGGCAAGCGCTCTACCACTAAGCCACCTTCCCAGCCTGAAAGTAGTTTAAAAGGCAAAAAGATGCTGTTAGGTAAGTGTTTTGTTATTCATTATTCCACAGGAGAACAGAATAGCCATATCATAATAAAAGCTCTGATGAAGGCTAGGGGTCAGGTTATTAAAAGGATGGGTAGACATTTTTCCCTGTTAAGGAAAAGTTTTTTTTTGTTTTTTTTGTTTTGTTTTGTTTTGCTGGTCCTGGGGTTTGAACTGTGGGGCCTGGGCACTGCCCCTGAGATCCTTTTGCTCAAGGCTAGCATGCTACCATTTGAGCCATAGGGCCACTTCCTGCTTTTTCTGAGTAATTTATTGGAGATAGGAGTCTCACGGACTTTCCTGCCCCAGCTGGCTCGAACCATGATCCTCAGATCTCAGCCTCCTGAGTAGCCAGGATTACAGAGTGAGCCACTGTGCCTGGTAGAAAAGTTTTTTTTTTGTTGTTGTTGTTTTGCCAGTCAAGGGGCCAGAACTTTGGGCCTGGGTGCTGTCCCTCAGCTCTTCAGCTCAAGGCTAGCACTCTACCACTTGAACTACAGCACCACTTCCAGCCTTTTCTGCTTATGTGGTGCTGAGGAATTGAACCCAGGGCCTCATGTATGCAAGGCAAGCACTCTATCACTGAGCCACCTTCCCATTCCTGAAAAGGTATTTTTAAAATCATGTTTAATAGTATAATTTGTGTTCAGAGAATAACAAAAAACATTGTTTTTAAAATATGAGCTAAAGAAGACTGTGAGGACTTGGACCATCTTCTGTACCTGAACAGTTTTCTACTAATGAGTATTTTAGTTGCACAATCTCTGTTTTTGTAGGCATGATATTTTTATATTATTAGAAAGGGCCTAGACTTATTGAATACAAAGAGAGCTGGCATTCTGTAATATTTACAGTATTAGATGCTGCTAGGTGTTCAAAAGGAAAATATATAGAATAGTCTCAGTTTTTTTTTGTTGTTGTTTTTGGGGTTTTTTTGTCTATCATGGAGCTTGAATTCTGGGCCTAGCTGTTGTCCCTCAACTCTTCAGCTCAAGGCAAGTGCTCTACCACTTGGGCCACAGCACCATGTCTGGTTTTCTGGTGGTTTATAGGAGATAAGAGTCTCATGGACTTTTCCTGCCTGGGATGGCTTTGAACCATGATCCTCAGATCTCAGCCTCCTGAGTAGCTAGGATTACAGGTATGAGCCTCCGGCACCTAGCTTAGTTTCAGTTTTGAATCACAAAAAAAATTATCCTCCCTTTTGCCTTCTCAAGTTAAAAAGAATACCTGTTGAGCTAGTTTAATTTGTTTATAGTGCTTCTTGAACATTTGTTAAAGAGCAAAGTTTCAAAAATATTCTCTCCATGTGAACAGCCATTATTTAAAAATTCTCTGAGGACATTTTCCTTATATGGAAACATTTCATATTTAGTTCCTTTAAACCTACTAAAAATAACCATCAACTTTCAAATACTTGCTCAAAATTTCAGTCCTTGGCTTTGTCGGAAAAAGGGCTGTATCTCTCTTTGTGTGTGTGTGTCTTGGTTCTGGGTCTCGAATTCAAGACCTGGGTACTGTCTCTGATCTTTTGTGCTCAAGACTAGTGCTCTACCACTTGAACCACAGCTCTTCTCCCAGCTTTGTTTTTGGTAGTTAATTAAAGATAAGAGTTTCAAGAACTTTTCTGCCCAGGCTGGTTTTGAATTTCGAGTCTCAGATCTCAGCCTGAGATCTCAGTTGCCAGTGCTTGGTGGGGCAGCCCATCTTTAACTTTAATCTCTAGAAGAAAATTCTATGTACATGTCACAGAGGTTGGGACAAGGACGTAAGAGCCTTGCTCCAGTCTTTAATTAAATGTACTAGCAACTTCGGATATCTTCACTGTAGAAGCCCAAGCATTTTCTTTCTAAGAGAAATCTAAGGACACTGTAATCTACAAGGCCTCAGACTGGGGGGTGCATGGTTTCAGAGGCTATGACTAGAATTTGAGAACCAGGCATAAGAGATTCAGTTTTAATCTGTCAAGTGCTTTCCTTGATTTGAAAACACAGTGTTCCTTTTCTCCCTGCAATTTGTTTCCTATGTCTCTATCATGGATAAACTTTGTATTCCCACAGCAAACTAGGCTTTTAGCTGTCATCACTGTTCCATCATTGTCCCCTCAAAATCTACTTGATATGTACTCCAGTGTTGCTGATGGCAAGGGTTTTTTGAACAATGCTGGGCACACTACTTCTCATCTGCAAATCCTGGCTTACTTGTATGTGGAACGTGGATAGCAATACCTACCCTTAAGGGTGGCAGAGGCTCAGCCTGTGACAACCAGGCCCAGGAAGGCAGGAACAGAAGTCCACCATAAAACTAACTGCTAAAAAGTACCCCAAACAAGTTTTTAAAGTGCACTCTAGTTAGCAGACATGAGAGGAAAGGAACTAGATTACTAAAATTTTAGGAGATGAGCTTAGCTTGGTTACCAGTCTTAAGAGACAGCCTCCAAACTAGTGTTATTTATCTTTCTCTGTCTTAAACATTAAAGATATAAATAACATTGAGTAGTATATGAAATCAACCTTCTCTACAGTACAGTCTCAGGCCACTTGGACAATGCAAGCTGGTTACAGTAAGCTGATCTATTGTGGAAATCTGTAGCCACAGACCACTAAAATTGGTAGGCAGCCTCTTATTAAAGTTATCCATGTTTTGACTTCCTGTAATTTAAATTCCCAAATTTTCTCCCACTGTAACCTCTGTCTGAAAGGCAAGGGCAGGAGATAGCAAAATGTGGGTGGGAAGGGCTGTTAAAGTGAGGAAAGAAAGTAGGACCTGACTAAAGAAGAAATGGAAGACCAGAAATGGAAAAGCAGAAATCTGCTGACTGATCACAAGTCCCACACATTGCTCTGAGCTGTGGTTCAGTGAGTAAATGTTAACAAGGGGCTTTCTACCCAGAGGCACTGTAGGGTACAAGAAGCAGGAAGGGAGCAAAGGGAAGCATATCTGAAGTAATTGTGTCCCGCTTTGGGGTACCATTAGAAAATACCCAACAGCTGCAGGGAAGCAACTCCTTGAAAAAGAAGGTACTGGCTCATATGTCAAAAACACGCTTCTGGAACTTAGTAATGGTGACCTGTACACCAGAGCTTCTCTTGGTTCTGTTACAGAAAAAACTGATGAATGAAACAGCTTCTTAATCCTTCCTTTTTTTGTTTGTTTATTGTGCAAGTACTGGGGCTTGAAATCAGGGACTCACATACTCACTTGGCTTTTTAGCTTAAGACTGGCCCTCTACAACTTAAGTTACAGGTCCACTTTCTGCTTTTTTGGATGTTAATTGAAGATAAGAGTCTCATGGACTTTTCTTACGTGGACTTGCTTTGAACCATAATCCTCATGTCTCAGCCCCCTGAGTAATCTAGGCTTACAGGCATGAGCCATCAGTGCCCAACTTCATAACTCCTTCTTTCTATTTTTGTATTCTGGTAACTAAATACCCCTGGATAAGGTCCCAGATCCATATGTTATAAAACAAATTCATACTATATGATGATTTACACCTCAAGGAAGACATTGAAAATGGTATAAAACAACTGGAAAGCAATAAGCAGTCTGTTCAGACTTCTTGCAGATTCCCCCCCCCCCCCCCAATCCCCAAATAAGGAAGTTCTTTTTAAGCTGTATATACAATATAGCACAGTCTAATTGCCTAAGAAGGAACTGCTACCTTGCAGACTACCTAATATGCTCATCAAGGCTTCTCACTCTTTGCAGTTGGTAGCATTTATTACTTCTGTCTGGTTCCTACACATGAAGGCACTAAATTAGGTGTAAATGCCCATATGCTCATCACTTCAGTAGTGACATTTACTAAGTAAATGGAAAAAAGTCTCAAATGGCTCTGCCTAAGTCATTGCAAACATAGCTGGTTGTCAAAAGCTAGACCAATTTCTTTGTCTTTTAAGCCTGAAATTTTCTCATGGTACCTGGTGACTGAGGAGCAAGAATGGTTTCACAGCCATTTGAAACACTATTGACTCATAAAACATTGGAAAGACAATAACTAAATATAGCCACAGAAAAGATCCATAGGATATATAGTGATAAAAACTCTAAAATCTTCCTGTCAAGTAGTCTGTTTACAACTGATTTAAAACTAAAAGGCAGAAAGTGTATTACCTAAGAAACTGAAATAGCTAAGTCTGCTTTTGCTTAAAACAGTATCAAGTATTATGAATCACAGTCTCCTGCAGAGACACAAATTTTAACTTAGGATGTTTTCCCTCATTACTTACGTCTATATGCCTTTGCTGTCACCCTAACTCTGCAAGTTATACATAAACACATTTCCCAACTTTGATACAACCACAAACATATGTAAATAAAAAAGGCTGCTTACTCGGAGTGTCTTGGCAGTCGGGGAGGGAGATGCTGGGGGAGAATCAGACTGAGATTTCCTATTCCGAGTGAATTCTTTACTTCGGGTATATAAAGAGGACATGACTCTTCAGGATGTAGACACTCAACCTCTGGATTCTTCACACAAAGCTGGGAAACTGTCCCTGTTGGTTACCCTCACAGAATTTCTCCTTTTGAATCGGTGCAAGATGACTTTGGGTAGAACTAAATAAAGGATAAAAGCCGCCCTGTAAATTATAGTCTTGAGCTCTGAACCAGTCCACAGTTAAACAGAGTTTGAGAGGCGTGTTCCATAAATATTTTCAATTCAGCTTCAACCACCGTGCTCACAGTGGAGTTACACTGTGCTGAGCAACAACACCTTTTATGCCTAGGTTGAGTCCTTGATTCTCCCCAAAGGATACTTCTTATTGAGGCTTGCTCGTCCACAAAACCTGAATCTAGGTTCCTGATGACACCAGATTAAATCCCAGAGGAAGGATGACTCTGGATCCTGCCACAGATGAGTTGGGAACAATGACTGTCACTTAATCCAGATGAAAGATATACAAATCCTCTAAAAATCATGCTGTCTTCCCTTAGCTTGACTCCACTGGACTGTAAGGGTTTAAAATTGCTGCCATAAATTCAGGTTAAACAACTTAAAAAACAAACAAAAAATACAAATAAGGAACTAAGAGCTTATGAGAAAGAAGCGGTCTAAGGAAGTCAGCTTTTCCTAAGTCCTTCCAGACCAAGCTGCTTTTACATATAAACACTCAGTCATACACACATCTTTTCCCCTCCCCTCTCCTATTTTCTGACATTCCAAATCCCTATTCGCTCAGCAAGGAATGCTGGAGGCGAGCCAAGGGCAAAGATTCACTTTCAATTCAGAATTCGGGTTGCCACTTGTAGAAAGAAAAGAAAGCTGCCAGCGTCTAGGAACCAAGGGAAACTCTTTGGGGGAATGCTGGGGGGCAAAGCCCCACCTTCCAGAATTCACCACTTCACGGAGAGAGCAGTGACTTCAGCTGATTTCTCTAAACACTTCTCTAAGGCGTGAGATTGGTGAGTTTTCAACTTCTCGATCTCTTAAGTAACAAAGTCCAGACAGAAACACCAGCCAGAGAACCTCATGGCCTTTTATACTCAATTTTAGTGAGATGTCATTTCTGCTACTTTATAAGGAAGACTCACAGCTTGAAATTGGCCCAGTAGAAAGGAAACTCAGTGTGGCTCAATCTCTAAATGTAAAGCTCATCTGAGTTTCCTAAGATGCTACAATCAGGAAGGAACAAGATTACAAAGGAGTGTAACAGTGAAGAAAAAAAGTCAGAAATAAAGTGAGAAAAAGACAGACATGAAGATGTAATGATGACTGTGGGATTCAGCAGCACAGGGAAAATTAAGAGTTAAGAAAAAAGGAATTTCTTTCCTGGGTGGTGAAGGTTTTGCATTTGGCTTGAAGAAACATTTGATTTGAGCTTCTGCACTCTGTTGTCACCGCTGACTCTCCAGCATTTCCAGGCCACATGCTTTCTAAGCCGATGAGTTTATCCCCAGAGTAACAACACACTTCTCTCTGGGTTCCTGGAAACTATCCTGTCCAACTCTCTCCACAGGAAATTTATACTTCTTCCTCCAGACCTTTCCAACCTTTCCTCCTCTTTTCCCTCTGATTTGCTGGTATCATTTTTTTTTGTTCCAATGACCGCTTTTATGAAATTAAGTTAAGAGAAATAATCAGGTACTTGGGAGTTAGTCTAAGGAATACAGTGGGAAGAGGATTTAAAAAGAGATCTCTGATGCATTCCCAATCCGAAAAATCTTCCTAACGATACTGGCCAATTCTACTACAGCCATAATAATAATAATATTTGCAAAAAGGCCAATTATTGTGGGAAATCAGATATATAAATTTTAAATTATGGATACAGTTTATATAGTCAATACCACAAAATAAGAGTGAAACTTAGTTTACGACCTCTTCACTTAGAAAGGAAATGTTAATGTGAATTTTGAGAATAACATACTCAGAGCAAGTATGATTGGTTATAAGGTGAATATGCTCAACAAAAGTTAAGAGGTTTCATTACTCTTTAAAGGGTCAGCTAGCATAACTGTGATCAGCCAGTTTCCAGACTTGGTCTTCTAAAGTTACTCAGCGATACAGTCACTGGAGATTGGAGAGGGAGAGACTATCACCCCCTGAACTCTGAAATGGTTCTTTGTTTCTTCTCACTCCTATTTTGAGGTAGTTCTAACAATGGCAAACTTTTGTATCTTACTGTTTTAACACATACTATCTTGTCTGATCCTCTCAACTATGCTAAAAAATACAGTAGTATATTATAAGACTGAAGAAAAAGTTCTGAAAGGGTAAATGACTTAGCCAAAAACATATAGTCTAAGAGAGAAGCAAAACACAACTGGCTGAGTCATAAGCTTTGGTTGATTAAGGTAAAGTAAAAACAGATCTGAAAAGATGCACCAGATTTGAAAAAATTCAAAAGCCTTCAAGAAGGTTCTAGGTATTTGAGACATCCACAGGAATACATCAGAAATGTAGAACAGAAGTAGCTTCTCCAAAAAGTTAAAGCTTTCTTCATTCACTTGTTCTTGGATATATTTTCTTTTTCCCAACCCTGCCAGCAAGCATTTAGAGTTCCTTTTTGACTCAAAAGACATTAACTTCTTGTGAAAATGAAAGCATACTTCATATTCCAGTGGAAAAAGAACTGGAAGGAGCTAGAAGTACGGCTAAGTGATATAGCACCTGCCTAGCAAGTGTGAGGCCCTGAGTTCAAACTCTAGTGCTACCATCACCCAAAAATAATAAAGAAAAGAAAGAAAAAAAAACCAGCCATGGTCTTGTCCCTTTCTCTTCCTTCAGAGAGCCCAGTTTTCAGGTGATATACATTTCTAGCATCATCCCAATTACAGATGCAGAGATGAAAACAGTGTACATTTTTCTTCACACTGGCCTACCTTAAATAACATCCTGGCCATGGGCACACCCACTGCCTCTCAGAAGATTGCCTAACCATACATTTTCTGCTCAGGGATAATCAGCGTGGAGTAAGAATCACTTTCCTCTCCTCTTCAAGTGGGAGTTCTCCAATTGATAATTCTATTTCTTCTCCAATTAAGATTTAGTAAACTAAGAGCTTGGTAAAAGAAACCTCAGAAACAAACTTTTCCAGGTTAAGCTTTTGCAAAAGCCTTTTGTTTAGAAAATAATTTATTCCAAACAGGCAGGACAGAATGTTGGGCTCATCTGTTTCAGTTCTTCTAGGTGAGATAAAGGGAAGGGGAAGTTCATACATGTTAAGAGTGTTATTAATTACAGCGGAATTAAGACTACCAGGTGGTGAGTTTTATAGTCTTCAGAAAACACAAACATCCAAGGAAGGATTATGTACACTTGCCTTTGAGACAATACACATTGTGTGACTAAACCAATAAAATATCTTATTTTTGTGGGTTCAGACCACCAAATCTCATCAACTCTCAAAACTTAAACGGAAAAAAAAATCAGTTAAATAAGTTCTAGTACTTTTCTCTTTCTTTTTAAAGAAAAAGTAAATGCCATGGTTTAAAAGTGATAATGTTCAGTAAAATGCCTCTTCCGTGGTAACTCCCAAAGCAACTAACATGCTACTGTCATGTTCTGCATGTGGCTGGAAAAGTGTGTTGGCCTTAAAGCATATAGTCTCGCTTGAAATTCAAACCTCTGCTTGACTATCTGACATGACCCACTCTTAAACCTCACCCTCAAGTACTGATAATGCACCCCAGTTCAGTATTACCTGGTTTAGAGCATGTATAACATCCAGCAGTGCCTGGTGTGGTCACACACAATACATGGTAGCAATTACAGAAATAACCTTGTCACTGGAATTTGTAAAACATATCTATCTAAGAGAATAAATGAAAAGCAGAAGCAAGTAGCTTAAACATGACTCTTCCCATTTTATGACCTCAATTTTCTTATGGTTACATAAGAGACTACTGTGAAAGGAATGACAGAATCTCCTCAAGGAATTAAGGAAAAACTTCTCTAACTTTTCAACCCCTCTCTCATCCCAAATTTTCTTATTTCTGGGAAGGCAGTACCCTGGCAATAAGTGGAGGATACAGTTCAGAAGCAACTACCTGTTCTAAAGTTAGAGGACTGGATTTATACATGGATGTTGGGCAAATACACAAATACATTAAGACTAATGGAAAAAACTGTTTAGGTATAAACATGAGAGGAAAAGCTGAATGAATATTGTGTTGGTATGCAGTGGAAGGTATTAGTATAATTTTCAAAATAGAAAAAATAACTATATGTAAATATGTGCAAGTGTGCATGTTAATGAATGTGTCTACATGTGTATTTCTTAGCCTCTGTCTATTGATAAGGGCTGGGAAGATCAACCTTTGGAATATTTTGCATATCTTGTGCTCAGATCACTATTTCTAAATACACTCTCCATCAAAAAGAATGAGGGTCCCTTGAGAAGTAGCCAGTTCCACAGCTGGAACAGGAAAAGGTCTTTTGAATCAGTGCTTAAGCAGTGATAGGGACAGGAAAAGGATACAGAAATCGATTTAAGAAGTCCCAGGCAAAGAGTATGATACTTTACTGAAAAACAACTAAAGCAAAAAGGACTGGGGGTATGGCTCAAGTTATAGATTAAGTGCCTATTAAACAAAAAATCCAAAATTCAAATCTCATTACGACCAAACAGGGGACCATATAAGCATCAAAATAAATGATAGCAATGAATTGTAACCTTTTAAATAAAAGAGAAATCCATAAGTACACAGTGATATAAAGAAATGAATGAGCTGAATGATCGTGGCTTACACCTTTAATCCTAGCTACACAGGAGGCTGAAATCTGAAGATTGAGGTTTGAAGCCAGCTTGGACAGGGAAGTCTGTTAGACTCCAAAAGCTAGAAGCAAAGGTATGGCTAAAGTGGTAGCATGCCAGTTTTGAGCTGTAAAAGCTAAGGTGCGAGGTTCTAAGTTCAAGCCTAGCACCAGCACACACACACACAAAAGAAGTTCTTCCTTAAAGCAAAATGTTTCCTAATAAATATAGAAAGCAATAAAGTTAAAGAAAATCATCTTTCAGAAATTTTCATTATAATCAACCCAGGAAAGGAATATGAGTTGATTCCAAAACTGGTGAGTAAAAGTCTATGAGCAAGTGGATTTTTACATACTCTCTAAGTGTTGCCTATAAAATATTTATTCATTACAATGAATGAGAAAACCTTTACTGTGGAGACAACTGGCAGATGCCAACTTAAGGAGTGATCAAAGTCATTACCCTAGTAATATACACCAGTGCCCAGTCAACATGATGTTTGTAAACTTCATCTTAAAAAGATTTTAAATATGCAAGGATTGAAGAGTATGTAAGGAAGAAGGGACTATAAAGGCACAGGTGACATATAAAAGGAGAGAAGAACAGCACTGGCTCTTTGGGTCACAAACTGATTGAAAAAAAAATCCTGGAGTATACATATACAAATGCATATAAAAAGGAGAGGAAGACTATACTGGCAAAATTGTGTATTACCTACAAACAATTTCTAAAAATAATCATTACAATTCCATTGGCTTAGAATACCTAGAGATGCCTAACTTTATCATGCTATAGGTCATTAAAAAAAAAACCACCTTAATATCTTGGAATTGGTTACTTTTTTGGGGGCAGGTCCTAGGGCTTGAACTCAGGGGTTGAGCACTGACCCTGAACTTTTTTGCTTAAGGCTAGAGGCACAGTTCCACTCTGGCCTTTTGGAGATAAGAATCTCATGGACTTCTCTGCATGGACTTGCTTCAAAACTTGATCCTTACATCTCAATCTTCTGAGTAGCTAGCTAAGAGACACCAGCACCTGGCTGGAATTGGTTACTTTTAAAATTAAAGTTATCAGAAGTATTTTTACAATCTCACAGTTCTTACAATAGCTTTCAAGTTTTATTTTTTTTGTTGTTGTTAGGAAATTCTGCTGCTCCTGGCTGAAGAGATCAGAGACTGTCTCACTAACTTAGAGAATATGAAGAGTGAGCGTTAGCTATGCAACTTCATTCTCATAGTCTGAGGTCTGAGAGGTTTTAAGGCAGTAAATGTTGGGTGACTTTAGCCAGAAACTTAATGCCTAGACTTTCCTGAAGTATTCTCAAAAACTTGAAACAATTATCTAAAACTATAATATCTGTTATTCCATTTCCATGGTAACAAAAGGTTTCTTGCCATGACACATTTCATCAGATATTTAAAAAAAGTATGGGAAGGCTGGGAAGGTGGCTCAGTGGTAGAGTGCTTGCCTTGCATGCATGAGGCCCTGGGTTCGATTCCTCAGTACCACATAAGCAGAAAAAGCTGGAAGGGGTGCTGTGCTCAAGTGGTAGAACATTAGCCTTGAGCTGAAGAGCTGAGGCCCAGAGTTCAGCCCCCATGACCAAAAAAAAAAAAAAAAAAGAATGGGAAAGTTCCCTGGGAAGGTAAGCATAACTTCTAGACTAAAAGGTCTTCAAGGCCCAGAGGGGATCTCTAACAATTTGTTAGACATTACTTAGTCTTTCAAAAATTTCTTGGCTGCTTTCTGCAAATCAACTTTTTAGTAGCTTTGTTTATAAACTTCTGAGTAACCACAATAACAGAGTATTTTAGGTCAGATTTAGGGAAGAAGGTGGTGAGTCAAGTATTACCAGTTAAGAACAGTTTAAGTTGCTTCTTCCTCCTTTTGGAGGTAAGCATTTGATATAGAAAAATCACTTTCAGGCTTATTTATGGATATTAGACCCAAAGAATCTTTTTATTTTGCATTAACAACAGAAGAAAACAAATCACTTTGTGTGTGTGTGTGTGTGTGTGTGTGTGTGTGTGTGTGTGTGTGTGTGTGTGTGTGTGTGTGTGTGTGTGTGTGTGTGTGTGTGATGTGTATATTAAGGCTTGAACTCAGGGCCTGGGTGCTGTCCCTCAGCTCTTCAGCTCAAGGCTTCTGGCTTTTTCTGCTTATGTGGTGCTGAAGAATTGAACCGAGGGCCTCATGCATGCAAGGCAAGCACTCTACCATGGGGCCACCTTGCCAGCCCATATGTGTGTGTTCTTTAAGACATGATTCCTACTTGGAAAAAGATCAGAGAAATCTCAAGATCTAATTGCAAAGTATGATCTCTGTAATGATGAAATTAATAACCAGGCCTCTTTTTGTTTTTATATAATAATTTCTGATACCTTCCTAAATAAATTGTTAGAATTTTTTCATTGTTTTGTTTTTCTGCCATACTGGGAATCAAACTTAGGGCCTTGTACATGCTAGGCATGCTTTCAACCACTAAACCACATTCCTAGCCTCAAATAAGCAGTTTTTAAAGGAGACCAGGGAACCAAGTCAGAAGATAGGCAGAATCCAAAAGAACTTCATTTACTAGCATATGCATTTATACTGGTATTTTATTGGTACCTAGAGGAAGGAAATAAGTTTGGTAACTCATCTGCTTCTTTTAATTTCCCAAATAATTCTTGTCTTTTTGTGGTGATAACTCACAGTTAATGATGGCTGCTGCACAGAGCTCCTAAGTGAGGGTGAGCCACCAGGGACTTTATCACAAAATTAATCTCACTTCTCCTTTGAAATGAATCATTCTAGTGTGAAGAACCTTCTTTCATTCTACATGTGAAGAAAATGCTGACCAGAGAGGTCATGTAATTCTTTCCACCTAATACAGGTCTTTTGACATATGCTTTTTATGAAAAAGCAATAAAAGCTAAAAAACCCAGACCAAAAAAGGTCTGTACTAAAAGGCTTGTAAATACTCTGGTGGCTTGTTGGGGAGTGAAGGGAGGCAACAGTATCATTATAAGGTGCAAGGCAGCAACAGAAAGAAAGCAAGACAAGGGCCTACAAGGTGCATTGGAACAGAGCTCACAGTGATGTAATACTCTACAATACTCTACAGCTTTTCTCTCATAGAGTTAAATGTTCATGTTCTAGTGTTAGTGAAAGATTACATCCTAGAAACTCACTTAAGAGCTAGGGATTATAGGGCTGGGAAGATGGCTCAGTGGTAGAGCGCTTGCCTTGCATGCCTGAGGCCCTGGGTTTGATTCCTCAGCACCACATAAGAAAAAAGCCGGAAGTGGAGTGGCTCAAGTGGTAGAGCGCTAGTCTTGAGCTGAAGAGCTGAGGGACAGTACTCAGGCCCAGAGTTCAGGCCCCACGACTGGCCCCCCCCCAAAAAAGAAAAGAGTTAGGGATTATAAAGGCCCTTTAAGAAAATCACTCTGCAAACCTTCCCCAGAATTGGTTCCTGTGTTTAGTTGTTTTAGCAATTAAGTTTAATTTTGCAAGAGCTTAAAGAGGCAAACACTAATGAAAAGCTATCTTTTTTTGTTGTTGTTGTTTTATGTGAATAACTTATGCAGATGTCTCCCACCCCCATTCTCTTCACTATCTTCACAGGCTCCAGGACAGAAATGGCTGTAAAGTTAGAAAGGGTCAAGTCAGAATCTGGGTAGAGCTTTTCCAGGCTGTGGAGGCAATAATCTTTATCACTAGGGTTATTGTCTCAATGATATAAAGTGGTACCAGTAGTAGGTTAGGGGCAGAGATGTTAAATATCCTGCTATGCTGGAGACATGAATAAGTAAGTACTCTGTCAAAAAGCTTTAACACCCTGATAAAAAAAATGTTCAAATTCATCAGAAGTATTAACAGAGAAAATTAAATCTTTTGATTAGCTTAAAAACAGCTGATCAAATATTACAATGGATAGTTTAAAATATATATGATTTGTGTGAAACTTTGTCAAAGCCAGTATCATGGAGAAATAATGTTATCGCATGTATATCCCAACATTCACTAGAAAGCACACTTGTCTAGAGCATGTAGAAGGTCCTGGGTTTGATACATAGCACCATAAAAAAATTAAAAATATATAAATAAGTTAAAAATGAAAGCTGGGTGCTGGTGGCTCATGCCTGTAAAACTCGTGTGTGTGTGTGTGTGTGTGTGTGTGTGTGTGTGTGTGTGTGTGTGTGTGTGTGTGTGTGTGTGTGTGTGTGTGTGTATTTTTTTGGGGGGGGGGGGTCAGTTGTGGGGTTTGAACTTTTGCCCTGGGCGGTGTCCCTTAGCTTTTCAGCTCAAGGTGAGCACTGTACCATTTGAGCCACAGTGCTACGTCTGGTTTTCCTGTGGTTTATTGGATATAAAAGTCTCATGGACTTTCCTGCCCAGGCTTGCTACTCAGCCTCCTGAGTAGCTAGGATTATAGGAGTGAGCCACCAGCACTGGTGCCCGGCTCACAAGATTCATATTTCCAATAAACACAGCACAAGAAGTAGTGCTGTGTCTCAAGTGGTACAGCATTAGCCTTGAATAGAAGAGGCTTAGGGACAGCATCCAGGGCCTGAGTTCAAGCACCAGGACTGGCCAAAAAAAAAAAAAAAATCAAACCAATCTGTTTAGTGCACAAAGATACTTGTAATAGGATATAGCTATAATCTCTAGGCTAGGTAAAATATCCTACAAAATATATTCTAAAATTTAGGTTCAACTGTTTAATGAGTGAAGGTGAAACCTACAATTTAAAGGTCATAGAAGGAAGTGGCGCTGTAGCTCAAGTGGTAGAGTGCTCGCCTTGAGTTGAAGAGCTGAGGGACAACGCCCAGGCCCAGAGTTCAAGCCCCACAACCGACAAAAAAAAAAAAAAAGAAAAAAAAAATAAAGGTCATAGAAAAATCTAAAGCTATGACTGAGAAGGTAAAGTATAAACAAAAATTATATTTAATGGGCTGGGAAGGTGGCTCAGTGGTAAAGTGCTTGCCTTGCATGTCTGAGGCCCTGGGTTCGATTCCTCAGCACCATATAAACAGAAAAAGCCGGAAGTGGTGCTGTGGCTCAAGCGGTAGAGCACTCGCCTTGAGCTGAAGAGCTGAGGGACAGTGCCCAGGCCCAGAGTTCAGGTCCACGACCAGCAAAAAAAAAAAAAATTATATTTAAGGTCATGTTTTTAAGTTGTTGTAAACATGATTTGTTTCTGTATTTTGGTCATTATTTTTAAAAGCTGGGTCTTGTGGCTCATGCCTGTAATCTTAGCTATTCAGGAGGCCAAGATCATGGTTCAAAGCCAGCATGGGCAGGAAAGGCATGAGAGTCTTATCTCCAATTAACCACCTAAAAATGGAAGTGGAACTCTGGCTCAATGTGGTAGATAACTAGCCAGAAACCAAAAAACTCAGTGAGAGTGCCCAGGCCCTGAGTTCAAGCTCCACAAGTGACTGGGAGAAAATTTAAAAAAAGAGCTATAAATTTGGCTGAATGCTCGATCAGGTGGTAAAAAAAAAAAAAAAAAAAAAAAAGAATGATAATTTCCTATTTTTAGTAAATACAGAGTTTTATGGAAAAAGTTCCCTAATAAGAAAAACAATCTATGTTTGGTTCATTTAGAAATTTAAGTACTCTCAATTAGTTTTCATGGTTGTGAATTTAGTTGATTCAGAAATAAAGCCTGCTTTGTTTGTTTGGCTTAACAAAGAATAGTCCCTCCGCAACAATAAAAATGTGTTTAGACACTTAACATTTTCTTTTCTTATACCAGAACATGCCCTCAAAGACTATCAAAGAACCCTTCTGGTTTGCTACAATGAACTAGCATGAAGCCCTTTTTGCTTTGCAGACACTGTTGATAATATAGTGCAAATGTTTATCCATATGTTTTATTGTCTATGTGCCACATTTAGTACAAATATTTTAAAACAGTTGAAGGCTAGGGGTATAGCTCAGTGGTAGAGTCTTGCCTAGGAAGCTCAAGGCCCTGGGCTCAAACCCTAGCACCAAAACAAACAGTAAATAAACCCACCAACAAAACAAGATAAAAGATTTCTTTGCACTATTCAACTCTCTCACTTCTCTTATTCTCAAATGATTTTCTTGAGTTAATTTTTTTTTTTTTGCCAGTATTGGGGCTTGGGCATTTTCCTTGAGCCTCTTTGTTGCTCAAGACTAGTGCTCTACCACTTGAGGCGCCGTGCCACTTCTGGCTTTTCCTGAGTAGTTTATTAGAGATAAGAGTCTCATAGATTTCCTGCCCAAGCTGGCTTTGAACTGAGATCCTCAGATCTCAGCATTCTGAACAGCTAGTATTATAGACATGAGCCACTGGTGCCTGGCAAAAAAAGATATTTTTTTTGGTTGTGAGGCTGGGTGCTGTCCCTCAGTTCTTCAGCTCAAGGCTAGAGCTCTACCACTTGAACCACGGTGCCACTTTCAGTTTTCTGGTGGTTTATTGGAGAGGAGTCAATAGACTTTCCTGCTCAGGCTGGTTTTGAACCGTGATCCTCAGATCTTAGCCTCCTGAGTAGCTAGGAATACAGGCGTGAGCCACCAGTGCCTGGCACTAAATTTTTTAATAGCCAATATTTTCCTTTGCCTTTCACATTTATACTGGAGATTAGCTTGACCTTTATACTAGGGTTCTATCAGGACAGGCAGAAGCTTTTCTTTTGGCTAAAACAAATATATATATTCCTCTAAAGATGCTACAAAAGTTTCTTCCTGCCAGATGTGGTAGTACACATCTGTAATCCTAGCTATCAGTGGCAGAGGCATGGGAGTTTGAAAGCAGCCTGGGCTACATAGTAAGACTGTCTCAACAAACAAAACAACAACAGCAATTTCTTACCATGCCTAAGATATAGGACAACACAAAACAATACAACCCTTAACACACACACACACACACACACACACACACACACTCACACACAGAAAAAGATAAAGCTCAACCATCATAAAATAGAAAAAGCTGAAAGCAAAGTATTTCACAGGGAGAATACTATTGTTTGATTCAGATTATTTTGGTCTGTGATAGGTAAAGTTTGTGTACTATTGTGTACTATTCAGAAATGAAGTTCCTTTAGTCAACCATAGGCAGGGGTGGGGGCTGCTAGAGGAGGCAGAAGGAGGGAAGGGGAAACAAGTCCCAGGTACACAAGTTAATAGTCCTGTCAGCTCTGTTTTTCCCACATTGCAATGCCAATGTAATTCCACACAAACACAATTTTGCTGAGGACAACACTGTTGAAGAGCATGAGAGTTAGGTGTGTACTTCTCTAAGAAACACCACTTGTGAGGTTCATGAGGCATGGTGATGTTTGTGGCAAAGAAGACCAATGTGGGAATCAAACTAATTAGATTCTTGGAGTCTGTTGTTGTTTAGCGTGCAAAATAAGAAAGAGCTAAGGTCTATGACAGCAGAGCTGACCGGCATACACTGAGCCATATATCATTCTCTTGGAGCACAAAAGTCAGGTTGGCACTAACATCCAATGTCTCAATAGTTCTAAGTAGTTTGTACTGTGCTATGTGCAATGTTGGTTGACTGGAGTGGTGATAACAATGGGTTACTGAGTTCAGGTAACTGCGTATCCAAAACCTGTCATTACAACTGGAACCAAAGACTAAAGATCTACTGTTAATCACACACAAGGGTGATAGAGGTCTCATGTACCAACCCATAAAACTTATGCTGCCTAAGTATAATGGGAAATGCTTTTTTACTTTTTTAGTGCTGTCTGTGGGAAGTACTTTTGTTGTTCCTAAATAAACTGGAAGCAAGACAAGATTCTGCTTTTCTCTTTTTCCCTCCGTCTCCTCCCCCTTTCCCCCCTCTCTTCCTTTCTTCCTTCCTTCCTTCCTTCCTTCCTTCCTTCCTTCCTTCCTTCCTTCCTTCCTTCCTTTCCTTCCTTCCTTCCTTCTTTCTTTCTTTCTTTTCTTTCTTTCTTTCTTTCTTTCTTTCTTTCTTTCTTTCTTTCTTTCTTTCTTTCTTTCTCTCTCTCTCTCTCTCCCTCTCTCTCTCCCTCCCTCCTTTTCTCCCTCCCTCCCCCCTCTTTTTTTCATACCAGTCCTGGGGCTTGAATTCAAGGTCTGATCACAGTCCCTGAGCTTTAGTGCTAAATGCTAGTACTAGCTCTACTTCCAGGTTTGCTTGTTTTTGGTGGTCAGTTGGAGATAAGAGTCTCACAAACTTTCCTGATTGGGCTAGCTTTGAACCACAATCTTCAGATCTCAGTTTCCTGAGTAGGTAGGATTATAGGCATAAGCCACCAGGGCCTGCCTGCCTGTCTCCCTCCCTTCCTTCCAAAATATTCTCTGAAACAGTTTTAATATGATTTTAATACTTAGTCCTTGAAGGCTCAATAAAGTTTATCCCCAAAGTCTAGGCTTGGTGTCACTGGCAGGAGATAGTGGTGACTGAATTTTTAAAAACAGTTCATTATTTTCTGCTTTTATATTAATTTATGTCAATTCTTCTACTGTTTTAGGCTTGCTCTAATCTGTTAGTAAGTGTTACCAACTGTTCCCTCACTCTCCATTTCACCAAGGCCTTCTATGTGCTAACTTGCTAGCTTTTTGCACTGAAAGCTTAGCTTATTTATTCCTCAAGGAATTTTTACCCTCTCTGAAGCCTAGGATGAACAGCTTCATTTATCTCTCCTTTTAGTTAAATTCCACAGTCCATTATTATCAAAATCACTCTCATTCCTTTCTCTTTCTTCAGAATCTCTGACAATACTAAAACTCGTTTTTGTTTAAATCCAAAACAGTTTTCTACCTACTCCACACCTGTACCTATGCAACTGAATGTAGCTGGATAAAAATATACAACCATGCTCAATGGCCTCAACTTAAGTTCATTTCTTTGGACCTGTAGACCCAATTTACTTCCCTAAGTAATTAGTTCACCCTTTTTCTTTCAACTGACCACCTAACATTTTCTTCCCTCATGGCTGCTAGTCTTGTTTTCCTTTTCTTCTTCCTGTTGTGGGCTTTGAACTCAGCTTCTGGGCATTGTCCCTGAGCTTTTTTGCTCAAGGCTAGTGCTCTACCACTTTAAGCTACAGCACCACTTCCAGCTTTCTGGTGGGTTAATTGGAGATAAGAGTCTCATGGACTTTCCTGCCCAGGCTGGCTTTACACTATGATCCTCAGATCTCAGCCTCCTGAGTAGCTAGGATTATAGGCATGAGCCACCAGTGCTCAGCTGGTCTTGTTTTCTATCTCATTAAGAAAATTAAGGGATTGGGAATGTGGCCTAGTGGTAGAGTGCCTGCCTAGCATGCATGAAGCCCTGGGTTCAATTCCTCAGTACCACATACACATACAAAAAAGCCAGAGGTGGCACTGTGGCTCAAGTGGTAGAGTGCTAGCCTTGAGCAAAAGGAGCTCACGAACAGTGCCCAGGCCCAGAGTACAAGCCCCATAACCGACAAAAAAATAAAAATAAAACAAAACAAAACAACAAAACACTTATTTCCATCAACACATGTAACCATAACCTACCATTATTCTCACAGTTGCTACTACTTATTAACTCAACATGCTTCTGTCTGAACTGTTCCCTTCATCCACATCAAGGCAGTCAACTATGCTATGTCTCCATTCTTCCTTTTTTTTTTCTTTTTTCTCCTCTCTCTGGAATCATTCTCAAAAGCAAATATGCACCTATTGCTCCTATCTTCAAACAAAACAAAATATACCCCCCCCCAATACAACCTTAACTATATCCCCCTTGCAAGATGCCACTGATTTCTTTGCCATTGAGCAAAAATTTGTTCCTAGAAAAAATTTTTTCTCAGTATTTTAAATTCCCTTCCACTGTATTTTCAAATTAATCAAGCCTTTCCTCTCAATATTCTTAAATCACTCTTTGCCTTATTGCTAATATCAAGTAGCCTTTGTCTTCTTTGACCTACCAGTACCTTCAACACAGTTGGAAAGTACCTCTTTCTTAATGTATTTTTTTTCACACTCACTGGACTCCATAAATTTCCTAGAGCAGATTTCTCTTTTGGTGTTGTTTTATCTCACACAGGAGCAACTAAGAGCTCCTCAGATTTGTAAATTTTCCAGTTGAATAGTTAATATATCGCACAAAACTCAACATCCCTGAAACTGGACTCCCAACTTCATCTGCATCATTGCCTATGTCACTTTGTTTCTCCTTTACGTTAGGAGCAAGCAGCTTATTTCTGGCTTTGACACTGCTGTTATGAGCAGAATAAACCCAGTCTCCATATTCAGACAGCACAGTGTGCTACTGGTTTCTGGATTCATGTTCTGAGGGGATGGGATCTTGCCAAAAAATAATGGTCCTAATCACTTGTATCCATTTGTAGCTTTTTCTTATCACAGTGACTTTCTTTCCATTATTGGCCTAAAGTGATTTTCTTTCCCTTGTTTTTAAAGTATGACTCTTTGGAAGGAAATCTTAAAAAAAATATTCACTTGTCATTTGTGTTGTGGAATGGGAAGGATAAAAGTCAAAATGTGATCACTCTTCCATCTTGATCTAGAAACCTCAGAGTGGCTTTCACTTTGAAATAAAGGCAGCTCAATCTTCTGTAAACATTAACTCATATATCCAGAGTTTAAACTCAAAATCAACTGTAGTGAAAGAAAGTTCCTATTATTTGGAATTTGTTTGCATTGAAATAGATAACTGACTTACTGAAAAATCAAAATGGAAGGGTGACCTCAAAGGTAAGAAACTTGGGATAGCAGTGAACTTCATTGGAAACCTTATGTACAAACTCTACCAATGTTTTCCCTAAATGGAATCAGACTCAAAAAAGCATTCAGAGCTTCCCTGGCCCAGGAAGAGTCAATGCAGCAGAGGGCTGTCATCAGCACCAACCTGCACCTGGAAGGCAGCCATCTGTCAATGGAAAGAATGCTGGACTGAGAACTCAGAACTATTCTAGTTTATTCACTGCCACTAAGTCCTTACACAACTCAAGTTAACCATGTCCTCTTCTATGGCCCAAGGTTTTTCATTAAAATAAGAGAGTTGAAATAGAATAGCTTCTAAAGTAGCTTCCAGAAATAATTTTCTGTAGCCTCAACAGCTTGATATTTTGTAAGTAGATAGAGTCCTCTCTTCTTCAGTTTGCTGAATAAACAACTTGCCAGGTAAAGAAAGAATATCATATATTCCTGAGACCAGTTTTCAAATTAAGTAGAAGTCAGAATTACCGGATGCATGGTTTTACTTGCTTACCACTCTACAAAGACACAGCTGGATGGTAGCTGGATGAAGTTTCAGTGTGGGTATAAACACAATTTAAGTTTTAAATAAAACAAACAAACCAATCTAGACCAAAACAAAAATCACAAAAATAAGCCCAGACAAAACAAAGAGTAAGATGTCTATTCCTCTAAAATGTCTGTCATTGATAGTTAAGAAGATAACAAAAAATAATAAATTTCAAACTAGCCTGATCAAGTACAGATAAAGACAAAACTAAACAGCTGACAGCAGTTACAGGTGGTGAGAAATCTGGCCTTGCATATGTAAGTCTTGTACAATCAGAAATTTTATGTAAACAAAAATATAGGAGAAAAGATAATGTTGGAATTCTGAACAGAAAAGAGTTGTGGATTAAGAATTTAAAGATTAGGGCTGGGAAGGTGGCTCAGTGGTAGAGCGCTTGCCTTGCATGCTCGAGGCCCTGGGTTCAATTCCTCAGCACCACATAAGAAAAAAGCCGGAAGTGGCGCTGTGGCTCAAGTGGTAGAGTGCTAGCCTTGAGCTGAAGAGCTGAGGGACAGCGCCCAGGCCCAGAGTTCAGGCCCCATGACTGGACCCAAAAAAAAAAAAAAGAATTTAAAGATTAGGGCTAGGGATATAGCTCTGTGATAGAGGGCCTGCCTAGCATTCATAGCCTCTGGTTTAAATTCCCAGACAGGAGAATTGTTAAGGGTAGTCAAAACTTAAGTTAGCAGGAGACCCTGCCATGGCTTAAGTGGTAGTCAGTCCTGAGTTTGAATTGAGGTAGCAAGAAGAACTCAAGAATAAATCTCAGAGCTTCTCTGAGCTTGGACTATAGGTCAAAGTAAGAATATGCATGAGCTGCTAGCTGATTCAAACTTTATAGATTGAGAGGGTGGAGCATGTACCCACCAGTTTTCAGAACTCCACCTAAAACATTTATTGCTTTCCAAAGCGACAGTCACTGAAAGGCATCTTACCATCGACACTGCTGTATGTGAGATCAGCCTGCTATCAATATTCCAACATATATGGGCAGAGATGACATTAGGGGAGAGTTACAGAAGATTTCCATTTACTAGTCAAAATTTTTACCTGAGTGAAATGGGCAACCAGTCAGAAGAACGGGATAAAAGTTCCCTGTCAATTCCATTCAGTTCATAAAAAAGGTTACTGAAGCAGTCTTTACTTTCATGTAAACTTTCATTTTTGGAAGTTTTCATTTTCAAAGACTTTATGGGAAAAATTATGCAAGTAGTGAGGATTATTAAAGAAATTCAGAATATAAAGACAATGACACTGAAGACTGGTGACTTATGGCTGTAATCCTAGCCACTTGGGAGAATCATGGTTTGAGGTAAGCCCGAGCGTATTTTTTTTTTTTTAAATCCCTTCTTAACCAACCGCTGAGTGCAAAGGTGTGGGCCTGCCATTACAGCTATGTGGGAGGCTAAGATCAGGAAAATAAAGGTTCTAAGCCAGCCTACGCAGAAAAGTTCATGAGAGACTCCATCCCAGCAGAAGAAGCTTGGTATGGTGGTACATGTCTGTTGCCTCTGCTCTGATGGGAAGTATCCAGGCATGTGCCCAGGTGGGTAACAAGACCCTATCTCAAAAATAATGAGTGCAAAAAAGGACTAGAGGTATGATCAATGGTAGAGCAACTGCCTAGCAAGCCCAAGGCCCTGATTTCAAATCACTCATGCTGGGGGGGAAAAAAAGGGAAAAAGTCACACTTAGTCCCATCATAGAATATATCAGTATTAATACTTGGTAGTTTTCCTTCCACTCTTCTCACCTAATCCTGTATCTGTCCCCCTATTGTGTTTATTATATTAGGTCTATGATTTTGGATCTAGTTTCATTCATTACATTTTATCATAACTATCCAGATCCCATTATCTTTGTAACTCATTTTTAAAGTCTGCTTTATACTCCACACTAGTCCAAGGAAACATTCCTAAATGGTTAGTAGTCAGGAAACGTTAAGACAAACTGTGATTCATATTCAACTGCATGGATTAATCACAGTTTACTTAACTACTGAAAAAAGACTGGACATTTAGGTTGTTTCCAATTTTTCCACTTTTACAAATAAATGGTCTACGGCTGTTTTGTTCAAGTACCTCATAGTCTTCCACATAGTAGGTACTCAAGGTTTTTGTGGAATGATCATATGTTTACAGAGTTGCATAATATATATGTACATATGTGTTTATAAATCTACACACATACATACATGTTACATATTCACATATATTATACCTCATCATGAAAATTTCTGAACATAAGCCATGTGTAATGTGTGTATACACACACACATATATACAGATGCACATACATACATATATTTAACTATCCTAGAGATAAAATTCCATATGTAGAAATTCTGAACCAATTTCAGGCTTTTGACATTTTGACAACTTGCTTTCTCCAAAGGAATTAATCTGTATTTCCTGAAGTAAAATATGAGAAGGCCCAATTCGCTATATTCTCACCCAAATTGGGCATTACCTTTTCAGTCTTTGTCTATTGTGATTAGTTTATAGAAACATACTTTCATTATATTTTAATTTGTATTTTAATATTGAGATTGAACACTTCTCTTATGTTCATTAAGTACTTTGGAATAGTTTTCTAATAATCATTGTTATCCACATCACATTTGCTCCCTGAAGCTCAGCAGTAGGTTACAAGGAAGAAACAGAGCCAAACGAAACCCCTCTGCTCCCTGTAACATTTTCAGGAAGTAATTCTGGAAGAAACTTCCTTTATGAACTAATCTACATACATAGCAGGAACAGCCATTTAGAAGGAAGCTGGTACTATGCGATATGATTTTACTAATAGCAAAACTAGAAGCTAGGTTTCTCAGTTTCTGACTTTTTTCCCCCTGAAGTTTATCTGCTAATTTCATTTGTGAAAATCTGGGGTGATGACACAATTGAGGAGGGGAAGAGTGGGAGGAAAAGTTTCCTGTAATAATTCTTCTAAAACTTTTCTTTAGGAAGCCATTCTAGACTAATATGGAAACTCTGGTCTTTACAAGGGGCAGTCTGTAAAAACTTTTTCAGCTAAGTAATCCTGGGGGTTTTTGCAGAACTTTGTCAATACTGACCTAGGCTTTGTCCTTGATAGCATTTTGTAACAACTAACTTAGATACAGAGAGGGAAAAACACGGCCAGAGGAAGAAAAATAAATCTCAGTTTAGGTAACATTATCAGCAATGAGAACCTGACCAACAATGACACCTCAGTAATCAAACAACTAATTCGTAATTGGTAGCATAATGTTGAAAATAGTCCTCTCAGGTAGAAACATAATAGCTTTTATAGCTCCAAGATATCCTTACAGGAAGAGCCAAGAATGTTGGAATATCAATAAGGACAGAAAGCAGAAACATGACATGAAGGCTGTAGATGGAAGCAATTCAGAGTATTGCATGGAAGCAGTCAGAAATTACAAGGTGCCAAATGTAGGATGATGAGATTTGCTTCAACTCTTCAAGCTGCCATGAGGACTAGTTTAAATAGTAAACTATCTTGGTGCTCAGCCCACAAATAAAATGGTTACTAAACCCAAGCTAGTAACACCAGAAAACCCACCAAAGTAATTAGATGCAGATTAGTCACAAAGAAAAGATACTATTCTGCAGTGCTCCCAGCTCTCATAAGTCAGCAACTTCTCCTATTGCCAAATCCACTGGATATTCTTTAGTTCTGAAACTGCTGGGTATTATTACAATGGACTTCTGGTAGCTGCAGTTTGTCTTTCTAGCACTTGATACCTTTAACAGAATCGCCTTCCTGTGGGGAACCTATGCCACATAGCTAGCTGTGGGGTCTTTTGACTTCTAGACCTAAAAGGGGCAGCCAGCAGCAACAGATAATAACATAGTAAGCTAAGTCTGACTGACTTTGGACACTAGGACACTAAGACACTAGGACAGAGACTCCTTTGAAATGAGGGCAAAAACTGCCACAGAGCTCTGATGACCAAGTTTCATCTTCCTACATTTAACTATGCCTAAAGCCAAGGCAAGATCAATATACAGATTTCTGTTGCATAGCCTTTTTGCTTGAGCTACCTGAGGATAAATAACTGTTGTTTTGGTGTAACAATACTCTTTTGTGATCTTTTTTCCTTCTCTGAGCATTTCCTTTGATCTTTAGTTGGTACCTCTCCTCCTTCACCTCTGCCTATCTTTTTAATCACTCATGTGCCCAGGGTTCCATTCAAACTCTTTCCTTTCTTGTTTTCCCCACAATGATGGCCTTCTTACCACCCCATAGTCATTCTGTTTGTTGGTTTGGTTTTGAGACAGGATTTCACTGTGCAACCCAGGCTGGCCTCAAACTCAGGATCTTCCTGCCTTCAAGTGCTGGAATGTGCCATCATGCCCAGCAACAAAATTATTCTGAAGTCTTCTCCCAGGGAATCTGCTCCTTTTGCTTGCCTTAGCTTCAGAATCCTTGTGATACTGAACCACAGTTACTCATCAAAGTATGTCCTTCAGAATACCAGGAAGGAAAAGAAGTTAATACTCACTGCTCTCCAAGTTAATCTTGGGATATAAAGTCATTTTCATAGCTTAGAATATGATCAGCAAGCTACTGGCTTTTAAATCTTAATCTCTAGCCTTAGCACTTTCCTATACATCACACTAACTGCCTATGGAACATTTGTTTTCCTATGCCTGGCAGGTACCAGGCATAGGTTCAGGACCACAGTCATTATTTTCTCCCCAGATACTTCCTTTAAATTTCTCAATCTCATTAATAGCATACTATTCATGTAGGCATTATGATTGGGCATTATGATTGTCATTATCTTCAACTAATTGTATAGGGGGGTTTCAATTTAACATGTCCATTTGTGCACAATGTATCTTGATCAGCCCTGTAGTCTCTATAATCAAAAACATGAATGTCATTAATTGAATTATTCTTCAAATGGTCCTGCGTGTTTAGGTAATGGGAATAACATGTGTGACAACTCATACATGGAAAGAAGCTGGTAAAGAACCAGACTAGCTGTTTTCATTTAGTAAAAGCTAAAGCTAGGAACTGTGCCAAACACTTATAAACACATAATTATTGTTGATTCTTACCTCCAGCTAATGGGAATGATAACCCTATTTTACAGATAAAGAATTTACAGAGTTCACAGAGGTTAGTTTTCCAAAATCATACAGCTAATAAGGAAATCAGCTTTGAGCATAGGTATTCTGGCTCTAAAAACAATACTGTTTTTAATAACCCATGTATCCTCCCAACCACTGTAGATTCTTTATGTTTCATCATCCATATCCAGTGAAATACCAAATTCTGCTGTTTTCAGATTTCTTATATGTCTTTACCTTATCCATACCTAGCATTAAAAGCCTATCTCATTATGGTTCATCTGAATCTGAGGCTCCAAGTACATGTGTCTTCATGAATATACTCACACATATACACATTCTCTCTCTCTCTCTCTCTCTCTCACACACACACACACACACACATCCCACAACATACACATCAAGTTATACTCACCTCAGTTTTCCAACAAGAGACCTCCAACTAAGTTATTAGTATGTTTATTCTGGCTCTCGTTTAGGGACATCTCTGCAGTAATTTAGAGGTTAGTCATAGGTCTCCTTTATTATTCTCCTTTCTTTGGAGATCTTACCTAGTCCTCCAACCCTACAATACCATCAGTAAGACAAAGACTTCCAAATGCTTATCTCTCCTGATTAATATCTCTTCCGTGAACACCCAATTCCTCTGTTCAACTGACATCTACTGGCATCTCAAACTGGGTGGCTAAAGGAATATCCCTTGCACCATTAAATTCTGAGTACTAGGAAGTATATACATTTCTATACCTCTAATGTATATTGCCTGGCATGTAGTGGAAATCAGTAACTTCCCAAATGGGACCTGACTATTCTAGGGAGCTTTGAGAATCTGGTATTTTGAATTAAATGTATATTTCCTGAGGACAGGAGGGAGAAGGGATGGATTAGTGAGCTCTATATAGCTTTAGTGGGGAACAGTCATTCCTACTCTTGGGAGACTTCTATGAAATTCTCAGGCCTCTGCTACCATGTCCCCTTCTAATTCAGAATCCCAATGGGAGTGGTCTGAACATCCTTCATTATTAGCAATTGACTCCAATAAGTCTTATTGATTGGTTTAAGAAAGGCAACTACAAAAGCTCTTCTTACTATGTTAGGATCACTGAAAAGGATTTAGCTTGCTGGATACCAATATCCACATGTGCTTAGCTGCAGGCAGGCATTTCAGAAATCAGAATGGATTTATACATTGCTCAAATATTTCATTAGCTTTATTCTAGAGTACTAGAGGTCTCCATAACCTAAGAAAGTCCTACTCACAAAGCATGTCACACATAAGTTAGACCCTTATTCTCAATAAAGGATTTTTGCTTCTTTGTCATAAAATTAATTGTACCAATCCATGTTTAATTCTCAAACCTCATATGAATCTTTGTTGTAATGTATTGCCAGCTTTCACTACTTTTTTCCTTTAAGTTTGCAGAAGAATCAAGACTTCAGCTTCTCTTTCTAAAATTCACTTCTCTTAAATAATTTCAAGAGAGCATAGTCAAAGCTTTGAAGATTTTGTTCTCTTTCTCCATAAGTCCTGGAAGTGTCTCTTGTATACATAATAGGGTCAAAGTTGATTAATATATTCTATAACTTCTTCTGACTAAAGAATTGAGAACACCAGGTGGGTGCAGTGGCTCATGCCTGTAATCCTAACTGCTCAGGGGGCTGAGACCTGAGGATCACAGTCCAAAGCTGGACCAGGTAGGAAAGTCTGTGGAGCTGTTACCACTAATTAACCACACAAAAAGGCAAAAGGAGAGCAGTGGCTCAAGTAAAGTAGTAGAGTGCTAATCCTGAGTGAAAAAAGGCACAGAACACACACACACACACACACACACACACACACACACACACACACACACACACACACACACACACACACACACACACACAAAACATAACCAGCAATTAAAGTGAATGACAGAATAACAATTTTTGACTAGCACTCTTCCAAGAATCTGTGAACCTGAAAGGCAAACTCACTTATAGTCAGTCTACAAAAAAAAAAAAAAAAAAGCCAAAACCCAAACTCAAACAACAATAAAACCCAGAGTGTTAAATGATTATGTATTCCCAGTCTGTAATCTTAGTTAACCTCAAGTCAGTCCTTGGGAGGTAAGAAGGAATAGGATGAGATTGAAAAAGCAAATACGAATACATTGGGACAAACATTTTAGTCTTTTTTCTCAATAGGTAATAAACTGAAGCAGAACAGACATACTATTTCTTTTGTTTGTGTGCCCATCCTGGGGCTTGAATTCAGGGCCTGGAAGCTGTCCCTGAGCTCTTTTGATCAAGGCTAGCACTCTACTACATGAGCCACAGTTATACTTCTGGCTTTTTGGTGGTTTACTGGAGATGAGAGTCCCACAGACTTTCCTGCCTGAGCTGGCTTCGAATCACAATCCTCATATCTTAGCTTCCTGAGTAGCTAGGATTATAGGCATAAGCTAGTGCTAGACATATTATTTTTAAAATGACATGGATATAACTCCTTTTCTTTTCTTTGCTCTCTCATTCTAGCAACTTCTAATTAATGCTTTTCAAGTGATGGTTGAGAGACAGCCTATATTCCCACCCCCACCACCCGCCCCAGACAGGTGAGATCCCATGCCACAGCTGTTGATGGTAAAGCCTCTGAGGTGAGAAATTCACATGTGGGGCCATGTGCCCCTGTTCTTTCCAGAATATTCCTCTGGAGAAGAGGTAGTATAAATATCTCCACTCTCCATGGGCCTCACAGGGGCAGTGGCTCCTCCTCACAATAGCCCCAAGTAGCAATACCCAACACTTGGGCAAATGTGAAGCTTAGCATTTAGTCATAATAGACAGCTCCATAAATTATCAGTTTGGCATGTCATTCGACTAAGTAAAATATCGCCTTAGAGTACAAAGTCTTATTAGGTATCATATATTTTTTTTCCCTCTTAAAAAATATCTCTATCAGGGGCTGGGAAGGTGGCTCAGTGGTAGAGCACTTGCCTTGCATGCATGAGGCCCTGGGTTCGATTCCTCAGCACCACATAAGCAAAAAGAAAAAAGCCGGAAGTGGCGCTGTGGCTCAAGTGGTAGAGTGCTAGCCTTGAGCTGAAGAGCTGAGGGGCAGCACCCAGGCCCAGAGTTCAGCCCCACGACCAGACCACCCCCCCCCAAAAAAAATCTCTATCACCTGAAAAAATTTTAGAAGTATATAAAAAGTTATAATACTCAAGACTTTAATAAGTATTTGTTTGAGCTCTGCTATAGTTTTTTGAGATGGGGTTTTGCTAAATAGGCTGGCCTGGGCTCTCCCAGACTACAGACAAGAACTGCTGTACATACATGGCTCTACCAATATGGTTTTTAAATGTCCCTTCTTCTCTGTAGCTAAAGCAGGTATGAATCCAGGTTGTAGAACCTACTTAAAAACATTCTAAAGCATAACAAGTATCAAACATTTTTTAAAGTCCACACTCTATTGAGGGACCATCTGTGTAAAAACTCATGTACCTTAACATTCATATTTGCATACAAAATTATGGTTTGCCTTTGAAGGTATTCATGCCACGAAATTCTTGAACTTGCAAAATTGAAAACTAAGATGGTATAGAAAAAAACTGTTAACTTGTAATTGTTTATCTTTACATTTTCATCCAAACTACCCTACCTTTTAGGTCTTACCAAAATAATGCTTCTACAGGCAACATCTGTTAGTGCCTGAAGCTTAACATTCCTGCTGAGACAAATCTATAAACACTTCATTTGTTGAAAAAGGGCTTCAAATCCTACACTAAACTTTCTACCTCAATCATGAGGCTAGAGCTCTGGCATTAGCTAAGCCTAAGCCATCGTTAAAGCTTACTAGCCATGCTATAAACAGAAGAAATGAATACTTTTGTAACCAAGGTAACCTTTAGACTCCAATTGAAAGGGAAAAATTATTCCTGGAGGCTCTTTCATGATCAAAGCCATCACAGGACTGACTGCTTTGATAAAAGAGTTGAACTCAAGTGCTTTGAAGACAAACTTATGAAATTGTCATCAGAGTAATGAAGGATCTCAGGAATGCTCAAGTTGAAAATGACCCTTTTCTTGAGATTGTCATTAGTTGGTCTTAAATATGTTTAAAATAATTGAAGAATTTTGAAAAAATACCAACAAGACACTCACTAGAATTTTAACACTAGTTTCTTCTATAAAGTATGGTTACGGACAACTTTTTCTTTTTTCTTTTTGGTGGGTTGTGGGGCCTGAACTCTGGGCCTGGGTACTGTCACTCAGCTCTTAAGCTCAAGGGTAGGGCTCTACCACTTGAGTCATAACACCACTTTTTCTGCTTATGTAGTGCTGAATAATCAAACCCAGAGCCTCATGCATGCAAGGCAAGCACTCTACCACTGAGTAACTTTCCCAGACCAATTTTTTCTCATTCTTTATAGCAGAAACAATTCTTATTTTAACAGTCAAATAGTTTTAATATTCCCAACTTTGCTATCCTGAAATGATATTCAATGATATAAATTTTAAGTAATTTAATAAAAACAAAATAATTTATGATAAAATATATACATACTTATTTATTTTGTTGGTTTTGGGGCTTGAATTCAGAGCCGAGGCACTATCCTTGAGCTCTTTTGCTCAAGGCTAGCTCTCTACTACTTTGAGCCATAGCACCACTTCCAGTTTTCTGGTAGTTAATTGGAGATAAGAGTCTCACTGGGACTTTTCAGCCTGGCTGGCTTTGAACCGTGATCCTCAGATCACAGCCTTCTGAATAGCTAGATTGCAGGTGTGAGCCACTAACACCCAGTAAAACATGCATTTTTATATTGGGGGTTGAACCAAATGCCTTTTGTGCTCTCTCTGAGCTACACAACCTTATCTTCAAATATATGCGTATATGCGTGTGTGTATGTATATATTCATAAACACATATGAATGTGTTAATTCTTGCGCCAATAACAATGGAGGCATAATGAATGTCTAAGGTTTGGATACATCACACAATTATCATGAAGGCAGAGTTCAAGTGTAGAACTGTAGAATTTGTTGTACAATGTCATCACTATACAAGTGGCATTAACTTTTTAGGGTGAATAGAATTAAGTACAGTTTCTCCTTAATTGACATTGTGCTTGGATTTTTTGAACTGTCCTTACCAACTCAGCTTATACATCAAATTAAGTTTGGTTTTAGACTCAGATACTAGGCAGTTTTGATTTAAGACTGTCCAGGGAGATAGTAAACAGTAAGCAAGCTTCAGAACAATAATCTGAAGTGATATGTCATAGGAATTTTTCATCTCTGGCCTCTTCTACTAAATATATGCACAATACCTCCTTCACCAGGTTGCCTAAAAGGACTCCTATGAATTTTTACAACCTCTGCTAGAAATGCTCCTGTTGTTTTTGACAAATAGTTGGAGGTTTTTTTGTGCAAAATTATTATTATTATTATTTAAAGTATGGTGGCTGTTTTTCAGAGCTGGAGTGAATGAAGAAACTTCATCTAGGTTCTCCCAGCTTTGATTGACTGGAGGGGTATCCCCCATCCCGAGGGGGGACCACAAGGGCCTGGGGTGTGGTTAGACTGTGGTGCTACCTTGTTTAGTCCTGGCTCTTACTTGGTGACAATCAGTTTTATACTTTTCTGTACTTTGTAAATTTTCTCTAATGAAATGCACTATGTTTTATAATCAAGGTCATGAGTATCTTTTAAAAAAAGACATAAGGTCACAGGTTACTAACAAAACTAATAACTTGAAGGCAGAAGGAAGAAATGAGAAGAAAAGATCAAAAGGTTAACTACACTATCTTTAGTAGTTGGATAAGTCTTACATAGTTTTGGAGAAGATGTTTGAATGAAGTCCAAACAGATTACCTTGAAATCCATTTATTCTATCTTAGAAATTTTTTTCTGACTAAGGCAGAATTCACTGATATAATGAGACACTGGGTCCAAATTTACAGGGTCTCCAAGGAATACATGTGAGCTTTGGTTATTGAGTCCATAAAAGGAAGATGCCAAAAGAAGCCTTGTTTTTAAGATGGCTTACGCAGCTTGGGCTAGAGCAAGGCACAACCCATATATAGAAAAATCATAGCATCTGCAGTATTTTAAGAAACTACAGTTGCACAGCAAGAACAAATATACAGTGAGAGAAAAGATCCCTCCAGGTCAGTGCAGTCATCTACTGAAGAAGATTCTTCAGCGCATACTAGATGAGAGGCTGCTTGCTACACATGGACCTTGTTGGCTGCCATTTTCCCATCTCCAACTCCTTCCTTTGATTGCTTATTGTCACCAATTATACAAATCCAGGACAGCTTGCTTTTTTACACATGCAATGCCTGCCAACTCTCAGGGGCTGGCTATATAACAGGCCTGTTTGTAACAGCCACTGCTTATTAAATCTATCCTTATTTTTTAATCTCCTTATGAACATCATCAAGTTTCAAATTTCTTAGACTTCACAAACTCCACTCATTCTGTGGACAGGCTAACTACCTTTCTTTAATTTATTATTTTTTCCCTTATCTGTCTAAAGATAGAGAGATTGAGTACCAAAAAAAATCTGTATTTTATTATCCTTTTAACTGTTAAAAGAAAGAGAGGCTTATCAAAGAAAAAGAGATTGTGGTTGTTATATAACATACTGCAAAAAACATAACTTTACTACATAAATGATTGAGTCTATCTGAAAACTTACCTACCATGTCTTTCAACTTAAGTCAAGCTGTTCTATCTCAACAGTGCAGTCTTGTCTGAAAATACCTTACCATATTAGGCAATTAGGCTCCATAGAGAGGGGAAAGCAAAACAGACGTAGGATTTTACCTAAAAGGAGAATGGCAAATATACTGCCCAGTGCTGGAGAGTGGAAAGAAAATTGCTGGTTACACTCCAAAAGATAAAGAGGCTTCCCAAGATTAAGTAACAAGATTAAAAAAGAATGCTTGAGAGAAAAGATCTAGCAAACAGCCAGAAGCAAAGTTGTAAAAAAACTAGAAAAATAGAAAAAGGGCTATTATTGACTCAAAGAAAGAAGGTAGGGTAAAGAATAGTAAAGATCTATATAATTAGATCTGTTGAATACATTGTCAGAGAAGCAAAAATAAGGAGAGCAACGTAGATGTAAAACTAAAGCCCTGCTTGATCTACAGAGAAATTTTGAGAAATTTAATTTGCTCAGGAGTTCAAAGGATTCCAAGCAAAATTTGAAACATTAGTCCATTTCTTTCCCTTTTACTCATTTCTTTTCCCCCTACACAGTAATACCTTTAGAAAATTTATTCCTCAAGATTCCTTAGGTATATGTCAGATATGGTGGAGTTAGAGAGCAATCTGGGCTATTTATCTGATTTTCCAGATACTCTATTCTTTTAAGGATAAATTAACTTACAAATTATACAATTCTAGAGATCAATAACAGTATGCTAAAAACTACCCTAGACCAACTTAGGAACTTAAAGATTTGGAAAATAATGTTAAGTGGGTATTAATCATCTCTAATTATTTAAATGCATCAGTTCATTTTTATTTCAGAGTTTTATATATATACTATATTGTATATAGTATATATAACAATATCATATATTATATGTATAATACTATATACTAAAATAATATATAAAAATATAACTATAATAATATACAGTATTGTTATATATGCGTATATAACACAAATTTTTTTAAAATGTTCTTTTTTTTTAGTCCTGGGGCTTGAACTCAGGGCCTGGGAGCTGTCCCTGAGATTTTTTACTCAAGGCTAGCACTTTACCACTTGAACTATAGTTCCACTTCTAGTTTTTTGGTGGTTAATTGCAGGTAAGACTCTCATGGACTTTCCTGCTTGGGTTGTCCTAAAACCACAACCTCTTTTACCAATATTTTACCAACAGACTCCCCACTACCATGCCACCAGTTACTTAGGGCAAGTACCTTGACATCCAACAATGAATAATTCCTTAATATCATCTCTTTTACCAATGTATTTTGAGGGATGATTAGCAATCTAATCAAACTAATCAACTACTTCCAATCAGGACTAAGATTGCTAACTTTGAGGTTGAGCGTTCAGTGATCAAATACTACCTGATTCTTCTAAAAGCAACAGGAATACTAGAGTGGGGGCATTTTCCTAATAAGGGTATAGAATTCTTACTTCCTAACAGATGTAACTACCCACCTATGTCAAGGACAGCAGAAGAATGCTGATGCTCTACCCACTGAATCTTGATACTCTCAGTAGGCTTTTAAGTTGTCCTTCAAGAAGATGCTCCTTCACTCAAGAAGGTGAGATGTTACTAGCAAGTCAATTCGAACATGTAACCTGCTGAGTAAAAAAACCAAATGGATGAATAAAGTGTGAGAATGGACTGTAAGCCCTAATTTCAGGTCTGCATCACTACTGTAACATAAAAAGGTTACTTGGCCTGGGACACGGGATGCTCCTCTAACCAAGATGTCATGTTTCCATATAATTATTAATTTCTCTGGGCCTGTGTTTTCTTAATTGTGAAATGAGGTTTTCTTAAAAGCAAGTTATCCCTACGTTCTCTCCCAACTGTATAATACCAAAAGTTGGGCGGCAAATATCTTTACCACAAAGAATTGGGTTCTTCAACAATTCCTTTAAAAATAAAAGAGATTTGTCTTGGCTCATATTCTTTAGGGCACCTGTCTGCTTGCTTATCAAAATCTTTTCTGTTGACCACTTGTGCCCTCTAGTGATAAAGTCAATTATACAACAGGATTGTTTTGGGAAGGTTGCTCCAGAGTAGTCAGGAGGAAAACAAGAATATAGCAGATAAAACTCAATGTAAAGCCAAACATGGTGGCTCATGTCTATAATCCCAGCTGCTAAGAAGGGAGCAGTCAAGAGGATTGCAGTTTGAGGACTTCCAGGGCAAAAAATGAGCAAGACCCCATCTCAATAAGGCAAGAATGGTGGCATAACTGTGATCCCAGATACAAGGAAGCCATAGGTAGGAGGACACCTGGATCTGAGGCTGGTCTGGGATACAAATGTGAGACTAGAAACTAAAACTCCACACCATAACTGAAGCAAAAAAGGGCTGGGGCATAGATCAAGTGGTAGAGAGTCTGCCTACCAATCAAGAAGTCCTAAGTTCAAACTCAGCAGTGCCCAATCACTATAAAGCATTTTTTTTTAAGCTACCTTAAAAAAAAGCAAAAAGAAGGCAGGGCACAGAAGGGGAAGGAATTCAAATAGCATGCCTTTGAGTGTTCCTTTTAAAACAATTCTATGCAATTACTATTACAGAAGCCCTACCTCCACGTGATGCTTTCCATGGTTTTAGTTGCCTACAGTTAGCTGCTTCCTGAAAATATTAAATGAAAATCCAGGTAAATAACTCACAACTTCAAAAGCATATGTTGTTCTGAAGAGTGTAGGGGAATCTTTTTTTTTTTTTTTTCTTTTTGTCGGCTGTGGGGCCTGAACTCTGGGCCTGGGTGTTGAGCTCAAGGTTAGCGCTACCACTTGAGCCATGGCGCCACTTCCAGCTTTTTCTGTTTATGTGGTGCTGAGGAATCAAACCCAGGGCCTCATGCATGCAAGGCAAGCCCTCTACCACTGACCACCTTCCCAGCCCCAAGTGTGGGAGAATCTTATGCAATCCTATTCTGTCATTTCTGGAATATGAATCACCCCTTTATGTAGAGTATCTCTAGATACAGGCATATACTGCCACCTGTTAGTCATCCAAAAACATTCTCAGTTATTGGGTTATCATTAAGACATCAGTATTTCAGTGCTTGTATTTTAAATAACCCTTATTTTACTTAGTAATAGTCTTAAAGCACAAAAGTAGTGATTCTGGGTAATTTTGTTATAGTATATTACTATAAGTTCCATTTTATCATTATTATTGTTAACCTTTTCTTGTGGCTAATTAAACATCATTAGTATGTACCTATAGGTACACACAGAACTTGAAGGTCTTAGAAAGAATACACTGGATGGTAAAAGACAAAAAATACACTGGGGCATGATAAATTATATAGGACTCTAGATACTCACACAGTGAGACCAAAATAGGATATTCTTAGGGGAGAATCACAAAGGCTCAATAGCTATGTGCATTTGATCACATAAAATGATAGTTATCGAAATGAACTCCAAGAAATAGAAACAAGAGGTTTTTTTTTGTTTTTTGTTGTTGGTCATGGGACTTAAACATAGGGCCTGGATACTGCCACAGAGTCACTTCTGGTTTTTGAGTGGTTAATTTGTAGATAAGAATCTCACAGGGACTTTTCTGCCTGGGCTGGCTTTGAATCACAATCCTCAGATCTCAGCCTCCTGAGTAGCTAGGATTGAAGGTGTGAGCCACCAGTGTTGGGCATTTTTTGTTATTTTGTTTTGTTTTTTCCTCCTTGATTGTGTTTTTGTTTTCTGTACCTTTTGTCTTGTTTGTAAGTTTATCTTTTGGGGGGAGCATAGAAATGGTGGGACAAAGAATGAACTCACTAGACATTATGATAAAAATAAACTATACAACTTGTGTGGGGAACAGGAGGGAAAAACTGGGAGAAAGAGAGGGAAGGAGAGAGACAGCTCAAAAAGAAATGTACTCTTTACCTAAATTACGTAACTAACCCCTCTGTACATCACCTTTACAATAAGAATTTTAAAAAAAGAAAGTACTCCCATAGATACAGGGGATGCTATTTCATAGTAAAGAAAACAAAGTACCCTTAAATATAAATGACTGAAATAGATAAAAATTAACATTCAGATGCAGTTTCTTTTTCACTTACAAAGACAAAAGATATCTTAAGATTTCCAGAGACATTCTGACACATACTTAATGTGGACAATGAAACAGAATTGCTTGAAACATGTCTGTCAAGAAGGTGCTAAGACAGAAAATTATAAACTCTTTGTCAGTCTCACTGATGGATAGATTTACTAGTGGAGACAGGTTTTGACTAAAAGCATGCACTATGTAGCCATTCTTTGTTGGGGGAGTGTGTCACTAAACAAGGCTGGTTATCTCTATCATCCACAGACAGGGCTGTCTGTGGCCAGGTAATCTTATTTGTATGTAAATCTTGCCCACATTTTTCTAGGTACGTAGAAGAGAAAATGGATTTAAATGATATCAACGGGGCTTTTTAGGTTAAACAACAGAAAGGCTTCCCAGACCATACTGTTACTGATACAATCTTCTGAAATCTTTAAGCAAAGAACAAAAAATCCATATATTGGAATCATTTCAGCTTTAATTCCTACTACAGGCATAAGATACAAATAATAACTATTGAAGTTGTCTTTCTATTCCAAAATTAATTACTGAATGATTCCATACATCTGAAATTAAAGAATGGGGAATAATATTCTATGGTGACAGAAACGTGGAGCATGATTGACTCTCCTGGTACAGGTAACTGACTGGAAAGCACAAGGGTGAATTTTTAACATTATGAAAGAGTTTGAAGCTGATTTGAGGTGGTGGCTATGCTGATACAAGTATCAAAAGTCACCAAATCGGACATTTGAAATCTATGCATTTTACTGATTATAAATTATATCTCAGCTTGAAGGATTTCAAAGTTTTGGGAGGAGTTAGTTAGCATCAATATTAAGGAGTGGGGCAGGAGAAAATGAACATGACCTCAATAAAGTTCTATTGAACTAAAACCAAGAAAGGAAGAACTGCTCTGGCAGTTCTCATCAGTCTCCATGCTGATTAGCTAACATGCTATTCCAACAGAATGCCTCTCCTTTGACTGGCATATATGTTGTAGAGTTGAGTCAATTATGTTGCCTGAATGATGGACATGAAGGTATGAAAGAGTGATCATACTCTTCATACAACATTTCTGATTGTCTTGAGGTACAGTTACAGCAGCTTACACTGGGCCATCATTGAGTATTTTGCTCTTTGGCCAATATGGATAATGGCTTCATACCTACTAGCATTGAAAGAATATACAGAGAGAAAAACAGATAAAGAATTTCACTGATATAAGTTGATATGTTTCATTGATATAAGTGAAGCAAGCAAATTTAAGACTTAGAAGGATGCCTCACCCAGGTTGAATCCCTATCTGCCTTTCTTTTTCTAGAACTGTGAGGCTGAAGGATGACATCTGCTAAGTGCTCGTACCAATTCCAGATGACTTGCACACATTAGAAAGGGCATCTAGCAGTAACAGGATGCTCATTCTTTTCTTAGAGTCACACTGTAGTCTGTCTGACACATGGTAAACAGTAGTAGATGCCTCAAGCATTTGGATTGTGGAATATTTTTTAGCCTGACAAGTGATTTTCATACTAAATCTCAACAGTCTCTGCTTTTCCTCACCAACCAGACTTTTCTGTAATTTCAAGTCAATGGCCCTAGATAAAATTCTCTAAGAACTAATATCTCAATATTAATACCCTTACTTAATGCCCTAGATTAGGATTTCAAAGAGGCAAGAAGCTTAATGAAGTAGAGACAAGGCCAGGCATGGTTGATGCATGCCTGTAATCCAGGCCTCAGCAGGTAGATCCAGGAATATAATGAGTTTGAGGCCAGCCAGGGTGGTATAGTGTAGTTAAAATCAGCCTAAGATGCATAGCAAGACCTTGTCTAAAAAAAAACAAACAATAAAGGTTTTTACTGACTAGTGGCATTCTATATAAAACTTCTTTGTTATAATTCCCTGGATTATAACAAGGTTATATGGTTCATTTCAATGCTTTGTAATTTATTACTTAAATTCTCTAAGCAGAGTTCCCCAAAGGAACTTTCCTATATTTACTCTTCTTGACTCCAAAAGCCTTTTCAAGTCTTTAAAGAGCTGTAGAGATGCTGATATTTGTATGCATGCAAACACATATACATACTTGCCCCAAGGGAATTTCTATGTGTTATTTCTAAACATAACTCATACTTGGTGAAACAGCCTCAGCTTCAACTAAAGGTAGGCAATTCTCATTGCTGTTGTTACCATTCATCAGTACTGTTTTAGGAAAGCTGCCATCGATTGCATGAGATTTTTTTTTCTTACTTTTTGAGACAAGGTCTTATTAAGGATCCCAGGTAGTCTCAAACTTGTGGCTTTCCTGTCTTAACCTCCTAGAAGCGCTGAAATTATAGGCATGTACCAACAAAATCTTAGGGATCTTGACTAAAATATAGGCAGGTCAACAATAATTTACTATTTATATCTTCTTTGCTAAAGTCAGTTCACTGTTGATTTCCCCTATGGGTCATTAAGCATAGTCATGACAATATGAGATATGAGAATACATATCCAATAAACTGACGGGTACTAAAAGGCTATCTGTTTATATAATTGCCATAAAAAAAGCACATTAATCAAATCACTTCAAATAATTTAGTCAAAACCAAATTCCTTTCCTCCTGCAAGTAGTTGTGAGAAGACACTCCCCAACCCAGCATTCTCTAGTGTCTGAGTGACTCATAAGAACCTGACCTATCTTTAGCCATGCTGGATACAGGCTTTACCCTTCAGAAAAGGGTTCACTGCTAGGCTTTAAAAGTTTGGAGTAAGTCAAATATAAATTATTTGTAGACTGTCTGATGTTTTACATTTTCCACACTTATTTTCTTTTCTATTAGTGTAGATCCATGAGGAAATGTCATCATTTTTCACTTTTCTTCCAAAGATTTCAAAGTATTTGATAAACTCTAGTAACAATCAAGAGAGAAAGAAGTGGGACTTATAATGGTGTTAGTGATTAGCAGCTGGCACAGACAGATACTAGAAACTTGTTTATGAGTATGGGCACTGTTATATGACATAAGAAAGTACTACCAACTAACACTGGCAATAGCTCTCAAATTTTCATAGAACTTGCTATTTTACTAAAATTGTATTCATAAGAACAAAACTGAGCCCTAAGGGGACCATGCCTCACTGGCTTGTCACTTACCCATGTTTCTTTGACCTCCTCAGGGACATCACCCTCATCTTCCTGAAAAGGAAAGAAGAAAAACAAGAAAATCATGGTCACTGGTGTCTTTGAAACCAGCAAGGTCAGTTCCTATCAGCTATGCATCTTACTATTTCAAATATGGGAAATGGGGATTGACAGCAAAGTGATGCTCTGTTATTGCCACTTTTAACAACTGTCACAGGGAGGCAACTTTGAAATGTTACCAGTCAAAAACATCAAGTCAACAAAAGCTAAAAATGAGGCACTTTAAAAAAGCAAGATTTCATTTCATCTCTGTCAAACGTTATCACCTATGGACAGATAATATAGCTTAATGGTATAGTCATTTGTTTACTTGGCATGTGAAAGGCCCTAGGTTTGATCCCCAGCACTAGAGAAAAAAGAATTACCACTACATTGGTCCTATAACTAAGAAACACTTTCAGCTAAAATATACTTCCTAGTAAATAACTATTTTTTATTTCACTTAATAGGTTTATTTAATTTTCAAATGAATCACTGATAATATGTAGCCTCTAGTTCAAACTGTTGGGCATTTCATTTAAAATGCCAGCAGTAAGGTTGAGTGAAAAGAATCTAGAACAGGATACAGAGGAGAGTGCTCTAAAGTATTGACTGTTTTGTAGTTAGTAAGCATTGGTGTACCTCTTTAAAGGCTCAAGTCTTCTGTTTTCTATTATTTGTTCTTTTTTATTTCTCTCCAAAAAGTAAAAAACTAGGTCAACAAAACTTAGATTAACCTACAGATTATTAGGCTCTAAACTTATGTGTAGTAGGATACTATTGAGTCTATGAGTTTCAGGAGTTATTCAGGAGGGCTGCTAAAGTTTGCCAAGTTTAGTCACTTCTTTTAGTTGTTTATATAGTAACTGTAAATGGCTAGCTTTTTAAAATTCCTTATCCGTTAAATACTGAGTGCCTACAATATGTTTAGTACTGTTCTAGGCATTGTGCACTTAGAAGGAACACATCAAATGGGTCTCCTACTAGCTGAATCTTTCTTCTCTTTTCCTCAGTGATAGTTCTTGGTAATCTTCTAGATCAGGGCACCATGTAGGGCTTATCCTCTTCAACTCCACAGAAAGGAGATGGCAGCCATGGGAAATGTGGTATGCCCGAGCATGGACTAACCCACTTACATCCTTTGTCCAGAAGTTGATGCCTGTGCCTCTTCGCCGCCGCCTCCTCTCTCGGATGGAAAGCCTATCAGAGGACTGATCATCTAAATCTGCTTCTTTGCTCTCTGGTCAGAGATAAAACACAGTATGTATCTTAAGAAGCTGAGGCATGTGCACTGGGGAACAGTCAACATCTTTCCAAACTATACATACCACTCTTGTCCATTTCCTTTGCAGTTGCAGTATTTGTGGTGGTCTCTGAACTCTCAGAATCGGGGGCTGAAGATTTGCTTGTCTGTAGCAGATGGGAACTGGTATAGAATGAAGGTCTTGATGTAGAAGGAGACACTGGTGTTGTGGGCTTGTCTAGCTGAGATGGATACCTCATGTGATGATAGACAGGCTAGAACAAACCAGAATGAGATATCAGAGGTCAAATAGAGCCAAACAATAAGGATAATAGACTTATTCAATATTATTCCTATCTCATCCTCCTTAATGCTAGGATTATAGGCATGTACCACCATGGCTGGTTCAAATACGGTATTTTTTAAAATGAGTGGTTCACTGCATGGTAGAGTATCACTAGAATTCTCCAAATCTATTCTGCTTGTCACACAGCCAGAATAAATAAGCTCACCTCTTCCCGGGGTTGCTGACCTTCCTCAGCTTCCTTTGCTGGGGCTATGGAGGGATCCTGCTTCTCAGTACTCTTCTCTGGTGCTTCAGTGTCTACAGGCTTCTCTCCAGGCTGCTCCTGCGCTTGCCTCTCTACCCTTGACCGGCTGAAAGTCCTTTCTGCTTCTTGAAGGTCTGTTAGGGTAACACCCTAGGAAAATATCTCAAGATCAGGACAGTTTCACACTAATATGGAATAACTTGAGCAGGGAAACTCTCTCCAAAATCAAATAGTTATGAATCCCATTATGGTCCCAAAATGTACAATGAAGACACTTAAATGCAGGATTAAAATAAACACTACAGTATGTAGAGAACACAGGCTTGAGTCTAGATACATTTTGAATGCAATACTTTAGCATTCCTAGTGTTATCTCCAGAAATAGGCCAACATTGATGTCTGCCTGTCACAGGTATACTTCTTCCATGTACATAGTGTTCATACATAGGTGCTACAGGTGTACTTCTTCCATATACATAGTGTACAAAGTATCTTTATTTGAACACTCTTACTCTCTCTCAAGATCAAATGGCTAACCAGAGATTCTCTCAACAGCAGTTACTGGGAAAAAATTGCTAGAAAAATCAGACACAATTTCTTCAACAAATGGTGCTGGAAAAATTGGTTTTATAGCCAGGCACTGGTGGCTCATGCCTGTAATCCTAGCTACTCAGGAGGCTGAAATCTGAGGATTATGATTCAAAGCTAGCTCAAGCAGGAAAGTCCCTGAGACGCCTATCTTCAATTAACCACCAGAAAACCAGAAGTGGTGCTGTGGCTTAAGTGGTAAAGTGCTAGCCTTGAGCTGAAGAGCTGAGGGACAGTGCCCAGGGCCCAGAGTTCAAGCCCCACAACAGAAAGAAAGAACGAAAGAAAGAATGAACGAACGAAAGAAAGAATGAATGAACGAAAGAAAGAAAGAAAGAAAGAAAGAAAGAAAGAAAGGATTATCTACATATAGAAAATTGAAACTAACCTTCTCTTATCCTGCACAAAAACCAATTCAAAATTGATCAACAATCTTTTTCTTTTTTTTGTTAATCGTGGGGCTTGAACTCTGGGCCTGGGCACTGTCCCTCAGCTCTTCAGCTCAAGGCTAGTGCTCTACCACTTGAGCCACAGCGCCACTTCCTGTTTTCTGAGTGGTTTATTGGAGATAGGAGTCTCACTGACTTTCTGCCCAGGCTAGCTCTGAATTGTGGATCCTCAGATGTCAGCCTCCTGAACAGCTAGGATTACAGGCATGAGCCACCAGTGCCTAGCTTTTGATCAACGATCTTAATGTAAGGTCTAGAACTTTGAAACTACAACACAAAAATACAAGGAAATCACTGGAAGATACAGGCACAGACAATTATTTTCTGGATAGAATTCAATTGCCTAGAATATAAGACCAAGAATTAACAAATAGGATTTCATCAAATTAAAAGTTTCTATATATCAAAGGAAACCGTTACCAGAATCAGGAGACAACTCACAGAATGCTATTCAAGGAATAAAGGCTCAAAAGATGAAAATTTAGAGCTAGCTTATAACAACAATAAAAAACAAAAACAGAAACAAAAAAAAATCCTTTTACTACCCTAGATTAGTTTTTCTCTAACATTATTTTCTAAGTAATTCTGGGAATCATATAGAAATGTTTATATTCCCCTACCATTTATCTCTCACTCATTTATCCAATAAATACAGATGTGGATTGTTTATTTACTATGTGCTGTGGGAGAAAATTATAAACAAAAATATGATCAGTTTCCTACTTCATTTCCATTAGGATGGTGAAACCAGGAAACAAGTACTAGCAAGAATGTGGACAAATTAGAACCTTGTGCAATACCTATAGGAATATAAATTGGTGGGTCTGCTACGGAAATAGTATGGCAGTTTCTCAAAAATTTAAAATAGAATTACAGGGTACATGCCTGTAATCCCAGTACTAAGGAGGGGGGAGGCTCACAAGTTCAAGGCCAGCGTAAGGTCCATAGCAAGTTCAGACTAGTTTAAACTAACATAGTGAGACCTTGTCTCAAAAATCTTAATAAAAGTAAATTAATTAATTTAATTAGAAACGATTACCAGATGATGCAGCAAATTCCAATTCTAAGTATATATCCAAAAGAACTGAAAATAGGATCTTGAAAAGACAGTATGGCAGACAGTATACACCCTGCTCATAGCAGCATTATTCACAAAAGTCAAATGTTTATCAATAGGCAAATGGATAAATAAAACATGGCATATACATACAATGGAATATTACCCAACTTAAAAAGGAAATTGTCACACATGCTATACAATGGATGAATCTTGACATTATGCTAAGTGAAATAAGTTAGATACAAGCAGACAAATAACTATATGATTCTACTTATGTGAGATTCCTAAAGTAGTCAAACTTATAGAAACAGAAAGTAGAATACTGGCTGCTAGGGATAAGTGGGGAATAACCGCATAATGGTACAAGTTCTAGAGTGGTGACAGCTGCACAACGAGGTCACTGCACTTAATACCAATGACCTATGTACAAAATGGTTAATTGGTAAATTTTATGTTATATATATTTACTGCCATAAAACAAAAAACAGTGAGTCTTGGTCCTCATGGAGGATACATTCTAATAAGTGGAACACACAAATAATCATTAAGCAAAAATAACGGCAGAATATTTGACCCACTTGGGAGGTCCAGGGAAGACAACAAGGGCCTTTTGCTGCAATGCACAATGTCCTTTTCGCAGTCACCAAGTTCCCTATTTGACTTCTGTAGCATTTAAATCTGGCAAACATATCCTTTTTGCTGGAAACTGATTTTTCCTTCATTTCCAGTGTCACTGCTCTTTTCTGATTTTTGTTTCACTTTTCTGTATATTCCTTTTCTCTCTGCTACATGAGCTCATCTTTCTATGACTCCTTAAGTAATTAATTTATAGCTTTCTCTCCATTGTCACTGCCATTTCAACCTGGGTCATGAACTTGTCATTTTCAGCTTGGACCACCATTAACAGCTGCCTAGCAAGTCTTCTGGTTTTTTGCCTTGCCAAACATACTCTACCACCACTCCCATTAATTCTCTGAATGGAGATTTTTGTAAAATATTATATAGATTGTATCACATACTTCCAATGGTTCTTGCAATACTTTTCTTTTGCTTTTGGGTGATAATTTATATTGAAATATAACCTGCATCTCATAAAATGTACTCTTTAAAAAAGTGTATAATTCCATGGCTTTTAGTATGTAATAGTTATGCAATTATAACTGATAATAGTAGGACATTTTTGTCACCCCCAAAGAAACCTTATGCCCATTAGTAGTTAACTCTCATTCTTCCTCCCTGAAGCTGCTTATGCTAATTAACCTTCTTTCTGTCTGGTTGTGCCTATTTTGGACATATAGAGTCCATTATGTCTGGTTTCTTTCACTTATTGAGTTTTATCCATATTGTAACATGTGTCAATACCTCATTAGTTGTGTTTTTTTTTTTGTCAGTTGTGGGGCTTGAACTCTGGGCCTGGGTGCTGTCCCTCAACTCTTCAGCTCAAGGTCAGCGCTCTACTTCTTGAGCCACAGCACTACTTCCCATTTTCTGGTAGTTAATTGGAGATAAGAGTCTCATGGACTTCCCTGCCCAGGCTGGCTTTGAATCTTGATCCTCAGATCTCAAGCTAGGATTACAGGTGTGAGCCACCAATGCCCAGCTACCTCATTAGTTTTTAATGTCATATAACATTCTACTGTATGGACATACATATTTTGCCTATTCACTCATTAGTTAATGGATATACATAAAAATGCATACATATATGCATACATATATGGAATATTATTATTTGTTCCTATGAATTGGTGGTTTGTTTCTACTCTGGATATTATGAATAATGCTATTATAAACATCCATATACAAGTTTGTCTGTTTATTCCTCTTGCCAGTCCTGGAGCTTGAACTCAGGTTCTGGGAGCCCTTCTTTAGCCTTTTTGCTCAAGGCCAGTGCTCTACTACTTGAGCCACATGTCTACATGGCTTTTTGGTCGTTAATTAGAGGTAAGTCTCATGGACTTTCCTGCCTTGGCTGGCTTCCAACTTTAATCCTCAGATATCAGTCTCCTGAGTGGCTAGGATTACAGGTTATATACAAGTTTTTATATGGGCATATGTCTCTAATGTATATACCTAAAAGTAGAATTGCTGGGTCAAATGAAAACATTTGGAGGAACAGCTAAACTGCTTTTCCTTAGAGAATCTTAAAATGTAACAGGGTAGAGAGATTGTTCACATCCTTAAGTACAAGTAGAATAATTCATTTTGCTTAGAACTTGGAGAAATGAGACAGGCGGCAAACAGAAGTGAAAGAGTAGTCAGATGCAGCTATTGAGTGCAATGGAAAATTAAACTTAAAGAAAAACTTTAATACAGTAGCTGGAACAAAGGCATTTGTTGTAGAATGTTTAAAATGCACATCTAGTGGAAAGGCAGACAAACAAAAATACATTAGTAAAAAGAAAGTTTCACCCACTTGAGTAGATCTTCGTGTCTGCCGAGCTTGTCTGGAACGTGCTTTCCGTAAAGACTCTGCTTCCTCATCACGTACAGGAGTCAGATAGGACCTGTAGAGAAAAGAATAGGCAGAAATAAGAGCACTGTTCAAGGAATGATAAGGTGCTGCCATTCCTGAAGAGATGTCTACACTCTAAGAATGAACCTTGCCAGAGTCAAAAAAACAAGAATTCTATTCAGCATCAGTAAATGTGACAGTATTCAAAACATTATTTCTAAATGTGTTACCCTTCATAAGAATCGGTAAAATAAAGATTTTATTTCTTCCTTCTCTAACTAATTTCTATTTTCTTTTTTGCCATCATGCTTTGAGTTGAAGTTCTAGGACAGGGCAAAAGGAGATATACATGCTTTCTGTTCCTGACTTCAGAGAGAACACTTTCAGCATTTTTATCATTAAGTGTAACACCTACTGGGCTGGGAAGGTGGCTCAGTGGTAGAGCGCTTGCCTTGCATGCCTGAGGCCCTGGGTTCTATTCCTCAGCACCACATAAGCAGAAAAAAAAAAGCCGGAAGTGGAGCTGTGGCTCAAGTGGTAGAGCGCTAGCCTTGAGCTGAAGAGCTGAGGGACAGTGCCCAGGCCCAGAATTCAGGCCCCATGACCGGACCCAAAAAAAAAAATGTGTAACATCTACTGTATTTTTTTTCAGATATGACTTATCAAATTAAAGTAATTCCTTTTCCTTTCTATACAAGTCATGCTAAGAGAGTTTTATGTTATATATTTTAGCTTTTCTCTTTTCTTTCTTCCCTCCTCCTCCATCCCTCGCTCTTCTCCCTTTCTTTTCTTTTCCCTCTTTCCCTTCCTTCCATCTTTCCTTCCTTTTCTTTCTCTCTTTGTCTTTCTGTCTGTCTTTTGTGCTGAGGATGGAATCTAGGGCCTAGCAAGCATTCTTCATCTGAATTACATATCCAGCCCAAGATGCACCATTTTTTAAAAATGCATATGTAGTTTTAATATAGATTCATTATTATTTAGTTTAAAATTCCCATGTTCACCTTTTTTTGTCGGTCATGGGGCTTGAACTTTGGGCTAGGGTGCTGTCCCTCAGCTCTTCAGCTCAAGGCTAGTGCTCTACCACTTGAGCCATAGAGCCACTTTCTGTTTTCTGAATGGTTTATTGGAGATAAGAGTCTCACGGACTTTCCTGCAGGGCTGGCTTTGAACCACAATCCTCAGATCTCAGCCTCGAGTAGTTAGGATTACAGGCGTGAGCAACTGGCACCCAGCTTCTATGTTCATGTTCTTAAAAGAAATTGGCCTATAATTTTCCCTTCTGGCAATATAGTGGCTAGCTTTATGAATGAGTTATATGAGTTAGGGAGTTAGGAAGTTTTCCTATTCATTTTCTGTAAAACTGTGTGTAAGATTTAGATTTCCTTAATGATTTCACCAATAGAAGAATAATAGAATAAGTTTAGAGTACTCTTTGTAGGAAAGTTTTAAATAAAAGTTTCACAGTCTTAAATGGGTGCTGGCAGATCATACCTATGATCCTAGCTACTTGAGAGGCTGAGATTGGGAAGATCATGATTCAAGGCCAGCAAGGGAAAAATGATTGAAAAACCCTATTTCAATCAATATCTGGATATGATCGTGTGTGACTGAAATTCTAGCTGCAAAAGAGCCTAAGATCAGGAGAATCATAGTTTCAGGCCAGTGTAGGTGAGGAGTTTGTAAGATCCCTATTTCAACAAAAAAATTTGGGTGTAGTGGTACACACCTGACATGCATGATATTATAATATCATGTCTTAATCAGTCATTTGGAAGATCTATCCAGTATTCACAAATTTAAGACAGGGTCTTATTTTAAAGCCCAGACTAGATTGGTACTCACTCTTTATCTTAAGGTTGGCCTCCAATTTGCAATTCCTGCCTCAGCCTCTGAAGTGCTGGGATTACAAACATATATCTTCATGCCCAAGTAATACATACATTCTTTAATAGAGCTTTGAATCTTTAAATAATCTTTAAATACTGGGAAGTTGTCATCATTTACAATGACAACTACAAATTTTCTAAAACTAATTTTTTGAACTATATAATGCTTTTATTACCAGAATGTTTCAAACACTGATCTTTTTATAATTCTGCGATACTGCCTCAGATTCCCAGTTTTACAATATCCAAGTAGAAGTGTGATTCTGTTGCAGTTTTTCAGAACAGTATACAATCTTTAGCTTTCATGGTTCAGATCTAATGAGAAGAAACAGGTCTACTTTGGCCTGAGATACATATGACCACAAAAGAGCACAAAAGTATAAATTTGCCCCAAATACACTGTTTGAACATTGAAAGTTTAAATCTTTAATGGACAACAAATAATTACCAGGCTTGTTTTGTTTTGTTTTAGTTTTCAAGGAAATATCTATCAAATGACCGAATCAGAAAAACCATTGCTTAACTACCTTGTAAAAAATGGTACTCTGTGGATTGGTACTCCTATTGTATACTCTAGGTCTTATTGGCCATGTTTTAATTACTATGCCTTTCATATCCCTTTATCTCTCTTAGTTTCAGTCACAATATTTTCTCTCTCTCTCTTTTTGTTTTCCTCTCCTCTCCTCCTTCTTTCCCTCCCTTTTCCCCCTCCTTCTAGGAATACTGCTTTTGAACTCAGGATCTTAACACTTACTGGGCAGGTGCTCCACCATTTAAACCATGCCACCAGCTCTCACATTTAGCTGGCCTGCTATAAAACCACCAACTGAATTTCTTAATTTCAGTTATTTCCACTTGATTATTTTTTTAGAAAATTGAAGTTCTCTGGTGAAATTCTCCATCTTTTATTTCCTTGAACATATTAATCATAATCATTTGAAAACCCATGACTGATAATATCAACGTCTATATTCCTATAATCTATTTTGTTTTTCTTTTTGTTATTTGCAAAATCAATTTTATATGTTGGCATATCTTAGTAATTTTTAAAGTAAAACCAGAAACATATTTAATTTAAAAATATAGGGAAAACTTGTGGTGGAAGATATCATCATCCCTCAGAAAGAATATTCTTTTTTTTTGCTTATGTGGTGCTGAGGAATCGAACCCAGGGCCTCTGGCATGCAAGGCATGCGCTCTACCACTGAGCCACCTTCCCAGCCCCAGAAAGAATATTCTTTACATCTGACAGTAATGCTAAGAAACTCCTTCTCAAATTTTCACTTGTGTCAGAATTACTTGCTAGGTTCCCCAACCTGATTCTAGCTTCAGTAAGTTTGGGTGTAAGGCTAAGAGTTTTATTCCTATTTATTTCTCAGCTGATGATGCTGACCTAGAGACAACACTTTGAAAACCATGTGGCTGAGACACATAATCCTAATCCATTTTGAGACTGAGTTGCCTGGAAGCTATGCTTCAATCTTTGTGGGGGCTGCTCTATTTCTAGCAGGGCCATAAAAGTTAGATCTTCAGTGGTCCCAGATGACAGCCTGGGTTAGCCCTGAGGCCCTTCTTCCTAATTATTGTCTCCTTAGCCCCGGAGACTATTGAAAAGGCTGCCCAATGTCTTAGCTTTATCAGCAGATTCCTCAAGAGAAGAAGCACAGCCAAATGTTAGGTACTCATCTCTATAAGTTCCTTGATCCTTCAGGCCCCTCCCTTAATAATTATCTAATATCTTCAAGGATTTTTTTCTTCATTTTAACTAAGTTTCTAATTATTCTCAGTGACAAAATTTTGTATAAAACAAAATATGCCACAGGCTGAAGAAGTCCCTACCATTTTTATAAACATATTTTTCCCTCAATAGGGATTAATAAATAGGAATTCTGATATATCCTCCTATGTACTGATTTGGTAAGCTTGAATTGTTTCTTCTTATATACCTTTCCATTGACTCAACTCAAAAAAAAAACAACAACAATCAAGTTCCAAAATACACAGAGTGATAGTCCAGATACTGGAATTGGTGAACACAGTAGAGACATGGGACTAACTTCCAATGTCTGGATTATCAGTTACCTACTCACCTGCAAAAATAGCATCATTTTAATTAATCATTGGTTATCTCTATTACCGTATATGTCTACTATGTGTCCTGGAGGACAGTAAACATTGTTCTTTGTATTTGCTATGAAAATGAGATTAAACAATAAGTGGCATTCAAACAATTTATTATAGATAATTAAGTATGATTTAACAGTATCTATTTCTACAGTTTATAGTGTCCCATTATCCACTGCAGATGGATTGATTTTGTTAAAAAGTTGAGCAAAATGCTTAGTTATTTACCAGTGAACACTAAGGAAGTCAGAATAAGCAATAACAAAAGACCTAAATTGTGCTCTAACAGGTATATTATAGGGATAAGGTACCTTGGTATGGGAATCGGATTGCCTGGTTTTTGCCAGGGTTCCTCAACTTACTTGCTAGCCGATTTTTAATAAATTGAACACTCTAAACCTAAATTTCTTACAAAAAGAGGATTCTGACAATTGTGAGAGATGTATACAGATGTACTTACAGGTTTGTAGTGAAAAGCAAACTCAAACTGGGGTAAAGCACTTAAACCATGACCACCACTCCCACCACCCCTACAACTACATTCTCTTCAGTTCCTCCTTCAAAGTTTGAGTAGTAACTTGGAAAATGAAGAAAGGTTTTGAGTACTGCAATATCCACTCATCTAGAGTTCTTCCTAATTACTAGTATTTTTTAAGCCGGAATTGGATAATTCATTTGGAAGAGTTTTTAATTTCCTTGAAAATATTCTTGATGAAGGTTTTTAGGGTTATCTAAGCAAATAAAACTACTTGAAACAGAAGTATAGAAAAAGAAGGAGGGCTGGGAAGGTGGCTTAGTGGTAGAGTGCTTGCCTTGCATGCATGAAGCCCTGGGTTCGATTCCTCAGCACCACATAAGAAAAAAGAAAAAAGCCGGAAGTGGTGCTGTGGTTCAAGTGGTAGAGCGTTAGCCTTGAGCTGAAGAGCTGAGGGACAGCGCCCAAGCTCAGAGTTCAGGCCCCATGACTGGACCCCCCCCCCAAAAAAAAAGAGAACTAGGATTTCTAAGGAGAAAACAAAGCTTCTTTCCCTAGAATGATATGGGGAGGTCTAGAATTCAACATGAAATTGGTTTTTAAATACCTTTAAAGAATTTAAGAGTTCAAATCTATTGAAGGGAGAAGGTACTTAATTAAAAAAAGCTCATTTTAAACATGAAAGAAATCAAGATGGCTATTGGTCCTTAATATGTCTTTTACTATATGATATAATTAGTATATCATTTATATTTTATATATTAGAATATATTGTATAATTATAGGCATCCTAGATAGGTGCAGTTTTTATCAAACAGCCCATCAATCAATCAAATAGAAAATTTAGAAACAAAAATTTTGAGTTCTCATACAAACATTATACATCTCAGATGCAGAGGAGCTCTTGGTCAGCCCTGTATTATCATCAAGTGTGTATAACTTGTGTGGTCTGCTCTTTATTTTATAAAACTATGTCTACTAAAGAAGCAAATGGTACTCCTCATCCCTGGTCATAAAGGAAATGCAAATCCAAACAACTGAGAATCCACTTCACCCCAGTCAGACTGGCCTACATTGTGAATTGAAACAACAAATGTTGGCAAGATGTGAGGGAAAAAGGAACCCTGTTGCACTGTTAGTGGGAATGTAAACTAGTACAACCATTCTGGACAGCAATCTGGAGGTTCCTCAAAAAGTTAAACTAACGAGTGTCCACCTAGAACACCACAAGCCAGGATACCATAAAGACGCTTGCACATCCATGTTCCTTGTTGCACTATTCACAATAGCCAAGTTGTATATACAGCCCAGATGCCCTACAGTGGATCCAAAAATGTGGTACCTATACAAAATGGAATTTTATACAGCCATCATAAAGAATAATATTGTGTCATTTTCAGGGAAATGGATGGACCTAGAACAAATCATGTTAAGTAAGGCAAGCTAAGCTCATAGACATGTTTTTCTCTCATATGTGGAAGCTAGATCTAAAGTACAATGGGACATGATAAATTATACAGGACTCTAGGCATTCACATACAGTGAGACCAAAGAAGAATATTTTTAGAAGACCACAAAGGAGCAATGCCTGTATGCCTCTGATCATATAAAGTAATATTTGTCAAAATGAACCCCAGGAAATGGAAACAATAGGGTTTTTTTTGTAGTTTTGCTTTCTTTTCTTTTTGTCTTCTTTGTTCATTTATCTGTCTTGGAAAGGGTAAGGAGGGAACACAGAAATGGAAGGACACGCTGAGGACCAAGCTTGGGCTTGCAATAAAGACTCCTTTGCTAGAAAGAAAGAAAGAAAGAAAGAAAGAAAGAAAGAAAGAAAGAAAGAAAGAAAGAAAGAAAGAAAGAAAGAAAGAAAGAAAGAAAGAAAGAAAGAAAGAAAGAAAGAAAGAAAGAAAGAGAGAGAGAGAGAGAGAGAGAGAGAGAGAGAGAAAGAAAGAAAGAAAGAAAGAAAGAAAGGAAGGAAGGAAGAAAGGAAGAAAGAAAGGAAGGAAGGAAGGAAGAAAGAAAGGAAAGAAAGAAAGAAAGAAAGAAAGAAAGAAAGAAAGAAAGAAAGAAAGAAAGAAAGAAAGAAAGAAGGAAAGAAAGAAAGGGAAGGACAAAGGGTAAACAAATGCAGCAGTGGTACTCACTAGACACTATGTTGAAAATGAACTATACAAGTTGTGGGTGGGAACAGAAGGGAAAAACTGGGAAAGAGCAAAGGAAAGGATGACATTATCCAAAAAGAAATGAATTCTTCACCTAACTTATGTAACTGTAACCCCTCTGTACAGCACATTTATAGTAACAAAAAATTTTAACAAAAAAAGAAGCAAATAGTGCCCCAAAGGAAGGTAAAAGTTATGTGGCTCAAGAAGTGATAAGTGAAAAATTTAGACCTATTGAAAAGTAACGTATCTTTTGTGGACGTTATATGGTGTTATTGGAAAAAAATGAACCAAGAATCTGTAACTCAGTACTGAACTCTATGTGTCATGGGTATTTGTGGGTCTCACTGGAACATGATCCCGCTGGAACCACACATCTGCACATATCAAGGGTCTAATGTTTGTCTTATGCCATATTAATGATAATTCAGCAAATAGTGGTCTTATACAATAGCTTGTCTTTCCTTGTACTATGTCCTATGTATGAAGGCAAAAGTTTTTTGGAGACTCAAAAAAGAACTACTCTGGTATTAACCTAGAAACTTATACAGATAGTTACAAGAGAAGGAGAGTGATAACTGAATCACAGACCTGGTGCTAAAGATTTTATAAATAACTTCAAGAAATTATTCAAGTCTAAGGCATTGGGTGGACACAACATTCTTCTTTGCTAATAAATGAGTTAATCTAGGTCTAAGACAGCATGAGGAAGTGGCGCTGTGGCTCAAGCGGTACAGCGTTCACCCTGAGCTGAAGAGCGTAGGAACAGTGCCCAAGCCCAGAGTTCAAGCCCCACGACCAACCCCCCGCCCCCAAAAAAAAGAATGTTTTGGGGCTGGGAAGGTGGCTCAGTGGTAGAGCACTTGCCTTGCATGCATGAGGCCTTGGGTTCCATTTCTCAGCACCACATAAGCAGGAAAAAAAAAAAAAAGCCGTAAGTGGCGCTGTGGCTCAAGTGGTAAAGTGCTAGCCTTGAGCTGAAGAGCTGAGGGACAGTGCCCAAAGCGTTCAGGCCCCATGACCAGACCCCTCCCACCCAAAAAAAAAGACAGCATGAACTTTCCTATAAGACAGCATATACTTTCCCATAATGTCCTATGACCATATTTCCAGTATAATTTTTCTTCTGCCACAATGAGAAAATTATTTCTTCCACGAAGCATCATGGTACCTTGGCTATGGGGATTATGAAGGAAGACATTTTTTCTTCAAATTCCATCAATAACAAGAATAAATGATAAAATGTCTTAGACTTCTCCTAGCATCCTCTGCCATTTCCCAAAAGTTTGCTATAGTGAACAATCCTTGGTAACAGATGATTTGTTTGCATCTCCAGAGGTTGTCATCAACATATTATAAGGCTATCTTGAATAAACAATAAATATTAAACAATATAAAGGTCTAAATTCTCCTTAGAAAGATACAGTTGATTGGGTAATTAGGCAGGTATTAGTTCAACTTTACTTGCCACTTTTAGTTGGGAATGGGATGCTCATCCTGGGTAAAGTAGAAAGAACAGATACCTGGTTCTTCCTCAATTACTTGTTTGACCGTAAGAGAATCAATCTCTTGGGAATTTAGTTTTTATAGCATATAAAATAAAAGAAAAGACCTATAGTTTTTGAGGCCTCATCTTTTAAACTATAATACATCCATATTTATGCTGATTCTTTTTTAAAAATTTTATTGTAAAGGTGCCATATAGAGGGGTTACAGTTACACAAGGTAATGAGTACATTTCTTGTCGAACATTGTTACCCACTCCTTCATTTTTTCTCCCACTATCCCTTCTCTTCCCTACTCCCTCCCCTTCCTCTGAAGTTGTAAAGTTCATTTCCAACAGTGTCTTGTGAGTATCATTGTTGTATTGGGTCATCCTTTGTCCTTGTTTCACCATTCTGTTATTTCCCTACCCTTCCCCAAATCAGATAAACACACACACACACACACACACACACACACACACACACACACACACACACACACACACACACACACACACACACACACGATTTCAGGGTACCAGAATCAAAGACATTGATTGTCAGGGATAAACAAAAGGAAAAAGAAAAATGAAATAAAATAAAGAGAAAGAACTTGATATAGTACATTGTCAACAACAAGGTCAACAATCAAAAAAAGACCTGTTGTTTCCATGTCTTGGAGTTCATTTCAATTAAGGCCTATCCACTAATCTGGCCAAAACTATCTGTCATACTTTGATGTCTGAGGGAGATTGATTTTGTTGGTTTCTGGATCTCTCCCTCATACAAACTCCATGAATGGTTAAATCCTTTATATAAAACGGTATTATATTTGCATATAATGTATTTATTTCCTCTCATTTTAAGTTATTTCTAGATTACTAGTAAGACTTAAGACAATGTAATGCCATGAAAATAATATGCTATGTTGTTTAAGAAATAATAACAAAAATGTGTACATATTCAGCAAAGATACAAGTTTTTCCAATCTGACATTGGCAGAAATTTCATATATCCTACACATCACTTTCTTTAGTACTTTCAATAGAACTTTGTATAATAATGGAAATATCCAATATACAGTTGAATACAGGAGTCATTCAGTCCTATGTAGCTATTGGGCACTTAAAATTGACGCTAGGGCTGGGCACCAGTGGCTCACATCTGTAATCCTTAGCTATTCAGGAGACTGTTCAAAGCCAGCTCAAGCAGGAAAGTCTGTGAGACCCTTACTGTCCAAATAACCACCAAAAAATGAAGTAGAGTGATGGCTCAAGTGGTAAAGTACTAGCCTTGAGCAAAAAAGCTCAGGGACAGCATCCAAGCCCTAGGACCAACACCTCCCCCAAAAAATATGGGTAGGGAAACAAAGGAATTGAGTTTTTTTTGTGTGTGTTTGTGTGTGCTGGTACTGGGGCTTGAGCTCAGGGCCTTGAACTCTCCTTTAGCTTTTCTCCTCAAGGCTGGCACTCTACCAACTGAGCCACAGCTCCACTTTCAGCTTTTTGGTAGTTGAGTGGAGAAAAGAATACTTTTTTTTTTCTTGCTCTATTTATTTGCTTATCTTTTTGTTCTGATGCTGGGGCTTAAATTTAGGCCCTGGGAGCTGTCCCTTAAGATTTTTTTTTTTTTTTTTGCTCAAGGCTCTCTACTACTTAAGCCACAGTTCCACTTCTGGCTTTTTGATGGTTAATTGGAGATAACAACTTTTCCTGCTGAGGCTGGCTCTGAACCATGATCCTCGATCTCAGCCTCCTGAGTAGCTAGGATTACAGGTGTGTACCACTGGTACTTGGCTCTGAATTTTATTTAATTTTAATTAAATTTAAATAGTCACAGATAGCTATCTAATTGAAAATTAGATCCAGCTCATATGATATATATCTAATGGAATTTTATTAAGAATACAATTTGGATCATTTATTCATTTTCTGTATTTATGTATGCTTGAATTACATTTAGTGCCAAGCACTGGTAACTGCTATGCTCCTAATCTTTTCTGTTTCACTTTCCTTCATTCTAGCAGAACATACTTCAGACTTTCAGGAGACAAGGAGTAAAGTAGAAAAGAGAAGTAGCTTACAAATTACTTGTTTTTGTAATTCTGGAGAGCTATAGCTTTAAGAGGGCACAAATCATTATGTGGCAGAGGGAAAGGAAGAAAGATGGACATCTGTGAACAAAAGTTGTGAGAAACATGGTGGGAGGCAAAGATAAGGAAAATCAGAGAATGGCCAAGGAACCTAGAATATCAGAGAGGCTCTGGAGAATGTCTAAGCCAGCTAAGCCAGAGTTGGCCTTAGAGAAAATTCTCAAGCTCCCAGGTTAGTCCCAAAGGAACAGCATGTTCAGAGCTACACACAGCTAGCAAAAATAAAGCTTGCCTTAGTTACCTGTCTAAATGATGACATACAAAAAATGGTCCTGATACTGACAGACAGCAGAGCTTTGCAGTATCCTAGGGTCAAAGGACATTCAAGGAAGGATTGGTATTATTGTTGTTGTTGTTGTTGTTATTATTACCAGGTTCTAAGGCTTCAGAATCAGAAATAAAGTTGAATCATAGGAAATAATTCTCTTAAGTGACTTTGGCAGGTGTGGAGGGTAAGCGTATGATCAAAGTGTATACATGTATGGAAAGGTCATAATAAAACTCATTTTAAAAAATTGCAAGAAATGGGCTGGGAAGGTGGCTCAGTGGTAGAGCACTTGCCTTGCATGCCTGAGGCCCTGGGTTCCATTCCTTAGCACCACATAAGCAAAAAGCCGGAAGTGGCACTGTGGCTCAAGTAGAGTACTAGCCTTGAGCTGAAGAGCTGAGGGACAGTGCTCAGGCCCAGAGTTCAGGCCCCACAACCGGACCAAAAAAAAAAAAAAAAAATTGCAAGAAAGTTTTAAAAAGGAGGGGTTGGTGAAAGAGGTGTGAAAATGCAGGTATTAAAGGGGGGTAATGATGAAATTACATTGTATGCCTGTGTGGAAATATCACCTTGAAACCTCTCACGTTGCACAATTAATATATGATACTAAAATAATATTTAAGTGAAAAAAGAATATCATTTTTTTAGCCAGTTAAGTTTAAAAGCAGTTGACTTCATTTTCTTCTCAAAGTTCTTACTTTTCTTCTATACGTCCCAGAAGCAATATTGCTATAATCTAACACTTTTTGTATGTGGTACTTTTAAGTTTTATGAGCTAGTGCTGAGGCTTCCACCTTTAAGATATTTATAGATATAGCACACAAGAACAAGCTCACAGAGGTAGCACACTTCAGAGCTACTTCTTCGCTAATTGCAGCATTTATACTCTGCTGTCTCCATATGCCTTAGCCCATACCAACCCAGTTTCCCTCTGCCCACTTTGACCCAGAGAGCGCCAAGAAAACAGACTGTTACCTCCTTGCGCAGGCCTGCATGACAGAATGAAGGTCAAGAGATGTGTGGAGACGAATAGCAAGAAAGGTAAGAGGCTGCTGGGAAAGATTGCAGTCTCAGTACCCGGTCTCCCTTGGAAACTGGAAAAGGCTTGCACTGCCACTGCTATCCAGCAAGCCAGAGGCAAAGCTTGTAATTTGCTAGGAAGCTGCTACTAAGGAGGAGGAGAAGGAGGAGAAGGAAGGGGAGGAGAAAAGAGGAGGAAGGCAAAATCTTAGGGCTTGGCAGAGCCAATGCTGCTTGTTAATAGTTCCCAAAATACATTCCATTAGATGCATATTTTATACACTGTACCAAACCAATCAATACTACTTCTCATCAGAGGGTAGGGAAGGAGGATTCTTTCTCAAGTGAAAGAAGATAGAGCAAGAGAAATGCATCATTCTTATTCTGGATACTATTTCATCTGCCCTTGGGCTACCCTAGTTGCTGTACCCATCCAAGTGAATTGTAAATACGGCCTCACTGGGAGCTCTGGCCAGCCAGTAGCAAATATCAACTGTGGAGACAAGATAGATTTAAAAAAATAGACAAAGAAACACATAACAGAAATGCAGGAGTAAATTTCAGATCTGCTATAAATAGGCTAAACCTAGATAGAGGAAGACTATATGCATAGCTCAATTTGATGATCTAGCTATAGATCAGGAAGGTTTCTAGCTCTAGTGTGTCATGTATCAAGGTATGATTTATTTTACAGTTTACACCCAAATGCTTGTGTGTCATTTTACAGTTTACAGTTTACACCCAAATGCTTGTGTGTCATTTTTGCCTCTCTAATTAAACACTGAGATCAGTGTTCAAGGAATCAAGAGCCAGGTATCGGTGGTTCACGCCTATTATCATAATTACTTAGGAGGCTGAGATTCAGAAGATCCTGGTTGATGACCAAACCAGCCAGGAAAATCCACAAGACTCCATCTCCAAAATAACCAGAAAAAACTGGGTTAACAGCATGGCTTAGCAGTACAGTGCCAGCCTGACAAGTGTGAGGCCCTGAGTTCAACCTCAATATTGCCAGAGAGAAAGAGAGAGAGAGGAGAGGAAGAGGAAGAGGATAAAGTAAGAGGAAGGAAAAAGGGAAAGGGGGGAGGGAGGAGGAGGAAAAGGAGAAAGGAGAGAAGATTTCCTTTAGCCAAGCTAAGTATCTTCTGAATTCTCTAGACCATGGTGGGGGTGGGGGTAGGGGTGGGGTGGAGGACAGAATGGGAAATAATGAGGGAAGAGGAAACACTGTTCAACAAGAAATGTACTCATTACCTTATTTATATAACTGTAACCCCTTCTGTATATCACCTTTACAATAAAATAAAATTTTAAAATAGAACTCTCCAGACCAGTACTCTTTAGCAGGAGTTAATTTTGTGCCCTTTTCAAGGCAGTTGAGGAGGCAGAATTATCTGGTCCAAAATGTCAATAGTGCTGACTATGCAGACCTTGAGCTTGACTTATTTTTTCTATAGAGGAAATGAATCTTTTAAGCACTGTCGACCTTGTAGTACCAGAGCAGTCCTAGATGATACATAAGCCAATAGGTAAGGCTTTGTGCCCCCTACTTACCACACTGTACTGCAGACAGTGCACAGTGGCAACAGAAAGTATATGGCTTGCAAAGCTCGAAATATTGACCTCCTGGCTTGTGAAAGACTATGCCAATCTCTGTGCTAGTCCTGTAAATTATACAGTACTAAGTTATGCCTGTGAGGACCCCCTTTCCTTCAGAAACAGTGGAAGTCTGATGTTTCTGTGACCTATCTTAGATAACTAGTATGTCATCTTGAATTCTTTTTCTTCTGACGGTTTGTTCCATTAAAACAAGCCAGCTTCCAGTGCCAAAGGCAGTTCCACAAAAAGACCATGTTTTCCTTATGTAGGTCACTTTACAATTAGCTCACTGGTCAGAGCATGTGTTATTGATGCCAAGAATGACAGCCTCATGTACCAACAAGGCCAGTGAGAGTTGCTTTATTTCATACCCACAGGCTGTATCAACTAGACCTAGCCAACTGTCTCAAATACTTATCACGAACTACAAAGTAGACCAAGATAGTCAGCACCACCACCATTTTTTAAAAGAAAACCAAAGAAAGTTAACATACAAAATACACATGTAAATAACCTAAGTTTCAAACAAGAATGGTTAAATATCTATATATTACATAGACTTTAAAATATAAACTAAAACATCACTATAGATATATACCTTTCATAATACTTATATCTGTAGTATATAAAGAACTCAAAGCAATTAAAATGAACAACCAACAATCCAACAATAAAAAAATCAATAATACCTAATCAAGCAAATCAAGAAATTCACAAAACAGGACGCTAGAAAAGTTTAGAAACCAAAGAGAAAATGTTGTCGCTAGTATCAAGAAATTGCAAAGTAAAACAAGGAAAAACAACTTTGTCTTTCATAGATTGGCAAAAGTTAAAAACAAAACATAACAAGTTCACCTATTTAGATCAATATGTACTCATCATTTAGACTCAGAATTTCCATTTGTAAATAAATACCTTTGAAACACTTGCACATTTATACAAAGAAATGCAACCAAGAATGTGTGGAGTAGCAGCACTAGTATTTTGAAAAAAGTAAAAAGAAACAGGAAAAAAGAGAAAAAATGTAAAAAAGGGAGAGTAAAAGAGTAAAAAAAAGAGAAAGGAAAAGAGAAAGTGAGGTAGGAGGTAGTGAGGAAGAAGAGGAAGAGGAGGAAGAGGAGGAGGAGGAGGGGAAGGATGGGAAAGAGGAAGAGGAGGGAGAAAGGGAAGAAGGATGGATGGATTGGGAAAGTAGGAAAAGTTACTAGATCTGTGGTTTCAAACCTTTACTGAACACCCATCTACCTTCAACAATCAGATTAAAAACTGTAATCCCAGGCCAGGAGTCAGTGGCGCGTGCTTGTAATCCTGGCTACTCATGAGACTGCGGATTGAGGTTCGAAGCCAGCCCAGGCAGAAAAGACCCTGTGAGACTCTTATCTCCAACTAACCACTTAAAAATCGGAAGTGGCACTGTGATTCAAGTAGTAGAGCACTAGCCTTGAACGCAAAAAGGCTCAGGGACAGAGCCCAGACCCTGAGTTCAAGCCCCACAACCAACAAAAACAAAACAAAAAATTGTAATCCATCTCCCACTTAAAAACAGAACACTTACATCTCAACAACTTAAGTTTCAGATTTCTGAATTTTCCCTTAGCTCAGATTAAAATGGGGAAAGTTGAGGAGGGAAGAGCTCTCTGAAGGACCTAAATCAGATTTACCTTCAGAGAAAGTCTATGCAGCAAGTCTATTATCTTTACTTCCCAAGACTCAGTGACTACAACAAGGGTGCTGGAAAGAGGTCAGTGAATATGTATAGGGTTGGAATTAGATGGGAGGAATAACTTCTACAGGATCATAGTAAAATAACAATGTTTCAAAATAATTAATCACACATTTTAAAGTACTTAATAGAATTTTGAATGCTCCCAATGCAAATATATATATCTGAAATGATGAGTGTCATTTATGCTGATCTTATCATTATATACAGTATATTTGAAACAATACTCTATACCCCATAATTATATAGATACCATGTGTCAATTAAAAGTTCCTATGGTATAATTTATATACAATAAAGTTTGTCCCATTAAGTAAAAAGGTCTAAGAGGTTTTGGTTTTTTAATTGTAGTGTTGGAGTCAAACTTCTAGTGTCATACAAGCTAGGCAAGTAGTCTACTACTGACCTATACCCCCAGCCCTAACAATGGCCTAAGTGTTTTGACAAATTCACAGTGCTCCATGATTATTATCACCACAGTCAAGATAACGACCATTTCTAACAGATAAAGACTATATTCTATCTTGTAAAGCATTTTGTAGTCACCATTATCTTAGCCTAAGGATATGGATTTTTTTTATTTTAATTATAGAAAAAAACATTACAACTCACTATTCAAAAAATAGGTATGGCTAGGTGCTGGTGGCTCACGCCTGTAATCCTAGCTACTCAGGAGGCTGAGATCTGAGGACTGCTGTTCAAAGCCAGCCCAGGCAGGAAGTCCGTGAAACTCTTATCTCCAATAAACCACCAGAAAACTGAAGTGGCACTGTAACTCAAGTGGTAGAGCACTAGCCTTGTGCTGAAGAGCTGAGGGACAGCGCCCAAGCCCAGAGATCAAGCCCCATAACCAACAACAACAAAAAAAAGGGTATGTAAAAAAAAGTGGTATGTAAACCAACAAATGCCTTAGTGTACTAAGTTAGGCGCTAGCTGCTGCACTAAATTGTATGTTATAACAAAAAGAGAGGACTTGAGAACCTAGAAAAAAACCAAACACCTGTAACAATACTTCAGATGGATGAAGTTATAAGGGGAAATGGCCACAGACAGCTATTGCTGTGGAGTCCCTAGAGAAGGCAGGAACTGCCTAACGGCCCCTTTACATGCCCTATTATGAAGAACTGCAGAGAAATGTGGGCTACAGGCAGAGAGCTCAGTGACAGCTGGAGTGTAGAGAAGATATACCCCAGAAGAGTCCTGAGAGAGAAATGCAGAAGGCCTGTGTAATGACATTTAAGGAACTGCATTGGAAAAAGGACTAAGAAGGACATTAAAAAGAAGCATCCAGAAAAGACAGAAGTAAGCCAAGAAAGAATAGTATCAAACAGGTTAGGGTAGAACAAAATTTTTTTAAATCAGTAGTTAATTTCATAAAGTGCTCTTGAGAGTCTAAAGATGAATTGACCATGGAATCTGATAATTAGGAACTTTACAAGATTTTTTTGCCAGAGTAATTTCACTGTTTGAAGAGTGAATAGGAGGCTAACATGTGGATAAATGAAATTAAAATACTTTTTCAAGATTCAACAGCAAAGGGAAAAGTGGAATATAAGAACTCCAGAAAGCAGTATAGGGCCAAAGGTGACTTCCACATCTTTCTAGAAAATAAGGGTACTTTAAGACTCATTCATTCTCTTATACTGCTTAAGCTTTTCACATACTTGAAAGCTGACTCCAATTCTACCCATATTAGCCCCACAAAGCTTATTTTAGCCAATCTCCGATTTTTTATTTTTTATTTTTATTTATTTATAGTCCTTGGGGGCTTCAATTCAGGGCCTGGGTGCTGACATTGAGCTTATGTGCTCCAGACCATTGCTCTACTATTTTGAGCGACAGTTCTACTTCCAGTTTTTGGTCATTAGTTAGAGATATGAGTCTTATGGGCTTTCCTGCCCAGGATGGCTTTGAACTGTGGCCATCAGATCTCAGCCTCCTGATTACAGGCAAAGCCAACAGTGCTAGCACCATCCTCCATCTTACTGGAGGATTCCTAATATCTGCCTGAACACAATTTTGCAAGAGTAATATATACTCATGATAAACTATGCATGTATTTGATGTCCTCAATCTCAAGGGTATAAGGTAGGACAGTTCTAAACATAATACAACATACATGAATGGTAAGACAATCATTGATGACTTAGAATCCTATGATTTTAGAATGCAACATTACCAGATGGGTGCTTATGGCTAACACTTGTAATTCCAACTTTTTGGAAAGCAAAGAATAAAGTAGTTGGAGGCAAATCAGGGCAATCTCAATAGAAAAATACTGATCAGGATGGTACATGCCTGTCATTGTAGCTTGCAGTGGGAAGTATAAATAGAAAGACTACAGTGCAGCCGGGCGCTGGTGGCTCACGCCTGTAATCCTAGCTACTCAGGAGGCTGAGATCTGAGGATCACAGTTCAAAGCCAGCCCCGGCAGGAGAGACTGTGAGACTCCTATCTCCAATAAACCACCAGAAAACCGGAAGTGGTGCTGTAGCTCAAGTGGTAGAGCGCTCGCCTTGAGCTGAGGAGCTGAGGGACAGCGCCCAGGCCCAGAGTTCAAGCCCCATGGCTGACCAAAAAAAAAAAAAAGACCACAGTGCAGACCTGTCAAGATAAAAAGTGAGACTCTAATCTCAAAAATAATCACAGCAAAAAGGGCTGGACGCATGGTTCAAGCAGTAGAGCACCTATCTAACAAGTTCAAGTCCTAGAACTGACCCCCCACCCCTGAGAATCCAATATTACCTACAGATTTCCTACCTGTTCCTCCCCCAGTGCATTAGCCAATTAAGCAACTCAGACTAGAGAAATTACATGGCTTGCCTGAGAAGACATCAATTGTGTGCTTCTCAGAAGTAAAGGAGGTATTCTGTTTGTAACCCACAAAGCTTTTAGACCTGCTTTTGTGTGTGATGTTCTCCTGTGAATAAGCACTTTGATTTTGTTTCTGTCAGAAAATAACTTGGCTGCCTGTATCGAAACAGTTAAAACAAATAAAGAATCACATTCATCTGAAAACTGATTTAATCATAACGTGTCAAGGTCTTTGGGATCAACTGACATTCAACTGCTGCCATCTTATGGGCATAGAGGATTACTACAAGAAGCATATTTCCATTTGAGGAACAATTTTACTCAACAAATATTTACCCAACATTTATGTATTAGGCTCTATAGTATGAAGAAATCCCAATGACTCTTACTGAGTCCACAAGTAATGAGGAAAAGCGACAATATACCATTTGATTGGTCAAACCAGTCTTTGGAACAAAAGAATACAGAGCTGTATCAACCTAGAACTGGGGGAGCAGGGCTATAAGTAGTACAGTTTAATCTGAGGGAGTTTTTTTTTTACATATTTCATAAGATATTGTCAAACAAAGATGAAGATGAGAGAAAGTGATTGCAAGAACAATTGATTCCACAATGAAGAAGATCCACAGGAAGGTGATGACAAAGGTAGACCACGTGCAGGAAATAACTAAGTTTCTACTTGGGTAAAGTAATACAATTATCAAAGACACAAAATGCAGGAAGAAGAGTAGGAAGAAAGACACAGGAGGAGAAGACAGTATACATGAGATGAATTTGAAAAGTTTGATAAGAATTGAGCATGTTGCATACAGCTATTATCCCAGTTACTCCCAAGGCTGAGGTGGGAGGATTAAAGCCAGTCTGAGCTATAAAGCAAGACACTGTGTCAAACAAATATTATGAAATAAAAATAACAGCCAAGAATCTGGTGATTAGTGCCTTTATAAAGTTAAAATAATTAATCACTAGCAGTTTTCTAGATGGCCTCACTGAGTATGATTCTGAATTTTACCCAACAACTGTTACTCTGAGCATACATGATTAGGACACATATATAAAGAAAAACAATTACTTTCATTAAGATTCAATCTGGAGCTAAGACTCAAAAGTGTAAGGCAGGAAGATCTCAAGTTCAAAGCCAGCCTTAAAGTGAAAAAAATATTCTGCTGGTACTGGTAGCTTATATCTGTATTCCTAACTGAAAAGGCTGGGGAGGAAGGATCAAGATTCAAAACCAGCCTGGGCAGAAAAGTTCATGAGGGGGCTGGGAAGGTGGGTCAGTGGTAGAGCGCTTGCCTTGCATGCATGAGGCCCTGGGTTCGATTCCTCAGCACCACATAAGCAAAAAAAAAAAAAAAAAAAAGCCGGAAGTGGCACTGTGGCTCAAGTGGTAGAGTGCTAGCCTTGAGCTGAAGAGCTGAGGGGCAGCACCCAGGCCCAGAGTTCAGGCCCCACAACTGGACCCCCCCCCCCCAAAAAAAAAAAACCAAAAAAAGAAAGAAAAGAAAAGTTCATGAGCTCTTATCTCAAAAAATAACCAGCAAACAGGGCTACAGGTATGGCTCAAGTGGTAGAGTGCTAGCCTATAAAGCCCTGAGTTCAATCTCCAGTAACACTTCCTCCATTCAATTTGTAGTCTATCGTAAGTAAACACCATTTACAGAGACCTCATCAAACTACTCTCTTTCCTTTATAATACCCTGTTTGAAGGCCAACTGAATTTGCAATTTGTCTTTCACTCATGTAAACCAGCTTTTTTCTGTAATTGCGCTAAATGTCTGATTTTTTAAAAAAAATTATTTAATATTTATAATATTTAAGACAAATAAAAAAAGTCAAACCAACCCCTGTGCCTTACCATCTACCTTAAGTATAACAGTACCAAAATTAATTTCTCTTAAAAAGAGAATCTTCCTACTTTTTGAAATTCTTCATTGTCCTCTGTTTCCTTGACTCTTGGGTCTAATTTATGGATCAGTGAAGATGTGTAAACTCATTCGAAATAGAAATAAACAAGACTAGTGCCAAAGTGGTTATTCTGAATACTCTGTATCTTATTTTTACTACCTGCTTCTTGCCCTCCCCTAATCAAACAGCAAGCCATATGCAACCAAGCCAGCTTCCCAAAGAATCATCAGAAAAAAGGAGGATAGAGCAGAATGTGTAGAGAATATCAAAGTTGTCAAGCAAAAAATTTTACCTGCTGGTTCTGTCATTCCATGTCCAGCACTAGAGAGATGTCTCAACTCAGACTGAGCAAGCCATGGCAGAGGTATGACTCAATTCCCTGGAGCGCATGGGCCACTTCTGTGCCTCTGATTTCCACAAAACTAGGAAGGGTAAAGAACTTATTTGCTGGATCAGACCATTCCAGGAAGATTAAGTTTCCTCAGACTCACTGAACTCCACACCTGTACAGCTGCTTTCCCAGAAGCCCAGCTGTCAATATACAAGCAGCCACTCCTCTGTCTGTCTTTCCTCAGCAAACACCAGAATCCATTTTATGAAACTGTTACAAGCAACAGTCTTTTTCTAGCATGGGAAAATGAACTACTAGGTGTGGGGAAGGGGGAGGGGAGGTAGTAATGACAGCACAAAATTTTGGTCCCTCCTACATGTTATTAATACAGCTCTGGAAAAAAAAAAGACCCACATATCAGAAGATGATTAAGTGTAAAAACATGGCTGATAAGGGCTTGAACAGCAGGTGTTAGGTGATTGCTCTTCACTCTCAAGTGGCTGAGAAATCAGGACAGAACTACCCAGAGGTTCTGCTCTCTCTGGGAATGGATTCTTATCCTTTCTTCTAAATGCATGTGTCCTGAACTATTATGAACTATGCTAAGGAAATGAATGGCAGCTGTCCTTGTCTCTCGATAATGAAGCATAATTGTGTTGTGGGGCCATAACACTGTTTCAAAACAGGAATAAAAGATAATAGGCCTTTTATACAAAGCCCTAAATCTCGTAGTCTTAACAGACACAAACCAGATGTTTCTTCCCAGAACTATTTATTAGGGCTAAACATTACTAATGTCAATTTGAGGGGGAGGGGGGAGGATTTGGGTTGGTCGTGGGGCTTGAGCTCTGGACCTACACCCTGTGCCTCCACTCTTCAGCTCAAAGCTAGTGCTCTACCATGTGAGCCACAGCACGACTTCTGGTTTTCTGGTGGTTTATTGGAGATAAGAGACTCAAGGGCTTTTCTGCCCAGGCAAGCTTTGTACTGTGATCCTCAGATCTCAGCCTCCTGAGTAGCTAGGATTACAGGTGTGAGCCACCAGCACCTGGCTTACTAATGTCATTTTTAAATAAATTTATTGAGTCCACTTAGCCATTTAGTATACCAGAGTTTCTGGTATATTCAGAGTCGTGCAGTCATTACTATAATCAACTTTTAAGTTATTTTCATCATCCTCAAAAGAAATTCCATCCACATTCATTTCTTCATGTTTTAAAAACCAGATCAGCAGCATCAATCTCACGGGGCAAATAGTATCACATTGTATCACATCTAGAGCACCTTTAACTGTGAGATGCAATTGCTTTATTAACTGCTAAGAAATGGCAGTTTCAACAAACCTATCACATGCTTTTTACAAGCCTATAGCTTAATAGTTACTACTCTTGATTTTAGCCAAATGGCTGAGAAGCAATTAATTGACTTAATAGTTATTAATTGACTTAGTTATTAGACACCTTTAGGTATATTTAAGAGCAGCAATAACATGACTCAGTGGACTTTGACAATAAAATTCACATATGTGTAAGAATGTCAATAGCAATAAGACAGCTCTGATGTCAGAGATGTTAAAATGTAGAAAAGTTCCATTCACTCTAATATCGACAGTATAAATGTTGCACACACAGAGTACAGTTGCTGCAAAACAACAGAAACTGATATTACTACCTTGAGCAGGAAAGGAATCTGCTGGAGAGAATAGTGATTTTAATAAAAGAGTATCATTGGGCTATGAGGTCCTCTGCAAGAGTCAGTTGCTATCATTACCATCATTCTTAGCTCTCTAGTCATTGCCTCATGTGCTAGATTCTTGGACACATTGTGGTGAGAGAAGAAAAGACAGCAGAATATCTTGTATATGGCTGCCTTGACAGCAGAATATCTTGTATATGGCTGCCTTTCACTATGTTACCATGATGGAAAATTTTTCCTGTGGGGTCCCGAAAGCAAATCACAACAATGCAGAGCATTGTAGGTACAGGCATACCTTTTTGTCATTGCATTTACTTTATTGGCTTTACAGATAAGTTTGTTTGTTTTTTTTACCACATGAAGGATTGTGACACTCCTGTTTTAAGTAGTCATAATAGAGTCATTTTCCAACAGTATATACTCAATTCATAACACTGCATTATGCTTTAGTAAGTCTTAAAATATTTCAAACTTTTAATTACTATTACATGTTATGATGATCTGTAGTCAGCAATATTTGATGATGTTATTACAACTGTTTAGAGCATCATTAAACACACCCATGTAAAATGAGAAACTTGATCAATAAATTGTGCCCTGATTGTTCTACTAAATGTCTTTCTTGCTCCTCCCACTCTCTTTAGGCCTCCCTATTCCCTAAGACACCGTACAATGGCTTCTAAGTATTCAAGTGAAGGAATGAGTTTCACATCTCTCCCTAAATCAAAATCTAGAAATGATTAAGCTTAGTTGGGAAATCTTTTTGAGATAAGCCAATTCTCTTAGCCAATATATGAATACAAAGAAAAAGTTCTTGGAGGAAATTTTAAGTGCTACACCCACAAAGTTTGGGCATATAAATGATACAAAAGTTTGCAGCCTTGGTGATATAGATTAAGTTTTAGTGGTCTGGATAAAAGATCATACAAGCCCCAACATTCCCTTAAGCTAAAGTCGAATCTAGGGCAAGTCCTAATTCTCTTCAATTCCTGCAGGCTGAAAGAGGTGAGGAAATTGCAGAAGAAAGCAGCAGAAGCTGGCCCATGAGGATGAAGAAAAGAGGCTGACTCTACAATATGAAAGTGCAAGTTACACAGCCAATGCAACTGCAGAAGCTGTGAAAATTATCCAGATCTAGCTGAGATAATGGACAAACCTGATATATTAAGCAACAAATTTCCAGTGTAGATGAACAGCTTTTTTTTTTGTTTGGTTTTTTTTTTTGGTCCGGTCGTGGGGCCTGAACTCTGGGCCTGGGCACTGTCCCTCAGCTCTTCAGTTCAAGGCTAGCACTCTACCACTTGAGCCACAGCACCACTTCCGGCTTTTTTCTTTTTGCTTATGTGGTGATAAGGAATCGAACCCAGGGCCTTATGCATGCAAGGCAAGTGCTCTACCACTGACCAACTTTCCCAGCCCCAGCTTTTTTTTTTTTTTTTTTAATAATTTTTTGTTGTTGGTTGTGGGACCTGAACTCTGGGCCTGGACCCTGACCCTCAGTTCTTCAGCTCAAGGATAGCACTGGACCACTTGAGCCTCAGCACTACTTTTGGCTTTTTCTGCTTATGTGGTGCTAAGGAATCAAACCCAGGGCATGCAAGGCAAGCCACTAAGCCACTTTCCCAGCCCTAGATGAACAGCTTTTATTGGAAGATGTTATCTAGAACTTACATAGCTAAAAAGGAAGAATCAATGTTTGGTTTCACAGCTTCAAATGGCAGTCACACTCATACATTAGGGGCTAATACAGATGTTTTTGTTGTTGTTATTGTTTTTTTTGCTTGAATTTTCAAAGCCTGGGTATGGTTCCTAGTGTTTTTTTTTTGTTGTTGTTGTTGTTGTTTTTGCTTAAGGTTAGCACTCTACCACTTGAGCCACAGCTCCACTTGCGGCTTTTTTGGGTAGTAATTGCAGATAACAGTCTCTGGACTCTCCTGCCTGGGCTAGATTGAATCATGATCCTCAGATCTCAGGCTCCTGAATAGATAGGATTACAAGGATAAGCCACTAGGACCCAGCTTATAGCTGATGATTTTAAATTGAAGCTGACAATAATTTACTATTTTGAACATCCTAGGGTACTTAATAATTATACTAAATCAACCCTGCTTGTGTTTTCCAAATACAACAACAAGGCCTGGATGACAGTACATCTGCTTATTTTGGTAGCTTACTAAATATTTCAAGTTCATTCTTGAAAACTGCTCAGAAAGATTCCTTTCAAATACTGCTGCTAATCAACAATGAACTTAGTCACCAAAAGCTGTAATGGAGATATATACAGAGATTAATGCTATTTTCATGTCTAGGAATACAATACCTACTCTGTAGTCATAGATCAAGGAATAATTTTGACTGTCAAATTGTACTATCTAAGAAATAAGGCTATAGCTGCCATTTATAGAGATTCTTCTGGTAGATATACGCAAAGTACATTGAAAATCTTCTGGAAAAGAGCACTGCTCTAAATACCCTAAAAGACATGGGTGATTCATGAAACATAACAGGAGTTTAGAAATAGCAAGAAAGCTAGAGCTGGGAGTGAAGCCTGAAGCCTGGGTTCAATTGCAGTAATCTTGATTTACTCCTGGCAAAGATGCTATGAAGATTGCTGAAATGACAACCAAGAACTCAGAATCTTATACTTATCTAGTTTTAAAACTCTCAAAATAGCCCAATGAGATGGGCTTAGATATGCTCAGATTATTTATTAGTTACTTCTAATCCTGATAACTAGGTATACAATGTTGGCATTATTTATTTGGTGGTAATGGGAATCAAACTGAGGGTCTCACACTTGTTGGCATATACTCTACTACTTAAACCACTTTTTGAGCCCTTTTTTGAATGTTGTTATTTTTGAGATAATGCTCTCACTTTAGCCAATCTGCAATCCTTCTACCTGTGCTGACTTGCATCACTGGGATGAAATGTACACACCGCTACATCCAGCCATTGTGCTTTCTTTGTAGCTTGGGATGGCAGGTGCACACCACCACAGCTATTGGTCAAGATGGGTTTTGGCCTGGGCCGGCTTCAAATTACCATCCCCTCATCTCTGCCTTCCAAGTAGGTACAATTACAGGCTTGGGTTGCCACACCTAGCTACTATCCCTTTTTCGCAAATGAGGAACAGGTCAGAGAGGGAATCGGATTCCCCCCCACCCACCAAATCATACAGAAAAACAAGGCTGAAATGGAACTAAATCAATCCTGTATACTTCCTGCTAAGTCCAGCCTTTCACTGTTAGCTAGTAGCAACTATTTTGAAGCAGATATATATTTTTTTCATTTTTAAAATTTTTATTATAAAGGTGATATACAGATGGGTTATAGTTACATAAGTTAGGTAAAAAGTACATTTTATTTTTTGTTGTTGATTGTGGGGCTTGAATTCAGGGCCTGGGCACTATCTCTGAGCTCTTTTTGCTCAAGGTTAGCACTCTTACCACTTTGAACCATAGCTCCACTTGCAGTTTTCTGGTAGTTACGTGGAGGTAAGTCTCAGGGACATGCCTAGGCTGTCTTTGAACCAAGATCTTCAGATCTCAGCCTCCTGAGTACCTAGGATTACAGGTATGAGCCACCAGTGATTGGCTAAAGATTACATTTCTTCCAGAAATGAACCTACAGACCTATAGCCATCTAATCTTCGATAAGGGAGCTAAAAAAAATAGAATGGAAGAAAGAAAGCCTCTTCAGTAAATGGTGCTGGCAAAATTGGTTAACTACTTGTAGAAAACTAAAGCTAGATCCTTATATATCACCTTGCACCAGAATCAACTCCAAATGGATCAAAGACCTTGGAGTCAAAGCAGACACTCTGAAAACATTACAAGATGGAATAGGAGAAACCCTAGGTCTCCTTGGCACAGGGCGAAATTTTCTTAATAGAGACCCAAAGAAAGGTTGGACAAATGGGATTGCATAAAACTGCAGAGCTTCTGCATGGCAAAGGACATAGCTAGCAAGCTATGGGAGAAGATCTTCACTAGCCATACAATGGACAAGGGTCTCATATCTAAAATATCTTCAAAGAAACAACTGCCCAATAACTAAGTGGGCTAAAGACTTACAGAGAAAACTTCTCTGATGGGGAAAGAAGGATGGCCAATAGACAACCTTCTAGCCATAAAAGAAATGCAAATCAAAACAACATTGAGATACCACCTCACCCCAGTTAGAATGGCTATAATCAAGAACTCTAATAACAACAGATGCTGGAGGGGATGCGGACAGAAGGGAACCTTACTACATTGTTGGTGGGAGTGTAAACTTGTTCAACCACTTTGGAAAGCAGTATGGAGGTTCCTCAAAAGACTCCACATAGAGCTCCCCTATGACCCAGTAATCCCACTTTTGGGCATTTACCCAAATGATCACAAACAAGACCAGACTAAAGCTATCAGTACGACTATGTTTACTGCAGCATTATTTACCATAGCTAAGATATGGAACCAACCCAGATGCCCCTCAGTAGGTGAATGGATCAAGAAAATGTGGTATATATACACAATGGAATTCTATGCCTCCATCAGAAAGAATGACATTGTCCCATTTGTTAGGAAATGGAAAGGCTTGGAAAAAATTATATTAAGTGAAGTAAGCCAGGCTCAAAAAAACATAGGTCCTATGGTTTCCCTTATTTGCAATAACTAGTATATGTTGATGTTAGGGAAATGAACCTTAAGATATGTATTCAAATGTTTTTTTCTTTCATGCGATTGTTTCTAACTTATTTATAAGATGATTTCATTGTTGCTTTGTATGTCCCTCCCCCACGGTATAAGCCCTGCTTTCACTGCATTTGATGTTGGTATAATTTGTGGAGGGGAAGGGCAAAAACAAATCGTTTAATTAGGGAAAAAGGTGGACCCATTGCAACAATGAGATGTACAAGTTGTTATGTCAAAAAACGAACTTTACAACTTTGGTGGGGGGGAGATTTGGGTGGGGGGGATAGGAGGGGATAGGAAGGGGAAACAAAGGAGGAGGCTACAATGTTTGACATGAAATGTACTCATTATCTTGCCCATGTAATTGTAACCCCTCTGTACAGTATTTTCACAATTTAAAAAAAAAAAGGTTACGTTTCTTTTTGGACAATGTCATCCTTTCCCTCACTCAAAGAAGATATATTTAAAAAATACTAGACAGAGGTACAATATGCTACTATAGGTGTCTTCAACCTGGTAAACCCCTTATCATTCTGCTACTTAAGAGTTAGGACTCAAGCAGGGGACAGCTTTTTTTAAAAAAAAATTTCTTTCTACTTCAGTATTGTCCCATAGCATACTATTTGTATAAATAATCTAGAAACATCTAGAATGGCAACTTGCTGGTCATTTGAGCCTTCAGCAAGCTATAATCTTTTTACTAGCCTTGATGTTGATGGCTCCTAACTGATCAGATGGGGGAACTATGATAATTTCTTAAAATAAGGTAGTCAGATTTGTCCTATGAACTGATTCTTCCTTTCACACAGATTTCTCTGTATCATGGCATGCTGTTTGGTATTATTTTACCATAGTAGAAAATGCATCTACTGTCATATACATTTTACTTTCTTGCTGTTCAATATTCATACTTATTATATTAGTAGAGAAAAGAAGTAAATTCAGCCCTGCTATAGACTTTAGGATGGAAGAAATACTGATTTAGAGCAAAAATATGCTCTTTTCTATAGTACCTTTTTGAATTGACAAATGTCTGTAACTTGGAGACAGAGGGCTGAAGCAAATGACTTGAAGATATGACAGAATTACGGCTTAAAATTTTAACATTCCAATCATAATGTCAGCTTAATCTGCTGATAGCTGTAAGTTAGCAGGAAAAACTATCTAGCTTACAAAGACCACAAAACGATTTTAGAAGATCAATATGTGTGGCGTGTGACTCAAGTCAGCATAGATCATATCCTGAGACAAGCAGCATAGAGTGCTATGTCCCATGTAATGTGGACAGGCAACAATTTTAGCTTCTTGTGGAAAAAGTTACTTACAGTCATCTAAAAAGAAAAGAAAGGACATACATTAAAATGATATAAAATTCAGGGCTGGGTAGGGGTGGGAAGAAGAAATAAGCTGCAAGGAAAAATAGAACAAGAGAAGCAAAGGCAGACACTATCAGACTCTATTATTAGCTGAGGGAATTGTTTACATTTTGTTGCTAAGGAAAACTTGGAGCTTTGGAAAATGAACCCAGCCATTACACTATTGTGACAGCTGCTGTTGGGCCCTGGTATCCCTACAGAGTTATCTGCCAACTGCTTACCACTTGCCATTTCTACCCTGCTGTCTGCCAGTAAAATCAGCCTTTTTATAACCAGATAACCGTGTTGTTTTTTCTATGATCCTCAAAACAATCCAAAGTTTGGATAGAAGTGACTGAAGTACTATGAGAGTACTCACTATAGAATTCTAAATTGTAGCATAAGACAGACTTAAATTCAAAAGAAGTAGTAGTTCATGAATTCAATGAGAGTAAAAGGAGGCCTAGGTGATGTTCTTTACTGTGTGTCTGATGCAGGGTGTGATAATAAGTGAAACTTAAATGTTCTCAGGGCTTAGAATTCCCTTCCATACAGTAAGGAGAGTATAACTCCTATTTCCTTTTTTATGTAAAGAGAGTACATTTGAGTGCACTAAGCTTGTGGAGGGAGCAGCAGTAAGGGGAGAAATTCATAAATCCAAGATTATGTCCTTCTTAAAAATAATTAATTTTCAGAAGTTCTGCCAGGGGCTTGTATTCAAAACCTCAAATGATCTAGATGCCTCCAAGCCTTGAATCTCTATTTAATTTACTTGTCAGTGGTCTTGAACATTTCCATAGGTTTACACCAGTAAGAGCCTGTGGTTCTTAGGGTTCATCTTATTTTTTTCAAGCCCTGTTGTTCCTTGTGCCCCATTATAACACTAATACCTTCATGAGGAACTTTGGAAAACACAGAAAAATAAAAATGAGTTCACGGGCTGGGAAGGTGGCTCAGTGGTAGCTTGCCTTGTATGCATGAGGTCCTGGGTTGAATTCCTCAGCACCACGTAAGTAGAAAAAGCCGGAAGTGGTGCTATGGCTCAAGTGGTAGAGTGCCTAGCCTTGAGCTGAAGAGCTGAAGGACAGTGCCCAAGCCCAGAGATTAGGCTCCACAAACGACAGAGGGAAAAAAAAAAAAAAGAGTTCAGAAAACTTCCCAAACTTCCAGTGTTAAGGTTTCCATGTTTGTTCTATTTGGTATCATAAGGTATCCTTCTGCATATAGCTTTGTTCATTTAACAATCTGTGTAAGGCTGAAAACTGTTTCCGGTCAATTGGTATGCACACTCACCCATCTTCTTTAAGAACAAAACCTCTAAAAGGTAGAGCCAGTTTTGAAATGTAATGGTAAGATTCATTCCCCAGTCTAAGTGCTCTGGTTATAAGATTATTTCTGATAGAAGACTTTACACCGCTGAGGTCTTACGGTGGCCAGTTTCAAAGCCCCATTTATCCCAATGCTCACTAATTGTTTCAAATTGGACCTGCAAACACAGGCTTTAGGCCTCCATCAAGCTTTCCCATTAGGAGTTGAAACATTTCCACAATGAGCTGATTACAGAGAAGCTTCAGCTTCAAAAGAGAAGAATTATCACCCAGCTTGCTCTTTCAGAAGGAAATTTTAGCTGTTTTCAAAACATCTGAATTTTTTCTTTCAGCGCATGCTTGTCTACAGGGAGAAACTAAATGGCTTTAATTCTGTAATGGTTTAAATGAAACGTTTTATTTGATCAAATCATTCCACTGCTAAAAATCTCAAGTTGTATTTCATAGCTTTGAGAATAGAAAATCAAAGGTTTGTTTTGTTTTGTTTTTGGTGCCAGTCCTGGGGCATGAGCTTAGAAACTAGGCACTGTCCCTGAGCTTTTTTGTTCAAGATTGCTGTTCTACTATTTAGAGTTAAAACTTTTCTTCCAGCTTTTGGCTGGTTAATTGAAGCTAAGAGACTCTTGGATTTGTCTGCCCTGGCTGGCTTTGAACCTCAAAGCTCAGATCTCAGCCTCCAGAGTAGCTAAGATTACAGGTGTGAGCCACTGGTAATCAGTGGTGAAGATCAAGTTTTTCTTTTCTTTTTGTAGTTGTACAAAGGAGTTGCCTTTAACAAAGCAGCTTGTAAATACAATACATCTTGATCAATGTCACCCCTTTCAACATTCTCACCTGTTCCTCCTCTTCCTACCCTTTCCCTCATGCTTCTTAATTTTATAGGATATAGGAAGATCAAGTGTTCAACAAAGCACAGATGACACTCTATATGATTTGGTTTCTGTCTCTTCTTCAGCTACACAAAGGAATACCAGTTTGGGGTTTCCATAGGGGAAAACGCTATTAGAGACATACATGCTGCATTCTGCCCACCTGAAGCCATACTCTTTACCCTTCCTCCCAGATGGAAATGTCCTGAGAAGGCTTCTGGCTGATTCTGTTTAACCCTCTGCTTCCCAAATGCATTTGGCCACAAAAACACTTTATATCCTCCTTCAATGAAGTCTATTTCCTAAAAAGACACTTTCAGAAATGTAACATAGACCTTAACTTCTCCCAGATTTAAGCACATCAAGCTTGTATGTTTCTTGAATTGCTTATGTTTTTTCTAAAACACCATCCATCATTAATCTTTATTAATTTGTCATTACTACTTATTAATTTCCAATTGCCCTTCAAAATTCAACTAAAGGGCTTCAGGCAGGGCACCACAGTAGAGCACCAGTCTGGAGAGTCAAAGATGAGTTCAAATCTTAGTGCTGCAAAAACAAAACAACCACCCCCCCTCCCCCTCCACAACTTACAGTCACATCCCAGGTACCCTAAGCTTGGCCAAGCAGGTATTCAACCACTCTAGCCATGCCCCCTGACTTTTTTACTTTAATCATTTTGTGGTGATATTTATGCCTGGGCCAGCCTATATGACAGTCCTTTTTTTTTTTTACATTTTCCACATAGCTAGGATAATAAATGCGTGCCAGCACCATGCCTAGCCACTGGCTGATATAGGGGTCTCACTAACTTATTGTCTAGGCTAGCCTCAAACTGTGATCCTCTCAATCTCTGCCTCCAAGTAACTAGGATTGCAGGCATGAACTATTGCACTTAGCCACAATTCACTAAAACCTTGACTTAATCCATATATCCTCATAGCTGCTGCTTCCTGAGGGAACATGTTCTGGAAATCTTATGTGGTACACAGAAGGTACTCAATAGGACTTGTTGACTGAATAAAACTAACACAAAATATGTAGCAAGTACTCTCTTTTCATTATGGATCATAAAATTCCCAGAAGGCAGTCACTGAGTTTTTCTAACAGTTCATGTTAACTAGGAACTTAACAAGACATTGCTAACAAACTTGATCTTCCCATCCTTGTGAAGGATAATCTTAATGAACTTGTATTATGTATTTCACCTCAGAAATATTTTAAAGGTTTTCTCTAGCTAATGAAAAGATTACTTTTGCATATCATTTCTGAATAAAATATCTATATTATATCTGAGATAGTAAATACATAAGCATTAATATTCACTACTGATTTATTAGAATTTCCCTTTCTGGAAATCAATTAAAAGAGGATAACTGTTGTTCTGAAAACTGTCAGCCCAGAAAACTGGCTTCCTTTAATATTTTATGCAAAGAAGTAACAAAAAAGCAAGAAAGGAAGCAGAAAATATTATTTTCCAACTCACTTATCTCTCTTCCTTTCCTGTCTTGTGTTTTGTAGAGCTGTCTGCAAAATAAGCTACCAAAGTGTTTTTCTCTTCCAGTATCTTTTAGCTGATAACATTTCCTGACTTACAGGAGTTTGTCATGTATTGACTTTAATATTGTATTTTTGGTAATAAAATTTTTTTTGTTAAAAAAAAACATTTCCTGACTTCTTATTATACATATACACTCATAAATATAAATTCTTCCTTTGGATATTCAAAATAAATCAAAGTAAAATTTGAATTTTGATAGAATTTCACCTCTTTTACAGTCTTGAAAAAGTATAATTACACATTTAATCTTCAAGTAGATCGAAGACTCCCAAATGGAGTGCATTCCACTTTCTTTTTCTTTGGGGGGGGGGGGGGAGGTCTGGTCTTGGGGCCTGAACTCTGGGCCTGGGCACTGTCCCTCAGCTCTTCAGCTCAAGGCTAGCGCTCTACCACTTGAGCCACAGCGCCACTTTCGGCTTTTTTCTTTTTGCTTATGTGGTGCTGAGGACTCGAACCCAGGGCCTCATGCATGCAAGGCAAGCGCTCTACCACTGAGCCACCTTCCCAGTCCTTTTCATACATTTTTTTAAGTAGAAGAAATAGTCTATGTTCCCTTGGTCACAACCTCCAAGGTCTTGATCCTAACAATTAAAAAGTTCTTCTGCTGGCAGTCAGTGGCTCTTGCTTGTAATCTATGCTATTCAGGAGGCTGTCATCTCGAGAATTTTGATTTAAAGTTAGCCTGGCGGGAAAGTCTCCAAGATTTTATCTCCAATTAATTGGCAAAATGCATACCTAGAAGTGTGGCTCAAGTGGTAGAGCACCAGGCATGAGCAAAAAAGCTGAATAAGAGCTCAAAGTCCCGAGTTCAAGCCCCAGTATCTACACACACACACACACACACACACACACACACAGCCCCAGTATCTACACACACACACACACACACACACACACACACACACACACACACACGTTCTTAGAGCTAGAAGTATAGCTCAAGTATTCAAGGGCCTTTGCTGAGCCTAATAAGTACAAGGCTCTGGAGTTCAAGCTCTAATACTTTCCCACCCAAATATTCTTTGTAGCTTCTTCTGATTTTCCCTATGCTCTCCTAATTTCTCTCTAGAAAAATTGCAGAGTCCTGGGGACTGTTAGTTTGCACATATAGTCTTAGCTACTCAGAAGCCTGAGATCTGAAGGACTATACTGGGCAGAAGAGTGTGTGAGACTTTTATCTCCAACTAACTGCCACTACTGACAAAAAAAGCTAGAAGTGGAGGTTTGGCTCAAGTGGTAGAGCACCAGCCATGAACAAAAAAGAAACTACAGCATATAGGGGTCATTGGTACAGTGGTGTAATCCTAGCACTCAGGAGGCTGAGAGAGGAGGATCACAAACTCAAGACCAATTTGGACCATACAATGAGACTGTCTCAAAAAAAAAAAAAAAAAGTAGGGGCTTAGGATATAGCTCAGTAGCAAAGTACTTTGCCTAGCATGTGAGACCCTGGGTTCAACTTCTAGCAGTCAAAAGAAAAAAGAAAAGAATATACAGTCTCTACCCTTCAACCATATCATTTCCTTTCCCTTGTATTCATTTCCTTCTCTGATTTTTTTTGACAGTTAATAGCTTTTTGCTGACAGAGAATTCATCAGACTACCCAGAAGATATTTTTTTCTGTGCTTCAAGTTCCCCATTACAAAATTCAGAAACAATATTTGACAATGGTTGCTCTGATGAGACAAATACAAAAACTTATGACTATGTCTATAAAAGAATAAATGTTAACTAACTAGAAATAATTAAGATCTCTACCAAAAGCTTTTCTAGAAGCAAATGACAGAACCCTTAAAAAAAAAATGAAGATCCAGTTCCAAAAATTTGAGCTTGGGGATAAGACTTCACTCTCACTCCTTTATCTCCTACCCCAAAGTAGAATGTCACAAAGGTTTCGTTGAGCTACCATACCTCCTCTTCTCCCTGCCTTCCACAGAGGAGTCTGTTCCAGGAGAGGAGGGCACAGAAGCAGCAGTAACCCCATTGGTAGTGTTAGGTGGAGGGCGATTAGTGATGACACAGAGTGGGGTACCAGAAGAAACACTGTCTGCTGCTTTCTCTGCAGTAGAATCAGCCTGGGATCTGTAAGGAGTCCTGAAATGAAAAAAGACATGAACAGAATGGTCAGGCATGCTTTACAACAAAGCACTGCAGGAAGGAGGCTCAGAGATAGACCTAATGAGAGAATCTTCCTGTTCAGATTTTGTTACTTCATTTACTCAGAGTTCTAAATCTTTCAATAATATACATATAATCTGATACCCTTTGCCAGAAGACTTGCATTTTGACATTTTTGGTTTTTTTGCATAAGATTAAAAACCAGAGGGACAAAAATTAGCTATGGCAAAAGGCAAAATACTGACATGCAAGAGTGTTTTAAGATTCCTCATTGCCATCTGGCCTCCCTCCAAACATGCAGACTCTCTCTACACATGAAAAAGACACCAAAGTCACTTACGATATTAATCTCCACCTGTCCCTTAATTCTTGGCAGTAACAGTCTTTGTGGCAGTCATCAGCCTAGATTTGACAATCATCTTCTTGGATTATCCATTTGCAAAACATCCCATAACCTCAGTATGTTTAGTTGTCTTTAACCCAGTTCAGTAACTGCAGCCGCTTTCCAATTTAACCAATGTCTAATTGTCTACATTCCTAACTGCACAAGTGAGAAACTGAAACAAAAACAGAGCAGGATTCTATATGCAACCTTAACTACAGACTTCAACAGCAGGCTGTATAATTAAACTCATTTATGGAAAAACAAGAGCTTTGTATCTGAACAAAGAGTTAGGAGCAACCATTGGCTCTCCACCCAAAAAGCTATCATTTGTGATGTCACAGCTTGTTGCTGGGGTAACAGAGATCCAAAATTGATACTCACGAGATGGGAAAAGCAATGAAAAGCATGAATGTTAAAAATCTGTATTCCACCTACTCACAATCATTATCAGAGGTATTTACAAGGAGCTCAATTCCAAAATAATCACATTATTACAATAAGCTTAAAGAAACAATCACATCCTAAAAGTAGCATCCTAACTATGGTATCCAGGTATAAATATTAAAATAGAATACTTGGGGTCAGTACTGGGGTCTGAACTTAGGCCCAGTTGCTTGCTAGGAGAACACTCTACTTCAGCCATGCCCTCGGCCATTTTTTTGCTTTATCTTTCAAATAATGTCTTTCGTTTTTGCCCATGGCCGCCTTGGACTGCCATCCTCATACCTATTGCCTCCTCATACCTACTGCCTCCTGCATAAACTGAGATTACAGACATGTACTTTCATGCTCTGCTTTTGAGACAGGAGACTGACTAACCTTTGCTTTAGGCTGGCTTACAACCTTAATCCTACTGAACTCCATCCCGCAAGTTGCTGGGATTAAAGGCATGAACCACTGTGCCTGGCCTAAAACAAAAACTCTTGTGTGTCTGTGTGTGTAGACCTACATGCTGCATGGGCCTGGAGTTTTCACTGTGTGTGTAGACCTACATGCTGGGGTGTGTGTGTGTAGACCTACATGCTGGGGTGTGTGTGTGTAGACCTACATGCAGGGGTGTGTGTGTGTGTGTGTGTGTGTGTGTGTGTGTGTGTGTGTGTGTGTGTGTGTGTGTGTGGACCTACATGCTGGGGTGTGTGTGTGTGTGTGTGTGTAGACCTACATGCTGCATGGGCCTGGAGTTCTCACTGTGTGTGTGTGTGTGTATAGACCTACATGCTGGTGTGTGTGTGTGTGTGTGTGTGTGTGTGTGTGTGTATAGACCTACATGCTGGGGTGTGTGTGTGTGTGTGTGTGTGTGTAGACCTACATGCTGCATGGGCCTGGAGTTCTCACTGTGTGTGTGTGTGTGTATAGACCTACATGCTGGTGTGTGTGTGTGTGTGTGTGTGTGTGTGTGTGTGTGTGTGGAGACCTACATGCTACATGGGCCTGGTGTGTGTGTGTGTGTGTGTGTGTGTAGACCTACATGCTACATGGGCCTGGTGTGTGTGTGTGTGTGTGTGTGTGTGTGTGTAGACCTACATGCTACATGGGCCTGGAGTTCTCACTAGGCTTTTTTTGTTCATGGCTGGTGCTCTACCACTTGAGCCACACTCCTCCCACTTCTGGCTTTTTTTCTGCCTAAATGGAGATGAAAGTCTCAGCTTCAAGCTGTGATTCTCAGATCTCAGCTTTCTTAGTAGCCAGGCATGACAGAAGATACAACAGAATACTTTTGAAGACTGAAATAATACCTAAAATATACAAGTTACTTCTCTAGAAGCAATTAATAACTTAGAATAAGGTGAAATTTGTATGTATTTTCTTTTTTCAATTTTTTATTGTTATTGTAAAGCTAATGTACAAAAGGGTTACAGTAAATACATTTCCTTTACTCTCTTTATATATTTTCTAATTTTAAAAACTGAAGGCAAAATTAGTCAATTTGAAGTACTAATAAGATCAGGCTAAAGCACAGCTATAAAAAAAATTAGCTACTTAAGAGGCTGAGGCAAGAGGATCACTTTTTTAGGTTAAGGCACTATACTTATTACAATATTACCTAAAGTTTATTTATTTTTTTATTTTTATTTTTTGGGGTCCAGTTGTGGGGCCTGAACTCTGGGCCTGGGCGCTGTCCCTCAGCTCTTCAGCTCAAGGCTAGTGCTCTACCACTTGAGCCACAGCGCCACTTCCGGTTTTTTTCTTTTTGCTTATGTGGTACTGAGGAATCGAACCCAGGGCCTCATGCATGCAAGGCAAGCGCTCTACCACTGAGCCACCTTCCCAGTCCCTGAAGTTTATTTTTAAAAAATAATAACATGTTTTGGTCTCTCTGCCTTGTATTAAGCTCCTGGGATGCCAGAGATTTTAGAAACATGTTGTAATTTTACAAGTGGACTAGAAGGAACAGAGTAGGGGAAGCTTGGTAGTAAGGATCAAAGCTGTATAGTGGAGTCAGCTAAATCATGGGTTGGGAAGAATTTGAGGCTAAGTTTAAGCCAATGTAATGATCTCTTTTTCACCTGTAAAACAGAGGCAATAATACCCTGACAAATAGGATCCCTATAATGATGAAATTAAACAATGTATGTAGAAGATCTAATATAGTGCCTAGAATACAATATAATCTCAGTGGAAACTAAACCATGACACAATAGACAAGATCCTGCAGTGGACAAATCTGGGTTCAAATCCTATTTCAGTTTCTCCATCACTATGGGATCTTGGACAGATGATTAGGGAAGCTTTTGTCTGTTCCCTCATCTATAAAACAAGACTGTTTGCTGGAGGCAGCTAGCTGCTTAACCACAGTCATCATTTTTCCCCCTCTTACATATGGAATACCTGTATAACTGAGGGCAGTAATGTACTATTACAAATCCATATTTCCTTGAAGTATGAAATGAAAGAGAGCAAGAAATTAGTGTTTCTCAGAAAATTACCAGTTTAGAGGGATTCTCTCTTTGCCTCTTTCCCACTTTCCTCCTGCTTCCTGCCTAGAATGTAGCCACAATGTATACAGCTCCAGGAGTTATTTTGAAACATGAAGCAATCCTTGAAAATAGAAGCTTTAGTGTAAAGATTAAAGAAGAGAATGACCAAAAAAAATGTGAATCCTTTAACAACTCTGAAGGTAGTATGTTATCACTATTTCAAGGCTTTCTTACATGCAAGGCAAACTACAAACCTTCATCTTCTTTATAAGACACTATTATAAGACACACAGTACAAGGACACACTTTATAAGACATACAGTAGCTTTACTGTGCATAATCAAATCATAACATAAATTCTACTTAGTACTTAACCTAATGTTTGTCACAAAATAAAGTCCAACAAATGACAGCTATATTCATTTTTATCCAGTTTCAGCTCCATGAATTCACACACACACACACACACACACACACACACACACACACACACACACACACACACACACACACACCCCGCCCCAGTGCTGGGGATGGAATTCAGGACCTTTCTTGAGCGTGCTAGGTAAAGGCATTACCACCATGCTACATCTCCAGCCCTCTTGTGTTTTGGTGATAATGTCTATACAGCTAGATTATTATGGGGACTTAATAAATTTCTATATAATTATACAGTATTATTATTAATAATCTGTCAGAAGGCTGTCCCTCATAAGCAACTGATTATGAAGACCTAATAAATATCCACATAATTATACATCAGTAATAGTAATCATAAATCTGTGCTTTTGGCCAAGAGAATGATAACTAGTTATTTTAGGGAAAGAAACCTAGTAAATGACAGATATCAATTAACCATCGCCATAACCAGAGTTCTTGAAAAACACTATCATCATTAACAGTTTTTTTCATTTTCTTTGGGTCAGTTGTAGGGACAAGACCTAAAAGAACTTCTGATAACATGAAAAGAATTACAAACCACAGATAGAACTAAAGCTAAAGCACTGCTGCAGTTGCTACCCTCAGCCTCTATAAACCAGAAATCAAGATTCTATCACCCCTAGAATGCAAATTTCTACTCATAATTACTAGAAAGCTAATATAAGTAATATATAGGAATATGTTTGGTACTTATTTCCTACAACAGGACTGACCCTTAAATTGTTATCACAACTGGTAATATTACTGAGAAATAAAAGCAGTCATGCCAAGTTGACCCGAATGCCAAGTACAATGATACATTCCACAAAACATCAAAAGCATCTTCATTAAGTTGCAGACATTTTCACAGGAATTCAAACTTGCTTCTATAGTGGTACAGCCTCTTTGGTTCAAATTTTATGTGTTTCCAGGGTATTAACTTTGATGAACGTGACTCAAATGGCTCCAAGAAGCCTTACCTGCCAGGTTGTATAGATGCAGTAGTGTTTGTACTGATTGGTGCAGGGCAAGAAGAGGCAGGTTGCCACTGGCTGCCCCGAGAGGTAGATGAACCAATGGTAATGGGTGAGGTAGCAGAAGATGAATTGCGATTGGCTGAAATGTAGGGACTTGTGGGATCACTACTTCTACCAAATGAAGCACTGCAAAACAGCACATAGTCACTTTCTTCAGGACATGCTGCTCATCCACCATTTCCCAGCACCACCTTCCCACCCATATTGTGCACTTAAAAGGAATGAAGACCAAAGAGAGGGGCAACTGGGAAGTGGAGTACTCAACTCCAGCTGGAGCTGGGTGGCTGGCAGCAAGCAGGCAATCATCCAAAAGAAAGAAGCAATCATCACTCTTTGAAAGATGATATCTTGGTCAATCATCAAAAAGAGTGAAGAAATGTGAAGGAGAGATGATACTTAACACAGAAAAGCAGGAAAATAGAATATATGTCAACAGTAGAAAGTAAGAATGTAAATAACAGGAAATAGCAAATTTCTGTTAGAAAGAAATAATCTTCAACAAACCCAATACAAAAAATCATGCACCCCCCAAGTGTCAGCCTGATAGGGAAGTAGTACTACAGAAGCCAGAGTAAGACTATAGAAATTTGGAGAGATTTTAGAAATGTAAATGTAAAAGTTGTAAGAGTAAAGAAGAAGCACTATGAAAAAAATGACTGAGAACTACAGTTATTTAGCTTAAAACAACAATTAAAGGACTAAAAGCTTTAAATCTAGAAAGTAATACTGTGGGTACTAAGAGCCCATTTTCCCTTATTTCAGTTGAAGACAGGTAAGAACTGTATTGATTGCAGCAAAAAATTATCTAGATTAGAATTAAAAATACTTCTTGACTAGAAAAGTAATGAGACACTTCAGGGGATGATCATAAAAAGTCATGAAATCTTCTCTGGAAAAGAGGCATCTTATTGGGCCACAGGAAGTTAATGCTTGTCAGTAAACAAGAGATGACAGAAAATGGAACTCATACCAAGATTTGTCGCAGACAGGGAACAACAAATTCCTACTTGTACTTTCTTTTTTAAATGGAGCATATGATTATTTCTTGAAAAGACAGAAATTTATAAAATCAAAATGTGTTTTGGGATTACATAAGATGAACTTTGAAAATTCAGGTATGACGCAAACTGTATATCTTTTCTCAAAAAATGCTTATATAATTGAGCATACTTTCTATCTTAAATAGAGGGAGCCCTTCTCTCCTCTGTCCACTATAAGTCTGGCAATTACATCTATCAAGCCAAATGCCACTCAGTTCACTTGCTCATGACTTGGTTCATGAAAATCAACAAAATAACTGCCTGGAAACTAAGCATCACTTTTCTCTCTCTCCTAGATCCAGAACACTATTTTCCTTGAAAAGTTTTTGATCTTAGATTTGACCGTAGCAATACTAAAGAAAAGACGAATAGGTCATAGCCTCTTGAAGGCCCTGGTTTCTATGAATGCCAGTCAGATCACTAAGCTATACTTGTACAATTTCACTGTTGAGCCCTTTCTTATAATGAATCTGCAGAACTGAAGATAGTTAAAAGGCTGTTTCTTTGATAGCTTTTTATTTCTCAAGTGACATTAACTATTTGACCAAGTGCCTTCTTGTCAGGTGGAGATCACTTTTGATCCCAAACAACTAATCTGTTCATACAATTTATCGTCAATGGAAGGTAGCCAATCAGTCATCTAGAAAACCTCATGACAAATGCATGAAAGAGGCAGGTGGAGGCATTAAGTGGAAGTGAAGAAAGAATTGAAAGTAAGCAATGAAAAACAGATTCTTTCCACATCAGCAGCAAAGTTCAAATTAAAATATTAAGTAAGTGTATCTTGTAGCTTAATGGTTCTGGCAAAGGTGCTTTGCTTGCTGGCTAGCTGTGGCAAAGAAAATAACTGCAGAAAAGGGAGTACAGATGAGAGGGAAAAAAGAAGGAAACCCAAGTACCTTCTCTGCACCAAACTTGCGAGTTTCACATCTTGATGGATCTGAGGGCCATTAAAGTCATAAAAAAAAAAAACAACTCAAGTCCCTAAATTAACAGGCTGTAATATGAAATGTCTTTAATGCAACAGAAAACTATTCCCCTTTCCAACCCCTTGCCACCCTATGAAAGTCCCACCCTTCCTCCCCACAAAAATATAACTTGAAATGGGAATGACTAGTTTTAGAAAATAGAAAACCAGCTACTGGACAAGGATGTTTTAAAATTCAATCTTTCCCAGAGATTACTAGAAGTTTTTCTGATAAAAGATTTTACTAGGACAGAAGATTGGGTATAAAGTCAGGTCAGTGGTGAAAATTTAGAATTAACATACTTTAATTCAGTTATTAAGAGAACACATTAACTTTTAATCTTAAATTAGTCAAAATGTTAATCCCAAGAAATCTAAAAGCAATTCATTTGTTGATTCATTGGATAACTGGATATAAAAAGGCATGCAGTTATTACCCATGTTCCCATAGCCATAGTGAAGGAAAATCACTGCCTACTCCTTTGCACCTGGTACCTTTTCAAATAGGTTGATACATAGTTGGAAGGAGCAATTTTCTGTTGGGTTTCATTGCCTTTCCCTTCATCCCTCCAGAGCTGCCGGGTATAGGAGCCACTCCTTACTAGATTAACAGCTGATTCTCTGTAGAGACATGAAAGCAAATCAAACAAAACACTGATTTGTACCACCAGTTTTACCCAGAATACAAAGCAAACAGAGAGAAAAGCCAACAGCAAACTAAAATATGGCTAAAGAAATGATCTTCTAAGTGATTCTATTATATAAACCTGTTTTCTTACAAACAGAACACAAGTGCTACTGCTGGCTTTCATCTATCAACTTCAAAGCCAGATCATTTCAACAGGTACCAAATTCCTTATATCAAAGGGCCCTTTTGTAATGAAGAGTCATTTTTGTTCCTTATTTAGTTCCTTGTAATAAGTACTCAGTAGCAGGTTTTTATTGATTAAGTAAAGAAGGGATTAGTGGGAGAGATGAAGAAGTCTATCACAAGAAGAGAAAAAGAAAAGGAGAGCTTCTGGGCACCTCTTTAGAGAAGAGACAGGATTTTGGATCTACATTGATAACTTGGGGTCTTTGCTGGTAAGGTTATGGGTCTTCATATTTCATACAAGTCTCTAGAACAATCTTCTCAAGCTTTAATTGTACTTCAATTATCTAGGAATTCTTTCAAAATGTAGATTCTAGTTTTTTTTTGTTGGTTGTGGGCTTGAACTCAGTGTCTGCATGCTGTCCCTGAGTTCTTTTGCTCAAGGTTAAAGCTCTACCACTTTGAGCAACAGCACCACTTCTAGTTTCTTGGGAGGTGGTAAACTGGAGATAAGAGTCTTAAAAACTTTGTTACCCAGGCTGGCTTCAAGCCGTGATCCTCAGATCTCAGTCTCCTGAGTACTAGGATTATAGGCGTGAGCAACCAGTGCCGGGCTCAAAATGTAGAATCTCACTGAACAGTTCTGTGGTATGGCCTGAGATTCTGTACTCCTAACATGTTCCTAGATGAGGTTGTTACTGCTGGTCAAAGGACCACACCTTCACAAACATTGTAGATTAGGCCAAGATGCACATATATTTCAAAGTCTCTATACTAATCTTACCAGATGAGGAAGGCTAGTTACAAATTAGAAGTTGATCAACTCAAATTATATTTTCAGTGTTTACTATGTCATAGGCATAAAACCAGAGAGACACAGACTTCTTTTATAGAGCTTCTGAGGTACTAAAACGAGCTCACACTTGTGTCACAGATGTCCTACAAACAGCAATGTCTAACTATGCTAGAGTTAGAATTTGACGAGTAAAGAACTGGCAAAACAAGGGAGTAAGGGCTAGGAGGTATTCTAAGTTGAAGAAAAACCAATTCATAATGTGTATGCACATTTATGGAAAAAAGGTAGAGGAATAATGGCCAGGAGACCACTATGCCCAGAGAAGATAAAAGAAATCATGTTTTGGTCTATCTTATGATTACCTGTTTTCCTTTTCTTCAATGTCACTTGTGCTGCTGAGTCTCCGGGGAACTAGTGAACTAAAATAGCCTTTGTTTTCTCTTTCCTGTAAAATAGAAATAAGTAAAGCACAGAAAAGGCAGAAAACTGACAGAGCAGAAAACATTTTGAGTAAAAAGGTAGAAATATACCTATAAAATCTATCTACAGTCAATACTAATTCCATTTTGAGTGATATTATAAAATATTAGCTTTCAAAAGCTTATTCCTAACTTCCTTTCATTAAAACCCCATACAAAGGGATATAATTCTCAAGAGAAAAGCCAGGATGATCCAATAAAGAAGCCAGTAGCAAAGACTATAAAAAGCAGCAACCTTGTCAAGAGAGAAAGGGAGTCTTTGAAAAGCCACAGAGAACTCTACTCTAATGTTCTCAATGAAATTAGCTTGACTTAGTCTCCTGTGTATCTTTCCTTTAAATGTAGTGTCCTTAGGAGCATAAATAGCAAATATGCTGCAGAGTTAACCCAACCACTATACCTTACCACTTCAAGAAGTGTCCAGAAATGCAAGACACAGTAAGAAGACTATGATCACAAAGAAGACATGACCCCAGACAAGAATACTGAACAACCTTAATAAAATTTGGAACCAAACTCATCTTTAATGACTTTATGGATGAAGTGCTCATGAAGTTAACCTGATCAGATTTCTACAAATGAAAAAAATAAGTTCAAATTATTTCCTAGGCTGGATATGGGAGCACACACTTGTAATCCTTGTACTTGGGAGACTGTTAGAAGAGTTCAAGGCCAGCTTTGTCTATATAGCAAGTTCCAAGCCTGCTTGTCTCAAAAAAAAAAAAGAAAAACAATTTTTCTAATTGCTAATGTGCCTGAACTGCATTAAGATTCACAATTGAACTAAGGAGTATTTAAATATCAAGGATAAGTTTCTGAGCCAGGAGCCAGTGGCTCATGCCTGTAATCCTAGCTACTCAGGAGGCTAAGCTCTGAGGATCACAATTCAAAGCCAGCCCAAGCAGGAAGGTCCATGAGATTCTTATCTCTAATAAACCACCAGAAAATCAGAAGTAGTACTGTGGCTCAAGTGGTAAAGTGCTAGCCTTGAGCTGAAGAGCTGAAGGACAGCGCCCAGGCTCAGAGTTTAAGCCCCATAACCAACACAAAAAAAAAAAGTTTTGGGTTCAGAAGAACCATTTAGGCAATTTCTTCTGAACAACTATTTTGATCTGGGTAAGGGGATAATGAAGAATGAATATAAGGCCAGCCATAGGGAAAAGGTACTTTTAAAGTTCTTTTTTTTTCTGGCCAAGCAAGTAATAGCTAACAAATAGCTATTTGGTCACACTATCAATGTATCTGTCTCCCTTTAAAAACTTTCTGCTCCGCAGTCAACTTATGGACTAGAAAATACTTTCATTTGTTTCCAGAATTGACTTTTCATAGAAGAAAACTGCCTTGGAATTCCCCCAGACCTTGTCTTTATTGTCCAGCAGAGCAGAGATCCGGGGGCTTGATGAAGAGCGATAGATGGAAAGGCCTCGGTCCCGCAGAGCATCCCTGGAATTGGCCACTTCACTTAGCATATTGTGGCTGCCAGTTTTTCTGAGTCCCAGTCTCCATGAAGAAGGAGATTCATCTTTGGGCTCTTCCGGCTTGCTAAAAAGGCTGGAAGAGAACTATGAAGGAGAAAGCAAAGAAAAGAAGAAAAAAGAAAGGTTCAAAGAACAGTAAAGAAACAAAAATAGTCACCAAAGCATTTTTCCTCTGAATGCTTATTCATTGTTTCCACCTATTTACCTTTTCCACATTTAACAAAGTTCAGTAGAGCAGCATAGAGCAGTGCCAGGAGAAAATGCATGGCACAATTCCCCTTCACATGACAATTGCTAATCACCTCTCAAGGCATTCCTTTTCTCTAGGCCAGAAATAGACTCGTGTGAAAGAACTGCTCTCTTTCTACAACTAGAACTGACCTGAAGCACCAGGAGGATGTATTCTAATGATATATCTTGACTTGCTGGGTACATGAAAATAATATGATCTGCTTCCCTAGGTCTCAACATCCTCATCTGTCAAATGGTGATCATGAGCTTAATTCTTCCCTATCGCATGTGGAGTCTAAAAGAACAGGATACGCTAATATATAAATATGCTTGAAGAAACTATATGTGTAAGTTGATTTAATTTAGTGCTAACAAAAATAGAGGCAAATTTTAATGACCACTTTCAAGAAAACAATTTCATGTTTGACAAGAGTTCTAGTAGTTTTAGATTTCAGTGGCTAAAAAACTTAAGAAGAGGCTGGGAATGTGGCTTAGTGTTAGAGTGCTTGCCTAGCATGCATGAAGCCCTGGGCTCAATTCCTTGGTACCACATAAACAAACAAAAAAGCCAGAAGTGGCATTGTGGCTCAAGTGGTAGAGTGCTAGCTTTGAGCCAAAGAAGTTCAGTGCCCAGGCCTGAGTTCAAGCCCCAGGACTGGCAAAAAAAAAAAAAAAAATTAGTAAGAAAAAATTATAAGGGTCAAAACATTGCCATCCTTCTTATTTTGCTAAGTAACATCTTTGACAAGTGAGTAATTCACTATTATAATCATTTTACTTAAAAAAATATTTTTGATATCAGAAGCGAAAGCTTCAGAGCTGGATGTAGCATGTGCAATGCCCTGGGTTCCAACCCCGGCACCTCAAAAAAAAAAAAGAATGAAGGAGGGAAAAAAAGGAAGGAGGAGATGAGGGAGGAAAGGGAAGGAAAAAGGACCAAAAAATTTCATGGACAGTTTATATTGTCTTTTAACTATAATTTGGGGAAGCATTATCCACAAGACATAATTGGCTTTGTAATACCAGCCAGTAGTCCCATTTTAGGGCCCGGGGTTTACTGCAAAATGCTTAGGTTTCTCCCCAAACCAGGTCAAGTATAAGAAAAATGAAATATAAACACAAACTCATTCATCTCCATCTTACACTAAGATTTTTTTCTTGTCATCAGTCATCTGAATATGCAGATTTCTGTGCTCTTTGCTTTTTACAAGCCATCCTGTTTAAAGAGGAGTCTTTCTTTTTTCTGTTTTTATAAAAGTGGAATAAGTACATGTGTGTGTTTGTATTTTTTTCCCAAGTTAGTATTTGTCTTCTTCAAAAGTAGAAAGTAGCCAGGTGTGGATAGCTCTTATCTTTACTTCTAGCTACTCGGGAGGCTGAGATCTGAGTATCTCAGCTCAAGCCAACCTGGGCAGTAAAGTCCATGAGACTCTCATTTCCAATTAAACAAAATCCAGAAGTGGAGGTATGGCTCAAGTGGCACAACCTCCGACTTAAGTGAAAACATTAAGGGATGGTACCCTGATCCAGAGTTCAAGCCCCAGCACTGACACACATACACACACACAAAACAACAACAAAACAAAACAAAAAAAGTTAGGAATAAATGTCTGCTGCTTAAGCAGCACGAACTATAGGAGCCAGAGTAAGTAAAGAGTGTATCTTTCTTTTGGAGGTAATGTTGGTATTAGAGATTGAACTCAGGACTTCAAGCTTGACGTCAAGGCAAGGGCTCTATAATCTAAGCCATGCTCCCAGTCCTACAGATGTATATGTTTTCCAAAGATGTATTTTTTTTTCCTGGCTGTGGGGCTTGAATTCAGGGCCTGGGTACTGTCCCTAAGCTTTTTTGCTCAAGACAAGCCCTCTACCACTTTGATCCACAGCTCCACTTGCAGTTTTCTGGTTGTTAATTGGAGATAAGATCTCACTGATTTTCCTGCCCCGGCTGGTTTTTTTTTTTTGGGGGGGGGGGGGAGGGAGGGTCTGGTCGTGGAGCCTGAACTGTGTGCCTGGGTGCTGTCCCTCAGCTCTTCAGCTCAAGGCTAGCACTCTACCACTTGAGCCACAGCGCCACTTCTGGCTTTTTTCTTTTTGCTCATGTGGTGTTGAGGAATCAAATCCAGGGCCTCAGGCATGCAAGGCTAATGCTCTACCACTGAGCCACCTTCCCGCCCTCCCCGGCTGGTTTTGAATTGTGATCCTCAGATCTCAGCCTCCTAAGAATTACAGGTATGAGCCACCAGCAACCCAGCTTCAAGGATGTATCTCTGAGGCCTTTCTACATTTATTGGAGTAGTGAACAATAAAACCGAAGTCAATTCTGAAGTACTCACTCTCCTAGCAGAAGAGGCAGAGAAGGTATTCTGAGTTCGTGATGGTATCTGCTCCATGACGCTACTCTTGTTTTCAGGACTGGAATGGTTGATAGTGGCTTCTGTTTTTTTATCTATCATTTAAGGCAAGAAAAGCAACAAGTCCAAGTGTGAAAAATCTTATCTTTTTGTATATATGTCCTTTGCTACTAACAGAAAAGATTTGCTCATTATAAATGCCTGGACTCAAACTAAGATGAACTCTCTCTAGCAACTATGGGCAGAAGAAAATGAACTCAATAGTATTCCCATCTTGGTAGGCTTCAACTTGAATTTCCAGATGAAAATTGCCTCCATATTATTAGTTATATTGCATAAACATTAATCAGTAACTACTATTATAGATTAGCAGAGGAAAAAAAAGCCAGAAAAAAGTATAGGATAAGCTCTGCTTTCTACATAATTACAATCAAGAAAAAGAGATAAGATACATTACAATCATAAAACAAGATCATTTATACTTTAGGTATTACATTGATTGATTCAGATCATCAAGTGCTACAGGATTTCCTTCTGAGGAAGGAAACAACAAAGAAAGTTGCTTTAACAATCAAGGCTCTCCACAGAAACAACCAGAGTGAGTGAGAAGATAGTGATATTTGGTAGGTGAAGAAGAGAAAAGGGAGTGAGTAATGGCTCAGAATACACATCTGCTGGTGGTGAAGTGGCTCACCTAATTTAAGTAATCAGTATTCTTGGAATTACAATAGAAAATAAAGGAAGAAAGGATTGCAGAGGAAGGTTAATTGCAGGTTAAGTTGGACTCAGAATAGAAATAGGAGTGATCTATTACAATAGAGTCATCAATCAGAAAGTGTATCTATTTAATTTATTGCTGCATACTAAATAACAAGCGTAGTGCCTGTACCTAGTCCCTATGGATCTGGCCTATATATTTTGGTTCTTTTTTTTTTGGTCAGTCGTGGGGCCTGAACTCTGGGCCTGGGCACTGTCCCTCAGCTCTTCAGCTCAAGGCTAGTGCTCCACCACTCGAGCCACAGCACCACTTCTGGCTTTTTCTGTTTATGTAGTGCTGAGGAATTGAACCCAGGGCCTCATGCATGCAAGGCAAGGACTCTACCACTGAGCCACCTTCCCAGCCCCCTGTCTATATATTTTGGAAAGAGAGATCCAGAGTAACCTACCCATGAATTATATGACAATTTAAAGCCACATCTTAATTTTGTGATATTAGCAAAGTTACTTATCCTATTAGAACCTGTATTTCCTTATTGCTGTATCAGATTTTTAGTTCTTACTTTTTCACTTTGGCTTTTTTTGAGATTGAGTCTTGCTATGTAGCCTACTCATGCTGGCCTCACACTCATCATCCTCCTGCCTCGGCCTGCTCAGTGCTGGGATGACAGGTATGTCGTCCTGGCTCATAGATTTTATAAAGAGAAGAGCTAAAACTATTTTTTTATCTGTGGATCTTTAAAAATGGGACCAATGCATTCAACAAATATTTGTTCAGGACATGCATATGTGGCAGGCAACATCTGGAAATGTTCTCTTCTTCCAACATATTTATTGAGCACCTACCACAGAGAAGGCCTTGTACTAAGCAGATAAGCCACAGAAAGATAAAGAAGATAGAAAATATATTCAAGTGTTTCCAAAGTTTGCCAGTAGGTGGACAGCAGAAGGGGATGGTGGTAATAATAATAAGCAACAAGAGAAAAGTAATATAAAAGAAGTTCAAACAGATAGCTATAAAAGTTAAAGAAGGGAATAAAACCATGTAGCTATCCTGTAAGGCTTCATAAAGGACACTGATTGAGCTGGGCTTTGGAACATGAATAACATTTCAGTTGGCAGAGAACTAGAGAAATGAGTAGGGCAGCTCACTGGAACCATCTGGCTACTGCCCACACCAGACTACTGAAACTGCTCTCTAGGATTACTAGTGACTTCATCCTTAAGCTCTCCCTTCTCACTATTGCCCTGATTCTTGAGGAGGAAATACCTGTCCTATTGTTCTCCTTCTCTGCCCCCTTCATTGATTCATCGTTACTTCCTAAAAACATTTTGCCCTGAGATTCTTCCTTATACCTTTATCTCTAAAATCTGTCCTCTTACTTATGCAGATAGGAAGTGGTGCTGTGGCTCAAGTGGTAGAGCACTAGCCTTGAGCTGAAGAGCTGAGGGATAGCGCCTAGGCCCAGAGTTCAAGCCTCATGACTGACAAAAACAACAACAACAACAAGCTGATGTATTTATGCAGATAACTTCAACTAGTTCTCTACTTCTCTGAGGAATTCCAACCAAATTCAAGAGCTCTGGCATGTCTCATGCTAACTAGGAAGCCTAATTCACTTAACCTCATTCAGTATTAATTTCCATTCTAAAAAGTGGTATTAATAACATGACTTCAAAGTATGGCTGTAAAGATTAAATTGTTTAAGTGCACTGCAAATGAAAAATAACTATACAGATATGAAATTTGACTACAATTACCTGAACTAGATAGAAACCTTCTTACTAGTGAATACCACTGATTGAATTATTTTTTTTCACGGTATACATGTGTATGTCTTTCTATTCCTCTACTAGATATATTACAAAAAAAAACATTTAATGTATATGAATGCATGTCATGTGCCAGGAATTGTGCTGAGCCCTTCATTAGAATAACATACCCAGTCTCCCCACATAAAAATGAAGAGTGTTCAAACAAAAATAAGTGAGTAATGTTAGAGGAACACAAAAGAGGGAAGTAATGAGCATAGGCAGGGAAAAGGAAAGGGCCTGCTACAAATATGAAGTGCCCTCAAGTCGGTGGCTCATGCTTATAATCCTAACTACTCAGGAGGCTGAGATTTGAGGATCGTGGTTCAAAGCCAGCCTGAGCAGGAAAGTCTGTGAGACTCTCATTTCCAATAAACCACTCAGAAAACTGGAAGTGGCTCAAGTGTAGAGCGCTAGCCTTGAGCTGAAGAGCTAAAGGACTGTGCTCAGGCCCAGAGTTCAAGTCCCACGACTGACAAAAAAAAAAAAAAAAAAAAAGTGCCCTCAAAAGTTTCATGTGATGATGGGGCTGGGAAGGTGGCTCAGTGGTAGAGTCCTTGCCTTGCATGCATGAGGCCCTGGGTTCGACTCCTCAGCACCACATAAGCAGAAAAAGCTGGAAGTGGAGCTATGGCTCAAGTGGTAGAGCACTAGCCTTGAGCTGAAGAGCTGAGGGACAGTGCCCAGGCCCAGAGTTCAAGCACCATGACTGGCAAAAAAAAAAAAAAGTTTCATGTGATGAAGGCTTGGTCCCAAGCTAGTGGATTGTAATCATTGACTGGACCCTGAGAACTCTGACATCATCAATGAATAAATCCCTAGATCGCTTCATAATTTGATGGCTTTAATGGGAATTAGTGGGCAGTGGGGACTGGGTGAAGAAAGTAAAAAGTATCTAGTCCTTATCCTCTTTCTCGCTTCTAGTTGTCATGGGATAGGTGAATAGCTCTTCTCCATCATACCCATCTGCCACCAAGATATCTGCTTCACCACAAGCCCAGAAGCAGGGCCTGCCAACTTTGGACTAAAACCTTTGAAAATGTAAGCCAAAACTAATCCTTTCTCCTGCTTCTCCCAGGTATTTGTCACTTAGAAATAAACATTAACCAATGCAGGGTCCATTCTTTTTTTTTTTTTTTTTTGTCGGTCGTGGGGCTTGAACTCTGGGCCTAGGCACTGTCCCTCAGCTCTTCAGCTCAAGACGAGCACTCTACCACTTGAGCTACAGCGCCACTTCCGGTTTTCTGGTGGTTTATTGGAGATAGGAGTCTCACTGTCTCTTCTGCCCGGGCTGGCTTTGAACCACGATCCTCAGATCTCAGCCTCCTGAGTAGCTAGGATTACAGGCGTGAGCCACCAGCGCCCAGCTTGCAGGGTCCATTCTTTTCAATATCCTATACCACAGAAACCTAAAGAAACAATTTTTTTGGCTGCTAGATTCTATATCTTCTAAGAAAACTCACTCTACAAACATTTGATAATCAGAAATTAATTTTTTTTGGGGGGTCCGGTTGTGGGGCCTGAACTCTGGGCCTGGGCGCTGTCCCTCAGCTCTTCAGCTCAAGGCTAGTGCTCTACCACTTGAGCCACTGCGCCACTTCTGGCTTTTTTTTTCTTTTTGCTTATGTGGTGCTAAGGAATCGAACCCAGGGCTTCATACATGCAAGGCAAGCGCTCTACTACTGAGCCACCTTCCCAGCCTTCAGAAACTAATTTTAAGGCATAAAACATCCAGGGGCTGCTTTCACTGTATTTCATGTCGGTATAATTTGTGGAGTGGAAGGGGAAAAACAAATTGTTTAAATAGGGATACAGGTGGACCCATTGCAACAATGAGATGTACAAGTCATTATGTCCAAAACGAACATTACAATTTTGGGGGGGGGGGTGCAGGATGACTGGGGGGGACAGGGGGAGAATGGGAAGGGATGGGAAGGGGAAACAAAGGAGAAGGCTACAATGCTTGATAAGAAATGTATTCATTATCTTGCCCATGTAATTGTAACCCCTCTGTACAGTATTTTCACAATAAAAAAAATAAAAAATAAACATCCAGGGGCAGGAAAACTCAGTTTATAGTTGAGGAAATCAAGCAATCCAGTTTGGCTACAATATGTTCTTGCTAGTATGTGGCATGGGAAAAGTCAGCTAGATCTGGATTACAAAAGACCTTGAAGGCAAAACTACAGGGTTTGAGATTTACTTTGCAGACACTGATGGAATGAGGAAGATGTCATGGAAATTTCTGAATAGAGGTATACCTTAATCATAAGGATCAGTATTTGAGTCTAATAGCAGCATAGAGATAAGCTTCAGGGAACAACAGCTAAGCATGGGTACAAATCATGAAGCATAACAGTAGTTTGGGCAGCTTCTTCCCACACTTTTCAGATACCAAAAGTGATGTGGCATAGAGCAAACACAGCTATTTTTTTTTTTTTTTTCTGGTCAGTTGTGGGGCTTGAACTCAGGGCCTGGCCGCTGTCCCTGGGCCTCTTTGTGCTCAAGGCTAGTGTTCTACTCAATATATAATAAAAAACGCATATTTATAATTTTGAAGATGTAACACTAAAATTTCTAGAATAAGCTATACCTGATTAGTAAGAGAAATTCAAATCTCAAAGAACACAAGGCCATCTATTTTAGGGCAAACTTAGCTGGTGCCTGCCTTCTCTACAGAACTGGTGGTCTCTAACTTCCTTTGGTGATATTCAATGAGCCACAGATTTAGAGATGATGAAGGACAGTATTCTCCTGTGATTGAGAGAAAAAGTGTCAGCAAAGCCAGACTTCACCATAAGCTGGGACCCAGACAACCGAGTAAGTAATATGCTTCCATTATGGGTAAGCCAGGTATGGCAGAGTTCGGAGAAGAACATACTCCATTATAATTTCTCCTCTAACTTGGTCTTCTAGCTGGAAACATCTCCTCTTACTGTGAACTCTATTCTGAAGGACAATACCAGTGAATGCAGTGTATATGTGCTATAAACTCATAGCTTATCATTTCTTTCCAATTATCTGAGAAATATCTTATTGGGAGTTGAATCTATTCAGTAAAATCCAGTACTGTATTCTTTTTGCCTGCATATAAATCATAACTTATGGTTTTGATTGCCCATGTTCGGTACCTAATGCTTGTTAGATAGTTCTTGATTTGTCAGACAATGAATTTAAGAAGTTCTATATGCTGCAGAGCCCTTCATATCCGCAGCTTCAATGTCTGTGGATTCAACTAACTGTGGATGGGAAAATACTTGGAAAAATACCTGAACCTGTGATGAACAATTTCTTTTCTTATCATTTCTTGAGCAACATAGTATTAACACCTATTTACCAAAAAATAGCCGAGACATGATTTAAAGTATTCAGGAGGGTATGCACAGATTATATGCAAATACTGTGCCATTTTATGGAAGGAATTTGAATAATCATTTTGGTGTTGATTCTGAGGAAACTGTATATGTTATTAGTAAAAGTCACAAAGGTAAATACAATTTTGTTACTCAAACTCCCACTCAAGATTGGAAAGAGCTTCAAATAATGAGAAGGGGGGAAAAGATTGCAGGATTCTGGTTAAGGAACCAAACTAACCCAAGGACTAAACATAAATTTCCCCCAGTTTGTTAAAGCATGTGACTGAAGGTGCCTCTACAAGATCTCTGTCTCTCAGCACACTGACTTTCTAAATCCTGTCTGCTGGCTGCATATGAACTGATAAGTAGAATTTAACATAGCTTACAGCTTTTATAACCAAGTTGTCATGAGTAATTTGATCTCTTGCCCTTGAAAACTGAACTTCAAGTTTTTGGGGAGCCCTGGCCAGCTCTGTGGCAAGCAGCAGAAATGAAGGTCTCTGCTGTGATCATCTGTGTATTACCTGCCTCCTTCTCAGTTTCTGACTCAGAAGCTTCATCTTCACCTTCTTCCTCTGAACTGGAACTGCTAGATTCTTTATTTTCTTCCTCTATTTCTTGTGATTTGGGTTGCTCTTCTTCATAAAGCATTTTCTCTTTGCTAAATTAAAGATATGATTCAAAAGTAATTCAGAAAGTACCATCTTTTCAAGTTCATGGACAATCAGGTATACTAATGGGAATAAAGCTATACATCTCTATATAAAAGTAATACAGGGCTGGGAAGTTGGCTCAGTGGTAGAATGCTTGCCTCACATGCATGAGGCCCTGGGTTCGATTCCTCAGCACCATATAAGCAGAAAAAAGCCAGAAATGGCACTGTGGCTCAAGTGGTAGGGAGCTAGCCTTGAGCTGAGAGCTGAGGGACAGTGCCCAGGACCAGAGTTCAGGCCCCATGACCAAAAAAAAAAAAGTAATACACGCAGAAACACAGGTTCCTCGTTGCATCTGTGCATTCTTCTGAACCCTAGGTTTTCTGAAGATGAAAGTTTGAGGACTGACGATATGTCAAAACTCATGCTAGGCACTACAATAGTAGTAAACAAAAAAGAAATTAAACTCACAATGTAATAATGGGAAGCCAATGGACTAAAAATGCCCACGCTCCATTTCTATGTATAAAGGACATTCATCTGTCCTCAGTGTTTTCCCTACCCTTATTAAAGCCATCACCTTGCATTATAAACTTTCCTACATGTTTGAAGATTACTTGGCTAGAGTCAAAGACTAAGGCTTTCACTATGTAAACTCTTAGCATGTCATTCCATATAACCAGGCTTATGCTACATAGCCTAGTTTATGCCTTACTTCTTGAAGAGTCTACTCTGCATCTTGCTGTTCAGGTCTGATTCAATGAGTTTATTCCGTGTTTCCTTTTCACTTCGAAGCTGGAAATTGAAAAAAAAGAGAAAATGGACAAAGTTAACTACAGCAATATTGAAAAGAACCAAAGTGGTTCTTTTCTGAAAAAACAAAAACAAAAACAAAAAAAACAGGACTAACACCCAAGGGGCAATATGAAGACAATCTGAGAAAAATCAGATATACTTTAGTTAGTTCTCCTTAGAATAAAATGACAAAGGAAACCCCTTACCCAAGGTAGAAGAGAAAAAATATAGTATCAGAGCTTTAAGAGAACTGTTCCCCTCAAATATCCAAACCCAGTCTTGAAAAAATAAGCCTTGCTTCTGAAGAATTTGGAAAGAAATTTGGAGGAACTTGGAAAGAAATCTTTATGATCCAAACACTGGGACATGATGGCAGTATTTCTAAGGAAACCACAGGTACCAAATGGGAAATAAGCCCTTAGGAAAAAGTGCTAGACAAAATGTATTTATATCCCTGGAGCATAAAGTTATGCAAGGGACAAAGATACATGACATTTTTATACATCATTCTATTGGTGGGTAAAAATCATTTGACCAAGATGTTACATCTAAACCTAGATATGTTAGGTTTAAAAAACTAGCTATAAAAATTATACATCTTACCCCTCTGTACAGTATCTTTACAATAAAAAAAAAGTATACCTCTTGTCTGAGGCAGGTAATCCAATAAGTAACAATACTAATACTGTATTTGCAAAGTTCTAGCTTTTAGTTATCCCAATTGCTTAAAAAAGAAAGTAAAATGAGTTGTTTAATCTATAAAATGATTTGTTTAAGCTTAAAGAACAAGAAGCCTTAGGCATAATGCTGAATACACCTGAGATTAGACATACTAGTCTGTCCCATCATTGATAGTTCTCTGATCCAGAAACACTCTATTTCCCATATTTGTCCTAAACTTAAGTTCACATACCCTGTGCCATATCATATACAATTGAAAAGCAATAAAGGCAAGCCAGTGATTTTCTTCTGTCCTACCCTGTTGTCATTGATCTTTATTCTCCTTGCCCAAATCACTCATTCCCCTTTATGGGCTGTATACTGAGGGTGGTTTTCTATTCTGCAGTTTGTTTAGGGGCACCATGTTTATGTAGTTCTTCTGTCGAGTGCTAAGCAAACTGTTACATGCAACTAAACAATAAAGGATCTAAAAGAATAAAGAAGGCTGAATTCTGTATGTTTCATAAACCTGAAATAAATATGAATCACTGACCCACTACTGCCCAATACCAGGTGACAGTTTTAGAAAAAATTGTTTTTCTTTGTAACCAATGTACCTCAAATAAAAACATCATTTAGTCAGTAAGAAAAAAAATTCTATTAGATGTACTCTACTCTGATATTCCTTATTGGGGAAAAAACACTGATTTGAGCATGCTCCTTTTCTAGAACATGAGGGTAATTACTAGGTTTCTCTTGTTATTTTTAACTTTTAGCTGATTGAAGGCTATCTTACAATGAGCAAACTTCAATAATGTTTTTTGGAATACAGTCTTCTAACTGTTGAAATCCTAACTAAAGCAAGTAATTGAGGTACTCAGTGTGAACAAAAAAAAAACTGTTAGAAAAGCTTTAAAAGCATCCACTCGAGACTCACCACATTCTGCTTCTTCTGGAGCATCTCCAAGTGCTCCACAAGACCCTCATCAGCCACATCAAATGGTGTCTGGCCCTGGAAGAGAAAAGGGACAGATAGAAAACAGAAGTAGCAGTCATGTGACTTTATCTGGAATTATTCAATATTAACATTCTGCCTTTGATTCAAATGATACAAGCTATCTCTTATCTGAAATACTTACAACCTAAACTCTTTTCAGAATTTTCTAATGTTTGAGTATTTGCGTATACGTAAGATATTTGAAGGATAGACTCCAAGGGTAAATGCAAAATACACTTATGTTTCATATAGACCTCATTCACATAGACAAAGATTATTTTTGTACAAGATTTCAACAATTACAATATTTCAAATAATTTTGTGCTATCCTGGTTTAGAATTTTCTGCCTGGGACATCATGTCAGTGCTTAAAAAGTTTCAGATATTGGAACACTTAAGATTCAGATTTTCACATTAGGGATGCTCAACCTATATCTGCTTCTCTGTTAGTTTACCCTCCATTAGGATGCTTTCATCTATCACAGAGAATATATTACAAGAAACAATCCTTTAAATGTAGAGTTTTATATTTTGGAAAACAGAAGCAAGGAAATCATGCCATTCCTAATGTATACTACCTCTTGGCAAATAAGAGTAATTCCTACTTGTACTTATTTTAAAATCTTCTTTAAAACCTCAGAGAAAGGTGTAGGGTACATGTGCATTAAACATTAGTTAACAAGAATCATCTGAGAAGGACAGTAGGGAGGTATTTGTTTTAAGGAATATCAGCACAATTAAGGCCCTAGCCCATAGTCTGAGAACAAGAGCTAGGTTCAGGAGCGATGTGAGGCAGACAACCTCCACTAATTAAAAGACATGTGTCCAGATTCCTAGGAAATCAAGAGATTTATCAGGGGATAAGCATCCAGAGCTTCTAAGTTGCTTGATGTGAGGCTGAATAATACTGTTTTCAGCCAACTGAAGTATGTTTGTTGTTAGAACATTTCTAAACGACTTAATATGAATAGGGCTCATATATCAAAAAAAAACTTTGAATCAAAAAGGAGTAAACATTTTCATATCTCATTATAGATAGTAACTTTAGGCCCCCTCCTCTCTCATGTGTGTGTGTGCACACACATGCACATGGGCACATACATACTGGTCCTGGGACTTGAACACAGAGCCTCAACTTTTTTGATCAAGGGTAGTGCTCTACCACTTGAGCCACAACTCCACTTCCAACTTTCTGGTGGTTAATTGGAGATAAGAGTCTCATGGAGACTGTCCTGCCTGAGCTGGTTTTGAACGGCAATTCCCAAATCTCAGCCTCCTGAGTTGCTAGGATTATAGATAGGTGTGAAGCACTGGTTCACCAGCTAGGCCTCTCATTTTTTACCAAGTACAATCTTTTTATTTCCTGTTTGCTTTAAGGACTTCAACATAAATAGAATCAGTTGACTAAGTAATGAACCTTCCTAGCAAACATACCTCTGTGTTGATAACAGGGGTAGAGGCAGGGAGGTGGAAGGCAACACCACCGCTACCAGAGATGGGTATTTTCCTGGAGCAGTCACCTATCTCATTGTCCTCTTACAGGCTCAGGCATACTAACCAGTTTGTTCCGGATATCCATGTTGCAGAGTGCTTCTGCCAGGATGGAGCAGGCTTCCTTCACTCCCCAGTGTGCAGCAGCATGGAGAGGAGTCCAGCCATCATGATCCTGAACATTGAGTTCATACCCAGCCTGAATTAAAAGTCTGAGAAGAAAACCCCCAAAGAATACATTTAGTGCCTTGATTTCATAGTTTCCTGTCAAATATGCTATTATCCAATTGTTATTTCACATATGGGTTGTGACTCACAAAGGTTACAGGTACCAGCCTTCTAAGGCATAGCTCTGGTTTCACACTACTTTCAGCACCAAAAGTAAGTTATCTATACCAATCTTCACCAAAAGGTCACATGCTACACCATACAAAGAATGTGTATGAACAGGTATATACCTGAGATTAACCGAAGTCTAATTCAATTAGCCAAATCACATTACTCTATTACAGGACATGATTTCCATTTTCCAATGCAGGGAAGAATTCACATATAAACAAGTGTTTGAATTTCTTTAGAGCACTTTATCCGCTAGCTTTCATGTGGGTCTTTCTGGAACATTAAATATTTATTGTAGAACCTCATACTTTCAACTTTGTAAAGTATCTTCAAGGTATTCTTTTCTTTAAATTTTATTTTATTTTGTTGTAAAGGTGATGTACACAGAGGGTACAGCTACATAAGTAAGGTAATGAGTACATTCCTTGTTGAACATTGTTATCCTCTCCCTTGTTTTTCTCCCACTATCCCACCCCCAACTCCCTCCTCTGTAAAGTATTCTTGCTAACTATAAAGCTATAAGTGAACTTGTATCCATGTTATGCAAAAGGAAAGATACAACTCTGGAAGCCCCACACTGCACTTCACTGGTTGGGGCCCATTACCATGGGCCCAAAGACATCTTTCAAGAACTGAGCAGAGGATAAATGTCACAGCTAGGCAGAAGCTGAATACCAATATACTAGAAATCCTCACACTTACTAGAAAGCCATTATTGGGTTGACTATATAGCACTAAGGAGTCCAGTACATATAACACCATTAGCAAACCCTGTATTGGGGGAAGCCTGTCAATATTAAGCACTCTTAAGAGGTATATAAAGCATTCATATGTGTAAGTAAAAATGGAACAGGCAAAGAATCCACATCTCTCATGTAACTTTGACTGTCCTGCTCTAGCTAGACATTGCACACTCAAGATCAATATATTTGATCCAATGAGTCCAAAAAAAAATCAAAAAGGACCAAAATTATCACTATTAGGCATTTATATAAAAGATTACAAATCAGGATACAATAAAGCCACTTCTACAACCATGTGTACTGCTGCACTATTCACCATAGCCAATGTATGGAAACAGCCCAGATATTCCTCAATGGACAAGTGGATCAAGAAAATGTGGTATATATACATAATGGAATTTTATTCATCCATTAGGAAAAATAATATTACACCATTTGCAAAGAAATGGATGGACCTAGAAAAATAATCTTAAGTGAACTAAATTAGGCCAAGAAAGACAAAGAACACATATTTTCTCTCATATGTAGAAGCTAGAACCAATTTATAAATATACAAGTAAACATACATGGAATTGTATGCAAGTGTTCACAAATGTATTAATCAAAGTATGATATTTGCAGGGAAGAATTCAAAAGGTGTAATTCCTTAGAAAAGTAAACTCACAGTCAAACAAAATCAGTACCAAGAAACTGATACTTGAAAGGTGTGGGATGAAGGTGGGGGAGGGGGGGCGCAGACGAATGAAGAAAGGAAGGGGGTGTACAGTTATAATATTCAATGCATATGCCATAAAACTAAGAAAATTGAGGGGATGGATCGGGTTGGAAGGAATGGGGGAGAATGATGAAAGAATGACATCATTCAAGATGTACTGTACTTTATAAATTTATTTGTTGAATAACTCATTTGTTGAATGTATAACTGGAGATTATAAAACTATAATTTCCAAAATTAAAAAGGATCAAGATGATCACAGATCTGTCCTGTATGACAGGCCATAAGAGGAGACTACAGAACATTGATGACAAATTCATAGTTAGAAAATGTCTTAGAAAGTCCCTTCCTAGGCAAGTGTACCTCACCTCTGTTTCATATCATACATGTCAGAAAGAAGCTAGAGGGATGGTAAGAAGTAGGGGAGATCATCCATGAGGAAACACTAGCAAAAATGTGAGGAAAATCTGCATAATCATTGAAAATTTAATTCACCTCTACTTCCAACTCATCTTTTCCTGGTAAACAAAATTCTTATTTTATGTAAATGGTCATACCTGAGGACTTCAGAGTAGCCTTTGGCAGCAGCCACATGCAGAGCTGTGGCCCCTGAGCGAGCCTGCTTCACATCCTCTATTTTCCCGCTGTTGAGCCACTGGCGGGCATCCTGCAACATCTGTTGCTCTTCTTCCTTCCTTGATTGCTCTAGATCAACTCCTACAGAAGCCAGATAGCAGACATCATTACTAAACCTCCACTAAGTCTAACAGGGTATTTTAAATATCATAACTTTTACCACAAAGGTTAGTTCACTGTCATCAAATTGCATATTCATCCATTTAGAAAAGCAAAGAAATTTGTAAACATACTAGTTGTCTAATATGTATACAGGGTTTAAATCACCAGGCTCAATATTATGGAATGCTGACCCATTAAGGGAACATACTAACTATGTTTTGTTCATTATTTTCAATAAAACATAGAAATCAGAGGATTCATTATGTGTACCTTATAATATTTGTACAAAGCCATAAACTTCAAGGTACTTTCAGATATTCCAACAATCTTCTGAGGTAAATATAATGGTTACTATTATACCCACTTATCAGAAAAGAAAAGAAATACAGAAAAATTAAGTGCTTTGTCTTAAGGCTCCAAAACACATTAGTGTCAGAGCTGCATTAAAACTCTGATATTTTGATCCTGTCTGCTTTTCTTTATTGTTCTCTACACCGTAACACTGGTATAAAAAAATCTTGCTTTCAAGTATGACACACTTAACAACAATGAACTATCCCTAAAGCTTGTTTCCTGAAGCTATCTACAATAATCTAGAGATGAATGGGTGATCTATAGTTAAAAAAAAGTCTGCTTTCAAGGCAATACAGTTTATTTCTTTTAAAAAGCATTATGGAGAAACTCAAAAGAATTATTCTCGCCGGGCGCTGGTGGCTCACGCCTGTAATCCTAGCTACTCAGGAGGCTGAGATCTGAGGATTGCAGTTCAAAGCCAGCCCGGGCAGAAGAGACAGTGAGACTCCTATCTCCAATAAACCACCAGAAAACCGGAAGTGGCGCTATAGCTCAAGTGGTAGAGTGCTCGCCTTGAGCTGAAGAGCTGAGGGACAGCGCCCAGGCCCAGAGTTCAAGCTCCACGACCGACCCAAAAAAAAAAAGAATTATTCTCTTAAGCCAACAACTCTAATATATAATGCAGTGAAGAGGGGTTCACCACATTATATTCTTTATTGCATAAAGTAGGTCCCAGATACCAAAACATCCACTCAGAGTTTACACTCACTAGTGGTCTTTATCTATCTCCCTATCAGCTTCAGTAAAAATCAATGAATTACCTGTTTTATTTGTATGATTCAGGGAGGTGGATGGGGTAAAAAGGAAACCTATTTAGAACATAACAGCCCTCCATACACGAAGGAGAGTTAATAGCACAGTGGAGGTAAATGTACATATAAAATGCTACTCCAATAGAGCACGTCCATAGGAGAGTGTCTATCTGAGCAGAAAAGGTACAATTTCAAACCAAAAAATTCTTAAGAGGGCTGGGAAGGTGGCTCAGTGGTAGAGTGCTTGCCTTGCATGCCTGAGGCCCTGGGTTCGATTCCTCAGCACCACATAAGCAAAAAGAAAAAAAGCCAGAAGTGGCACTGTGGCTCAAGTGGTAGAGCGCTAGCCTTGAGCTGAAGAGCTGAGGGACACTGCCCAGGCCCAGAGTTCAGGCCCCACGACTGGACCAAAAAAAAAAAAAAAAAATTCTTAAGAATTTTGTTTTAAGATAGTTATTTGCAGCTAGACACCAGTGACTCACACTCATATGAGGCAGTAGAAACAGCAGCTGTCTGTCAAGAGCATCTTCTATTAAGGCCTTCTATAAAGGGTCAGATATTAGGTATTTCCAGGTTTGCTGGTTATTGGTTTATCAAAATTGCCTGAGTCTGTTGTGATAGAACAAATGTAGCTTTGGACTTTAAAAGCTTATCTGGAGGTTGTAGTACAGAAGCATAGCTACTATCATACCCTTAACTGAAAACTGATTCTCCTCTATCAGGGAAGGTCACTTTCAGCTGAACTCACAGCCTGGGTTGGGACACTAACCTAACCAACCAGATCAACCAAATCAACCATGGCAATTGGTGGGTAGCAGATGTTGCAGCCAGATAACACCCACACCAACAACTCTGAATAATATATAAACAAATGGGCATAGATTTAGCCTGACCTAAAAGATTATATCAACAAAGATCATTGGAGCTAAATCTTTTGGGACAAACTACATATTGTGAATAAGACTGAGTAGCAAAACACCAGCTTGGAAATCATGTCTAGAGTTTTGTAATGATTCTGGCAATATTCCGGTTCACTACAGTCTAAATAACTACAGTTATTTAAATTTTTTAATGAAAAGGACAATAAGAAAAAGTTTCTCCAGTTGGAAAAAATTCCATCCTATTAATTAATTAATCCTATTGAGGAACCTAAGCAACTCCATTTTACTTAAGACCCCCATCTCAGTTCTGCAACTTAACCCTTGACCCACTTCAGCCCCAATGCCTAGAATTATGATATCTGAAACTCCAGAACAGCCCCTCGTAGGGTTTGGTGACCATTATTTAAACCAGACACCCTGCAGTTTAGCACCTATCCTCTTGAGACTCCCCTGTGGTACAAGCCAACCAGTTTAAAGTATGTCAGCCCCCTTGATCTAACCAACTTGTTTCTGGTCCTTTCCCGCTTTGCAGTACGCCAATCATACTATAGAGTTGTTTTATGATTTTCCCACGGTTTGTAGTGATTTGTTACAAGAAGTTACGATGTACGCAAAGCCCTTGGCATTCCCTAAAAAAGTGTATAAAAAGTGCTGTAACCCTAGGCTCGGGGCCTCTCAAAGTCATAGGCTGCTGCCATGTGCACGGGGGGACCAAGCTTGAGCTTGCAATAAAGACTCTGGTGGTCTTTTGGGTAAGGATTTACAAATTCGGCTTTACACTATTAATTCATCTAAAACCATAAAATAAAAAATAAGCATTTAAAAGTGTATTCTTCTAAGTCAGATCCCTCATCTTAATAAACTACAAAATAATTTTCATGGATGGTATGGATAAAGGTCACTTCAGATGTTGCAATAAATTTCTTTCTGTACCACCTTTAGTTCTCTTTGCATCAAGAAAAAAAGATGCAAAGTCAAAAAAAAATGAAGTTGGCCCTCTACATCCCATCCTTTCTTTAGATTTCTACAGTGTGCAGCAGATCTAATGTAATGTTCACACACAATAAGGAGTGTTTGCACTCCTCCTAACTATATGATGGGTAAACAACCTCAGACAGTAAAAACAAGGAATGACTGCACATTCTCTGGCATTTGGCCTCTTCTTATGTGAGTTATTAGGACTAATGCTCTGCAGAACTAATCCTCTCCTGTCACATGATCATCAAAAGCTCTATAAAACAAACAGATTATATTCCGTAAGGGACAGTGAAAGAGCCTCTCCTTAACAGCCCAATTCCTTCCGTTACCTTGCTTCTTCACTTGTTCCAGAAGAAGATCTTTCATGGCTGGCTCTTCTGCAAGGTCAGAGGGGACTTCACCTTCACTATTTACAATTCCCACACTGGCTCCATGGTTAATGAAATACCTGTACAACAAGATCCAGAATCAATATTATCTTTGTCAGTCTAATATCAGTTTTTCCCTCATGTATTAGGAGTTCAATGCACATCAAAGCATGTTTTAGGGGTTTATATATGGTCCCAGAAAAAGTGCTTTATTATTATTTTCTAAATCTTAGCTGGGACTCCAGGTTTCTCCACTTCCTGACAAAAGCAATGTCAATACCAGGATAGCTTTTATTTATTTACCTTTATTTTTATTAGAATATATTGCAAAATAGGTTTCATTGTGATATTTCCACACATGCATATAATCCATCCTTTACTATACTTTCTCATTCTCCAACCCTTGCCTTTTTCAACAATTTTTCAGGGAGAGGCAGAACTGAAGTTTGAACTCAGGACCTCATGCTTACTAGGCAGACATTTGACCACTTGATCCACCAATGATGTGCATTTGGTCACTTTTTATAATTATTATTTAGTATTTTTGGTGCCAGTCCTAAGGTTTAAATTCAGGGCTTAGGTGCTGTCTCTGAGCTTTTTTGCTCAAGGCTAGAAGCTCTACCACTTAGGCCACAGGTCCACTTCCACACTTGTGTGTATGTGTGTGTGTAATTAATTGGAAATAAGACTCTCAGGATTTCCTACCTGGGCTGGCTTCAAACTGCAATCCTCAGATCTCAGCCTCCTGAGTAAGTAGGATTAAAGCATGAGTACCAGCACCCAGCTTTGCCTTGGTTACTTTTTGAGGTAGGGACTCTCTTGCCTTATGCCAGGGTCTGCCTGGATTGTATCCTTCTCTTGGTGCTTCCCCAAAATTGCTGGAATGACAGATTCATCACCACCATGCTTATCATTGGTCAAAATGGAGTCTCCTCCCACCTTTTTTTTTTTTATATTGCTTGGGCTAGTCCAACCTTGAACCCCTAATCTCAATCTCCCAAGTAGCTAGGATTACAGGCTTGAGATATCATACTCAGCTTTTTAAAAACTTTTAGCTGGCTTCATTATTCCATTTTCATACATGTGTATGAAGTACATATGTACTTATTTGATCATATTCACCTGTCTTTACCCTTGCCTCTTCCTCACATTGCTATCCTTATCTTATATGCCTGTCATTCTTTAAGATCCAGATTCTGCCAATGAGGAGAATATTAGATTTTTATCTTTCTCAGTCTGCCTTATTTCACTTGACATAATGACTTCCAGTTCCTTCCATTTTCCTAGGATTTCTTTTATACTCATAATCCTACCTGCTTCTCACTTCTAGTGGATAGCAAGTGACTTTTTAAATACCGTAAGAGAAGGCATGCAGCATTTTAAAAAATTACTCACTATCAGCCAGGTGCCAATAGCTCATGCCTATAATCCTAGCTACTCAGAAGACTGAGATCAGAGGATCACAGTTCAAAGCCAGCCCAGGCAGGAAAGTCTGTGAGACTCTAATCTCCAATTAACCACCAAAAAAAAAAAAGAAGATAGAAGTGTAACAGTAGCTCAAGTGGTGGAAGGCAGAGCAACACTCAAGCCTTCAGTTCAAGACTGGTATGTGCCTGCACACATATGTACTTGTATGCGCATACACATGCATGCACACACACACAATCCACTCCAAATAAGGTTTCCATTCTGTACTTGCAATATTAGGACTGAAAAGCAGCCTCTAGATGCTAATTAAATAGATCATTCTCAAGAAAACTTTTCCAGTCGGGCATTAGTGGCTCATGACTGTAATCCTAGCAACTCAGGAGGCTGAGATCTGAAGATTGCAGTTCAAAGCCACCCTGGGCAAGGAAAGTCCGTGAGACTCTTTTTTTTTTTTTTTTTTTTGGGTCCATTCATGGGGCCTGAACTCTGGGCCTGGGCGCTGTCCCTTAGCTCTTCAGCTCAAGGCTAGCGCTCTACCACTTGAGCCACAGCGCCACTTCTGGCTTTTTTTTTATTTTTGTTTATATGGCGCTGAGGAATCGAACCCAGGGCCTCATGCATGCAAGGCAAGCGCTCTACCACTGAGCCATCTTCCCAGCCCCGCGTGAGACTCTTATCTCTAATAAATCACTCAGAAAACTGGAAGTGGCACTGTGGCTCAAGTGGCAGAGCACTCGCCTTGAGTTGAAGAGCTGAGGGATATAGTGAGCAGGTGCAGAGTTCAAGCCCCACAACAGAAGGAAGGAAGGAAGGAAGGAAGGAAGGAAGGAAGGGAGGGAGGGAGGGAGGGAGGGAGGGAGGGAGGGAGGGAGGGAGGGAGGAAGTAAAGAGAGAAAGAAAGAGAAAGATGGAAAGAGAGGGAAGGAAGGAAGGAAAGAAAGAAGGAAAGAGAAAGAGAGAGAAAGAAAGCTTTTCTAATGTCGTTAGTGTTTTAGGTGAGAAAATGGAATAAAGTTGTACACTAAAACTAAACACCACCTCCAGAAAACTGTGCAATAGCTCATCTTTAAAGGAAACTAAATTACTGAGAAGAAAAATTAAAATACTAGATAGATGGATTTTAAATCCACAAAGAATACTCACTTCTGAAAAAGAAAGAGGTACTAATCTAAATACATTATTTTTTCTTCTTTTCAAAGTTCTTTTAATAAAAAATGGCAATATTATGAAGTAGGCAATGTAAGTACAATTACTCTCCTGCTCTAAGAAATTGACAGTCATACATAGTAAGTCCTTTTCTCAAAATTAGACAGCTGACATTTAGCAGAATCTATGGACCCAGTCTTTTGAATTCAATTCTAGTTTCTCTAGGTCAAGCTATTTCTGAATCAATGAGATTCCCAATAATGCTAGAAACTCTATTAAATATTCAGATATATTTAAAGAAAAGCAATAGCCATTTAAATTAAGCTAAATCCAAGTAGCTGAAGCCTATAATCCTAGCTACTTGGGAAGCTGAGAACAGGAGGATTGCATTACAAGGGTGCAGGTAGAAAAAGCTTGTCAGACTCATTTTCAACCCCCATATGCCTATCATCCCAAATTATGTGGGAGGCTGATTGAGAGGATTGCAATAGATACTGGCCAGCCTGGGAAGGAAAAGCCCAAGACTCCATCTTCATGGTGGATGTGGTAATGCACAGTGGTGATCCCAGCAACAACAGGACACTTAAAAGTAGGCAGTTGCAACTTAGGCACAGTTGGGAAGCCAGACCCTATCCTAAAATAACCAATGAAAAACAGTGCTGAAAGTGGGCCTCAGCAGTATCAAGCCAGCCTTGTAGTCATGATGTTCTGAGTTCAAAGAGAAACTTCACAAATTCACTTCAGTCCACTCCAGAATGCAATATACACCATTTAACAATTCAATAAACATTTACTTGCTTACTACTATGTCCAAAGAACCACATTTTAGATACTGTAGGAGATAATGAAAAATTAACATAAGGCAACTGCATTCAAAGAGCTGTCAGAGAAGAAAATATCAATTAAAATTAGATGAAAACCATAATTTTTCTTTGCCAGTGGCCAGTGCTTGGTATATTAGAGCTTTAATAAATATTAATACATAGGTGGATTCCACATAAAGTTCAAAGATATGCATAATTCCTCTGATTTTCAACTGTATTCTTCCTTCCCTCATAGCCTTAAGAAGATAGGACATTTAAAATTCCAAAGAAAATTTCCTCTATCTTAACTTTGTTCAGTACCATCATTTTGCCCATCAAATACACCTCTACTTGCTCCATAGTCAATAGTTCCTTCCTCTGTTTTTATTTTTGCCTCAGGCCAAAGGAACATTCACTGTACCTCCCATACCCTGAAATAAATCAAAACACAAATAGTATACATAGTAAACACACAATAAATGTTGGATTGAATTTTATACTCTCACTAAATAGTGAGAGTATTGTATACTCTCACTTACTATTTCCAAACATATCCTCTTCTTTCTCAGCTCTCCTTTTTAGGAAACCATGTGTCCTCCTTCTGGAAGACTCTTTTCTTTTCCCTTTCATATCTTTCAAGATTGATTTAAAATGCTTTTGCCATCAAGAACCTGTGCCTGTTCTCCCCAACTGAAATTTCTCTCCTTCCTTTAATGTCACCCTCCTACCCCCACCAAACAATAATTCTGAACCTCTAAGTGACATAACTGTACCTTAATACACCTAGACTATCCCTGAAAGCTACTTGAGGACAATCATGTCTTATTCACTATTATCATCACCACGGTATCTGACATTTTCTCTTTTCTGTTGTCATACCATAAGTTACTTTTCAATTAAATGAAACATCTTGACTAGCTTTGCTCTATCATCTATCCATCCCTTTATAGGATTGGGTACAAATGACCCTGCTTCCCCTTTTCCTGATGTGTCCTTTAGTCTATAATCAAAGAGACTTTCAAGAATGTAATCTGGGTCTACCTTTTTTTATTTTCTCCAGTTTGAAAAAAAAATATTTATTTAAATTTCTTCGCACGCATATGTGTTTCATATTTTGTCTTTACAAGGGAAAAAGCATCTCTTTAGTTTTATACTTTATTTATTTATTTTTTTTTGCTGGTCCTGGGGCTTGAACTCTGCCCTTTAGCTTTTCTGTTCAATGCTATTGCTCTACCATTTGAGCCACAGATCCACTTCTGGCTTTTTGTGGTTAATTTTAAATGAGAGTCTGCCCAGACTTTCCTGCCCAGACTGGCTTTGAAACATGATCCTCAGATCTCAGCCTTCTGAGTAGCTGTTATTACAGGCATGAAGCACTGGTGCTGGCTTAATTTTACACTTTTATTTGGCAAGAATAAATGTCAGCCCATGAAGAAGTAGATAAAAGAAGCCTTATAGCTGCCCAAAAGCTCAGAAAAAGCCATTAGCTCAAAATACATGCCCTTCAAAATAAAGCCTTCCTATCCTTACTGATAGCTGATGAATGCTCTTTTTGTCACTATTTTAAGGGAGAAATAAAGGAAAGGAAATGTGTTAAAAATGCAGAATAAACTGGCCTTGGAATAAACTATAAAGACAAATTAGCTATAGGTTAAGCTGCTACTGCTAAGTTAAACACTATAATAAAAATGTAGGATCATCCCAGATAATTATTGTTAAGCCTACACTCAAATTACAATGAGGAAAAATAACTTCTAAGCCTCTCTGTATTTGATGTACCATATTAAGTACAAATATGAGATTAAAAAGATCTTCATGGAACATGAAATAGAAAGCACACGGATTCTTTCTGAAAAATCAATGTATCTTTTATTCATTTTAACTCCTCTGAAAGTTAGATTTCCTAATGGGCTTAAAAATAACAGTATATTATGGCTTATGATTGTAATCCTAGCTACCCAGGAGGCTGAGATACATAGAATCTGGGTTCAAAGCCAACCTTGGCCAAAAAAATAAAAAATTAAAAGGCCTCTGAGACTTTATATCCAAAATAACCAGCAGAAAGCTGGTTCAAGAGGTAGAACACCAGCCTGGCAAGTATCAGGCTGGGAGTAGGGAGGGGGATGGGGGGAAGGAATGAGGACAAGTATAAGGTCTTTAAGACACAAAATTGAAGCCAGACAAGGTAGTATAGATTTGTAATACTAGCACTCAGGAGGCTAGGGCAGTAGGATCCAGTGTTTAAGGCCTGCCTAGGCTAAACAACAAGGTCCTGTCCCCAAAACAAAGCAAAACAGAGATACAAAGGAAAATAGTAAGATCACCAAGAGCTGATTTTATTTAAAACATTCTTCACCGTTCCTAAGGCAAACTGAATATTGTTTTAAAAAATCATGTTATTTTCCTTTGTATAAAAAGGAATGCTCCATATTCTAAATAAATAATGACGGTAAAATAAAAACTTCTATAATAATAATATTATACATAATAAAAGATAAAATGAAACAAGCTATCCTACCACCATGCCACTTCTGCAATGGATTCTGGTCTAGATCACCTCATTCACAGTTAATACAATTTCTAATAATTGATATGAGGAAACAGTAACTAGTAGAATTAATTTCAGGTAACATTTGGATGAGCAGAAGATTGCTGAATTTTTAACTTATTTTTAGAAGAAACCTCAGTTTTAAAAAAAAGCATTATGGGCTGGGAAGGTGGCTCATTGGTAGAGCGCTTGCCTTGCATGCATGAGGCCCTGGGTTCGATTCCTCAGCACCACATAAGCAAAAAGAAAAAAGCCAGAAGTGGTGCTGTGGCTCAAGTGGTAGAGCGCTAGCCTTGAGCTGAAGAGCTGAGGGACAGCGCCCAGGCCCAGAGTTCAGGCCCCACAACTGGACCAAAAACAAAAACAAAAAAAATTTAAAAAAGCATTACAATAATTCTCTATACTTGGCTTCACGAAAGGATAATAACACAAATGTATCCTCACTCTAAGTGTGAGTTCTCCTTAGAGAAGTAGAACAAAAAAGTAAAACATTTGGAGAAAAAAAGTCAATAACTTATAGCCCAAATATCACATATGTGCCACCTGAACAAGTAGACAAAGACCAATAATGAGGAGTTAACATGTCCTAAACTTCTCTGATAAATATCTTAAGTACAATTAAAGTGGTCAAAGAAATTACCTTAATTAACTCTTGGGCATTAAAGCATTGGCAATTAGTAAGGCTATAAGAACCAGAGCCTTTCCTATGATACTCTGAAAGGGGGCAGCCTAGGAAATGAACAGGTGATTGACTTGCTAATTTAATCATAGACAGGAATGAAAAGAAACCGCACAATTCAATTATCTTGGCTTTGGAATCAATATAATGATATACTTTCTCTTAAACCAGCAGCCAGTCAAACACTAGTACTGATGTCTAATGTTTTATAGACTCTGACACTCCCTATGTTTAAGTTTTCCTGATGAGCATAGCATCATTGGCCCAGAAGAGCAAACCCAGCAATGTAGGCTCTGCTTCAGGAAACCTTGGCAAATCAAATTCTGAGACCTCTACATGGCCACTAACATAAATCTGCCTGCTTTTTGCTGAACAGAGAAACATTATAGCCCTCTAATCATATTATTGAAAAGGGCTTAAAACAACCACTCTGATTTTCAAAGAACAATAGAATATCATTTCATTTAGGAAATTTACCTTGTCAATCTAAATATGCCCTGCTTTATTCTAAAAATAGTACAACTGCCAAAGTCTTTTTCCTCTTTAAAAGCACCCTCCCTGTTCATTCAGACATTGATATAGTACCTTTTATGTCTCAGACTATGTGATCATGATTCTTCTGCTCAAAGGAAGGTAATCTACTGCCATAGAGGTTAGAAGCTATTAATATATCTATTAATCAGGCTCATTCAACATATGCCAATCCCAACCTTACTTTGGTCTCAGATGTACTAAGCACTGATTTTTGAAAAAACAGGTTTACAAAGAAGACCAGAAAAAAAAAATCTCTTGGCTGCCTACTTATGTATGTTGTCATAGCTATTCAGAAGTAACCCAGATAGTGCAGCAGCAGTCTGGTGATCCATCTATCCCAGCAAATATAAATTATATGAAAACAGAAGTAAACAACAAGTTTCAACCAAAATAATGATTGATTTGGTAGCTCTATAAAACATGGTATCAGTTATCCCTTAAAAACAATTTCCTGCTTTTGTAATTTGTAATAGAAATTATAACTACTTATGAAATTCAAGTTCTTACAAGCAGAGGAGAAATGAAGGTGATTCCTATCAAATCCATACAGAAGGTCACTTACTCTGCTATATTGAGATAGCCACAGGAAGCAGCTGCATGAAGGGGTGTCCAACCCTCATTGTCTTGCTGGTTTACATTGGCTCTGTTTTCCACCAGAAACCTCACCATGTCCAAATTTTCATCAATACAAGCCTGAAAAGAAAAATCCATTTATTCATTCAACAGAGATGTACTGAACGCTACTATGTGACAGACACTGCTCTAGACATTGACAATACCCAGCAGTTCTAATGATACATTGTTTTTTCTTTCATACTAATGTCCATAGGATGACTCTAAACTCAGATGTACTACAGAACCATTATTTTTAGTACTAAAATATCAATAGGATTAATTATGAAAGTCATATCTAATGTGCTATAAATAGATAAGCTATTTAATCATTATACTATAAAAACAAGAGTACATTAGAAAGGTGATGACAATTTGCTTATAAATTTTATTTTTTAACTTTTTATCTTTAAGTGATTGTACAAAGGGGTTTCAATTAAACAAATCAGTTAATAAGCACAATGCATTCTGGTCAACGTCACTTGTTCCATTGTTCTCCCCCATCTTTCCCAACCCCAGCCCCACACCCTCGCTAATGAATTTTAAATGAAAAATAACATAGGCTCAATCACATGAAATTTCCTCAGTAGGAAGGTAAAGTGTAAAACTCTAGGGTTGCTAAAAAAAAAAACCCTCTAGTAAAACAGGTAAGGAGATCATTTCAAATGGAAAAAAATTATATTTTCTTAATAGCTTCAGACAACATTGGAAAGAATGTTTGTAGTTAAGGGTGTTTAAAATCCTTATCTGTCCATCTTATGCTTTCAATTAGGAGAGAACACAGAAGCATTCTGAAAAAAGGCCTTATAAGCCTAAAGGGAACAGTCATAACAACTATGATATCTGTAAAAGTCAAAATGGTATTGTAGCAGAATAAAGAGAAAAAGGCCCATGGTTGAAAAGGTATTATCCAGAGAAGCAAATGAGACCATCACATTTTAAAAATGTACTTATGAATCTCCTTGTTAGTATGAATAATTAATTAAAATTAAAATTGTAGCTAAGTATTCCTTAACCCAAGAAAAACAATGTTCACAATAATCTTAAAAAGTTATTTGCTTTCTGTGGTGTGATATTACATTAAAGGTGGGCAAATTTGGTAGGATGTTAGCATGGATCAAGGTAACCACATCAAAAAAAGGGGGTGGTGGGAGGTGGGGAGGACTAGGTGCGGGGAGGCGGGGGGGGGGGGGAGGATGGGAAGGGATGGGAAGGGGAAACAAAGGAGGAGGCTACAATGCTTGATAAGAAATGTACTCATTATCTTGCCCATGTAATTGTAACCCCTCTGTACAGTATTTTCACAATAAAAAATTAAAATTAAAATTAAAAAAAAGCCAAACTCCTAGCTGGGCATAGTGGTTCATGCCTTCAGTGTAGTTACTTGGGAGACTGAAATTGGGAAGATCTCAACTCAAGGCTAGTTCAGGGGGGGGAAAAAGTTTGTGAGCACAAATTGATGGTTCAAGCCTATAATCTGAGCTACTGTGGAGGGGAGGGGAGGGGTGAGGATAGCAGTTCAAGGATAGACTATAAAAGTTCATGAGGCTGGCCATCAATGGCTCACACCTGTAATCCTAATTACTCAGGAGGTTGACTGAGATCTGAGGATCCTAGTTTGAAGCCAGCCTGAGCAGAAAAGTCTGAGAGACTCTTATCTCCAATTAACCAACAAAAAGCCAGAAGTAAAGGTACGTTTCAAGTAGTAGAACAACAGCCTTGAGTGAAAATGCTAAGAGAGATCTGAGGCACTGTGTTTAAGCCTAATACTAGCATCAAAAAAAGTTCATAAGACTCCATCTTAACCAGTGGATGTGGTGGTAGGCACCTGTCATCCCAGGGCCAAAGGGGAGTACAAATAGGAAGATTGTAGTCCAGGCTAGCCCAGGCATAAGTGAAACCCTATTTCAAGAATAATAAATGCAGTGGTACTCACTAGACACTATGTTGAAAATGAACTTTATAACTTATGGGTAGGGATTGGAAGGAAAAACTAGGAAAGAGTGAGGGAAGGGGTGACATTGTCCAAAAAGAAATGTAGTCATTACCTGACTTGTTTAACTGTAACTCCTCTGAACATCACCTTTATAGTAACAATTTAAAAAATTTAAATATCAGATGCAAAAAGAGAATGGCAGAGAGGCTCAAGTGGTAGAACACCTCTTAGCCAAGTGCAAGGACCCTAGTATGGCCAAAAGACAGAGACAGAGACAGAGATACAAAGAGAAGACCAACTATACTTGCAAGTGGAGAAAATGACTACTTTTATTAACTCTTAAGTCCTTGAATATGGTTTTTCAATATTCTGGGTAACAAAATAGGAACTACATATGAAGCACAGCTGCTGTATTAGCAATGTGATGGCTGTTTCCAGGGAGAAGCACTTGTGCAGTCAATTGAATTGTAAGGTGAACTGCTACCTTTTACTCAAAAGAACAACTTATGGCTATTCTGTCTTAAAAATGAACAAAGTGAGCTTGTCCCCTTAAGGGAAATAACTAGTATTTGTTATCAATGATAAAGTTTGACCATGTAAAGGAAAACTAGAATTTGGGTAAACAGATACCACACACATACACATACACAACCAGATTCTTATATATTTTAACAAAATATCACATCAGACAGAATAAAGACATTAAATAAGATTTGCAAAAATGTAATATATATATATATATATATATCCATGCATATATATACATGTGTGTGTGTGTGTGTGTGTGTGTGTGTGTATTGGTCATGAACTCAGGGCTTGGGCACTCTCCCTAAGCTTTTCTGCTCAAGGCTAGCACTCAACCACTTTGAGCCATAGTACCATTTTTGGTTTTCTTGTGGTTAACTGGAGATAAGAGAGTTGTGGACTTTCCTGCCTGGTTTAGCTCTGAAATGTGATCCTCAGATCTCAGACTCCTGAGTAGATAGGATTACAAGGTGTGAGCCACCAGCACCCTGCTCACCTTGCTTTTTTATCCAGACTCTCCTGTCCATGGGGAAAATCTGCTACCCTTCTCCAAGCCTTGGGTATTAGATATGCAGAAAGTCCTTCACTGGGGGCAGGATTTTGTCTGGCAAGGTAAAAGGGAGAGATGTGGAGACAGAAAGGCAGGGTAGGGAGTGAAGGGAGGAGGGTGCCACTAAGCATGGACGAATGTCAGAGCTCAGAGAAAGCTTCTGGAACCAGGACAGCAGGAGACGATGACCAGATGTTTAAACAGTAAAAGATTACTACAAAAAAAAAAAAAAGATTCTACAGAAGGAATTCAGGCTGAAACTCAAGAGGAGGAGAATTGTAACTATAGGACCTACAGAGTATACATCTATCAAGAGAACTTATGAGATCTCCCTCCAGAGACAAACTTCATGGCAATCCAGCCTAGAAGCAAGGGGTGCAAGATTCAATTTAAGTGTAATCTAATTACCTATCTCTGGTTACACAAAGCATCATTGTTAATTTTTCACAAACCGTTTGATATTCTTTTTCTTTTACAATTACTGAGATTAGTTAAGCATATCAACCTTAACTTAATTTGATGTAATATATTTCTCCAATAGGACCTTCTGAGGCCAGATGACTCATAGCCATATTTTTAAGTCACTTTTGCAACAAGTAGCTCCAGAAATCAATTTCTTCTATAATATTTTCTTAGGCTTATTGGCTTCCACAAGCATTTCTGTTACATAATATATTGTCACATAAAATATTTCATAATTATACTTAAAATTGGTCTGTAATTCCAGTGGCAAGATCTGGCCAATTCATTGCATAGTTACTTCAGTGAAAAAATTGGGCAGGGAGCAGGGGAGAACGCTAGTCCTGAGGCTTGAACTCAGGGTCTGGACACTGTCCCTGAGCTTTTTTGTGCTCTGCTACTTGAATAATACCTCCACTTCCAGCTTTTTGGCAATTAATTGGAGATAAGAGTGTTATGGACTTTCCTTCCTGGACTAGTTTGAACTGTGATCCTCAGAGCTCAACATTCTGAGTAGCCAAGATTACTGGCGTGAACCACCAGCAATAAAAACTTTCAAATGGAAGTGGAAGTGTAGCTCAAGTGGCACAGGGCTAGGCCAGCCTTGAGCAAAAGAGCCAAACAGAATGCAAGGCCTTGAACTCAAATCCCTAGTAAGGGTGTGCACATGTACACAGACAAACAGACAAACACAGACACACACAAACACCACACACACAAACCCTATAAGTGAATAGATAAAAGCAGGTATGTATTAACCTATCTGTCATAACCAGAATACCTTAGCAATTTTTAAAGGGAGCATTATTTAGACTCATGTTCTATTGACTAAGAAGTCCAACGTTGGGCAATGGTGAGGACCTCATCCTTCAACTCGATGAAAAGTAGAAGGGCAATTGATGTGTGAGGAGACCCATTCCCATGGAGAAAGATGGTATCCATTTGTGAGGGCTCCTGCTCTTCCTCCATGAAACCAGAAACTTTCCACTTGGCTCTACACCTGATATTGCCACAATGAAGAATTAAGGTTTCAATACTTACTTTGGAAATATACTCAAACCAAAATGGGCATTCCAAAAAACATATTGAAGTCAAAGGAGAAGATAGTGTTTTAGGGATTTTATCAATTACTTTTCTCATCACAGTGACAAGATATTTGACAAAAACAATGTAAAGGAGAAAGATTTATTTTACCTCATGCTTTAAGAGGATTTAGTCCATAGTTATTAAGCCTCATGTACTTATAAAAGTAATTTTATTTAAAGAAAAACACTAGCAAGATTTAAGAGCTTGTTCGCAAGAATAACTTCTGAAAATTCCCTAAGTTCAGAACACAATGAAATCCTAAATGCAGAAGCTACCTGGCTGTAACACTGTAGACATGGTTAATCTAGAAAAGAATCATCCTTGTAAGTAATAGCAAGCCACAGAGTCAAGGCATTTGCTCTAATGAATATAGTAGAGTGATTATTCCCTTTCCTTCCCTGTCCTCTCTGCTTCAAGGACTATGAAGCATGGATGAGAGAGGAATGGTCCTTGCAAATCTTCTCAAGTAAATAATGACTAAATTTAGATGTCCTCTGCCCACACCACCTGCAGCTGTGCTGCTGACTCATTCAAGACAGCAGGATGGCACACGAGCAAAGCTGCCCATCTATAAAACCCTGTCCAGGGCCATGGACTCCAACATCAGTGCTCTGCTCACAGCTATACTAAACCCTCCTCCTTTTCCTGGGAAGTAGGCTAAAATAGCTTTTGATGTTACTGGTGACAATAATGGGAACATTCTTCTTTGCCTTTAGCTCAAATTTCTTCATTTGTGGTGTAAGTCTATTTCTTCCTATTTTGCATTACTGAAAATACTAAAGAAATGATTTGTTCTATGCTCCCCAAGAAATGATAATAAGGCTTATGTGTCCAAAAGAACTATTCTAAAAGCTGCTAGGTGGATAAGTCAAAGCTTTCTCTGGTAAAGACAAGTTTTCTCCAAGAGAAAATACTGCTTTTACCAATTAATTGGGGAAAGAGTACTGTGATCTCTCTACTGTACCTGATAGGACACTCTATCAAAGGCAAAAGTGACTGGTGGTGATGAGTGCTAGAGTTAAATTGGGGAGTGCACACGGGCATTACAAACAAAGCCTCTTGGTTCCCAGAATAGCCTACAACTGTCACCACCACCAAGTGCTGGCTTTCAGAGCTGACCTTGCTATGTATCTTAGAATAATGCTAACACTACCTGCTTCAGCCTGCAAACAACCCTCCTTCCTATAAAACAAACTCCAGGCAACTGGACAGTTGTTACTTTGAATCAGAGCTTAGTGCAGCCTAGCATCTACTAATTTGGGTTTTTCCATCCATGTTTGCTTTGATTTATTAACAAATTATAATGACAAAAGTATTAGGAAAGTACACCAGCTATCAAGGCATGTTTAGAATGAGAGAAAACATTTGCAAACCATGCATCTAACAAAGATTAATATCCAGAATATATAGGAAACTCTTTACTCTTAAAACAACAAAAACAATCCAGTTAAAACAAAGGTGAAAAAGGGGTAGGGCAAAATGACAGATAAGAAGTTTCTACTGTTTTTACTGCATGAATGAGAAGATTCTGGCAACACAGAAAGACTAGATCTTGAAGTGAGAAACCAAGCAAGAGAACCAAAAACCACAAAGGAGGTGGTAGGAAGTGGGAAAAGAACCCACAGAGAAACCAAGCCAATATAAGAACAGCAGTGAGGCATTCCAAAACCATCTCTGGCTTCCCAAGAGTGGGAGGAGAAGCTATTTTACAAGGTAAAATTGATGGCCCTAGCAACAAGACTGCCATTATAACTGCAGGAAAAGTCCAACATCCCACAAACCTTAAGTACCTGTGAGACAGTAACTACTCTAGTATGGAAAGTGGGCCTTGGTGAAGAAAGAAATTCTGTAATTCCTCTTGTCTCAGGAGTAGTATGACAAGGATGTCAGATAGATCTTCTTTTAGTTTTTTGAGGAACCGCTACAATGATTTTCACAGTGGTTGTATTAGTTTATATTCCTACCAACAGTGTAGGAAGGTTTCTTTCCTTACATCCTCACCAGCATTTGTTGTGTATTTGCTTAACAATGGCCATTCTGACTGGGGTGAAATGGACTCAGCAGTTCTGACCTACATTTCTTTTATGGCTAAGAATGTTGAACATTTCTAAATATATCTATTAGTCATTTTTATTTCTTTTGCTGTAAACTGCTCAGTTTGTCTATTTTAGCTGGGCTAGTTTTTTTCTTATTTTCCTTTGTAGCTCTTTTTTATGTTTTTATTACTGTTAAGTTGTTGAGCAAAGGAGTTGCCACTCAACAAAGCAGCTTGTGAATACAATGTATCTTGATCAGTGTCACCTCTTTCAACATTCTCACTCATCCCTCCCAACCCAAACCTATTTTTTAGCTCTTCGTATATTCTGGAAATGAATCTTTTATTTATTGAATAGCTGGTGAAGATTTTTCTCCCATTCTGTGGGTTGTCTCTTGATTATGGTAATTACTTTGTTTTTGTAGGAACTTTTAAACGTGATGTAGTCCCATTTGTCCATTCTTGTTCCTTTTTTCTGGACAATTGGAGCTCTATTCAGAAAACTATTTTCTGTGCTCATACCTTTCCAATTTTCAGATGTTACAATTAGATTTTTGATCCTGGAGCTGATTTTTATACAGGGTAATAGGGATCTAGTTTCATTCTCCCACACGTAAAAAAAAGTCTTCCCAGCATCAACTGTTGAAGAAGATGCTTTTTCCCCCCACTGTATGTACTTGGCTCCTTTGTCAATGTACCAATGAAATCCAGAGGACAATGAGGTATTATCTTGAAAAACTTTATTCAAGTAAACTGGAAAATCTAGGAAAAATGGGGCATCTGACAACTCCAGTGTCCCAAGCCTTTAGCATTCTAGCTGACTCTAATGCCACCATCCATTGGCATTCTGAGCTAGTCTGAACACTTCTCTGGGAATGGCCACCACACTTGTGTCTCTGCTGGATGCGTCCAAAGGGACACTCAAGCCTGTCACCCATCTCTGCCAGGAGTAAAGAAGAAAAGCAGTAGTAAGGATTCGACAAAATTAAAATCTTTTGCACTAAGGGTAATGTAAAATGATACAGACTCTATGACAAACAGTATGGTGGTTCTTTAAAGAATAAAAATAAGCTCATGCCTATAATCCTAGCTACTCAGGAGGCTGAGATCTGAGGATAGTGGTTCAAAGCTAGCCTGAGCAGGAAAGTTTGTGAGACTCTTATCTCCAGTAAACCACTCATAAAACTGGAAGTGGCGCTGTAGCTCAAGTGGTAGAGCACTTGCCTTGAGCTGAAGAGCTGAGGGACAGCGCCCAGGCCCAGAGTTCAAGCCCCACGACCACACACACACACACACACACACACACACACACACACACACACACACAGAATAAAAATAGCTAGGCGCCTGTGGCTCATGCCTGTAATCCTAGCTATTCAGGAGGCTGACATATGAAGATCGCAGTTCAAAGCAGCCCAGGCAGAAAAGTCCATGAGACTCTTATAACTTCAATAAAATACTCAGAAAAGGAAGTGATGCTGTGGCTCAACTGGTAGAGCACTGAGCACAAAAAGGCTCAGGGGTAGCACCCAGACCCTGGGTCAAGCCTCCAGACTGGCAAAAAAGAAAAGAATAAAAAGTAAAAGTACTGTTCCTACTGTTTTTTTAAAAATAAAATTTGTGACTAGGCATTGGTGGCTCATATCTATACTCTTAAGAGCTGTTCATGAGGCTGAGACGTGGATGATCGTGTTAAGTGCAGAGAAGTCTCCATATTCCATCTCCAATTAACCAACAAAATGTTATAGACTGGAAGTGTGGCTTAAGTGGTAGAGTACCAGCTATGAGCAATTAGCTGAGCAAGAATGTAAGGCCCTGTGCTTAAGCCTAGTACAAGGTAAGGGGCAGAGACTGATATGGATTTTTTTGTGGTATATACTCAAAAGATTTGAAAGCCAGATCTTGCAGCAATATTTTAAGTAGTTGAAGTGTGGAAATAACCCAAGTTCACTCAAAAATGAACAGATAAGCACCATGTAGTATAAGCACACAATGCAAACATTATAGTGGGAATATGGCTGTATTCTGTTCTTTTAAGCCACAAGTTTATAATAATTTGTTACAGAAGACATATACAATTGACAGAGGACAGAAAGTCAACCCAGGAGTTTGTCATATCTTCAATGAGCTATCAATAGTGATAGATCTGTATTTTGTCATATGAGAAGTGACAAAAAATTTTATACCAGTCTTTAAAAGACAAGAAAGATTTTTGTTTTTGCTTTTTCCTTCCTTCTTACCTTCTCTTCCTCCTCCCTTACTCCCTCTCTCCTTTTCTTTCTTCTACCCTCATTTCTTTTTCCCTGCTTGCCAGCAGGTACTCTACCACTTGAGCCATGTCCCTCATCATTTTGTGTTGCTTTTTAAAAAAAATTGTGTGCTGGTCCTGGGGCTTGAACTCAGGGCGTAGGCACTGACCCTAGCTTTATTGCTCAAGGCTAGTGTTCCACTAGTTTGAGCCACAGTGCCATTTCCAGTTTTTAGGTGGTTAATTGGAGATAAGAGTCTCACAGACTTTCTGGCCAGGCTGGTTTCAAATCAAGATCTTCATATCTCAGCTAAGATTACAGGTGTGAGCCACCAGCAACCAGCTGTGTCTGTTAATTTTAAGTGGATAGTGTCTTGCTTCATGCCGTGACCAATTTGGCCTACAATCCTACTTATGCTTCCATTTGTCATTGGGATGACAGACACATGCTACCATACCCAGCCATTGGTTGAAATAGAGTTTCATGTTGTTTTTGTTTTGTTTTTTAAACCAATCTTTAACTTAAACAGCAAAATCCTCAAATGCTAACCATAGTACTCCCATCAGGCCAAAGCTATTCTGATTGAGAAGTGAAACTAAAATTGTGGTAGCTGAATTTATAAGTTCCCTGTGAAATCCACAATTTTTAAGCTCCAAATCCATTTGTTCCAAGTAGGCAGACTCATCACATACCAAGAAATTATACACGTAAATTAAAGGTGATAAAGAACTCAGTTATTTTGGAAATCTCTACCATCAGAAAATCACCACCATTAGCATATTAGTAGTTAAAATTAGCCTATCCAGCACTTAAATCAGTGCTTCGATGTACATACCCCCTATTCTAACCATGATACAGTGTAATTATAGATCCTCAGTATATAACTACTCAGTGTAGTTACATAATCATAATAGCAGTCCATTCCAACATGACAAGCAACTTCAGCCACTGTCAGCCCTGTGTGAAAGACTCACAACACCTCTGGCAGAGATAGTTTGGCTCCCATACAGTGAGAACTATATCTGATTATGTACTCAGTGGTAAGGCAGGCTCTGGACACAGATCAATGCCTTTCAGTAGAGAGAGCCGAGAGAGAGAACAGAAGTGAAGAATTTTCCATGGCTTGTCACACTGATTAAGATTTTTATTCTCAGTGGATTGGCATATTACCTCAAGCCTGAAAATATTAACAAGTTAGAATTGAAAACATCTTCCTTCCATTAAGAGCAAGTATTGTATTGCTTAAGGGTAAACAATATTTAAGTTTCAAAAATATGCTTATTTTAGTTTCTAACAAAGTCTGCTCTAAATCCCCAAACTCTTACCCTTAATGTTTCCCTCAATTCTCTCTATGCTCCAGGCCTTTATCCACTTAAATGAAGAAAAGCTCATTAAATTGTCTTACAGGTGTCACACTGGCAACTTTCTTGCACTCTACAATGTTCTACATGTCTAATCGCATTCTTGTCACATGGCAGGTTTTTAATTTCATGCGCGCGCGCACACGCGCACGTGCGTGTGCGTGTGCGTGTGTGTGTGTGTGTGTGTGTGTGTGTGTGTGTGTAGGTGTGTGTATGCTGATATTAAGGCTTGAACTCACACTGTTGCTTAGTTTTTTCATTCAAGGTTGGTGCTCTATCATATGAGCCCTACTTCTACTTCCAGTTTTTTGCTGATAAATTAGAGATAAGAGTCTCTCAGATTTGTCTGTCAAAGCTGGCTTAGAATCTCCATTCTCAGATTTCAACCTTCTGAGTAGCTAGAATTATAGACGTGAACTTCTATATCTGCAGGGCAGATTTTTAAAAGTTGAAGAGAAAGAAGGTAAAGAAAAGGCCCAGGAAAATGACAGCATCTTTTCAAAGAAATTTTATCTTCAAAAGAAAGTTAATAGATACAGGCTCCAAATCTCTTCTTTATTACTCACTGATAATCCTGATTTGGGGGAACAATAAATGAAGTCTATTAGTTATGGTAAAAATTCCAAATTGTCAGTCATAAGGCTTGAACTCCGGGCCTAGCATTGTCCCTTAGCTCTTTTGCTCAAGGCTGATACTCACTACCACTTTGAGTTACAGTGCCCTGTCTAGTTTTCTGATGGTTGAGATAAAGAGTCTCATGGACACTCCCAACCTGGCTGGCTTTGAAACTCGATCCTCAGATCTCAGTCTACAGAGTAGCTAGGATTACAGGCATGAGGCACCAGTACCAGCCCAATTTTCTTTTGAGCCAAAGGAATATAGATAAGCAGAACAACTATGACATGTTTAGTATAAAGAGTTAAGTCCTTTAGAAGTGACTTTAATCAATTTTGCACATAAGATCTGAATACTAATCAATGGAATGACATTGCTTAAACTGATCAAAGGCAGGCCCTTGGGAAAAAAAAGTCTATTAGAATCAAAGCTATAAAGAATGTGATCAGTGGTAAGCACCAGGACTTTCCATTTTAAAGCTGAAGAAACTTAGACCATAAATATTGAATGACTTATTCAAGGGCACATATTTAATTACAAACCACCTAAGTTTTCTAAACTTTCTATTTACCAATATAAAGTAAGCTTTCTATTTATCAAAAGAAATGGAATTCATAAGCTAGGGTAAAGATGTCACTTGGCTCATGGAACATTTTTAATACCTGATACTATCTTCCTAAAAATAACTTCAACGGAGGCAATAATGTTCAATAGGAAATGTACTCATTACTTTGCTCATGTAACTGTAACCTCTCTCTACAGCATTTTTACAATAAAAAAATGTTAAAAAAAAAAAACACTTCGATGTATATAGGGTAATTTGGTATTAGTCTAGCCCTCCAATAATTTCATACGAGGAATATGGCCAATTCATCCATTTGAGTTGGTCACTCCTAAGTAGGCTACATGTAAAACAGAAAGATCACATTAAAGGGCTTCAGTTACTACTGTTTATTAGCACAAGCCTAGATTAGAAACCTCCCTCATATCTTGGCTACTGTCTTAAACACAGCTCTCCAAAAGTCTACTCTTCTGCCAACTTGGCATGTAGAGTAAATTGCTGTCCCATGGAGAAGGATTTTTCTATTTAACTCTAGATCACTCTGTGCCCATAAACAAATATTTCACAAGCCACAAGAGTACAGCTTGAAAGCCATGGCATGGGCAAAGCTCTACAGCTGTCAAGTAAGACTGGGGAAAAGGAGAAAGATGATCTTGGAACCTGATTTAGTTAAGGGATGGAAGCCACAAAGAAAATACAGGAAGCTTAACCCTACAGAAAGTACAAATCAGTACAACAAATCTTATCTCTAAAGGTTATTATTAAACAAGAAGTTATTATTGCCTTCCCAACATATTTTCTTTTCTTTAAGAGTTTTGCAAAGACAAAGCCGGTAATATATTAGTTAAGCCTCCCTACTCTGTATATAGTCCTATATAGTAAAAGCCACTATATATTCTTACTAAGCACAGTATATATGTAAGCATACAGACTATGGAACAAGTCTTCCTGAGTCCAAATCCCAAGTCTACCAGTGAGTAGGTCAAAGTAGACCAATACATAGTTGGAAAACCATTTGTCACAGTGTTCTTCAACTTTATCATTGTAAATTATTATACCAATCATTGTAACTTTTTCATGGAGGTCCCAACTAGGAATGAGTTAATAAAAATACTTAATGACAGGCACATATTTAAATTCTATGTAGGGCTGGGAAGGTGGCTCAGTGGTAGAGTGCTTGCCTTGCATGCATGAGGCCCTGGGTTCAATTCCTCAGCACCACATAAGCAAAAAGAAAAAAGCTGGAAGTGGCGCTGTGGCTCAAGCGGTAGAGTGCTAGACTTGAGCTGAAGAGCTGAGGGACAGCGCCCAGGCCCAGAGTTCAGGCCCCACGACCGGATCCCAAAAAAAAATTCTATGTAAAAGTTGCCTTTTTTTTTGGGGGGGGGGGTCAGTTGTAGGGTTTAAACTCTGGAGCCTAGATGCTGTACCTCAGCTCTTCAGCTCAAGGCTAGCGCTCTACCGTTTGAGCCACAGCATCACTTCAGGTTTTCTGGTGGTTTACTGGAGATAAGAGTCCAAAAACTTTCCTGCATGGGCTGGCTTTGAACCAGGATCCTCATATCTCAGCCTCCTGAGTAGCTAGGATTATAGGCATGAGCCATCAGCACCTGGTTGCTGCTGCTTCTTCTTCTTCTTCTTATTATTATTATTATTATTATTATTATTATTATTACCCTTGCATAGTCTCTATGAGTTAGAAAACAACCTTCTTTTACATGAGGGCCATTTGAATATTTATAACATTATTCACAGGCCATATAAAATTATCAATACAGGCAGATGGGCCTCAGATAGCCATTGAGAAACTTGTATCTGCCTCATCATGTACCAAAGGACTTTAAGAGGCTTATGTAGCCCAAGGACCAGAGATTCCCATCACTGTTTTATACCTATGACAAAACTGGCATACTTAAACATAAGTATAGTACAAACTCAGTTGCAAACAGTCAGTTTTTCCTTAATAAGAGAAGTGAATTTCAGCTAGGCATAAAGGAAAGGCAAAGCAATGTGCCAGGGCTCCTGCTGCGACTCTCATAGCATGTAAAGAAGTTCAGGGACTGCAAACTAAGTTTTATCTCAACAAGCAGTGGCTACAGGGGGATCCATCAAGTCTAGTTAACAAAAACAGAAGATCAGATAAGACAGAGTTAAGTTCCAGATCAGATACTGGCTCACATTATCAAAGAACAGGTTAAGAAATTGCCTTGGGACAAGATACTTATTCATGTTGCAAGCATACAGTAAGATCCTATACTGTGTCAGACATAGTCCTTGAGGGAACACATAGGAATAAAAAAATAAGGCTTATTATTTAATTGTAGAAAGAAATGAGTAAACAATACAATTCAACAGGAATCATACTTAATTACAAAATGAGATTTAAGTACAAAGTGCTATAGAGTAAGAAGTCACTGTGTCTGGGGATTAACAGAAAATGCTTATAGCACCTATTATAAAGGAGAAGTTAAGCCACTGAAGAAGCAGAGATAAAGACAATCTGAGGGAACAGCATATACAAAGGTCTGAGGAATGAAGACAATGTCAGTTCTTTTGTGAATTTTGTAAAGAATTTGGCACATTTGCGCTCAGATGAGTGTGAGAGTATGAAGAGAAATCGAAGTAGGACTTTATCAGAAATAGAAGGAAGAGTAGCTGGTAGAGTAAGTTGCTAGCTAAAGATAAAGACTTTACTTCTATCTATATAAATAGAAGTATCTATAAAGATAGAAGTATCTATAAAGACAAAGACTTTACTTCTATCTTATGGGCAATAGGAAGATATTGGAATTTTTAAACCAGAGAGTAATATTATCAGACTTATACCTGGAAATGATCACTGAAGTGGGAATATGAAAGTTTAGACTGCCAGGTGCCAGTGGCTCATACCTATAATCCTAGCTACTAAGGAGGCTGAGATCTGAGGATCTCAGTTCAAAGCCAGCCTGGGCAAGAAACTCCGTGAGACTCATCTCCAGTAAACTACCAGAAAACTGGAAGTGGTGCTGTGGCTCAAGTGGTAGAGTGCTAGCCTTGAGCTGAAGAGCTGAGGGTCAACGTCCAGACGCAGAGTTCAAGACTCACGACTGACAAAAAAAAAAAAAAAGAAAGAAAGAAAAGACTGCTTGCAGAAAAATTCATGGTGGAGACACAACTGGGGAAGTTGTAATCCAGGTTAGAGAATATGAGATATTGATGGAAGGTATTAGCAGAGAGCCATGGGGAAGCAGGGACTGGAGAAGCTCTCCTGAAGTAGAATGGACAAAACAGGGTGACTGATTAGAATGCCAGTGGTAAGAAAAGGTAATTGAGATTTTTAAGAGCTTAAAACTCTGCTTAGGTTATGCTACTTAACTATTTGATTCTACATAAAACATAGAACATGAGGAAGTCTTAGAAGTTTTTTCTGTTTCGGATTCCCATCTAGTGCTAATTTCTCTTAAAGCTTAACTGATTTACATCCAGGAACTATATCTGAGCAGCAAACGAGCATGTACTGCTGTCCTTTCCATATTAAATAATCCTAAATGAGCCCTGGGAATTAATGCCAACAGCTGTTCCCTGACCCACAGCAAAGTCCTGGTTGGGTCAGTGTCATGAACACCGTGGCATGGCTCTGGCAAAGAACGGTATTAGGCAGCAGCTCACACATCAGGGGAACTAAGGTGAAGGCACAAACTAACTATAGCTAAGATCTCTTTGAAGTCACAAATTTGTGATGATAATGTTGATTTTATAGCTCAAGAGAAAACTCCCTTAGAAGTGTAGGCATGGCTCAAATGGCTCTAGCAGGAAAAAGCTATTAGAAAGACAGACAAAGAAAACTACCAATTTCTTCTCCAATATCAAAATCTTTGAAATAATAAAATAGTTGCAAAATAAAAATATTGTTTGGTCTATCTGGTATTTTTAAAATAAATATTCTTTCTACAAAAAAAAAAAAAATCCAGCCAGGAACTATTCAGGAGGTTGAGAACAGCAGATTGCGATTCAAGGCCAGCCTGGGCAGGAAAGTCCATGAGACTCTTATCTCCAATTAACTACCAAAAAGCTGGAAGTGGAGCTGTGGCTCAAGTGGTAGAGTGCTTGCCTTGAGCAAAAAAGCTCTGGGGCAGTATTCAGGCTCCAAGTTCTAGCCCTAGGACTAGTATGAGCCAAGTGCAAGCACACATGCACACACACTCGTGTACACACACACACACACACACACACACACACTCACATTCACAATTACAGTAGGGCAGTGATAAAGCTCATGCCTGCAATCCTAGCTACTCAGGAGGCTGAGATCTGAGGATCACAGTTCAAAGTGAGCCTGGGGAAACGAATCCTACAGATTCTTATCTCTAATTAACTAACAAAAAGACAGAAGGAAAGACTTGTCTCAAGTGGTAGAAAAGCCAAGGAAGAACACAAGGCCTTGAGTTCAAGCTCCATTACCAGTACACACACTCAAAACACAGAGAGAGAAAGAGAGAAGGGGGGGGGGGGGGGAATTAGAATATATGACTTTACTAATTAGGCCAGAGTTGAGCAGCATCTACCTTCTTTATTCACTCTACCCAGTCTGTTTTATTCATTTACATTAATCAACCTGCCCTTCCCCAGTAGACATTTTAAAAATATTTTATCCTAAAAATGCTCAAGCATACAGAGAAATTAAAGTATTTCCCAGTGAAGTTTCACATAGCTGAATAAACTCCAGTCCACCACTAACACTGTATCATACTTCTCTATCATGTATCTATCCCTTCATTCCCTCATCCTGTTTCAGACATTAGTAATAATTTCTCCAAATATTGCATCATGAATGTCATTAACTACAGCTCAATACGTGTTTTTTTTCTTTTGAAGTAAAATTTATACACAGTGAAAAGCACAAATCTAAAGTAATTATTCACTGAATGTGGACAAATATCTACACCTTCTAGTCATCACCATAAATGTCTGAGTTGACTCCGAGGCATCTGATCTGTTGGATAGAAATCTGTTTTTCTATACTGCTCTAACCTCAACACTGTCCATGGCCAAGGAAACACTGGCAATGAGCAGAACACAGCTGATCTCTTCTAATGGAGCAGCTTGTTTCTACTGGGCTATAGCAGTCCAGATCTGGGTATAACTAAGCTTGTATATATGATAACATAAATTCACCAATAGGCTAAAACAGAAAACACTACTGGTTAAGACTTTAGAAATTTAAACACCTTGTTTGTTTCCGAAAGCATCAAGTTCAATATTACAGGAAACATGGCCTGCTCTAGATGTAGAAAAAGAGAATATAAAGCAATAAATAACACAAACTTCCCTTAAGGTCACATTTAGAAAAGTTAAATTCCACTCCCCCTGATTAGGTCACTGCTAAGGCAACAAAGGAAGCTTCTATGGTTTAACTGGTAAGAAAAGGCATTTATAAGTCCAAGAAAAGTTCAAGAATAGCCAAATGGTTCCCAAAAGAGAAGGATTTATGATTCACTTTCTAAGGTAAAGACATGCCATATAGCCTGGCAATGTGGTAACATCCCTTTATGAAAGAAAAATGAGAAACACCCCCCCCATCTCCATCTCCATCTCCTTTGATGGCAAGTGCTTATTTATCTGCAATCAAATCTGGGACTCAAGGAACACTTATGAGGCAGTAAGCTCAGAAATGGATGAAGCTTGCCAAGAAAGAGAATTTAGATGCTATTGCAAATATGGTGAAGGTTAAGGAAAGACTGTGTATTATCTTACTTTTTAAATCTATCTCAACTGTATCATTTATGAAGTGGCCTCAAGCCCAACCTGTGAACAACTGTCTATCTAGGACAAAAGTAGAGGGCAAATTTCAGAACAGAATGGGGACACTACAAGATACTGTACAGGCAGAAGAGTCAGATTTTAATGTAACAGCCCCTCCCAACTAAGTTTCCTGGCTGTAAGATGGAAGGCAGCAGTTACTTTCATTTCAGGGTTGATGTAAGGACATGGGAAATAAACACAGAAACAGGCTGAAAAAAAAAATTACAAGAGGCTGATGGTATCTAGCTTAGTGGTAGAGCACTTGCCTAGCATATATAAGGCCCTGAGTTGAATCTCCACCAATCCCTCATTTAAAAATAAAAATAAAAATGAGCCACTGGGTACCAGTGGTTCACATCTATAATCTATAATCCTAGCTACACAGTCAGAAGGCTGATATCTGAGGATTGCAGCTCAAAGGTAGACGAGGCAGGAAAGTCCGTGAGACTCTTATCTCCAATTAATCACAGAAAAAGCTAGAAGTGGTGCTATGGTTCAAGTGGTAGGGCAAAAGTTGCTCAGAGATAGTACTCAGGCCCAGAGTTCAAGCCCCAGGACTGGCCAAAAGAAAGAGTAACTAGTCATAAATCCAAGCATTGCCATTAATACATGATCTTTTTGCTGTATAATAAAATAAAATATGTTACAAGTAATTTAGCACATTGAGATCAATGTAAGTTTTCCTGCAAAGCATCAAATGTAAAGTCTTTCAGCTTTATGGATCAGGCTCTCAGGACACTCTAGTCTGTCACTGTAATGTAAAAGCAGCCACAGTCAGTACTAAACCTATGAGTATAGCTGTTTTCCAATAAAATTTTATGGCCGGGCGCTGGTGGCTCATGCCTGTAAACCTAGCTACTCAGGAGGCTGAGATCTGAGGATCACAGTTCAAAGCCAGCCCGGGCAGGAAAGACTGTGAGACTCCTATCTCCAATAAACCACCAGAAAACAGGAAGTGGCGCTGTAGCTCAAGTGGTAGAGCACTTGCCTTGAGCTGAAGAGCTGAGGGACAGCACCCAAGCCCAGAGTTCAAGCCCCACAATTGACCAAAAAAAAAAAAAAAATGTATGGATACTAAAATCTAGATTCCATGTAAGTTTACATGTAACAAAATAATATACTTCTTTTGGTTTTTTAGACTAATTAAAAATGCAAAGCCCATTTTTAACTTGTAGGGTGTACAAAGCAAGTGGTAGGCTGGATTTGATCTGTTGGCTATTTACAACTTGCTGATTAAAAGCATTGATTTATAGCACTGGCCAGAAAGTATAGATTCAAATGGTAGCTGTAAAACTTAATAGCAATAAGACCTAGTATAAATGATTGAACTTCTCTCTGCCTCAGTTACCTCATCTGGGAATAATGATAATAATGACCTCTTAAAACCATTATGAGCTAGGCATGACAACACAGACCTAAAAGCTGGAACAATGCCTGGTACAACTTAACTGCTTCTGCATATTGCTACTAGCTGTTACAAACCAATCCCATAACAATTTCTAACAATTCCTCCATATTCTATTTTCTCTCCTTGGTATGAGCTTTCCTGCTTACAGCTACCAAACGGTATTAAAGGCTCAGTTTAAACACCATCTTCTCCATGAAGCCTAAGGTAGACCTCCCTACCTGGCAAATATTAAGCCACCACTACCTGAGTTTCCAGTCACTGACAAAAGTATATTGTATTTTATTGCAGTTATCTTTGACAGGTCAATTCCTGCCTAGACTTCTATACACAGACTCTGACAGTAATTATTTCCCTAGGGCTAAGAATATTGCCCTTCACACAAAAAGCACATATTTGCATGATAGTATAATTAACAATACAGAACATAATACATTAATAAATAGGATAAAATCTCTAGTTATATGACAATGTTAATATAATATGAAATAATTTCTAAGGCTATTTTGAATAAAACATCATGTTGGTATATCCAGTAGACACCCAAAGTTCATCCTGATGCTGTTATTAGTGAGTAGTAGATATCTGAGAATCTACACATATCACAATGTCAGTGTTTTGTAATTCAAAAGCTTATCCCAAGGTGGGCACCAGTGTCTCCTGCCTGTAATCCTAGCTACCCAGGAGGCTGAGATCTGAGGATCTCAGCTCAAAGCCAGTCTGAGCAGGAAAGTCGGAGAGACTCTTATCTCCAATAAACTACTCAGAAAAAGCTGGAAGTGTGCTGTGGCTCAAGTGGTAGAGCATCAGCCTCAAGCACAAAGAGGCTCAGGGACAGCACTTAGACTGAGTTCAAGCCCCAAACCAGGCACAAAAGAAAAGAAAAAAAAAAAAGCCTATTTCACTCAGTGCTGGTGGCTTACACCTGTAATCCTAGCAATTCTGGAGGCCAAGATCTGAGGATCTCAGAATCTGAGGATCTCATCCTGGGCAGAAAAATCTGTGAGACTCTTAACTCCAATTAACCATCAAAAAGCAGGAAGTTGAGTGGTGGCCCTAAGTAGTAGAGTGCTAGCTGTGAGGAAAAAAAAAAAAAAGGCATAGGGACAATGCTCAGGCCCTGAGTTCAAGCCCCAGGAAGGACACGTGTGTGTGTGTGTGTGTGTGTGTGTGTGTGTGTGTGTGTGTGTGTGTGTGTGTGTGTGTGTGTGTGTGAGAGAGTCTGTGTCTGTGTCTGTATAGATACACACACACACACACACACACACACACACACACATTCTCTCCTATTTCCACTCTCAACTCGTACAAATAATCTGTATATGATAGTGGACGACAGAAGGGATTAAATAATAAAATGTAACATCTCTCATATATCCACCAATCTAACAATAAATTTGGTAAAAAGCAAGCAGTTAACAGCTGCAAGTGTTTTGTTAATCCTTCTCTTAAAAAATATTCACTGGGGGCTGGGAAGGTGGCTCAGTGGTAGAGCACTTGCCTTGCATGCCTGAGGCCCTGGGTTCGATTCCTCAGCACCACATAAGCAAAAAAGAAAAAAGCCAGAAGTGGCGCTGTGGCTCAAGTGGTAGAGCGCTAGCCTTGAGCTGAAGAGCTGAGGGACAGCGCCCAGGCCCAGAGTTCAGGCCCCACGACCGGACAGGACCCCCCTCCCCCCCCCAAAAAATATTCACTGATCAGAAGGCTTAACAAAGATTGCTGAAAGAAGAATGTTATTCCAGTTACTCAGAATTCTAACTAAAACAGTTACACAGCAACCTTAGACACAACTTTTGCCACTTGCCCGGCCAAGGTGATCTCTCCCTCTTCTTAAGCCTCCTGCCAAGCAAGCCATGCCACTGTGCCTAACTGATCCTGTGCCAGCTATAATACAGTCCTGATAGAAGGTCCCCTGTGTCTAAAAATATTGAGTTAACCAGAATTACTAGCATTTTGTCTACTAAAAACACAGCAAGCCAGGCACCAGTGGCTCATGACTACTCAGAAGGTTGAGATCTGATGATTATGGTTTCAAACCAGCCCAGGCAGAAAAGTTGTTGAGACTCTTATCTCCAATTAACCACCAAAAAAGCCAGAAAAGAAGCTGTGGCTCAAGTGATAGAGCGTTAGCCTTGAGTGCCCAGGCCCTGAGTTTAAGCCCACAGGCAAAAAGAAAACAAAAACAAAAAAACAGCAAATACTACGGAGCTTACTATATGTCAGACATTTCCTTAAATCTTTTTTTTTTTTTTTTTTGGGTCCGGTCGTGGGGCCTGAACTCTGGGCCTGGGCGCTGTTCCTCAGCTCTTCAGCTCAAGGCTAGCGCTCTACCACTTGAGCCACAGCGCCACTTCTGGCTTTTTCTTTTTGCTTATGTGGTGCTGAGGAATCAAACCCAGGGCCTCGAGCATGCAAGGCAAGCGCTCTACCACTGAGCCACCTTCCCAGCCCATTTCCTTAAATCTTTAGTCCTATTAAGTAATTACTATGTAATGAGTTATTAATTATTACTATCAGTTATTACTAAGAAACTCAGGCCAGGTGATGACTCATTCCTAGAATCCTAGCTACTCAGGAGGCTGAGATCTGAGGATTGTAGTTAAAGCCAGCTAGGGCAGGAAAATCTGTGAGCTGCTTATCTCCAATTAATCACTAGAGAACTGGAAGTGACGCTATGGCTCAAAGTGATAGAGTGCTAGCCTTGAGCAAAAGAGCTCAGGGACAGCACCCAGGCACCAAGTTCAAGTCCCATGATGACCAAAAAAGAAAAAGAAAAAAGAAAGAAATTCATATGACACAATTCAGAATATGTCTCCACTAATGTGACATACTTATGTTCTTTAATAAAGTATTTTCTTCCACCAAGTCTTACATATTTCTTCTTAAGCCTATCCCTTTTTCTAGATATTTTATTATTTTGTTGTTGTTGCTTTTTTTCCTTTCCTTTCTGGTGTGTGTGGCATGCAAACTAAGCACAGTGTACCTCAAACATTCTCACATTTTGTTGTAGTTTGTTTTTTTTACTACATTCCAAATGATGGCTTTGAAAGCTATTTTGTATGGATTCAAATTAATTTATATAATTTTTTCCTGGAATCTATTCATAATAGAATTATTCCGCTTTTACACAGTGGCTAGTTGAGATATAATTAATCCAACATAATAAATCCCACATACTATGTAACTATTTTTTTCCATGTGGTGCAGGAAAACTCAAACTAGCCTTGAAAGGTGAAGTGACAGTAGTGCTACTTCCCAAGTTTGCTCAAATTGCCCTATGACAGCATGCAAATGTGTAAGATATTCAGAAAGTACCATTCTCATCCTGTAGGATCTAACCTAGTAGATCACAATGGCAATCTGAGGAGATAAGCAGAAAGGTATCAAAATGGGTGGAGTTGGTTTTTGAACTATTCAATTACTAACCTTTAAAGAAATCACCAAAGAATCTTTTTCTTTGATGAAGGAATCAAAGAAATATGCCTGTACCAATGAAGCATCCAAATGAATCTAAGTTTAAGGGGGAGCCAAACGGCAGCCACATTTAAACTGTCCTTTTGGAGCTATAGTTATCTAGTGAACAACTACAGATGAAGATTCAAATAAACCTTAAATAGCAGCACATTGTACCATGCTTTACTCCCTATGCTTTTACTGTACCAAGGAAAAATAAGAAGAGCTAGAGGCAAGACTCAGGTGGTAGAGCACCAGCCTAGCAAGCACAAGGTGCTAAGTTCAAACCTCAGTATTGCTGAGTTTTTATTTTGTTTTTGAGGAAGGTTTTCACCAAGACTGCTAGGACTGGCTTTGTAAGCTCAGTTTTTCTGCCTCTGTCTCCTCAGCTAAGATTGGGCATGCAATTTTCAAGTCTACAGTGCTTGATATTGCCAAAAATCAAGGAAGTTAACACAATATACTAAATACAAAGAAACTCATTGTAAGTGTTCAAAGGTAAATCTACATTCTGAAATAAACCCTGCACGTTACTGTACCACTGTAGAAAAACAGCTTCAGATGCTTGTAGATCTTATGGTTGTAACATTCACTGCCTTAGTCCTTCCTCTCTTACAGTAATCATCTTGAATAATATATCTTTACCAAAAATAACAACAATAAGCAACCTCTAGGATAATACTTTAAAATATAATACTAAATCTGAATAAAATGTGACAGGGGGATGGCAATATAGAGACAGCCTGAGCTTCATAGTGAGACCTGCATCAAAATAATAATAAAATGAATACAAGCAAAGCTTCTAATTCAGCATGTTCAACTACTGTTGAATGAATAAGCTGTTGAATGAAGAAATTCGTGAGAGGGAGTGGAGAAGAGAGCTAACATAATATATAAGCTGGTTAATCCAAGTATGAAGTGTTGAGTCTTATTTCTCTGACATACTGGGAAAGGCTTTTAGCTAGTACACTTATCCAATCTCTCTTGAGTTTTCATAATCTTTATATGAAGAACATAAACCCAAACATAAAGCAACATGCTTTTTCAGCCTTGATATTTTGTATCTATCACTATGTGGCAAAAGTTAAGCACCATTTTCAGATAATATCACATTGCTTGCTGTGTCTGAAAATACTGAATTACCAATTTTTAAATTAACTTTTAAGTAGCTGTACAAATGAGTTGCCATTTGACAAAGGAAATCAAGTTACTTTATCATTGAAGAATCACTGATAAGAAAAAAATATGAAATTGTCAAGTACAAATGAGAACCTATAGCAACAAGCCTCTCACACACAATTGGAGATTATGTAAATTGGCATCATCAATTACTCTGACAGTACTTATCTAGTGAAGATACAGAAATACTTGAAGTAAATGCTAGAAAAACTCTGACATAACATGGAATCATGCTCAAGACTGTCTTCTTATATTTATTAAAAGTAAAAGTAAGAAGGAAGTGTTGCACTGTACCACTTGAGCCATGACTCCAGCCCAATTTTTTTGCTTTAGTAATTTCTTGGTTAGTGTCTCATGTTTTCACTCAGGACCAGCATCAGACAGTGATCCTCCTACTAATCTTCCCACATGCCTAGGATTACAAGCAAGATAGGATTTATTGCACCCAGTGCAATAACATGACAACAGTGATGTTCAAAACTATACCTTAGATATTTGAGCTCTTAGTCAAAGAACATGATTCAAATACAAAGAATTCAAAAGGAATATGCCTAATTATTTCTTTGATGAAGTTAAGAAGTCTTCAGACATTCAAAGCAATATACTACCAATAGGGACAGAAATAAATCAGCAGCCAAAGCAGACAATAGTAAAGATGAGAGAAGGTATTTACTGAGAAGACAGAACTAAAGGACAGGGAGGGTTGAAAGCTAAAGCTTCAAGACCCTGCTCTAAAGGGAGAAGGTGGTATAAGGCTCCAGCATTCACTTTAAAGTAGATAAGAAACAAGTACAGTAATCTAAAAGTCAAATCATGTTCATAGAAATTTTTGGAAACATATTTTCTTTATTCGTGGACAAATCTCTCCAGCAGGGTAATAGCAGCCCTGGGCTGGAAGTGCCAGACAAATAATGAAACTTACTAAGTCTTCTGCCTGTCACACAATATGATTTGCTGAAAAAGACCTAACAAACAGTTTATCAAGTTTATCAGATCTGAATCTCCAAATATTAATTCTGGTTTACTCGATGTAAATTCATGTATTTAGATGATAACTGGGAGCCCAGATCTAATTTTTTTCACAATGTTCAAAATACAGAATCTCTTATTTTGATGGTAACATCTAAAATCCAAAGAAACACAATGCAGTCAATAAACGATAGACTGCAGCCAGGGGCCAAATGGAACCTACTAAAACCTACCTGCTGGGTACATAGTAGGGCACATGCCTGAATCCCTCAAAGGCTAATGTAGGAGGACATGAGTTTGAGAACGACCTGGGCTATATAAGACTCTGCTTCAAAACAAAAAAAGAAAAAATTAAAACAAAACACTGAGGTCTAATTTTATCTAACCTAGAACTAACCAGGCTTTACATCCTTTGCATATGATAAATAAATCAGAATCAGCCTGTAGAGTGACCAGGGTATCATGGTAGCTCTCAATAAAGTCATTAATAATAAGACAGGACATTTCTAAACTTTTTTTTTTTTTGGATCCGGTCATGGGGCCTGAACTCTGGCCCTAGGCACTGTCCCTCAGCTCTTCAGCTCAAGGCTAGTGCTCTACCACTTGAGCCACAGCGCCACTTCCGGCTTTTTTTTCTGCTTATGTGGTGCTGAGGAATCGAACCCAGGGCCTCATGCATGCAAGGCAAGCGCTCTACTACTGTGCCTCCTTCCCAGCCCCACTTCTAAACTTTTTAAGAAATAAAATCAAGTCTTTCTGCGATAAAGTATTTAAAGGAGGTTTTTTCCCTATTATAGGTATGCAAGCTTCCTAATTATATGATGTCCTTGTTCTCTACATCAATGCCTGACATATAGTAAATGCTCAACAAATATATTTTTGTGTGTGTAAGCCAGTTCAGGGCTTGAATTCAGGGCCTGGGTGCTGTCCTTGAGCTCTTTTGCTCAAGGCCAGTGCTCTACCACTTGAGCCACAGTGCCACTTCTGGCTTTTTCTGAGTAGTTTTACTAGAAATAAGACTCTTATGGACTTGCCTGCCCAGGCTAGCTTTGAACCAGATCACAGATCTCAGATCTCAGCCTCCTGAGTAGCTAGGATTACAAGAGTGAGCCACTGGCACCCATCTAAATACATATTTTTAAGTAAATAGCTGTATAATTAGATGAACTATTGAACAAACCCTCTTTCCTTAGCTCCCATAAAATATTAGTTCCTCAGACTTTCTCTTCTAGTTACTCTCAATTGCATACAGGTAAATTCCAAAAGATCAACTAGTCATTTGCTCTTCTCATTGCTGAAAGAGCTCATTTTTAGAATTTACTCAACTATTCAAGTATTCAAGCTGTGTACTAAAGAGAAATCGATGGTTGAGAAGTGTCATCAGACTCAGAGCAGCATGTGAAAAGCCAACTACAAAATTGTGTAAGATAGTATCACACATAGTTGCTAAACTAGGAAGAACAATGTGTTATGAGAACAAGAAGGAAGAAGGAATAAACTCTGGCAGACTTCACAGAGGAAATGACACCTGAGCCTGAGCCTTGCAGGATTAAGAAGGTTTACCAAGTACACAAGGGCAGAGGGGCAAACGAGGCAAAGAGAACAGCATGAGCAAAAGGTTTAGGAGTGCTGAGGAAATAGCAAGTAGTAACTGTGCAGGTACATGAAGTCAAGTGAGGAGTGGGGAGGAAAGAAATGAGTAGAACAGGTTGAAAATAGTTTCCATACTATGTAAGTAGCTAGTCTTTTCACTCTACATGTCAATCATTTCAAAATGTAAAACTGTATCGGAATAACCTGGGATGCTTGGCAAAAATAAAGATTTCTGGGCTCTACTCTGAGTCTATTAAATTGGAATTTCTAGCTGGTGGTTCATACCCATATTCCTAGCAACTCAGAAGATTGAGTCCTGGAGAATAGAGGTTCAAAGCCAGAAAAGTCCTCATGGGCAGAAAAGTCCTCAAGACACCATCTCCAAAATAACCAGCAAAAAGGCCAGACTGAAGGCCTGGCTCAAATAATAGGATACCAGCAATAAGCAAGAAAGCAGAGCAAGTGCAAGCTACAGGCCCTGAATTCAACAAGCCCTAGTACCAGCATGAAGTACAGTGCAGTCATCCATACTTCAATGAGAATTCTGATAATGCTATTTAGCGACCTGCAAAGCCTTGACTTCTAACCTCAACAGTACAAAAGAAAAATCTAAAACTTTTCAATTCTAGCTCTGTAATCACGCTTCACTTTTTTCTTTCCATTTCAAAGTGCCCGTGCCATAGTTCAAGCTCTTTTGCTTGTGTGAACTAAAAGACACCTAGTTAATATTTTAAATTGTTTGTGAATAAATTTATGCATCATCTTTGTAGTCTACTATAGATCACCTTTTTTATTGTTTACATTCTCACTTTTGGAACTCAATTGTACCTTCAGAATTAACTTTACAATGTCAATATAACAATGTGGTTTTCATTTAAAAAACAACTATGGGTGGGTCAGAGACCTCATGACCCAATTATTTTCAAAAGCTCTACCTCTGAACAGGCAGCATTGGGGATCAAGCACACATTAGCCTTGGCGGGGCGGCCATTTCAGATCAAAACCAAAACAGTAGGCAAATCTCAGTTTTTATCAGCAGTTCTCAAACTTGGAAGAGCATTAAAAAAAAAAAAAAGTCCCAGGTTCTACCTAGATGTTTTGAATCAGGTTTTTTGGAGGATTTACCTAGATATTTTGAAACAGGCTTTTTGGAGGATAAGGCTCAGGATTCTATTTTAAACATGTTCCCTTTCCTATGACTTCCAGTAGTCAGCCACAAATCAATCATGGGATTATCAATGCCACCAATGGCAGAGTGGGTAGTGATACTTTTTTTACAAGAAGAGAATTACAGAGAAGGAGCAGATAATTTTTTTTTTGGGGGGGGGGTCCAGTTGTGGGGCCTGAACTCTGGGCCTGGGCGCTGTCCCTCAGCTCTTCAGCTCAAGGCTAGCGCTCTACCACTTGAGCCACAGGGCCACTTCCGGCTTTTTTCTTTTTGCTTATGTGGTGCTGAGGAATCGAACCCAGGGCCTCAGGCATGCAAGGCAAGCGCTCTACCACTGAGCCACCTTCCCAGCCCAGGAGCAGATAATTTTTGACTGGTAAAAATGATTTTGCTCTGGGGGCTGGGAAGGTGGCTCAGTGGTAGAGCGCTTGCCTTGCATGCCTGAGGCCCTGGGTTCAATTCCTCAGCACCACATAAGTAAAAAGCCGGAAGTGGCGTTGTGGCTCAAGTGGTAGAGTGCTAGCCTTGAGCTGAAGAGCTGAGGGACAGCGCCCAGGCACAGAGTTCAGGCCCCACGACCGGACCCAAAAAAAAAAAAAAAAAAAAATGATTTTGCTCTGGAAAAACTGACTGATACAAGCCTTCAGGACATCTGTATCAGGACACCTAATAAGCAGTTAGAAACATAGGGGGTGGGGGGTGAGGGGGAATCAGAGAAAAGGTCAAATCTGGAAAGGTCAGGTCTAGAAAGAGCTGGACATCATTAGAATACAAGAAACAGAGGAGGCCATGGAGTGGGTGAGGCTACAAATGAACAAAGGATAGAAAGAAAATGGGGTTGGAATTCCAGGAAATAAAGTAGGCAGTGAGGGCTGGGAATGTGGCTTTGTGGTAGAGTGCCTGCCTAGCATGCATGAAGTCTTGGATTCCATTCCTCAGTATCACATAAACAGAAAAAGCTCAAAGTGGTGGTGCTGTAGCTCAAGTGGTAGAGTGCTAGCCTTGAGAAAAAAAAAAAAAAAGCTCAGGAATAGTGTCCAGGGCCTGAGGGTTTTTTTGCCAGGACTGGCAAAAAAAGAAAAGAAAAAAAGTAGACCATGGAAGAGGAATAGGGAAGCAAGGATAGAAGAGTGACTCATGAAATGGGAGGAGGATCTAGAAAAGGAAGAATTGTTTTGGAAGCTGAGGATTAAAGTTGTAATTAATTTTTAAAAAGTAGAAAAAATATAAAATAGACAAAAATGGGTAAGAAGGAAGAATGGTAAGATGTCACATTCCAGAAGACTGCGGTGGCTTTGAGAAAGCAGTTTCTGTTGAACCACCTCAAAGCAAGACAGTAGGTTATACAACCAAAAGAGAATGTCAGAAAAGAAAGAGCTAAATCAGTGCTGTCAGAAAGATAATCATGAGAAAAGGTTTTTCTGGCAGCCCTTTTTATTTTTAAGAAGGTAGATCCAGAGAACCAGAGAAAGCAAGAGAGAAAACAATGAAGATCTAACTGATTTAGTATCCTCTGAAAAGAGGCAGGGAGGAATGATATCATGCAGCCAAAGAAGGAGGAAAGGAGGAATGGTAATGTAGATGGTCTGAATGTGGAGAGAATACTGAATACTGAATATTCTTTTTCACATGTGGGGGGCCAAGGGGAGAGAAGTAGATGATTAAGCAAGGTGTTGACAGAACATGAAGATGTGCTTGGAAGCATGAAATGAAGCAGTAGACCATTAAGAATGATTAAAACATCGGTGGGTTTTAAGACCCAGACGAAGATATTTCACTTCATTTAACAAAATATTTCACTTAATAAAATTTTAATTTCATTTAACAAAAACATCTCTAAGAGCTTATTTTGTGCCAGACAGTGTTCTGAGCACTTTACAGATGTTAACTCAAGTATTTCTCCTAACAATGTCATAAGTGTGAACCTGTTATCCTCATTTCACCTACAAGGAAACTAAAGACAAGGAGATTAAGTGATCTGCCAAAGATAGTCAAGTGACAGAATCAGGACTGAAATGAGGTGATTGGGCCCAGAGTCACAGCTCTTTACTATTCTACTGTTGCCTCTTTAAAATAAATATCAATTTGATACCAAACCAATAAGATACAAAAACACTCAGAACTTTAGGAGAACAGAATGAACTCCACAAACTCAAGAAAACTGAAGACAGTTTAACTAGCTATTAGGCTAGGTTTTCTGACAGGAAACTTTTGGTCAGACGGTTGGGTTTTTTTTGTTGTTGTTGTTCTTGTTTGGCTTTTAGATAGGGTGTCACTATATAGATCAGGCTGGCCTTGAATTTAAGTTCTTCCTCACTCAGCCTTCCAAGTGATGAGATTACAGGTTTGTGTCACCACACCAGACTAGGCTGATTTAAAATCTGACTCTCAACTCCATTTGCTCATGGAGGTAATTGTTGGATTTCTCATTTATGATCCTCAACATCAGCTTTATTTCCTGTGTTCCTTATTTGCATTCAAGTTATAGGACAGAATTAAAAAAATAGTTCTCATTCTCAACACTTTTTTTCCTGTGTTTTCAATTTGTGTTCAATTTGTTTTCAATCTGTGCTCTCCATTTGTGTTCAAGTTATAGTTTAGAATTAGCTATATGAAAAAGGACTGTTTGTCAACTCTAACTGGCACAGCACAATGCTTAATAAATATTGGGCTGGATATCAGTATTATTCTAAATATTTTTCAACTATCTTTGGCCTTTCTTTCTCCTAATATCTATGGTCTCAATAATAATCCTCTTCCTCTTCTTCCTCTTCATCCTTTTTATTGTTTGAACTCAGTGCTCTACCACTAGAACTATGCTCTCAGCCATAGTATTTTTCCTAAATGCCACACATCTTACTATTCTTATATGTTCATGATTGTCCTAAGAGCTATCATAATAATTTACTGTGGTTTGGTTTGAGTTTCATGCTTAGGATCAATTCCAGGGCCTTGGGCATACTATGTACATGATCTACCATTATACAATATCCCAGCCTCAATTCTTTATCCTTTTTTTTTGCCCTTCCTTCCCTCCTTCCTTCCTTCCTTCCTTCTTCCTGTGTATCTTTCTTTTTCCTATGTATCAGTCATGGGGCTTGAACTCAGGACTTGGGCACTATCCCTTAGCAATTTTGCTTAAAGCTAGCTCTCTATCAGCTGGAGTCATAGCTCAGCTTCCAGTTTTCTGGTGGTTAATTGGAGAGTCTCACATTCCTGCCTGGCCTGGCTTTGCACTGAAATCCTCAGATCTCAGCCTCCTGAGTAGCTAGGATTATAGACATGAACCACCAGAGCCCAGCTCTTCTTTTCTTTTTTTAAATTTTGTAGTACTGAAGATCAAATCCAGGGCCTGGTACATGCTAATGCAAGTGCTCTACCACTAAGCTACTTCCCACACTTCCAACTATGCATCATAACTGTTGTCTCTTCCTCTTCAAACTAATGCATCCAACACCATTTTATCAAATTAATTATTTGTAATATTAACCTTGGGATGGGAGGTAGCTCAAGTGGCAGAGCACTTGCTTAGCAAAATGAGGACCTGGCTTCAATCCCTAGTACCTATAAAACAAATAAAATATTACTCTTTAGTGGGACACTGGTGGCTCTTATCTGTAATCCTACATAGTCAGGAGGCTGAGATCTGAGGATCATGGTTTGAAGCCAGCCCAGGCAGGACTCTTATCTCCCATTAACCACCAGAAAACCATAAGTGGAGCTGTGGCTAGCCTTGAGCAGAAAAGCTCAGGGACAACAACCAGGCCCTGAATTCAAGCCTCACAACAACAACAAAAAAATCACTACCCTTTTCATATTACTCTTCTACTCTAAAATATTTAATGCATTTACTGAATAAAGAGCTTTAAGATACTCAGCCTGCCAGGAACTATGCTTTCCAAAATGAAACTAAACTCTCTCTTCAGAATAGCAACCTTAACTTGCCAATATATTCATTCCACTATTATTACACTTAAACAGCTATTATTTTCTTTTTAATTATGTCTAATCTCATTAAAGAACAAATTTCCTGAAGGAAAAAAAATGTTTATTTTCTTTTTTCATCCTTTTGAGACCAAGAAGCACTGTGCTGCTTTTGACCAACAATCTCCCACCATTAAAAAAAAAAAATGCCAGGTTGAAAAACACTGATTTCAGGGGCTGGGAAGATGGCTCAGTGGTAGAGCGCTTACCTTGCATGCTTGAGGCCCTGGGTTCGATTCCTTAGCACCACATTAGCAAAAAGAAAAAAGCCGGAAGTGGCCCTGTGGCTCAAGTGGTAGAGCGCTAGCCTTGCGCTGAAGAGCTGAGGGACAGCACCCAGGCCCAGGGTTCAGGCCCCACGACTGGACCCCAAAAAAAAAAAAAAAAAAAAGAAAAACACTGATTTCAATATATGGTTTCAATATATACTGGTTTGGTCCTTTATCCTATTATAATTTTCTAGATTTCTCTACTGAACATTAACAATTTACAATGTAATTCTTAAGGCAAATAAATAATAATTCTCTGTAATGAACCTATTAATTGATAAAAGGAGTGTACTTATATGCCAATCCCAAAGCTACACTAAAAATCAGTTTGTTTTATTCTTACTACCATTCTTACATTTCTACCAATCCATTCAATTTACACTGTGTCAATTCCAGCTGATCTCAAAATTGTAAACTATGATACACGGCAAAGAGAACATGGCCAAAGCACACTATTAATAATGTGTGCTCCTCACCTTGTTATATTCCCTCAAGGTCAAGGACCTAAATTCTGTAATATTTTTAGCGTGTATAGCCCTATTTTATGCTCTTCTTCTAGTCTTCTTGGTCTTCAGAAATGACTTCTTGGGTCTTTAGAATATGATATCAAATTCCTAATTCCCTTCATGCCCTAACCAACTTAAGTTTAACTAATAAAAATAATTTTTAAATAAGAATTATTTACTGGGCTGGGAATGTAGCACAGTCATGAACAGTGCTTGTGCAAGTTCTTTGGTTCAATCCCTAAAATTACACAGGTGGGGGGTGGGGAGGGGGTGGAGATAGAAGGAGAGAGGAAAGGAAGGGAAAGGAAGGGTAGAAAAGAAGAATTTGAAGTGTGGAAGTTTCAAAAAGATCATCTGAAAGAAAGAATAGCTATGAAAAATGAGGAAAGGAATGACAGTACTGATGAGGAAAAGCTCAGGGAGGTGGCATTTGTGCGAAAACATGGCAAAATCATGGAAACCATGGAAAAGTTAACGTCTTGAATGAGATTTAGCCAAGTAGACACAAAGTATAGCGAAGACAAAGCCAAGTATAGAAACAATTTGGGATGAGTAAGCAGGAGGTCCATGTGGGACCATTTGAAAAAGCAGCATTTGCCTTGTCTACAAGTGGGATGGATAAGCCTGTGTGGACAAGCTTATTAGTTAAGACAAAATGTGAACACCATATTATTGTGGCTGAAGGGAGAAAATAAAATGACCAAAGAGATTTGGCTAATTAAAACAAATCATTGTTTTGCCACAACTCTCTTTCTCTGCTTAACCCATTCACAATGACTAAAACTTAATAGATATTGTAATTTAATGTAATAATGAATAAGTTAAGATGAGTCTCTACCCTCCTAGAGCTTGAAGTCTGGTTGAGGGAAGCCAGTTAAACTATAACATTATACCACAGGTTAGCTATAAGATACCAACAAAAAATAAGAGAAACACCTAATGTAACAAAAGACAGATGAACAGAGCCATGGGCAGGCCTCTTAAGAGGCCAGACAGACCTAAAATGTGGTTAGGCAAAGAAGACAGACAATAAAGATTGGGAAAGTAGATGGGAGAATACTAGAAACTTGAAGACAAAGAATATGATATGACTGAAGAAAATGAAGATGGCTAAAGTTGTTGTTGGGAATGACAAGAAGTAAGCGTAGAAATGACAGCAATAAATGACTATAAGGGCTGGGAAGGTGGCTCAGTGGTAGAGCACTTGCCGTGCATGCATGAGGCCCTGGGTTCAATTCCTCAGCACCACATAAGCAAAAAGAAAAAAGCCAGAAGTGGCGCTGTGGCTCGAGTAGTAGAGCGCTAGCCTTGAGCTGAAGAACTGAGGGACAGCGCCCAGGCCCAGAGTGCAGGCCCCACAACTGGACCCCCCAAAAAAAAAAATGATTATAAGAGGGTGTGAAATATTCTACTCTTCTTAGACAATGTATAAACAATGGTTTCAGAGGGCAATAGTAGAAGCACAGAAATCATTCAGCATATAATTTCTATAGCCAAGATGAGAGATAATGACCTGAACTAAATTGGTGGAAAAGAGAACAAATGAAAATAGACTTAGCTGGGCACCAGTGGCTCACACCTGTAATCTCATCTACTTAGGAGGCTGAGACCTGAAGATTATAGTTCAAAGCCAGTCCAGGCTTCTGTAAGACTGATGACTCATCTCCAATGAACCACTCAAAAAACAGAAATGGAGCTGTGGCTTAAAGTAGTAGAGCAATGCCTGGAGCAAAAGAACTCAGGGACAGAGCACAAATGCTGAGTTCAAGCACCATGACCAACAAAAATGGGGGGGGGGGGGGGGAGAGAAAGGAAAAGAAAAAGAAAGAAGGAAAAAGAAAAAGACTTAATAGATACTAAGAAGGTAGAATCCACAGGACAGAACAACTACAAGGTCATATGTCATATGACAACTATATCTATTTTATTCCTTACTATATCCCCAGTGTTAACCATAAATCTAGAACACAGTAAGTGCTGGATAAAGATTCAACAAGCAATCAAAACAAGAAGCCACAAATATTACCCAGATAACTGGGTAAAGCAAGATAAGACAGTTCACACAAAATGCATTGATTCTGAGGTACCATTAGATATATAAACTGAAAGATAAAAATAAGTTTCTAGACAGGTGCTGGTGGCTTGCACCTGTAATCCTAGATACTCAGGAGGCTGAAATTTGAGGATTGAGGTTCAAAGCCTGCCCATGTGGGAAAATCCATGAGACTCTAATCTACAATTAACCACCAGAAAACCAGAGGTGGAGCTGTGGCTCAAAGTGGTAGAGTGCTACCCTTGAACAGAAAAGTATAAGAAATGGTTAGGGAGGGCAATAGTATTAAAAAATGGTTGGGGAAGGGAAGGTCCTGAATTCAAGCTCCACAACCAACAAAAACAAAAAAGAAGTTTCTACCTGGAAATGTAGGATAATGGCATCCTTAGAGCTTCAGTTAAAGCTATAATTGATTGAACAGAGCATGGGGACATACATTTGTAATACCAGAACTGGGGAAGCTAAGACCGGAGGATCAAGAGTTCTAGGCCTAGGATACACACTGAGACTCTTAAAAAGCTAATCAATAAGGAGGCGGCAAAGCCAAACCAAGCAGGAAAGTCCATGAGATTCTTATCTTCAATAAACTACTCAAAAAAAGCTGGAAGTGGCACTGTGGCTCCAGCGGGAGAGCAATAGCCTTGAGCAAAAGAAACTCAGAGACAGCACCCAGGCTCACAGTTCAAACCCCAGGACCTACCAAAAAAAAAAAAAAAAAAAGCTCATCAAACTGGGCATATAATCCTAGCTACTTAGGAGGCTGAGATCTAAGGATTGCAGTTTGAGCCAGCCTGGCCACAAAATTAGGTTACACTCTTATCTTCAATTAACCAAAAGCCAGAAGTGGAGCTGTAGATCAAGTGATAGAGTGCTAGCCTCTAGAAAAAAAGCTCAGGACAGTGCCAGAAACACACAGACACATAGACACACAGACACACAGACACACAGACACACACACACACACACACACACACACACACACACACACACACACACACACACACGGCGCAAATAAATAAACTAGCAAGGCTTGATAACTGGCATTTTTAAAGGACTGCTAGAGAAAACATGACCACTATAAACCTTTTAAACTTTATATTCCTCAGTCCTTAAAACCAATAACCACAATGTGTTTAGAATCAAAAGACACCAAAAATTATTATCTGTGTATCTATTCTTGATCTTAAAACAATTAGCAGATGCTGGAGTGTAGCTGAGTGGTACAAGGTCCTTCAGCACTGATGGTTCACCAATGTAAACCTAGCTACTAGGAGTCTGAGACCCAGAAAATTACAGTTCAAAGTCAGCCTGGGCAAAAAAGTCCAAGAGACCCCATCTCCAACTAACAAAAAACTCTTCTTTCTTATTATTAAGTAGGGTAATACCACCTATTTGGTTAGCATGTCAATGTAAAGATATTTTTAAAAAGCAAAATTCATAGTGCAATACTTGGTATAAAACACTTGGTAAATAGTACTTATTATAACATACCACAAGTTCAATTATGTTAAGATATTTATAAAACTAAACTAAAAAACTGGCTTGGGAAAGAACAGAGAAAAATAAATATAGTTGATGTGTTAGGGTACTATTTGTACTATTTTTTTCTTTTAAACAATTTTGCTTTAATATTATCATGTTCTTAGTGGTAAATAGGAAGATGAATAAATCAAATGTGAAACTAATTCTTAAAAGAACCATTAGATGGTTCTGGAATGTGAATAATTATCCCACAATGTTTCCATTATATTAACACTTTTGACAGAGATATAACTTAAGGTATCATACTTCTTCAAAAGTTTGTCAAACGAATTTAGAGAACATTTTGTATTTTTCTCAAAGTGATTTGCAAACAACTAGATTTCTATGGATAGAAAACAATACTGTGTTGGAGATTGGCTCCCGTGGTGGAGCACTTATGGAGCATGACAGAGGCCTTGGGTTTAATCTCTAGGAGAAAAGAAGGTAATGGAATGGAGAGAAGAAGGGAAAAGAGAGGAGGGAAGAATATTAAGCAGAAATCTGTTTTATAGAGACCATTTCATTATATTTATTTCTGTGCCATGGTTAAGATATTCCTCTGTTTTCTTTGCAAGTTCTCAGATTTCTCATTGAAAAGTGACACCGCTGGGTCACATGTTGCCCTCTACTGTTCTTTTTTGAGATGAAGTCCAGGAATTTGATAACACTCTAACAAACAAATGCATATGATAGCCCTGCATCTCCAGATGTACTTTCAAGTGGTCCTGGTAGTCTTTCACACTGGTGTAGCATCCCAGATTTGAAGCCATTGCTGTCTCTGCTCACTGAGCCAGTGGACCCAAAAAGAGAGAGCTTAGAAACTCACAAAACAGAGAACAAAACAATTATCTGAAAATTAAAGAACAGGCACATTTATCCTTAGAAAAGACTAAGGACAATGACTTAATTATCTTAAAATATATTTTGTTTTTGGGCTTTGGAGGGGATAAAAAAGGAGTGTGGAAAAGGGAGAAAGGAAGGGTAAACAAATGCAATTACGATCTTCAGTATACACTTATATGGAAAATGAACTATATAATTTGTGGGAAGGGATGACAGGGAGAAACTGGGGGAAAGCAAATGGGTGACACTGCCCCCAAACAGAAATGCACTTATTACCTGACTTATGAAATAGTAACCCCTCTGTACAACATCTTAATAATAACAATAAAAGTATATTAAATACATATCAAGACAAATGTGCAGATAATGACTGATACTCTTTCCTTGCTTTCACTCACTATAAAAAGATTAATAACAGGAAGTAGTACCAAACACTAAATAGGAAGAATACAGATCAGATTGTATCTTTAAAACTATGGGTTTCAGGGCTGGGAATGTGGCTCAGTGGTAGAGTTCTTGCATTGCATTCATGAAGCCCTGGGTTCGATTCCTCAGCACCATATAAGCAGAAAAAGCCGGAAGTGGTGGTGTAGCTCAAGTGGCAGGGTGTTAGCCTTGAGCTGAAGAGCTGAGGGACAGCGCCCAGGCCCTGAGTTCAGACCCACAACAAATAAATAAATAAATAAATTTTTTTAAAAAACTATGGGTGTGCTGGGAAGGTGGCTCAGTGGTAGAGTACTTGCCTTGCATGCCAGAGGCCCTGGGTTCGATTCCTCAGCACCACATAAGCAAAAAGCCAGGAGTGGCACTGTGGCTCAAGTGGTAGAGCGCTAGCCTTGAGCTGAAGAGCTGAGGGACAGTGCCCAAGCCCAGAGTTCAGGCCCCACGACCAGACACCCCCCCCCCAAAAAAAAAAAAAAAAAAACTATGGGTTTCACACAAAGGTACAATGCCTAATATTTATTGAAATGAACTCTTAATATTTATTGAAATAAACTCTAGGAAATAGAAACGAGCTTTTTACTTTATTGCTGTTTTTGGGTTGTCTTATTTGTTTGTTTGAGGGAAAGGGGAGGCACACAAATGGGTAAACAAACGGTAAACAATGCAGCAGTGATACTCATTGGACACTATGCTGAAAATGAATTACATAACTTATGGGTGGGGATGGGAAAAACTGGGAGCGTGCGAGGGAAGGAGTAACATTGTCCAAAAAGAACTATACTCTTTACCTGACTAATATAACTGTAACCCCTCTGTATATCATCTTTACAACAACAATAAAAAAGAGATAAATAAATAATAGTATAAGATTGAAAAACCAAACAGTAACTGTGGGATCCTAAGGACAGGGGCTATGCCTTCTTTGCAGCTCAGCATCTCTAGGAAATACACAATAAATGTGTGGGAAAAATTAATAAACACCACTCAATTTTTTACTTACAAAGGTTAATTTTATTTTTATTAGTGAATATTAAGTCTACAAAATAAAGGTTTTCTTTTTTTTAATTTTTTATTGTGAAAATACTGTACAGAGGGGTTACAATTACATGGGCAAGATAATGAGTACATTTCTTATCAAGCATTGTAGCCTCCTCCTTTGTTTCCCTTTCCCATCCCTTCCCATCCTCCCCCCACCCCCTAAGGTTTTCATTATGACATTTCCACACAAGCTTATAAAGATAACAAAGTTTTTAAAGTTATAACCCACTAAAGTACATTATAGAGACAAGACAGGACATTTCTCTTAATATTACAAAAACAAAAAGAAGCTGGGCACTGATGGCTCTTGCCTGTAATCCTAGCTACTCGGCTGAGATCTGAGGATCACATTTCAAAGCCAGCCCGGGCAGGAAAGTTCATGACTCTTATCTCCAATAACCCACAGAAAACTGGAACTGGTACTGTAGCTCAAGTGGTAGAGTGCTAGCCTTGAGCTGAAGAGCTCAGGGACAGCACCCAGGCCCAGAGTTCAAGCCCCATGACCGACCAAAAAAAAAAAAAATATATATATATATATATATATATATATATATATGACAAAAAAAATGTTGCCTAGAAGCCAAAAAAAGTAAATCTGCCTCTTGTGAAATGCCTGCATATAAATAAAATGCAGTTCATAAAGCCAATTTTCCCTCAGACCCCAAAAAAGCAACACAAAACCAGGCAACACAATCTCCTAAGGAATGCTACAAATGGCATTTCCATTTTATAAGACAATTCCATCATTTGCCCAGCTGATGGCCTAAAACTGATACACCTAGCAGGGATTTTTTTTCCTACCTTTCTTTCCTTACAAGACAGATGCCTGTAAACAACATCTCTCTTTAACAGCCAAGTTACTCTACTTCTTTATTTTCTTTTATTTTGGGGGGGGGGGGGGAGGTCCGGTCGTGGGGCCTGAACTCTGGGCCTGGGCGCTGTCCCTCAGCTCTTCAGCTCAAGGCTAGCGCTCTACCACTTGAGCCACAGCGCCACTTCCGGCTTTTTTCTGTTTGCTTATGTGGTGCTGAGGAATCGAACCCAGGGCCTCATGCAAGCAAGGCAAGCACTCTACCACTGAGCCAACTTCCCAGCCCCTTCTTTATTTTCTTATTTGTTTTGTTTGGAGCCTTTTATATTTTTTTTCATAAGAGCTTCTTTTTTATCATAAGGCTGGTATTTGTGATTGGCCGTAAAATAATCCAATACATTTGGATATACTTCTTACAAGTTAATGGTTTTTGAGAATTTATTAGACCATTCTATTTTTGTATTTCATATCTTAAAATATTTCACAATAAAAAGCTTTTGAAAAAAATAGAGCAGGGCACCAGAGGCTCATGCCTTTTAATCCTACATACTCAGGAGTCTGAGGGCTAAGGATCACAGTTGGGAGACAGCCTGGACAAAAAAGTCCATGAGACTTTTACCTCTAATTAACTACCAAAACGCAGGTAGTGAAGCTGTGGTATAAGTGGTAGAGTGCTATTCTTGAGCACAAAAGCTTAAGGACAGCGCTCTGAGTCCAAGCCCCAGGACTGGCACACATGCACTCACACACACAAATTTGACAGGCAACTTGGATGAGATTTCAATTCTTTGTCCAGGATAAAATTCTGAGTTAAGATCTTTAATCTGGATTTTATAGTTGTATGTTGAGCCACTAAAGATTTATTGAAGATCCCAAACTCCCATTTTTTTTAACCATCTTTAGGTAGAGAAGGGGTAACTATTATTATTTTCATTTATAAGCATAAAACATCACAAATAGTGACAAATATAGTACTCCCCCCCACACCCCATAAGAACTAGAATGCTAAAAATAATACCACCATGTAGCCAATTTCCTCTTATAAGTGCTTTGCCCATGTGTCCATGTGGTTCTAGTGTGTGAGATTGCTTTCTGTAAGCTCTGCTTAGTGGATCATCTCCCCACTTGTATGCCATAGAACCTGTCTCTAAGTAATCAGGTTTTTGTCTTTCTGCAAATCAAACTCTTGAGTTAGTTCCTTCAGGGCAGAAACTCCACTAGATACATACTTTAGCACAGACTTACAACATATCTAGACATACAATCATTTACTATCATTAGCCATTCAATGTTAAAATCAGTGTTAAAAAGCTAATATGTTGTTGCACACATGATTAATGGCTTACTATTCAAAAAATATTTACAAAGCCTATTTAAATATAGAAAATTTATTATAGAAAAAAAGAAAGAAAAAGTGTGTGATTTTAAACTTTGTAAACGCACACATACATACACACTCAATATAATGGACATTCAGAGCAAACAAATCCTAAAAGCAAAACACTAAAATTTTACTGGCATTTATCTCTAAGCAATGCGATTTTGAGTTATTCTAATTTCTTTCCTTAGAATTTTGATTTCTTTCTTACTTTATTTGTAAGTTTATATCTGATTTTCCTGTTTTTTAAAACAATTAAACACAATGCAGTCTAATAAGAGGCAAAATAGCAGTGTTAAAAGTATGGGTTTTCCAGTGTTCCTGGGCTTAAATGAACTCTAGTTCTACTTATCTGGTTTCCTATCTCTATATAACCTAGATGATAGCAACACAAGCACCCATCTCATTAGTTGTTCTATTACATGAGCTAATACAACAAAAGCAATTAGAACAGACAGACATTATATAAGTGGGAACTACTATTACTATTTTTGCTGCTATCCCTTACAATCACTGCTCCTACTATTATCATTACTAACTCACTTTAAAAACATACACAATAAAGCTATTAAAATAGCTGTAGTCCAGACATAGTGCCACAAGCTTGGAATGCTACCATTTGGGAAAGTAAAGCAGAGAGATTACAAATTCCAAGACACCCTGGACTAGTGAGACCCTGAGGGAAGGGAAGGAAAGGGAAAGAAAGGGGAAGGGGAAGGGGAAGGGGAAGGGGAAGGGGAAGGGGAAGGGGAAGGGGAAGGGGAAGGGGAAGGGGAAGGGGAAGGGGAAGGGGAAGGGGAAGGGGAAGGGGAAGGGGAAGGGGAAGGGAAGGGAGAGGAGAGGAGAGGAGAGGAGAGGAGAGGAGAGGAGAAAGGAAAGGAAAGGAAAGGAAGAGGGAGGGAGAGAGAAAGAGAAAGAGAGAGGGGGAAGGAAGAAAGCAAGGAAGGAAAGAAGAAAGGAAGGAAGGGAGGGAAGGAGGGAGGGAGGGAGGGAGGAGAAAAAAAACCACTTTAAAAGAAAAAAAGAACTCAGTATCAAGTGCAGGAAGTGCTAAGAGCAAATATTTGTGTTTCTTCCTAATTCTATACTGAAATCCTAACCAACATATTAGTCCTTTGGTGGTTAGGGCTTTCAGAGGTAACAGGTCATGAGACAGAGCCCCAATAAACAGTATTAGCAGCCTATGAGACACACAAGAGTTTGACCTCCCTATTTCTAGACATACAAACTATGACACAGACATAACAATAAAGTCCAATGAACTACTGACATGTGTAACAACATAATTCCAAAGCAGCCTGATTCAAAAGGCTCTATCATGTATGATTCCGTCTATACTGCACACACGTGTATGAGTACATGTACATACACACATATCTTAATTTACAAAGTATTTAAGAATAAAAATAGTAATAATATTAAGTTACCAACAAGACTTGTCTAAGCTTTCACTTTCAGGATTTGTGATACTTTTTAATTTTAAAAAAAAATTATGGATAGTTTGCCTATTTTAAAATGCAGAGAAGAATCTATAAGCTCCAATGGTAATATATAGTTACTTAACAGAACTTTTAGAATGGCGAAAAAATGGTGAATTTTTCTTTGAAATTTTTGAATGAATAAAATCCATTTGCATCTGAACTTTCAAAAAAATCCAAAAACCTAATGTTCAAATTTAGCTTTGAGATCTACCACAGCATGGAAACTTAGGACTACTACTTATATGGTCAGTGGCCAATTTCCCAACATAGTCTGATGTACCATATCAGTCAAGTGAAGAAAAGAAGTGACTTCTAGACACACAATGAAGGAACCAAGAGGATTTTCTAGATCCCACATTGTTACTGGTCTTGACAGGAAGCAAAAGAAGCATTCACTTCACAGATGGAACTATGACAGTAATAAGTTTAGAATAAAAGAGAAATTTGCTTATTTATTTATTTATTTATTTTTGTGCTGGTCCTGGGCTTGATTTCAGGGCCTGGGCACTGCCCCTAAGCTTTTTTGCTTAAGGCGCACAGCTCCATTTGAGCCACAGTTCCATTTTGACTTTTTAGTGGTTCACTGGAGGTAAGAGTCTCAACAAACTTTCCTGCCATGCTGGCTTTGAACCTCAATCCTCAGATATCAGCCTTCTAAGTAGATATTACAGGCATGAGCCACTGGCACCCTGTAGAAATTTATTTTACTATATAAGTTAGCCATGTAACATACTATCTTATATTGAACTGAATACATTGTCATCTTAAGTCTTGTCTCCCTCTAAATAAAAATTGCTCTACCTATCCTCCTCTACTCCTGTTCCCATCTTCTCTTCCTGAGAAATATATAATTTTAAATTCTCTGAGGCTACTGAAGCAGCTCTAGAATGACAAAAGTAGGTGTGTAATGTGGGCACACACCAGCACTCAGGAGACTGAAATAGGAGGACCAGTATTTAAAATCCAGCTTTTTTGAGACCTTGTCTGAGGGGGGGAGGGGGGGGGAGAAGGATATTACTGCTAATTAAATTCCAGTCTGGGATGACCAACAAGAGGATCCAAATTTGGATCTTGAGACCATTATTACAAAGCCAACTTTAATTTCTGAATCAAGTATGGAATTACTCTAACCTTTTTAATATCCCTCTAATGAAGACAGTTGACACCAGAATAGAGTCAAGATCTACATGGGTTGACATCAGCATCCCTCATGATGTCTGGCAGACTTAAGTCCTTATATATCATAAGCTTAAAGAATAAGCAGACAAAAAAAAAGAATAAGCAGACAGTCATTTTAATGAATTCTAGAACATCTCCTTTGAAAGTAAGCATTTGCTTCTTGCAACAGCCCAATAATCTGGAAGACACAGTTCCTAAGAGCCTGCATGTATCCTGGAACACCCAAGACCATAACAGTAAGAATGCTAGCATTCTAAATAAGGAACATTAGAAGTACCAGGCCACACAGAGCCACCAACATGTACATTCTCTCCTTATAAGAAATAAAATGAAAATGTTTTGTAGCAAGTAAGTGCCTCTAGGATTTATATAATAAAATTCACACCTTTTTCACTGAGGATTTAAGGACATAAAATGAATATATATGAAATCTTATTCAATTCTTTATATCAAACCTTAAATTACAGTTACTCTACCTTAGTTTTCAAAGCTTTCATCAGAATTGGTCTAGCCTATGAGACAGTCCTTATCCCAGTCTATTTCAAGTATCATTAATAGTCTTCCTGGAGCTTGTTATCTTTGACTCAAGCACCTACCTCTCTGGCTCAGCACAGGCTGCCAAGAAAGAAAGGTCTCTAACACAAAGAAGCATCTACATGACCTTGAGGGAGGAGGGAAACTGTTCCCTATATAGGGATTTCTAACATGCCAATCCATAGTTGTTCACATGGCCACAGATAAAACAAAGGTGAGAAAGTTAGCATTATCTAGATAATGCATATCATGCTGCTATGACAGGTGAATATTTTTCAGAATTATTCATTTGTTCCACTCATTGTCCATTCCACACAAGGCAAATCAGTGGTCCCTCTACTTGTGGCTCTAGTCTTATATGTTGTAAATAATCTTTTATTTACTCAACAGTCTTTCAAATCATGGAAAGACACATTGTAACTCTACAAACTAACATCAGAATTCTTGAAGCAATTTTTGTTTTGATTCAAAAAGATGGATTCTCTGACCTGAAGACATGGCTCAAGTATTAGAACACCAACTACGAGGAAAAAAGTTGAGCAAGACCTCAAGGCCCTGAGTTCAAGCCCTAGGACCAGCCAAAAAAACCCAAAAAAACAAAAAACCAACGGGCTAAGGATTTGGAAAGCCATTTAGCCAGTGATTCACATCTACAATCCTAGTTATTCAGAAGACTATCAGTTCAAAGCCAGCCTGGAAAAACACATGCACAATTCACATGCAAAGGCAGTTTTTCTCAAAAGGTTGTTTTGACCTCAAATCAACCTGAGGTTGATGGCTAGAGCAGCTTAATCTTCGACTGAATTTGCCTAGTATTGAGTATACTGATTCAACTTATCCCATTGCCAGCACGGTAAATGTGAAGAAATGCCTCTATTTCACTTACAGCTGGTTATAGAGGGGGAAAAAATTCCACAACCTTCATCTTCTTCCTGTCCTATTTCAAGAGAAAATTGGTAAAAAGTAAAAGACTTTACAACCAGGAGTGAAAATGAAGAGAAAGAAAAGCATCAAGGTATCAGTTTCATGAGAAGGGCTGAGGAGTCTTTACCTGAAATGAGAAGATCTAACATAAATGGCATCAAAGAAAGTGCTCAGGGTGACACTAAAATGTGTATGGGAAGGACCAAATTTAGCTAAGAGACACTTTAAAAGAAACAAGGAGCCATGTGCCAGTGGCACACACCTGTAATCCTAGCTACTCAGGAGGCTGAGATCTGAGGAACCCTGTTTGAAGCCAGCCCAAGCCAAAAAAAAAAAAAAAGGCTCAAAGACACACAGCTAATTAAACAACAAAAATCCCAAAGTAGAGGTGTGACTCAAGTGGTGGAATGCCAGCCTTAAGTGAAAAAGCCAAGTGAGAACAAGTGAGACCCTGCTCGCACAGATCCTCCCCTGCCACACATACACACAAGTTAAAGTTTTATTAAACTTCCAAGTGGTTCTTTCAGCTTCTGTGATATTTTATATTGAGTCCCTTACTCAGTGGGATATAATTCTGTAGTTTAAATCTAACCATACCTATGGCCAACGTGTGTGTGTGCGCGCGCGCGCCTGTACCTAGGCTTGAACTTAGGGACTTTGGCTCTCCTTCAGCCTTTTTGCTCATAACTGACACTCAACCACTTGAACTACTCTTCCAGTCCATTAATTTTGCTTGGGGGGGGGGGTGCTATTTTGCATTTGGGGTTGTTTTTGTTTGTTTTGGGGGGGATATAGGGGCTGTTAACTGGAAATAGAGTCTTGCCAATTTTTTTGTCCAGGCTGGATTTGAATATTGATCCTCAGATTTCAGCTTCCTGATTAGCTAGAATTACAGTTATGACCACCAGTGCCCGGTACTTGCTAACCTTTAAGTAAAGAGTATTCTGAGCCGGGCGCTGGTGGCTCACGCCTGTAATCCTAGCTACTCAGGAGGCTGAGATCTGAGGATCATGGTTCAAAGCCAGCCCGGGCAGGAAAGACTGTGAGACTCCTATCTCCAATAAACCACCAGAAAACCGGAAGTGGTGCTGTAGCTCAAGTGGTAGAGTGCTCGCCTTGAGCTGAAGAGCTGAAGGACAGCGCCCAGGCCCAGAGTTCAAGCCCCAGGACCGACAAAAAAAAAAGAGTATTCTGAGCTTCAGTTTTCTCATCTGTGTAATGGGAATAGCAACATTACTGTTATTAGCTAGATCTACCTCAGAAGATCACAACTAAGAGTCACATGAAGTAAGAAGTATGAAACCATTTTTAAATAGTAAAGCACTCTACAAATATTGGTTCCTTACATGGAACACTGTTATAAACATTTTTAAAAAATAAAAACAGGAGGAAACAAAATGTTTCTTTTACCTGAAAGAGAAGGGATGGTGTAGAGCAATTTTAAACTATTGACAAAATGTATTTAGGGAAATCGTCTGATATAAAATTGAATTATTATTTAGAAGTGAGATTCTCAGAGGAACATATCTACTTTAAACAGAAAGCAAGGAAAAAAAAATAAGAAAAAGTGTGCATTTAGCTCTCAGGTTAAAATAACTTATCGTGTCCTATTAAGGAGAGAGAGTGGAGTTCATGACAGCCAGCATATACAAATATTGTCCCATAAGTAAGAAAAGTAAAGGTTATTGCCAAGCACAGTACTACCAGGTAGCCCACAATCTACTGTGTAGGTGGGGGGGGGGGGGGGGGGAGGTGGTGGTTTTTAAAGAGGGCTTTAGAAAGAAATGGAAAAGCTATTCCTGAAGTATCAGTCAGACAACAGCGATTCAGCTAGTTGGAAGTTCTGAGAGAGGTAGCAATGCTGCCTCCCATAGAGGAGGACACCCACAACAATGAGGTCAAGGGTGTTCTGAGAGGTATAGCCTAGAGAAGACACAAACTATTTTTGAAGCACAACGTATCAGCAAAACAAGACATGGAGTTTCCTTTACCTGGGGATAGGAATTTACTTTTTTAAGTGACCTAAGTTATTCATTCAATAAAGAGGCCACCACACAGACACAGAAAGATTGAATTTTTCGAAAGGACATCAGACAGGGCTAAGGATGTTGCTTAAGGGGTAAAGTGCTTGCCTAGCAAGACTGAAAAAAATGACCACACACACACACACACACACACACACACGGTTGAATGGACGTCATACAAATAATAACAATAATGCATAGAAGTGGTCATAAGGTACAAAAATAAGACACAAGTGAAGATGATTATCTATAGGAATACCAGCGGGAATCCAGTCACCAGTCACTATGACAACCCAAGTAGGTGGAGGGAAATACAAACACTGACCGGGCGTCAAGATGATACTAGGTGGGCAGGGACCCCCGACTTGACCAGCATAGAAAGGTGGCCAGGGGCGAAAGGGAGTTGGCCGCGGAGACCGCGTCCGCGCCGGGGGCTCGGCGGCGCCCGGGGACCGCTCGGCACTGACCTGGTGCAGGGCTGTCAAGCCGTCCACGTTGACGGTGTTGATGTCGGCACCTCTCGCCAGCAGCTTTTTCACCTCGTCGGTGTCCCCGCTGGAGCAGGCGGCCAGGAAGACCGCGCCATCCTCGAAGCGGACCCGCGGACTCCCGCGCCTCGTCTGCGACGGCCGCCCCGCGCCTCGACGCTCCACGGGCTCCTGCTCGGTCAGCGAACCCCGCCAGCGCCTCAGCTGCTCAGCCCGCCGCATTCGCGCCGACTCTGCCCGCTTCCCGCCCAGGTGCTCTAGCTCCGCCATTGCTCGGGCCTCGGCAGCTGCTGCCGAAAGTACCAATAGTGGACTGCTGGAGCGGGTTGGGTGGCCGCTGCCGCCTCCCTCAGAGGGCTTCAGCCAGGAGGAGAAGGCGGAGACCACTGCGCCGCCATCTTTACTCCTCCCGCCACTAGCACCGCCTGCACGCGCTCTTGGCTTCAATACGTCCGCGCTGCCCGATCCTCAAAGCATCACGGGATTTGTAGTGCTACACACTGGACTCAGGGAACTCCCAGGGCCGTTGGGGAACTACATATCCCTGGATGCATAAGAAAAGAGGCGAGGTTAGCCTGCTCCCTCCCCCACTGCAGTCCCGGCGGGGTCACCTTTGCCCTGAAACCGGGCGGCCTGCTGGACTGACCTGGCCTATTTCTCTGGGCATCTTGGGAGTTGTAGTTTATTCTTATTATGACTACTAACTAATCTTAGCTCCCTAATTGTCACACACATTTGAAGTGAAAAAACGGCAGTAATTAATCTTATTTTGTAGTGGGGAGAAGTAGACATGAAGTACTCAAAAGATTCGAATCCATGTCTTGGTTCGAAATCTAGAGTTTTATCAACATGTAGTAATCTCAGTGATGAGAATGTGCCTGGGGAAGAGGCACTTGTACACATACAGTATTTTATTTTACACATATTTTATTTTACACATACAGTATTTTATTTTACCTAAGTATTTTAAACATAACACTTATTCTAGGTTTAGAGAAGATTGAAAATGATGTATCCACGTGTAAAGAGCTTAAGCTTTAAATTCAAACAATTCACATCTGTAGACAGATTATTTGATTTCTCTGAGCCTGCTTCCTTCTTCTCATCTTTTTTCTTTTCTTTTCTTTCTTCTTTTATTTATTTTTTTTTAATTGTGCTATTCCTGGGGCTTGAACTCAAGGCCGGGGTGCCGTCCCTGACGTTTTTGTGCAAGGTTAGTGCTCTATCTCCATTCCACTTCTGGCTTTTTGGTGGTTGAGATGAGAGGCTCATGGTTTTTTCTTCCTGGCCTGGCTTTGAACCACGATCCTCAGATCTCAGCTTCCTGAGTTGGCTATAGTTAGCAGCGCCCAGCTTCCTGCTTCCTTCTTTATGAACTGGGAATAATATGCCCAGCACTGTCTGTTGAGACCAGGAGTGTCTACAATTATATTTTAACCACATAGGCCTGGAAATTCAATCCTTCTATCAGCCTCCCAGACAGGCACATGCCATCTCAACATTCTATTGATTGAGATGGAGTCTCACAAACCTTTTGCTCAAACTGGCCTCCCAACTGAGATCCTCCAGATCACTGCCTGCTAGGTAGATAGAATTACAGGCATGAGCTACTAGCTGCCAGAAAATTCAGACCAGGTTTTGGAGAATGGGGGCAGGTAGTAATGATGTTTGCTAGACAGGTGCTCTATTACTTGAGCCATGCCTCCAGCCCAGGAGACTTTCATATTCAGCATGAACTTGGTTAATAAAACCTGTTTGTTTGGCTGATTTAATAACTATTTCCTCCAAGGCCTTAATATTGGACGACATATAATTGCATATATATTTTCCACCAAAAATGTTTCAAAAATGAATAGGACACAGAAATGGTAGAACAAAGGGTAAACAAATGCAGCAGTGGTACTCACTGGACACTATATTGAAAATAAACTACACAACTTGTGGGTAGAGATGGGAGGTAAAAAATGGGAGAGAGCAAGGGAAGGGATGACATTGTCCAAAAAGAAATGTACTCATTACCTGATGTATGAAAGTGTAACCCATCTGCACATCACTTTTATAATAACAATAACATATTAAATTAAAAAATTAATAGTGCCAGGAAATGGAAGCAGAAGTTTTTTTTTTGTTGTTGGTTGTTTTTGTTTCCTTTTCTCTTTGTATTCTTTGTTCATTTATCTGTTTGGGGGAGGGTAAGGGGGTACAGAAATGGGTGAACAAATGCAGCAGTGGTACTCACTAGACACTATGTTGAAAATGAACTATACAACTTCTTGGTGGAGACAAGGAGGGAAGGGTGACATTGTCCAAAAAGAAATGTATGTTTTACCTGACTTATGTAACTGTAACCCCTCTGTACATCACCTTTATAATAACAATAAATTAAAAATGAATTATACAACTTGTAGGTGGACACTAGAGGGAAAAACTGGGAGACAGTAAGAGAAGTGACACTATCCAAAAAGAAATATATCATTACATCACTGTAACCTCTCTGTACATCAACTGTATAATAAAAAAAATTTAATAGAGTATTGAAAGGGAAACTGTATTATATTATGTAAATATTTCCCTATTCCTCAATTTCCCCTGAAATGAACAGGTAAACCTATGTTGAAGAAATAAGCAAAAAGTGCAGGGCTCCAAATAAATATGTGGATATTAGATATAAATATATACACATATGTGTGTGCATATTCATACTATACATATGTGTATACAATGTACAGATATGTACACATATATATTTATATTTTTACTATTTATATATTTTACTATTACATATTGATCTTGCAGTAAGAATTTTAAAACTAGGCTAGGAAGGTGGCTCAGTGGTAGAGTGCTTGCCTTGTATGCATGAAGCCCTGGGTTTGATTCCTCAGCACCACATAAGCGGAAAAAGTTGGAAGTGGCACTGTGGCTCAAGTGGTAGCACGCTAGCCTTGAGCTGAAGAGCTGAGGGACAGCACCCAGGCCCAGAGTCCAGGCCCCACAACAGACCAAAAAAAAAAAAAAGAATTTTAAAACTGATAAAATTTTCAGGGGCCAATAATATTACATTTCTTTTGGCTATAATCTTTTTGCACTCAGAAACAAAAAATACTTCATTATGGCTGCATAAGCAAGACAAAATTGGCCAAGCTAAAGTTAAATCCTTACCTTTCCAAGAGATATGAGCTTAAATTTCAATGAAAAGGATTCAGTCTCAATAATAGGAGGTTCCAGGAAGCAGGAAAAGTACTGCCTTACTACACTTATTGAATTTGCTTTTTCTACTCACATTGGAGATTTATAAATATATGTAAATGACTAAATTCTTTGGATAACTTAAGTACATACTTCCTGGACCCAGAGAAAAGCATTTTCCAGCTATGTTATCATTAAAACTAGTAAAAATTATTGCAACTTAAAGCCAAAAATTATGCCATAAAGTATTCATCTATCTATGATTTGAAATTTTTTCAAAACTAAACCCATGTAAGTTTCATGTTTATTCTAAAATGTTTTTCTTCACTCAAGGCTAAGAATAAAAATGCCATCAGCTCATTAAACAAATTTGGTAGTCTAAATTTCCTAAATAAATACTTTAAAGAAAATAGCTTATTTACAAATAAGTGAATCCTAAAAAATAATCCTGTATACATATAAAATATAATTTTGGTACTTTTAGATATTCTAAGTCATCTATGGTGTTATTTTATATAAAGTGAAGAGTTTTTTTGTTTGTTTGTTTGGTCAGTCGGGGGGCCTGGGCACTGTCCCTCAGCTCTTTAGCTCAAGGCTAGTCACAGCACCACTTGAACCACAGCACCATTTCCAGCTTTTTTTGCTGATGTGCTGAGGAATCAAATCCAGGGCCTCATGCATGCAAGGCAAGCACTCTACCACTGAGCCACCTTCCCAGCCCCAAAGTGAAGAGATTTTTATAAAACAATTTTCCATCACACTTTATTATAAACCTTAACATTAAAATACTCTATTTTAAAAAGGAATTACTCCAGATGCTGGCTGCTCACACCTGTAATCGTAGCTACTCAGGAGGCTGAGAAATGAGGATTGCAGTGCAAAGCCAGCCTGGGGAGGAAAGTCCATGAGATATTTATCTCCAATAAACTACTCAGAAGAAGCTAGAAGTGGCACCGAAGCTCAAATGGTAGAGTGCTAGCATTCGGGAAAAGAAGCTCAAGGATAAAGTCCAGGACTGGCGCCCACACAAGAAGAAAGCAGTCACACCTATAGACACTTTATGGAAATCTTTCATTTTGGCGACTTTTATTATCAGTTAAAGTAACTCCCCCTAGTGGACAATTACAAATTGTACACTTAGTGTGGGGTCTTTCCCTTGCTTTTTCTTTTATACTGCTTTTTTTATATTTTGCCCAAAGTGCAGATAGTTGATAGTTTTATACCATCACTCCCTTCCACAAAATTCAATACAGTTTGTGCTTTTGCTGAGACATTTTTAATACCCATTTATTAGAACCATGCCGAGAAAGTAATCTTGGATCTGAAGATAGAACTAGTTGAATTATGGTTATGTAAGAAAAGTATAAATACTGAAGGCACTAAATATCAATAAAATTAAGTATCAGAAAATATCAGAAACTAAGTAGAAACTCCAGACATAACAGAAGGAATTTCACTGCAATGAATAAATGCTTAAAATGCAAAACTTTGATACCTGGTAGTAACAGGATTCCTTATATTTTATAACTTCATAACACAAAATTCTCATAATAACTCATTAGCTACTTTAGTTTTTTTCAGTCCTGTAACTAAGTGGGAAACCCCAGAGAACCACAGAACCCTTGTCAATGTGTAAATGTCAATGAAGAGAGAAAACATACTATGAAGTGGTCATAGGGAAAGTTGTCAGGAAACAATCGTTTTTAAACAAGATGAACTAATCACTGCAGTAGCCAAAATAATGTTGATTTGCAAGTTTTGGAAGAGATGATCATTGCTCCTTTGCCACTATTTTTCTAAAGTTACAGAACAAGCTGAGCTATACACAGTGAAAGGTGCCCTGCTTGTTGGATCCAATCCACAGGACTCCCATAACCTAGTCAAGTTTCAGTCGTGTCTTGGATTCTGAGTCATCCTTCATCTCTCAAGGAACAGCAGAGGAAGCTGTGAGAAGTCAAGACTTGCTTACCTATAAGTACTTCAGTATTCAGAAAATATAACACTTCTAAAGTTAGAAGATGGCTTAAAATATCAACCCTGAAAGTGGTAACATTGCTCAACAAGTACTGTATTCATAAACAGATGTTGAATTGAAACAACTTTGTACAACTTCAGGAAGATTTAAGTGCACAGATACATATACATTTTTCAGTTTGGAACTGGACACGTGGATCATGTGGTAAAACAAACAAACGAACGAACAAAAACCACCATTCCTGAACAGAAAAAGTTGAAGAGCTCCAGGACTTGATTTCAAGCCCTAGTACCAACACCACACCAACTCCCCAGCCCCTACCCCCACACACCACCAACTCCAGGACTGCAGATGTGATTCAGTAGTAGAAAACTGACTTACTATGTACAAGATCTGAGTCCTAGCATGCTGCAGTAAAAGAAAAATGAAAAAAGGAAAAGAAGTCATCTATTCCAAACTTCCACCCAATTGCAAGATCCTTTTTGCCCTAAGCCCTAAAAAATGAATACCTCACTTGCACTGGATCATTTTCTGCGATGGAAGAAACGTACCTCTTTGTTCTTCAGAGTTCTAACGAATAAATGCTTTCTCGAGCGAAAGCTGAACTGTTTTGCTTTGTTTTGTTCTTTTGAGAGGGAGTCTAGATATGTTAGCCTGGCTGGCCAGAAGCTCAGGATCCTCCCGCCTCGCAAGTGTGAGGCGGGACTCCAGACTTGGACTTGTAATTTTCACCCCACTGGTCCTAGAAACGTCATTGAAAGTGAAGACTTTAGAAAAATATTATATGTACATATATACAAATGTGTGTATATAAAGATAGCCAGGCGCCGGTGGCTCACACCTATAATTCTAGCTACTCAGGAGGCTGAGATCTGAAGACGCCAGTTCAAAGCCAGCCCGGGCAGGAAAGTCTGTGAGCCTCTTCTCTCCGATGAACCACCACAAGAACTGGAAGCGGAGCTGTGGCTCAAGTGGTAGAGGGCTAGCCCCAGGCAAAAACGCTCAGGGACGGTCCCGAGACGGCACACAGACACGCACGCGGGCCTTCTCTGGGCCAAGCGTTGCTCGTTCTTTCCATTCCCCTTCTGGTACGGTTATTTCCAGCTCCATCCAGGTTGTAGCCAACAGAGCGAATGCCGTAAAGGTCGCGCCAGGTCGTAAAGGCACAGGTCGCGCCAAGTCGCGCGGCGGAGCTGCTAGGACCGCGCCTGGGGGCATCTCGGGCCGAGGTGAGAGGCGTCTTCCGGCGCGCGCCCGCTAATTTGAAAGCCTTGTGAGTGAAAGCGGGCTCCAGATCGCTGGCCAATAGGAAGAAGTGCTACTTTCCCGTGGGGCGGGAGCCTTCTGAGGACCAATCAAAATCCTTGCCAGTAGGGGGCGGGTCTACGTCAACGGTCCGAGCTGGCCGGGCCGCGGGTCGCCAGCCACTGTCGCGCGCTGCTGTGGAACGGGGAGCTTGCTCGCGCAGGTAAGAGAAATGATTTTCTTCTTTCAAACCTAAGACCTGTGTTCCGTGCGGTCTCTCTGACGCTCTGGAGAGGAGTCGTGTTTCTGTTCTCCCTTCGGGGATAAGAGTCTTGGAAAGTGAGAGAGGCCGCTCCGCCTCCTTGAGGCGCACTTGGGGCCGTGCAGCGGCAGAGCCGCGCCCCGTGTGCAGCACGTTCCCGCGCGCCCCCGCCGCGCGCCCCCGCCGCGCGCCCCCGCCGCGCGCCCCCGCCGCGCGCCCCCGCCGCGCGCCCCCGCCGCCTGGTCCTCATTCCCCACCAGGGATGAATCCAGAAAGTTTACTGGCGAGCCGCCCCCCGGAGTCCGCTCTAGGAGGAGGCGCCACCAGGGATGCCTGCACCCCGGGATGCACGTCGGTGTGGGAGCAGAGAGGGGACACCTGAGGGTGGGAAAGGCTGTGATGGCTACCGGGGGGGGGGGGGGTAGGGGGGAGCGGGGCTGTCATTTAAGGATAACCCGGAACTGTGGTCCTCCTGCCTAGGCCTCCTGCCCAGGCCTCGGGAATGCTCTGATCACTGGCCACGCCCCTCTTTTTTTTTTTTTTTATTGTAAAGATACTATACAGAGGGTTACAGTTACGTGAGTGAGGTATTGAGTATACTTCCTCTTGAACATTGTTACCCCCTCCCCTCCATTGTTTTCCCCCTACCATCCCCTCCCTCCCTCCCTTCCCCGAGGTTCTTTTTTTTTTTTTTTTTTTGTGATTAAGTGATTACATAATTTCAAAGTCACAAGTTCATTCTAACTTTCCTGGAGCAAATTGTCTATCACAGTCTGTAATATATAACAGTGTTCACATGTTATATACCATATTTGTGATCAGCAGCATGGGGATATTTAGTAGTGGTTCAACCTGATGAGCGGGAATTCTTTGTTTCTTAAGTCCTGTTAGTTTTGTCGTATCACCTAACATTTTGGATTTAGCATCCACTTATCAGGGAGACCATGTACCATTTGTCTCTTCGTTCTTGGCTTACCTCGCTCAACATGATTCCTTCTAGCTCCATCCATTTCCCTGCAAATGCTATTATTTTGTCATTTCTAATGGCTGCATAATATTCCATTGTGTGTAGATACCACAATTTTTGGATCCATTCATCTGTGGTGGGGCATCTAGGTTGTTTCCATATCCTAGCTATTGGGCCACGCCCCTCTTTTGGATGCTAATCCTGGGGCTTGAACGCTGTCCTTTAGCTTTTTCACTCAGACTGGAGCTCTTCCACTTGAGCCACAGCTCCATTGCCGACTTTTTTTTTTTGTGGTTAATTGTAGATAAGAGCGTTACAAAGGCTTTCCTGCCTGGTCTGACTTCGAACATCGATCCTCCGATTTCAACCTCCCGAGTAGCTAGGCTAACAGGCACTGTAATAACCCGTCCCCCAGCCCTATCCCACCTCGTAAAGAGTTTTATACTCAAAAATCACTTGACTTACAGTTTATGTTAACACTGGGAGTTTGGTTGCTTCATTGAAAGAAATCGTCATGCTCTTGTAATCCCGCAGTCATGTCTTGCCACTCATTTTATATCACCTCGTGGCTAGTTTTATCCTAATTGTTGCCAGTGTTGACTATCAATACAGAGAAAGTTGTCAAAGGCCAAGTTAATTGTCTAGTATTGTGTCTTGCTCCAATGGGTGATGATTTTAAAGGTGTAGGTAATGGTTAGTTGAGGAGCAAAATAGTGGAGCAGGTGCTTAACAGGGTGGACTCCTTAGGCCCAGTCCCTGTCACAGACAAATATAAAGGTGGAATGAAGGCAATATAGTCGATAGACTAGCCAAGCACTGGTGGCTCACATCTGTAATCCTCACTACTTGGGAGACTTAGACTTAGAGGCTTGTGGTTCCAGGCAAGCCCAAACATTTCAAAGGAAAGAAACACCATGGTGCTGGCACAATTTATGGTTTGAGAAAAAAAATTTAAGTTAAAAAAATTTTAAGTTGAGGGCTGGGAAGGTGGCTCAGTGGTAGAGCCCTTGCTTTGCATGCCTGAGGCCCTGGGTTCGATTCCTCAGCACCACATAAGCAAAAAGAAAAAAAAGCCGGAAGTGGAGCGGCTCAAGTGGTAGAGCGCTAGCCTTGAGCTGAAGAGCTGAGGGACAGCGCCCAGGCCCAGAGTTCAGGCACCATGACTGGACCCAAAAAAAATTTTTTTAAGTTGAGTGCCGGGGATAGTGACACTTCTGTAATCCTTGCTACTTGAGTGGTAGAGACTGGGCAGATCAAGAATGGACAAAAAAATTTAGCAAGACCCCCATCTTTACAAATAAGCTGTGTGTGGTTGTGCTTGTCTCTGGTCCCAGCTATATCAGCTATATCCCACCATGGATAGGAGGAGGATTACAGTCCAAAACAATCCCCAGGCAAAAGCGTGATGCCCTGTCCAAAAAGTAACTAAAAAGGCTGGAGGCATGGCTTAAGTGGTAGAGTACCTGCCTAGGAAGTGTGAGGCTCTGAGTTCCAACCCCATAGCCCCTCTTTCACTAAACTCAAATCAGTTCTTAGTGGGTTAAAAAATAAGTGTTTTTTAAAAAAAGAAAATTGAAGAATATGTAGAATCTTCAGTTTGGAGGTCTGGAGATTTAAGATTAAGAGTGCGAGCTAGGAATGTGGCTTAGTGGTAGATCATTTGCCTAGCATGCCTGAAGCCCTGGGTTCTATTCATCAGTACCACAGAAAAAGCCAGAAGTGGTGCTGTTGCTCAATTGGTAGAGTGCTAGCATTGAGCAAAAAGAAGCTCAGGGTCAGTACCAAGGCCCTGAGTTCCAGCCCCAGGACTGCCCCTCCCCCCCCAAAAAAATTAACATTGTGTTAATCAAATGACAATATGAATAAGGTGGCAAAATAAGGTGCAAATAAAATGATAGTTGTAGTGCAATAGGCCTACATATTCACAAATTTATTATCTGTGGTGGTGACCAAGTACAACCAAAAATAATTATTTTTTTAATCAAAAGAAATATCAAAGACAAAAGTTGTAAATTCCTGCTTGTGCAGAATGAAGCAGCTCAGTGGATGTGAAGCCCTTGGTCAGTTCATCTTTACCATCAGCTGTGCTGAAATCTTTGCTATCTGCTTAGTGTTTCCCAGCCTTGAATTTTGTGAAAATGTCTCCCCAGAACAAGACAGAAGTTAATGGTAATCTTCCCCTCCCCCACACCAAAAAAGGGCATTTGAGTGATGAAGTGAACATTTTAGATTTGTTGAATGGCAGCATGTATTTAGCAAAAGTTAGGTAGCATTGTGGGAATAATGAATCAGTATTCAGTGTAATGAGCATGAAATGGGATCTAGTTTTTGTTGAGCAGTATTAATGTGTACAAAAGTAGATGTGGTTTCCAGTTAACAATTCTCAGACCTACAGTACTTACAATGTTGGTAAATGTGAGTAACTTTACAGTATCGAACCATGTATGTATCCTGAGCATTCAGTTGTTTTTTTTTCTCAACAGCAATTTCATTGGAACCATATGCCTTTGCATGCCAAATGCAAAATATTAGTATTTTTTGACTGAATAGTTGCTAGAGAGAGAACTAGAGTTGAATAGTGTGTTGAATGGATGTATTTTTGAGTTTTATCTTAAATAAAAGAGACAGCATATTTGAATATTGATGACTAAGAAGAAAACAGTAGAAGTATTAGAGACAGATGAGCTAATTGGTTTTCCTTGTTTTACTTTTTTCTTTTGAGACACGATCTCTTTGTGTAGCCCAGGCTGGCCTTAAACCTGAAATCCTCCTGCCTGTCTCCTTGGTGCTGGAATTACAGGCCTGTACCACCATGCCCAGTCCAAGATGAGCTAATTGATGTGGTAGATTCCTTGGAGTATTAGGAATGCAGAACCCATAATACATGGGGAGAACATAAAAAATAAGTGTCTCTAAAGTGTTGACTACCTCTAGATTATTATTGTTTTTCTCTTTTTTGTCCTTTTACTTCTCATGCTCATGCTTTTCACTGGGTATTTTGTCTCTTTTTTTTTTTTTTTGGTCCAGTCGTGGGGCCTGAACTCTGGGCCTGGGCACTGTCCCTCAGCTCTTCAGCTCAAGGCTAGTGCTGTAGCACTTGAGCCACAGCGCCACTTCTGGTTTTTTTTCTTTTTGCTTATGTGGTGCTGGGGAATCGAACCCAGGGCCTCAGGCATGCAAGGCAAGCGCTCTACCACTGAGCCACCTTCCCAGCCCTCACTGGGTATTTTGGAGTTGGAAACTAGTGGACTTTTCTGTCCTTGCTTGCCTTGAACTGTAGTCCTCCAGATCTCAAACTCCTGAGTAGCTAGGATTATAGGTATGAGCCATCAGCATCCAGCCTATAGACTTTATATTTTCTTGGTGGAAACAGTTTTTTGTTTTGTTTTTTACATTTCCTAATTATTTTTTTCAGTTTATTTTCTTGAGTAGATAAAAAGTTCACAAGGAAGTAGAAAAAACTCCAGACTCCCTTATCAATATAGAGATTAATAACTAGAATCTGTTTACTGAATTGAAGCACCATTGCTGACCATTTCATGATTATTTCTTTCCCAGTCCATCTCAAGCAGACGTTGGTGTGGAGTGGTAAACTGTGTGGCTCCTTTTACTAGGGAATCATGCAGAGAGCCTCACGGTTGAAGAGAGAACTTCAGATGCTAGCCACAGATCCTCCCCCAGGCATCACATGCTGGCAGGAAAAGGACCAAATGGATGATCTTAGAGCTCGTAGGTATCATATCATGTCTAAGATACAATCATAAACTTACTGAAGATTGTGCTAAAATATAAACATTTGTATATTCTTCAAATACACAGTCCTAAGTTCAGAATATCTTACCATCTCTATCCTAACTTATTTGCATATATAACACTTGCTTGATGTTCTTTGACTTTGGGAATTATAGGGGAGTGTCGGGGTGTCACTTCAAAGCCCAGGGGGGCCTCAAACTCAAAAATCCTCACACATCAGTCTATCCAGTGCTGGCATATAGACAGCTCCACCAGGTTTGGCTTATTTGTCTTTTTTATCTTTCACTGACTTAAAAATCAAGATTTGCTTATCAGCTCTGAAACAGTGTTTTGATCACAAGTGATCATCTTAAGTATATCTATGAGGCCAGGAAACAAATGATTAGGATTTTGCAGTCCAAGCCTGGTATGAATAGCTCACACCTTAATCTTAGCTACTCAGGAGGCCGAGATCTGAGGATTGTGAAAGCCAGCTCAGGTAAATTAATTAGAGATTCTTATCTCTAAGTACCAATAGGCTAGAAGTAAGGCTGTGGCTCAAGTAGTAGTGTGCCAGCCTTGAGTGAAAAAGCTAAGGGACAGTGTCCAGGCCCTGAGTTCAGCCCCAGAACTGGCTAGAAAGAAACCAAAACCTGCAAGCCATACAAAACAAATCTGTACAATGTACCTGGTCTTATGGCCATCGTTTTGCAGCTTCTGTTTGAAACCTTCTGTATGTCCCTTGTTTCCTTGTTTGACATAGTCAGTTGGGGAGGGGGATGCTATATTAGCTTTATAGTGCATTACAAAAAGATTTGTTAAAGTACTGAGAGAAGAAATGTATTGCCCTAGACCTTATTTCTCTGTTAGGGCTATATACCTTATTAAGTACATTTTGTATAGTAGTTTGAATTGTCTGATTTCCTTTTAACTTTTTCTTTCCTTTTTTTTTTCTTTCTCTCTTTTAAGAAATATTAGGTGGAACCAACACACCTTATGAGAAAGGTATTTTCAACCTGGAAGTTATCATTCCTGAGAGGTTAGTATGAATTAGAGTCTCAGTCTACAAAGTAAAACAGTTATTGGAAGATGGAAAAATATAGTAGAAAGAGCAGTAAAGAGCAGTAAATGTAGGGTCAAAGGACATAGATTTTAATCCCAGTCTTAGTGTAACAAATTATTTTCTTTCTGTAGAGTTCAGTTTTCTGTTTTCTTCTCTAGAATAATGGGGTAGATATCAGCTGAGCCCTATACCCCATTTAAATTGTGGTTTAAACAATCATTTTTTATAACATTAACTTGACCATTTTAACCTTCTGTGTGTGTATGTGTGCGCACTGGTTGTAGTGCTTGAACTCGGGGCCTAGATGCTGTCACTGAGCTTTTTTGCCCAATACCAGTACACTATCACTTGAACCATAGCTCCACTTCTGTTTGTTTAGTGAGTTAGTTGGAGATTAAGAGTCTCATGGACTTGCCTGCCCAGGCTGACTTTGAATGGTGATCCTCAGATCTCATCCTTCAAGTAGCTATGGTTACAGATGTGAGCCACTGGGCCTAGTCATTTTAACCATTGTTAAGTATACTTTTTACATTATTATTATTTTGCCAGTACTGGAGCTTGAACTCAGGGCCTGGGCACTGTCCCTGAGCTTCTTTTGCTCAAGGCTAGCACTCTACCACTTGAGCCACAGTGCCACATCTGGCTTTTTTGTTAGTTTATGTGATACTGAGGAATTGAACCCAGGGCTTCATGTGTGCTAGGCAAGCACTCCACCACGAAGCCACACTCCCAGCTCTACTTTTTACATTATTGTACACCTAACACTATCTATGTGAAAACCTTTTCATTCTCCCAAATTGTAACTGCATACCCATTAAACCTCAACTCCCATTTTACCCTTCCCCCAGTCTCACATACCCATTAAACCTCAACTCCCATTTTACCCTTCCCCCAGTCTCGGGAAACCACCATTCTGTGTTCCATCTCGATTTCAGAGCTCCCTTATTTCCAGTCTCTTTTAAGGCTCTAATCAGCTAAGTTACAGTTTTAGTTTTGTGTAGAAAGAGAAAGGCATGAATGAACATCCCACTGCTGAAATGCAGACATCTATTTACCTGATCGGATCCTGGCCAGACTTGTAAAATCCCTAGAGAATAGCTTAGTAATCATGTCATACATCACTTCTGAAAGCAGACTGTGAATTTTCCGAAGTTCATGGGTCACTAAAGAGACATAGTAACCAAATGCAATGTACAAATCTTAATTGAAAAATTCCAACTATAAAACATTAGGAATAGCAATATTAAGGAAATTTAAATAATGATATTGGGGAACTCTTAATTTTTTTCATAGGTATAATGGTAGTACAGTTATATAGGATAATTAGGAGATTTTTTTAGTATTTGAAGTATTTAGATGATAAAGTGGCTTGAACCAAGGTGGTGAATATATGAATGTTTTCAGTAATATTTTTCATCTTTTTTAGTATTGGTTAAATTTTTTATACTACAGATTTAGAAAGAGAAAAGGGTTGCTTCCCAAATATTTTTTTACTGGTGTTTTTAAATTCCAACATTTCTGTATAGCTTAGTAACCAGGAAACTATTAAAACTGTAGTAAAAGACCATATTAAAGTAATAATTATTTTCCTATACATTTAAAGGTACCCATTTGAACCTCCACAAATCCGATTTCTGACTCCTATCTATCATCCAAACATTGACTCTGCTGGAAGGATTTGTCTAGATGTTCTCAAATTGCCACCAAAAGTGAGTGGTGGGTAAAGGTTGACTTAGGCATTCTTTTAAACTTTAGTTAACAGTGTCACTTTTTAATATAAAGGCAACTTTGTACTTGTATATAGGGTGCCTGGAGACCATCCCTCAATATTGCTACTGTGTTGACCTCTATCCAACTGCTCATGTCAGAACCCAACCCTGATGACCCACTCATGGCTGACATTGTAAGTATTCCTATCATCTCTGCAGCATAAGCTCCTTTGTCTATCTAACTGCAGCAGCTGGGACGTATCATTGCAAATCATTGTTTCTCTGTTAACTCTTGCCTTGGATGAGGGAGGGAGACTGAGGCTTGTACTCAGGATTGGGCATTGTTCCTTACCTTTTTTGTTCAAATTGGTGCTCTGCTGCTTGAACCACAGCTCTACTTCTGGCTTTTTGTGGTTAATTGGGAAAAAGAGTCTTACAGTCTTTTCTGCTTCAGCTGGTTTTGAACTGTAATCTTCAGATCTCAGCTTCCTCAGTAGCTAGGATTATAGACATAAGCTACTGACTCCTTAGATTCTCTGTTAACTATTTCCTTGGATTTCATTTCAGTCCTCAGAATTTAAATATAACAAGCCAGTTTTCCTCAAGAATGCCAGGCAGTGGACAGAGAAACATGCGAGACAGAAACAGAGGGTATGACATTTACTATTATTATCAGTTCATTAAACATATATGTAAAAATATTGTTTACTGAAGTTGCTAAATATACATGTTAACTAGTAGACCTTTTTCTACTATTGTAATCATTTGGTATTATTCAGCAAAATAGCCTAGGTGCTCAACTAACATTTTTTTCCTAACAGTTGTCAGCTGTTGGTAACACTAGAGGGCAGGCAGAAGCTGGTTAATACTGTTATGTATTCTTGAGGATAGCAAGAATAGAGAGGTGACTCAGATTCTTTTTTTCTGAGTTTGGTTTTTTTTTTTTGTTTTTTGGGTTTTTTTTTTACATTGAGACAAGGCAACATTTACAGAGCAGAGACTGGTTGCAAAAATAGTGGGGAAGGGAAATTTTTGTTTCTTATTCAATAGTTTTAAGTTGATAAAGTTTTCCCATTCACCATAATGTAAAATACAAGTGTGGTGATAAATGCATCCTAGTTGCTGAATTAAAACATTTCAATTCAGGTTGTAAGTAGCAGTTATGTGTTACTTGTTAAAAAGCAAAATTAATAAGAATTGAGAAAGATACTTTTGGAGGAAATGTTATACAAACTACAATGTGTAAAATGTGTATTAGAGTTGTGAGTTTTTTTCCATTGGCATTTGTGTAGACTTCGTATTTCACCCTCTCTCTTCTTTTTAGGCCAGTGAAGAGGAGGTGCTTGATGATTTACCAAAGACCAGTGACTGTGAAGTCTACAACTCAGTACAGAAAAGGAAGGCCAGGCAACTAGGAGGCATAGAAAAGAAATTTCACTCTGATGTTCATGAGGTTTTTCTTGATCCATCTTAGTTAATAAGATCTTTGACAAGATCTTATTCGCTTACTTTTCTTGAACGTTTTTCTTTGTATTTGGTGACATAATTTTTGTATTCTGTAAAATAATACTGCATTTACGTATTCTGATCGACAATGATTCTCTTCAGTTTGTTTTATTTATGTTGTATATATGTTTTGAAACCTTTTTAACCTGAAAAATAAATAGTCACTTAATGTTGAGTATGTTTTTATCCTAAGTATGTGGGAATAAACTGGCCAGAATTCTATATTTCAGAATGCTATAATATTTGATTTGTGTTTTGTGGCAAATGCTTAGAATACTAGCACTTAGGAGGCTGAGACAGGACAACAGTTTGAGGCCAGCCTTGACAACATAACACACCCTGTCTCACAAACAAAGCTAAGAATGGTGTTGCATAGCTATAACCCTAGCCTCTTTGCATCAGAGATAGGATTGCAGTCTGAGCCTAGCCCCTGGCAAAATCATGAAACCCTATCTGAAAAATCCTGTCTGGTAAAAGGGGTGGGAGTGTTGCTGAAGCAGAGCCCCTAAACTCAAACCTCAGTACCACCAAGAAGATAGAAAAGATTACATTATTTGAAATTGTTATTTGCCAGACTAGCAACATCAGTGGGGACAATTGATATTTGACATAGATGTAAAGTAGCTGTTAAAAATAACTGTTACCGCTAGACTTAGAAATTCTCACTTTTCAGAAGTTTTTTAATGTGAGAATAAGGAAATGTTAATATGTTAACATTAATATTTAACATTTTCACAACTTTCTCCTTGTGAAGTATATAACTGGCAAGAATTAACCAATGAGTACTTTGTGCCTAGTACTATGCTAGTGTTTGAGGATATAATCAGAAAATTAGTCATGCTATTAACAGATCATATAGATTTAAATAGAAATTGTTACAATCTCTTTTATTTCTTTTTTTTTCTTTTTTTTTGGGTCCGGTCGTGGGGCCTGAACTCTGGGCCTGGGCACTGTCCCTCAGCTCTTCAGCTCAAGGCTAGTGCTCTACCACTTGAGCCACAGCACCACTTCCGGCTTTTTTCTTTTTGCTTATGTGGTGCTGAGGAATCGAACCCAGGGCCTTGAGCATGCAAGGCAAGCGCTCTACCACTGAGCCACCTTCCCAGCCCCTCTCTTTTATTTCTTAGTATTCAATTGTATTACTCTAAACATTTAGATGACATATGTGAATTCCCTACTTGTGATTTTATCATACACTTGTTTGTGTGTGAATCAAAGGTTTTTATTTTTTATTTTTTTTTTTTGTAGTGCTGGGGATTGAACCCAGGGCTCCACACATGTTAGGTGAGCACTACCATTAAGCTACACTCCCTGCCCCAAGAGATTTAGAGTGCAAAATCAGCTGAAGTAGGAAGAGGTTTCTGGTGCTGTGGAAAGACTTTTTGAGGAATATAGGTGTTAGGATTACCTAGGCAAAGAAATAGGCATTATAATGTCAGTCCATATCCCAGTGTAGCAATATTTTTATACCTAGGCTGAACACCACACCTTAAAAGCATCTCTGAATAGGCATTTCCTATTGATCTGTTTTGGTTGTCCCTTCAAGACTGGGACTTAAACTCGGTCTGATGCTTTTACTTAAAGGCTGGTACTCTACTACCTGAGCCAAGCTTTATCCCCTCTTCTACTACATAAAGTGCTTTAAACCCTTCTCTCAGCAGCAGTTTGCTGTACAATGTGTCTACTGGGCTTACACAAAGCAAGAAATGAGAACTCCATGACAGGTCATATTACTCCAGGCTTATCATCTACACTCATGGCAGGTTTGGAGTTCCTAAATACCAGAAATATATCTATTAGAATGCTTTCAGTTTTAAGTGAAACTCGACTCAGACTGGGACTAATAAAAGGAACTTCTTGCCTTACTAAATGAAAGGAGGAATGGAGTATGGGCAGCTCATGCTTGTGATCCTTGCTATTCAGTAAGTAGGGTGAGCTCTGAGGATTCCAGTTTGAAGCCAGGCAGGCAAATGTGAGAGATTCTTATCTCCAATAAGCCATCACAAAGCCTGAATAGAGTTATTACTTGGGTGGTAGAGAGTCAACCTTAAGCAAAAAAAAAAAAAAAGCTAAGTGAGAGAAGGAAGCTCCTCTACTGGCACTGGGGGAAAAAAAAAACAACACTTAGATTGGTGGATTCACATACAAAAAAGACAAACGTAGACTGGTAGACTCAGAGCCTCTGTAATATAGTTTGGTCTCTATCATCCATACTATCTGCTTTCTCTTAGGTTGTTTGTCCCAGAAGTTTCTTCCCCTCCTAGGTGACTTCCAGCAGCAGTCATGTGCTATGGTAACATCTAGAGGATTTGATTTCTATGGAACAAATTTGGAGAATAGACTGGACCACCTTAAAAAAAGCAATCACTGTAGCTAGTGAACTGCCTTGTACTGATTGATTCAGGCTAAACCCAGACTTGAAATGAGAACTGGATTTAGGAACAGTTGAAAAGACCACTTTGAATAGAACAAAACACCCTAAACATTACCACCTAGTTTATCAAGTTCTTCCAGCTACTTTCTCCCTGTTTCACCCTCGCCTGCACTGTAGCCACATCTACCTTGTTTCCTTGATACCATTCTTGTGCAGGCTTTTTCAGCAGAAAATAACCTTTTGACAATAGAAGTCAGGTTTGTTTTCTCTACTTAAAACCTTCCAAGTGGCTTCCTTTTATTGTCAAAACAAAAAATCGAGTCTACTTTCATGAATGAAGACCATATGTAATCTGGCTACAGCATCATTTCCTCTGCCTCTGTGTCCTCCATGATGATTGCAAGCAATCAAAGTACTTGTCTCAGAAAGTGCTCATTCCATCTAAAGTAGACTGAAAGCCTCAGGTACACTGTGGCTCATAACCCGAGTATTCTTCCCCATAGCCCTTGGACCTTCTGAAAGTGTGCTTCTGTGTCTATTGCCTGGCTCCAGGTCCTACAGTACCTATAAAGACTATTTTTTTGTCTGTCATGGTGCTTAAACTCGTCCTGGGCACTGCCCCTGAGCTCCTCAGTTCAAGGCTATTACTCTATCACATTGAACCACAGTGCCACTTCCAGTTTTCTGGTGGCTAATTGGATATGAGTCTTTCCTACCCCAGCTGGCTTTGAGCCTCAATCCTCAGATCTCAGCCTCCTGAGTAGCTAGTACTACAGGCATGAGCCACTGGCACCCAGCTTATGAGGACTATTTTCTACAATTGTGATTGTACAAATATTAGAGCTGAGTTACTAGAAGTCATCCATCCATCTCTGCTCTCACAAGTCCAGACAATCTAGTCTAGGGAACAAGGGGCATGGCCTCTTCCCAGCCCAAGGGAGGATGGGAAATGACAGTATAGACACAAGAAGATCTGGCTCCATCCTGGCAATGCTGTTTACTGATAGTGTTACCTGAATGCTCCTCTCCATCTTTCTCTTTGGTCTTCACATCTGAAAGTGGGATGTGATGATGATACTTAACTCTGAGGATGTTGTGAGGATTGAATTAGGTGATGCACATGAAGTGCCCAGAATAGGACCTCACACAGGCCCATTCGTTGAGTACTTAGCAGAAGACTGGGGGGGGGGGGGGGGGGGGGAGGGGAGAGATGAAGAAAACTGTCTGACCAGAGGCGGGCCCTAAGGAACTGCTCTGCGCCCCATCTACTTGCCTGTCTGTTCTGTTGCTAGGACAAGCAAGCTAAGCCGTTTCTTAATTCCAAACCCCAAATTAAAGAGGAGAGATGACATCCATGACTGATCATATAAACATTGCAGATTCCAAGTTCCCCTCTCCGGCTGCCCCCGGTCCCCCTCTTTACCTCTCCCTACAAGCTATCTAAATAAGAACAGATTTTGCCACCCACCTTGTGGGCAGACTCTAAGCCGAGACTGGGCCTAGCTATTTATCCTTCAGCTGCTGCGGGAATTCAGCACATACAAATAAAAGCTCCTTTTCCAGCCAAGTGTGTATTTTTCCATCAGTGTGTGGCCCCCCTGCCCAGGTTGTCTTGTTTAGGTTGGGGCAGCCTGAGGGAGGGAAGGACAAGGAGGGGGTATAGGGCTGTGGTTTCCAGAACCTGCTTCCCAGGAATGGTTGGCTGTAGGGCAGCTTATGGTCCCAGACTGCACAAGGCTGCCAGGAAGGCCAGGAGAGGCTGGGCAGTAGACACAGACATGCTATACACAGAAACAACACATTCCACTTTCTCCTGCTTCTTGGCAAGTCTCCTCTGCCTCCTGCCATGGCCCCCAGAGAGTGTCCATCCCTCTCCAGCTCTTAGTTTATATCAGAGATGACAGATTACCTGATGTCTCTTGTCCTGCCCTCCCTCCCACCTCCCTCTTGGGTTTCACCCCTTTGTGTACTTCCTTGCTTACCTTTTCCCCCCTACCAGATGCCATGAGGCTGTGTCCCCTTCTTTTGCCTTCCTTTGCCTTTTTCCACAACGCTGAAATTGCTTCAGCTCTTGGCTGAACTCCTTCCTTCAAAGATACCAAAGGCATCTTCATCTAGGGGATGAGTTCTTAGTCTGTAGGTTATCATCTCCAGAGTTATTGCCAGGCACCAAAGTTCTTTACACACACACACACACACACACACACACACACACACACACACACACACACACACACGTCTTAACTTTTTCAATAACCTTCCAAATATAGGTGCTATAATTACCTGTTTTACTAATAATACAACGATACTCAGGTGAAGCAACAGCTAAGTACAGATCACTATAAATGGCAAATTTCGATTCAAACACAGACCTGTGTGACCTCTGTTCTAATATTCTGAGTAGCTGTTGGTTATTGAATGAATTCCTCCCCTTTGGTTTCCTCCTCTGTAAAAGAAAGCAGGGGCTAGGATGTTCTCCAAGACTTTTTAGACACCTGGCAGATGTGCAGTTCTGTAGGTACTTGTGAAATCCAGAGAACAGCACCATCTTCCATTCTCCTATTCTCCTTCAGCATTCTTTTAACCTGGGTTTCCTGTGAACCACACATCTAGGTACAGGTCCATACTAGGAGCCATACTGTCTGTCCTAACAGCTTCCTTGCCTATCAACGCTCCGTTCCACAGCTGCCTTCTACCCTAGTGGTTGGTAACAACTGGTTTCACTCCTCTTCCTTACCAGGTGGAATGTAATGTGAACACAGACTTGGTAAGGAAACCTATATGGCCCCTTCTCCATAGAAGTACTGGAAATCTAGCACTCTCACTTGTATAACAAGCAACCCTCCTTTAAAATGGATGAACCTAGAGCAGCAATTAACAATCAAGTTAAGTGAGATAAGCCAAGCTCAGAGAGACAAATGGGGCATATTTTCTCTCATATGCAGAAGCTAGATCTAAAATTCACTGGGCTTTGATAAATTAGACAAGACTCTAGGTATTCACATCTAAGCAGTGAGACTAAAGGAAGATACTCTTAGGGGAGGAACCCAAAGGTGTAACCTAACCTCTGAGTATTTCAAATACTATTTGGGGCTGGGAAAGTGGCTCAGTGGTAGAGCACTTGCCTTGCATGCATGAGGCCCTGGGTTCGATTCCTCAGCACCACATAAGCAAAAAGAAAAAAGCCAGAAGTGGTGCTGTGGCTCAAATGGTAGAGCACTCGCCTTGAGCTGAAGAGCTAAGGGACAGCGCCCAGGCTCAGAGTTCAGGCCCCACAACCGGACCCCCCAAAATAAATAAATATAAAATAAAATACTATTTACCAAAATGAATTTCAGGGACTAGAAATATTGGGGGGGGGTTGTTATTGTTTTTGCTCTTGCTGTTTTTTCTGTCTTATGGGAGGGAAAGCGGGGGGGGGGGGAGGAGGGGGGGACAGAAGTAGAGGGAGGAAGGATGAACCAATCAATGGTATTCAGTAGACATTTCATGGAAAATGAACTAGGGACAGGAGTGAGAAACTGGGGGAAAGCAAAGGAAAGGGTGACAATGCCCCCAAAAGAAATATACTTATTATCTGACTTATGAAATGGTAACCCTTCTGTGCAACATCTTAATAATAACAATAAAATTATATTAAGAAAAGAGAAGATGGGGCTGGGAAGGTGGCTCAGTGGTAGAGTACTTGCGTCTCAAGCATGAGGCCCTGGGTTCGATTTTGCAACACCTCATAAACAGAAAAAGCCAGAAGTGGCACTGTAGCTCAAGTGGTAGAGCACTAGCCTTGAGCTGAAGAGCTGAGGGACAGCACCCAGGCCCAGAGTTCAAGCCCCATGACTGACCAAAAAAAAAGCCCTGCTTTACCATCTAAATCCAAATATACTTGTATATTCTGGCATGGCCAGAAACAAATGGTTGACAAACACCTTCAAGATTTGTTTCTCTGCAAGAGGCAAGGTGACACCAGCAGTTCTGGCCACTCAAATCCAGAAACTCCAAGGAGAGTGTTTCCTATCTGCCCTGCCAAAGTTCCTGAATTCGGTGGCATTAGAAGAAGTTGGGATGTGAGTCCATCTTTGGATCAGTCATTGTGGCTGGAGAATTTTAAAAAAGGCCGAGAAGGCTTAGGAATTCCCATCCATGGAGTCCAGTGGAATCACTGCAGTACAGAGCAGTGGAGGCATAACCTGCAGGAAAGTCAGGTACTGATGTTGCCAGAAGGAAGCAATTGCTGAGTAGATTCTGTTTAATCTGAATGAATAATGGAGGTTTGGGGGGGGGGGTTTGGGGGGGGAAGGGTTGGGGGAGAGAGAGGGATGGGATTTGAATTCAGGACTTCCAAGATCTCTACTATTTGATCTGTGCCCCTAACCATTTTTTGCTTTCTTTTTTAAATAAGATTTTGTACTTTTTGCCTAGTGCTGGCCTAAGATGCTTCCTACTACCACCTCTCACATAGCTGGAATACAACTGGGGTGGTTTACAGATGTACACTGTAAACCACCAGGCTTGGCTTGTTTGTTGAGATGGGGAACTAGATATCTCTTTGTCCTGGCTGGCCTTAAACCAAGATCCTCAGTGGAGACCTCCTGAGTAGCTGAGATTACAGGACTTGTCACCACACCCTGCTTAACATAGGAATTTAAACCACTGTGGTAGCCAAGGGAGGAACTGTTATAAAGAAGAATGTCTAAGAACTTGAGGGCCCTTTAAATCTCACCTTATAAATATCTGCCCATCTTGCTTTCTTATAAACAGGGTTGACATGCCCAAAGGGAGAATGGCGTCAGAGACAGTTCTCAGGAATACAAATGGTCTAGTTCAAACAAGAAGTTATCTGTTGTTCTGTGTTATTTACATCTCCTAGCCAGATGGCCCCTTGAGACTGGGAATAATCTTTAGAGATATACTTGGTTATGTTAGTGTCATAATTCTCTTTCTTTTTTTTTTTTTCAACAGAAAGCAATTGCTCATTTTCATTGTGTTAGGCTCTTCTGGAAGGACTGAAGGTATGGTATGATCATGCCCTGGTGGAGCTTTGCTATCAGCCCCACCTACCCACAGCCTGCTCCAGTGGGAGCCCTGAGAAGTCACCTTGTGTCTAGCAGGACCCCACAGAAACACCCCACTTTATATGCCACAATGGAGTGGACCAGGACAGGCACCTTGGTCTAAAAGGCTCAACTCATTATTTAGCTGTGATTTGGCCAAGTAGAAGGAAGCATCCTATAAGAGGATTCTCTCCATCTCTCAAGACATTGCCCCAAGAAATGCTGAAAGAAAACAAGGCCATTGGCTCAGGAACTGATCCTGAAAAAATGTTTAGAGGAGGAACAGGCATGTGAGTAAAGCACTTATATAGAAAAAGTATGAATAAATCATCTGTGAGTCAAAAGAAGCAATTGAAAGATATAACTATTTGTAATTGTTTTTTAACTCAGAAATTCTACTTCTGGAGATTTATATATACACACATAACCTAAATTGTATACATACAAGGCTACTTCTTGGAGTATCATTTGTAAGTGCAAAATGTTAAGCAATCCAAATGTCCAACAGTGAGATAAAATTCTAATAAATGTATATAATGGAATGTAAGTTGTTGTGGGGAAAAAACAAAACAGGAAAGGTGCTGGTAACTAGTGGTTTCTACCTGTAATCCTAGAACTTGAGACGTTGAGATTGGGAGAACCCAAGTTCAAGGTCAGCTTAGGCAGGAAAGTTCCATTTGCCAGACACCTTCCTCAACCAAGAGCTGGGTGAGGTGGTTCATACCTGTTATCCTTGCTGTGACATGAAGTCTAACATGGGGGATTGAACCCTAGGCAGGAAACAAGACCCTCCCTCACAAATAACCAGCATAACAAAGGGCTGGAGGCATGGTCTAGTGGTAGAGCATCTGCCTAGCAATCATGAAGCCCTGAGTTCAAACCCTGCTACCACAAAAACAAAATAAAACAAGAAAAGCTTTAATGATATAGAAAGATCTTTGAGTGGAGGGAAGGGATGGTAGGGGAAAAAGAAAGGAGGGGTAACAATGCTGGATAGGAAATGTACTCATTACCTTACTCGTAACGGTAACCCCTCTGTACAGTATCTTTGCAATTTTTATATATATATGAAAGATCTTTGAACTACATTAGTAGTAGAGAGAGGTAGAAGAATTGTGGTATGTCAATTGAGTAAAAGGAAAAATAAGCACATATTGCTTGTATATATACTCAAAAGAATGAAGGAAGGAAAGAAAGGAAGAAAAGAAGATGGAAGGAAGGAAAGAAGCAAGCAAGCTCTGCAAAGACGTGAGAAATTAACAGAATTGGTAACCACTAAGGGTTTGGAAAGTGAGTAAATAGAGAAGAAATGGGAGAGAGACTGTTAATAAAAACTGCTGTTATTTGAACCATGTCAATGTGTTACTTATTCAAAAATTAAATTAAAGCTTTTTAAACAAAAAAAGGGTGGGGATGGAACACTGGAATGTGGTTGAGAAGCAGATAGACATAGGAGCAGACCTACAGAGAAAACAGCGGAGCCTACTCATAGTGGGCCCTGGTGACTACTGACAGATTCCCACTAACTAGAACTCAGAGCTGCTTTAAATCCAGAAGGGCCTCTGCTTTTAGACACAGTTCTCTTTATATTTCTGTAGTTGCTTAGATTCTGTCTCTCCAGAAACAGGCCCATACACTAGGGTTAACTGGGACTCTATTTCTTAACCCAGCCTATAAGAACCTCTGAGGAAATCAGCTCTGCTATAGCTGAGTTAGAAGAATGAAATGGAGTAGAATGTTCTGTGTTCAAGAAGAGCAGAGGGTGTATCGCAAAGCTCACAGAACTCATAAATGTTATAGACCATGATAGACAATTTGCTCCAGGAAAGTTAGAATGTGTTTGTGACTTTAACTGAGCATCACTATCGTACAATACTGTGAAATTTGGGAAATTATGTAACCACTTAATCACAATAAAAAGTTTGGAAAAAAAAGAAAAAAAAAAGAAGAGCAGAGGGCGAGGATTTATGAAAGCACTGTTTGTCCTCTCAGAGGGGGCTGGGGTTTAATACTAACTAAAAAAATTAATTGAAAAATACAAGTAAATATAAGAATTCCAAAGGGAAAAATGAGAGATAAAGTGGGAGGAGGAGGAGAGGAAATGTAGAGGGACGAGGAGGGAAAGAACAAGAGGAGAAGAGAAAGAGGAAATGAGGAAGGAGAAAGAGAAGAGGAAAGGGAGAAGGGAGAAGAAAAAGGAGTCAGACTCTAGGCCAGTGGGCTTCTCATACAATTGTGTGTGTGTGTGTGTGTGTGTGTGTGTGTGTGTGTGTGTGTGCGTGCGTGCGCGCGCGCGCGCGCGCACGCACCCATCCTGGAAATTCAACCCAGGGCCTGAGCTGCTCCTTAGCTTTTTTGCTCAAGTCCAGTACTCTGACACTTGAGCTACAGCTCCACTTCCGCTTAACAGGTTAATTGGAGATAAGAGTCTCACAGACTTCCAACCTCAATCCTCAGACTTCATCTTGCTGAGTTTGCTAGGGTTATAGGCATGAGCCACTGGCACCCACCCAGCTCCTCACATCATTCTGGAATTCCATCCAATTCCCATGATTGTAGGTTTCCTTAATCTTCTTATTCAGAAGCAAGCGGTCTGAGGGAGAAAAATCCCAAGGTAGAGAGTAGATGAGGGATCTTGTTCAAGGAGAAGAAAGCAAGCTGATTCTTTGGGGTTCAGAGTATCATGAAATCCAGCAGTATGCTTGGGTCTGATGAGGTTTTTGGAGGCTGAGTAATGGAAGGCCAGCCCACCTAGACCTTTCTTCAAGTCATTCTGTCTGATCCAGTGCCAAGCACAGGCAGGTTACTTCAATGCCGGTTTGTGGAATTAAATTTCATGCTTCCAAACGTCAACCCTGGACTTCCACGGCTAGGCTTCACATGCTCCAAACTCAGAAGTTGGAGTGAGAAAGAGCTTTGACCAGATGATGTCTCCTCCCTCAAAGCCATCGTACCTGTGGCCACACCCATGGCCCCAGCAGAGGTAGCAGAAAGGAGTTGATGGACACACATGGTACTTCACTGGCACTTTATTTTACAGAAGAACCCAAATATTTACATCTTGACAATTCTTACATTTTACATGGCTGGTTAGAGCATGGAGCTGGGAATTGGGTCCCAGGAGGAACACAGTGTGGTGAGTGTTGGGAGAGGGAACTTGCTAAACCAGAGCAGAGGTAGTCGGAGGGGATGGTACCAGAAAAGATCAGGGTTCTAGCTACCTCTCGTCATCATCCTCGCTTCTCAGGCCTTCTTGTTGTCAGCTCTTCTTGTTGTCTGCTTCCCTCTCCCTTATTCTTTACATCTTTATTCTTCCTGGAAAGGGAAACTGGAAGAGGGCTGAGATAGGCGAAAGAGAAGGCTGGAGTAGAGACTTCATTAATCCATAGCCTTCTGGGTATTTTTGGTTTGCGTTTCAGTGTGTACAGAGGTGCTTAGCAAACTATGGTCCACCAAAAGAAGTTCTCCTCCATAAACTGGTCTACAAGGACATTGTGGTTGGCACCAGCTGACAAGGCACAGCACACATAACCCAGGTAAGTGCATGCTGGATCAGATGTTCCCAGCATTTCCACTACTATAGCCCTCCTGCTTAGCCCTCCTGGGGTGGATTCTTTCCTATGGATGCCATTTTGGAAGATTTTGTCAACCAGAAAAAACAAATTCATTCATGTACATGGAACAATTTGATTTTGTGATTAATCAAATTACAACATTATCTTCTACTGATCACAAAGAGATAACCAAAGGAATAACATACTGATTTGCTAGAAATTCAGTCAAAGACAAAAACACAAAGAAACTTTACCACATGATCATATTTTGGGTAAGTGTACATTGACTAGAGTTCTTGAATAAGTTTATAACAAACACCTTCTCAACCTTTTCCTCTACCCTCCCACTTCTCTTCTGACCAGAAGGTCCAGCCTCAACTAATATCAGATCTTTAGAATTAGACAATAAAGTGCCAGCAATGCCACCCTGTTGCTTGCAGCCAAAGAGCACTGGCCTACATGTCACAAAAGGCACTTGTAGGTAACAGTTCCAATAATGTCTAGACATCCACATGGCCCTACCATCCCACCCCCAGGCTGGATCCCTAACTCCAAAGGTAGCAATGATCCCATGGTTGAAGTGATGGGGAGTCAGTGGAGTTCTAGGGTGACTTCCTAGAAGAAATGGCTGCCCTAAAAAAATATCAATTTTGTCACCAATGCAGTATCTCAGAGAATTTCCCTGATGAGAACCCCCAAAGTAACTCAGAGTAACATAGACTCAAAGTTAACATTGTCTTCTTCAATGAAGAACTCTTGATCAGCCCCAGATAAAGAGGAAGACCAGGAGTCCTCAAACAATTGATAAATCAATGGGCCATCACTGAGAGAGCTCCTTCTCTAAAGTTGATTCAGTGCTAAGACCCTAAGGAATTATAAGATCAGATTCTGCTTCAGAGCTTGTAAGAGTCTAGAAAACTCAACTAGCCACAAGATTTAGAAAGTTGTGGAGTTCCAGGCATGAACCCTGCCTCACCCCTCCCTTCAGCCCAGGTAGTCTTGTTGATATATGTTAGAATTTGCACTGAGCACAGGAGACAGCAGGAAGCTAGCAGAGAAGCTAAGCTACAGAAACTTGAACTGTGAAAGCACAAAGGCTTTCTTGGGTTGTCTTAATGGCAGAGTCCTGGGATAGGGTCTGGCTAAGGATCGCAAGAAGCTTCAGGTGGACTGAATCTCAAGATCCCAAATTGGGTTCTTCCAACAGGACTGATGTTGAGTGTGCTCTGAAATGTCTGAATCTTGGATTCTCTTTTTGTGTCTGCAAGAATCCTTTTCTAAGTCTTAAGAAAATCCAGCTTCCCCTCCTCATCCAGAGAGTGGATGGGTGTGTTTGAGATGGGGTAGGCAACATTTTGAAGATCATTTGCCACACTTGGGGAAGCATAAGGTAGGAGGTTCAGGAGGAGACACATGAAAAGGGTCCATTGCCTGTTTGGGGGCATACCAGATATTCCAAGGCTACCTAAAATGCACTACCTACAACACAAATATCTTTCCTCTTTGCTGACTGATGGCTCCCTGTCCTACAGAAAAGAAAGATCTGGAATGAGGACCAGATTATATGGCAAGAGAAGGCCAAGGAGCTTCTGATAGAGAAGCATATGAAGGCAACTCTGAGCCAGAGGGAGCCCATACCGGTACAGACTTAGTCATGTGTAACTTGCCAGGACCCAGAATCCTTCCTCTTGCTGAGAGAAGTTTCACTGGTGCTTGGGGGCAGGGAGACAGGGGGAAAAATCTATATCCAGAAGTATCTTTCTCCCTGTCCTACTATGGTGGGCTGAAGCTAAATCCATAGTGACAGATTCCTCCCTCTCCTTCGTGGGTGGGACAAGCAGGGTGGACAGAGAGGATGCTCAGTCTATCCGGGCCAATAGAATCACTAGTTGCCTTTGACACGTGGCCTCTTGTTGAACTCCTTAGAATCAGAGCTTTCAAGGAATGCTAGAATCGTGTAATGTCAACTGGGTAACACTAGTAACATGGAGGGCAGTGCCCTGGGAGAAAGCTATGGTAAGTTCTGAGATAGTAAGTGTTACATGAGGACCAAACAAGCAAATGAAAACTTGTCAGATAATTGGGATAACCTGATTAAACAAAGTTCAGTCCATTTCTTTTCTGCTTCAGGGCCTTTATTATACTAACAGAAATGGGCGGAATATGTAATGTCTTGCAAAGCATACTTTAATGGATGTACTTTTCCATAGGTCAAGATATACAGGATACTATATATAACGTGTGTGTGTGTGTGTGTGTGTGTGTGTGTGGTGGAGGGGGGGCGGTTATACTAGGGGTTTGAACTCAGGGCCTAGGTGCTGTCCTTAGTTTTTTTTTTTCTCTCAAGGCTAGCACTTTACCACTTGAGCCACAGCTCCCCTTCTGACTTTTTGGTGCTTAACTGGAAATTTAGAGTCTCATTGACTTTCCTGCCTGGGCTGGCTTTAAACCATGATCTTTAAATCTCAACCCCCTGAATAGCTTGGATTATAGTCCCCAGAACCCAGTTTACAGAGCATATTTTGTATCCTATCCATGAGTCACAGGAAAGATGTCCATATGTGTTTGGTGGTCCCCTTCCAGACCTTTCTCTGTAAGGTCTCATTGCTCTTTGAGCTCTGGTCCTAGCCCTGTGAGCTCCCTATCTCCCTCACTGTCTCTTATAATCCTTGTTTCCCTTAAGTATATTCCTTGGTCTTGGCTCCATAGCTTTGGATTTGACAGAGAAGAGGTCAGCATGAAGGTGACATTGGTGGCCGTGGAGAGGAGAGACCAAAGGAGCCAGGGCCTGGGCCACCCTGGCACTGAGCTCTGATCGTATCTATTTTATAAGCAGCCATCATTCATAGACAGGGGAGAGAGGACAGGGAAGAGCTGGGAGGAAAAGAATGGGAGGGGCATCTATAAGTGTGAGGCAAAGCCTGAGCCAGAGGGCCGGAAGCCCCCACCCACTGACGGGCACCCACCTGCTGACGTGGCTCCCTCAACCCTCAGCAGCAGTTCTCCATCCAGGGAAGGCTGTGGGTTCCCAATGTGGCTTCCCTCGGGCTCTACAAAATGGCTTCCCTCCAGCCTGGGGGCCCCCGGCTGCTGATAGGAGACGAGGGTCACTGAGGGAAAGCCATAGGTCTTCAGCTCAGGGGGCCGCCCAGCCTCCGAAGCTTCCAGAATAAGATCCACATCAGAGAAGGCCACCAGAGCTTGAGTGGAATCACAGGAGCTCTTCTCTAACTCACTGGTAGCAGCGTAGGTCAGGGGCCTGGCAGCCCGTGTGTGGGGACAGAGCCTCCGAAGGTCATCCCGGAAGTGGGGGTTGAAGAGCAGGTAAAGCAGGGGGTTGAGGCAGGCGGGCAGGGGCAGTACCACGAGCAGGATAGACTTGATGACCTCTGGGGTGACAGGGAAGAGGCCCAGCATGGAGGCAAAGCTGAGGAAGGCCACGGGGCAGTAGAGGAGCCCATCTGCAAAGATGAGCCAGGCCACATGCCTCACCATGGCGCAGTCCCACACGGCCTCAAAGTCCCCACGTGGCAGCTCACAGTAGAGCTTGATGTAGGCACCCGCCACTACCAGGAAGCAGAAGGAATTCGTCATCACTAGGGCCACAGCAAAACCCAGGGCAGCTGGCTGGCCCTCAGGGGGTGCATAGGGCAGGCAGAGTGGGGAGGCTCCGTATTCCCCGACTGACATCAGGGGCAGGGCAGCGGCCAGTCCAGCCAGTGCCAGGCAGACCAGGGCTCCCACTCGGACGCTGCCCAGTGAAGGGGCCTTCCCGTAGGCCCGGACACAGGAGACAGAGACGCTGCACTGCACGGCGGCCAGGGTGAGCAGCAGCACTGAGGTCTCTGAGCCCAGGACAGCCAGGAAGCCTGTGGCCCTGCAGCCCAGCCCCATCTCCCAGCGGGCTCCATAGTCAGCAAACTGGCCAAAGGTCAAGGCATCCACAGAGGCCAGCAGGCCACAGGAAATGCCAGTCAACATGTTGGCACCTGCAATGGCACCTACCACGAACTTCACTGGGGGCAGAGGACCTGGCCCGCCAGCAAACATAGTCAGCAACACCAGCCCATTACAGAGCACGGAGAGGAGGACGATGGCCCACACGGCCAGGCGGATGCCCCAGCTCTCAAAGAGATGCTCGCAGGGCTTGAAGGGCCCTATAGGAGAAAAGAACAGTTGTAAACCTAGGGCCACAGGCTGCTGGGCCCAGACCTGGAGCAAGGCCGGCCTCTGGGCTCAGAGCCCAAGCCTGCCCCCAAGAGAACTTGCCCTAGGGGAAGTAGGCCTGGCCTCTACCTCAGAGAACTCTTGTGGGGGGAGGAGGGGGCTTGGGGAATTAGAACATGAATAGCTCTCCTTCCAAGGAGGAGTAATGGGGTGAACACTAGCCCTCTTCCCAACAGAAACACACATAGATGGGCACACTGAATAAATTAATGCCGCACAGATGCACAATGTGGTGGGTTCTTATTCACCAGTAGTATAGAAATAAAATGAGGAAATGATGAGCACAGTTGTAAAGAGTTTCTTTAATGAAAAGGCCATTCAGGACAGTGAGCAGCAGGTCTAGAAACCAGTGTTCCATCACATGGTCAGGCACCTGATGGTCTGTATCCTCCCTCCCCTCCTTTTCTCTTCCCTTTAGGCAATTTTCACTTGATGATTGGTTTGTTTGCAACAAATAAGACCCTCCCCCTGAGCCGTAGCCACAGGAAGGTGGCTTATAAGAGTTGGCTTGAGTTATGGCAGAACCCAAGACCCTCCCCTGTATGGTGGCCACTGGTGGGGGAGAGGGCAAGCTGGCATGAGCTGGTTGGCTGATGTTTTTCTTCAGCATCAACTCAAGCATTGAGTACACCTGTCTTTCTAAAGGAGCAAGATTTGGAAGGATGGATGGTGGACAGACTAGCCTAAGGGAGAGGAGAGGACAGCAGAACCTGCAATAGATGGGATAGAGACAGTGCACAAACGACTGCCCAGTTAGAAACCACAGTCTGGTGTGTTCCGCAGCTCAGTAATGCACTGTGGGTGGGACCCAATAGTCTACTTCAGTGGCTCTCTTGTCTCGTGAGAGCAGTATACCACATTTCATATTCATTCATCCATTAATCGGTATTTGGGAGATAAAGTAAGTAATCAAATTACTAAGCAACTAAGCCAGGTGTGGTGGTGGTACGTGCCTGTAATCCTAATACTTTGGAATCTGAGGCAGGAAGTTGAGAGTTCAAGACCAGCCTGGGCTACACAGAAATAGCTTATCTCTAAACAAGAGAACAATAAGAACAAAGTAAGAAAACAATTACAAGTGACTTCTGGATTTTCTGGATTTGCACACTCGATGGGTGATGGGTGAGAGTCTGGTGTTTTCTTATCTCTCTCTCCAAAGTCTGTTCTTAAAATCACCTTGAACTTTGGACGTATTATTTCTTCATTTCCTTTGGCTTCAGATTCCTGTTTTTCAACGTATTGCTGGTAACTTGGGAATTTGACAAGCTTCTGTGGGAGCTAATTTTAAACCCTTCCGTTTCTCATTATGCAATAATCAGTAATAATCATGGAAAATTTAAAATATGATATGGAAAAATTAAAACCGCTAATGTCCTCACCTCTCAGAAAGAACTTACTTTGGCATATTTCCTTCTGTTAAAAATACATACACACTTATAGATGCCTAAACCAAGTTGGGATTTCCCCACATATAGCTTTTTTCCTGTCTTTCATTAAATTTTATTATGCGCACTTTCCTATACCCTTTAATCCCCCAAAACATATTTTGAATGTCTGTATAATAAATAGTCTACCATATGACATACTATAATTTATTTAACCATTTAAATGAGCTATTTTAAAGGCAAGTTCAAGTTGGACCTTGTTTTTGAGACTTTTTCTTTGACCTCATCCTTGTTGATTACTGGTTTTCAGAGATGAAGTTTTTATAGTGTGAAGTATGTGAATTTCCAAGTCAAGAAACATCACCTGCTTTCTCTAAGTTGAGTGGGTGCACTGGTGCCAGCTGGCACTAGGGGGCGTGCTGTTGTCACTAAGTGCTGATTGCTGTGGCTGGGTGAACTAGGTGAACTAGGCTTTAGGGAGGGCAAGGGAAGAAGGGGCTGAACTAAAGAAAGATAAAAATTTGGGAGATGGAGGTGAGCTGAAATAGAAGTAGCAAACTGATCATCACTTTTTCTTCATCCTGAACAGTTCCCGCATTGGCTTGAGCAAGAGGCTGCTATTTTCTGGCATGGCTGGTTAGCAGTTACACAAAGGGAAAGAATTTCTTTAAAAACAGCTTAGCGAGCAGGTGCTAATCCTAGCTACTCAGGAGGCTAAGATCTGAGGATCTGGGTTCAAAGCCAGCCCAGGCAGGAAAGTCTATGAGACTTTTATTTCCAATTAACCACAGAAAACTGGAAGTGGCCCTGTGGCTCAGGTAGCGGAGTGCTAACCTTGGACTGAAGAGCTCAGGGGCAGTGCCCAGGCTGAGTTCAAGCCCCACAATTGACAAAAATAAAAATAAAATAAAAAATAAAAAAGCACCAGTGTCTCACACCTGTAATCCTAGCTACTCAGGAGGCAGAAATCTGAGCATCAAGGTTCAAAGCCAACTGGGGCAGAAAAGTCTATGATATTCTTATTTCCAATGAATTATCCAGAAGCTAGAAGAGAAAGTGTGGTGGCCCAAGTGGTGGCACCAGCCTTGAGCAAAAAAAAACAAACAAAATTTCAAGCTCTAGCACTAGGTCTAAATCAGTAAAAGGCAAACACATCTTAGGTTGAATGGCATCAAAGAGAAAAATTGTCTTTTGATCTTAGACCCAGGGAGTACTCAAAAGCAGTCCTCCTATCCCTAGCTATAAAACCAAGGTATTCTTTCTTGCTTCTCTTCTCTATGAGAGCAGTTTTCTCTCTTAAATGCATATTCTCTAATTGTCCAATTTTTAAAAGTTACTTGACTCCCAAAAGCCCGTCACCCTCAAGTAGCCACCCAAGGGAAAGAACTTCAGTTTGTCCTCTGCCACAAAATTATGAAATGAGGTGGCCTTCCCCAAGCAGGTTGGACACCAGACAAAGTCAGAGTCCGGAGCATGGCTGCCAATCTGCTGACCTGGTTACACATCTGGGGGTCTGATTCCCCGTTCCTGCCCCTTTCTGTGCTGCTCAAGTGTCCATCTCACCTGGCGCAGGGCTGCACTGGACACTTGGGTGTGGCTTTGAGTCCTCCGTCTCCATCTGGAACTCATCCAGGTCCAAGTCATCTGAAAGGGGCAAGAAGGAACTGGCTCAGACACTGGGTCTTTGGTGTCCATCAGATCCCACCTTGGTTCTCACACGGGCCCCTTTCCACAGCTGTATCCCTCACTAACTCTACTCAGCCTGGCAATCCAGCAGCCCTGCACATCTGTTTCTACCCTTGGGGGTATAAATATTTGGGCAATTCTCTATGACCCACAAGTGGGTGCATTGCCAGTTATGTACAGCAAACAGTTCATCAAGACTTGCTCCTTCTGCTGCTCAGTGTTCTTGTTACCCTTTCCAGGGGGCTTTAGTCCCCGTGCTGCTTAGAGTTCAGGTGGTAACTGCCCTCATGATAGGAGCTAGCAATCATGGTTCTCCATTTCAGCTAGATGACATTGCAATTTCATGGCTAGTAGTGGATGCTACACTAAGGAAGGATCTTAGTGAGCAGCAGTGAGTCCAGAGGTGAATCAGGAATGGTGAAGGGAGCAGAGGTCATTTGTGGGAGGAATAAAATAATGCTGTTCAGCTTAGAGAAGGCAAGAGTGAATGGGGATATAATGGCTGTCAGGCATAAAGGAGTTAAACTCCAGAAATTAGAGCCAGTATCCATAATGGATTGTGATTTCAGGGCACTGGTGGCTGTAATCCTAGCTACTCAGGAGGCTGAGATCTGAAGATTGAGGTTCCAAGCCAGCCCAGGCAGGAAAATCCAGGAGGCTCTTCCTTTCAATTAATTACCCCAAAGTAGGCAGTAGTATACGGCTCAGGTGGTAAAATGCCAGTCTTAAACATAAAAGCTAAAGGACAGCCCCCAGGCCCTAAGTTCAATCCCCAGTACTAGCACTCATACGTGTGCACACACACATGTACACAATTATAAAAGGAGGCACATTGCATTTCAAATAGAGATGCTCTAGCTCTTCCAAACAAGAACACATTGCTGAATTATTTGTCCAAAAAAGCAGCAGCCCAGCCTTAACCAGAGCACAGTGGGTCCCTGTATGGCAAATATAATTTCAACTATATTTGGGCACTGGGCCAGGACATAGGAATTCAGGGATGGATTCACGATGGTCCTATTCTTAGGAGCTTCTGGGAACAAGGAAGGAGACACAACGATGTGCTAACTCAACTGATTGATTTACTTATGTCCCTGGGGTCCTCTTCTTCATCTCCTTAGCCTCCATCATGGCCACAGGAGAAGGGAACTGAGGCTCATCAAAGCTAAGTGGCTTGCCACTGATCTCATGGCTGGGGAACCACAACCAGCATTGAAACCCAAGTTTGTCTCACTAGGGAGCCTAGATCTTCCACTACCAGGGAGCTTAGGGAGAGAGAAGGATGGGAGGAGATTTATAGCTGCATAATTTGTTACAGGACATACTGAAACAGAAAGTGCCCAATTTAAGAGAGAACGCCTCTACCAGAGTCACAGGTGGGAAACTATCCGAATGTTGATGTTTCTTCCAACTCTAACTCTGGGCTGTACCATTCTAGTTCAGTCTGAGAAAATAGGGTTAAAAGATAAATCCACTGCTAAAAGCAATTCTGAGGCATCTTTGAATCAAATGAAATTTTCTTCTTCATGACTGCGGGTTTTTTCTTTTGTTTTGTTTTCAGCAGTGCCGAAGATCGAAGCCACAGTCTTAAATGTGCTAGGCACATCCTCAGCCTATTGTGGTATTTCTTAAAAGAAGACCTGTGGCTCCAGGGGGTTATACACATTTCCAGGGTCTATAAAACACATTAAAATGCATTAGAATGTTGAAATGAGAGGTCAGACATGGTGGCACATGCTTGTTATCACAGCTACACAGAAGGTGAAAATTGGAAGGATTTGAGTTTTGAGGTCAGCCTGGGCAAAAATGGTGGCAAGACCCCATCTCAATCAGGAATCTGGGTATGGTGGTATGTGCCTTAAGTCCCAGCTATGAGGAAGACCATAGGTAGGAAGATCACTGTTCAGACGAGGCTGGACCAAAACAACAGACTATCTAAAAAATAACTTAAGGAGGCAAAGGGGCTAGAGGTATGGCTCAGGTGGCAGAGCTCTTGGCAAGCTGAAGGCCCTAAATTTAAACTTCACACTTCTAAATATAAATTATAATCTAAAACATTTTTATAAAGACCCGACTTTCTTTTGCCAGCCTAAGTCATCATTGAGACTTTTGGGAGAAAGGAGCTTACGTTTCTCAAGCCAGACTGGGAAAGGTGTGCCTGAAAATGGAAAAGGTGAGGAAGAATGTCTTGTCTTTAAAGGGCATCTGTAACAAGGGCATGGTGATGCACACTTAGAATTCCAACACTCCGAAGCTGAAGCACGAGGATTATGGCTTCAAGGCCAATTTGAACTATGTAATGAGATCTTTCTCAAAAAGACAAAGATCAACCTACCAACCAACCAACCAACCAAAGGCCCCTGTATAACGTTCAGGTTTCTGAGACAGCCTGTGGGCCTTTACTGTAAGAGGCTAAGCAGATGTCTGTTGCACTTAGCCTTGTGTTTGGCCCACAAGGTCTATTTTCTATGTGGATCCTTTGCCCCCACTTAAAGGGTAAACATATTTAGTTGGGAGTTTTTCTAAGAGCTGGGAGATTGTGAAGCTGCCCTCAGCCTGGACAACAACATCAGGGCAGGTAGGAAGCTGAGGTGTGCCCATATTTCCCTGGAATTTCCTTCCCTTTCTACCGTTCCTCCCCTGCCTGCCCCTGCTCTTTAGAATGGAGCTCAGCAATTCTTTGAAATCAAAATGCATGAATGAAATAGAAGGGGTGAAACCCACGGACTTGGTCTGAGGCTGGGAAAGCCGCAGCCAAGGTGTTAAATAACCACTCTTCAAACGAGGAGGAAATCGAATCTGGCTGGAGCGGTGGCTCCTGACTTTCCTTCTGCAGGCTCATTTGCTCCCACAGGAAGTGGGGGGCCCTACCCCAGCTCCTGTTACAGGCGGCAGGCAGCCCACGAACTCGACGCCCTGTGGTTGTCCAAGACCTAAGCCTGGTGGAAAGTTTCACCTTGAGGAAGGAAGTTTCCATTTCCCCTTCCAGCCCCTGAGGGAGAACGCAGTACGGCAGACATCCAGGCATGTCCTCTGGGGACAGCCTGCTACTGGCCCTGCCAGCAGCTAGGTACCTCCTCTTTGGGGCCTTGTACCCTCCTTGGGGAGCTTTGGTTTCTCTGAGATCCCCAGACTCACGGCCCAACACTTGGCCTCCATAAGCAGTGTCCTAGAGTGGACAATGACACTGTCCCCACACATGTCCCCAGAGGTACCAGCACTTGGAACAGTAGTCGTCAACATTCTTCACCTTGTGTGGAACCTTCTGATCCTCCCCAACAACCTTAGAAATAGATATTATCTTCCTCACCGAAAGATCAGCAAAATGAGATTCAGGAATGTTAAACTGCTTGTCCAAGGCTCAAGTTGGGTTTGGACCTAAATTCTGTTGACTTCACCAATACCAGCTGTTTAAAGTTAATTTTTTGTCAGTCCCGAGGCTTGAACTCAAGGCCTGGGTTACTGTCCCTGAGCTCTAGGCTAGCACTCTATCACTTTGAGCCACAGCTCCACTTCTGGTTTTCAGGGAGTTAATTGGAGATGAAGAGTCTCACAGACTTTCCTGCCCAGACTGGCTTTGAACAGTGATCCTGAGATCTCAGCCTCCTGAGTAGCTAGGATCACAGGCATGAGTCACCAGTGCCTGGCTCTAATTTTTTTTCTGGTTATCAGGTTTGTTGTTGTTTTGTTTTTGAGCTGATCCTGGGGCTTGCACTGAGTGCTGTCTCTTCTCTTTTTCTTGCAAGGCTGGTACTCTACCACCTGAGCCACAGCTCTACTTCTGGGGATATTTGGTGGCTAGAGATAAGAGTCTTATACACTTTCCTGCCCAGGCTGGCTTCAAACTGGGATTCCAGAGCTTAGCCTCCTGAATAGCTACGATTACAGGCATGGGCCACTCACTGGTACCTAGCCTTGGTTCCTTATTATCCTTGCTGATGGGCATTCTGTTTATCTCAGAGGGGGGAAAAGTATTTTATGACTAGCTCTATTAAAACCACTGCTCTGGGTTTATTTCAGAACTGTGTGTGTATGTGTGTGTGTGTGTGTGTGTGTGTGTGTGTGTATGTGTGTGTGTGTGTGTGTGTGTGTGTGTACGTGTGTGTTTGCTTTGGGGCTTGAACTCAGGGCATGGGCATTATCCTTGAGTATTTTTTGTCCAAGACTGGTCAGTTACCACTTGAGCCACAACTCCACTTCCAGCTTTTTAGTGGTTAACTGATAAGAGTCTCACATACTTTCTTGTCTGGGATGGCTTCAAACTGGGATCCCAGATCTCAGCCTCCTCAGTAGATAGGAGTAAAGGTGTGAGCCACCAGAACCCAACCTCAATGTCATTTTTCTGTTTTACTTTGTTGAGATATTAAATAGAGAAAGTTCAAGATGGACAAAGGTAACCAAGAAGTAGGACCCCCTTTCTCTCTTTCCTAGCTCTGTCAGTGACTTGGGGTCGAGGGGGGAGGAAAGGACCCCATCTCCCTGTTATCCAAGGTAATACTTAGTAGATGATCCCTCGGCATGTCCTCTCTGCCTCCATCCAAACTTTCCCTCTACCTCAGGCCTTCCAGAAACAGCCAGATCTGCCCCTCTCAGTGAGGCCCTCTTTACCTTGTGGCCATGACTTCTCACTTCACACGCACAGACAGAATGGAAGAACAGGAGAGGCTTGGAGAACAAGAGTCTATCCATCACCCTTTTGGTTCTAGGACATATACATCTTTTTTTTCCCTCTGGAAGTAGGTTGAATTCAGGTGATTTAACCCCATCCTGCTCAGCTCAGGTTGATAAACTAATGGCTCCATCTTCTCTGAGAATAGCCAACGGTTGAAAGGCCATGGGCAGGGAGGCAGCCATAGAAGAAGCACATGACCACCGGGGACTAGGAGGCATGGTATGTGTGAGATGCCTTGTGAACTACTAAGGGTCAGGCAAGTGTAGAGACAGTTGTGTTGCCATGGTTACCCAAGCACCTTTGGGAATACCCTTGGAGAGGCAGATGACAAACAGTGGGACAGTGTCTTCCAGGTCCCAAGCACCCCTTTTCAGGGCCTCTCTCTATATCCCCTGTGAGCACCTGTCCCAGGTCCCCCTTTTTTTAGTGCCAGTACTGGGAGCTTGAACTCAGGACTTCACACTTTCACTTGGCTTTTTCCACTGAAGGCTGGAGCTCTACTACTTGAGCCATAGCTTCACTTCTGGCTTTTTGCTGGTTAATTGAAGATACATTGAAGATAACTGAAGAGTCGTGTGGACTTTTCTTTCCAGGCTAGCTTCAAACTGTGCTCAACAGATCTCAGCCTCCTAAACTAGCTAGGATTACAGGTGTGAGCCCAGTCCCTGGCTTCTAACTTCCTCCCCACATCCTCCCAAGGACCCCCAGTCACTTACATTGGTTTTCTGCTTGTCCAGCAAGGAGGCCCAGAGGCCTCTTTGGTGCCTCCTCCTCCTCCAAGTGGAAGTCCTCGGCCTGCCACTGCCCAGAGGCCTTGAAGAGCCTGGCACAGGCACCATAGGCACAGCACTGGTAGGCATAGGGTACCTCCAGGATCCTGTGGGGGTGGGGATGAACTGCCTTAGTGTGTTTGGAGTTAGGCCTCAGCCTGTGTCAAAATATATCCAGCCACTTAGTGCCTACCTTTCTACTCCTAAGTGCCTTCCTCCTGTGTTGAAGCCTCCTGGGCTGGCTTTGTATGAATGGAACAGCCAGACCCCTGACCTGAAGGGCTCTGGGCCTATTGCAGTCTTCCCATTCACCCTCAGGACAGAGGTAGAGAGACAAACCTTCTGCCCATCAGTTAAGGAGTCTCCTCAGTGGACTTAGAATGGGGAGCAATTCCCCAAGGCCACATAGGACTGGCGGGTAGAGTGTTGGTCCCCTTCCCAGGCAGCGAGTTTTCTATTTAAGGAGGAAGGGACTGGAGATGTCGTTCAGTGACAGAGTGCTTGCCTAGTATGCCATAAGGCTCTGGGTTTGACCCCCAGCACTGTCTCCCTTATAAAAATGAAAGGAGCTAGGACACTTTGCCCTCTGTAAAACCCATACTCTGTCCCTTCCTGCCACTGGGCACATCGGAGCTGAACTCATTAGCTTGTAGCAGACAAGGCCTGGGCCACACAGGCAGTGCTGCTGCTGCCACCGCACGGAGAAGGCCTGGATGTCATTAGCACCAGGGACTGGCTGTGCAGCTTATTTTCCACTCATCAGTGCCCTGGGCTCTGCCCTGATTCCAGGGCCCCAGATGGCGCCCAAGGACGGACAGATAGTCTGGCTGTGTAGAACCAGGCAAGGAGGGAAGAGCTCCGAGGACATACATATCGTCTTACTCCCATCCTTACAGGTCGATCCCAGTGTCTTCTGGGATTGGCACTTGGGATGGGAAAATGCTTCAAAGGAGATGTGGGTGAGAAAGGGACAATGCACCAGCGGCAGCTGGTCGGAGGGTCAGGTGAGCCTGCCCTGTATAATCTTGGCCAAATTCTAAGCCACCAAGGCTTTCCTCAAGTGGGGCTGGGGTGGGGAGGAGTAGCTTTCTCCCTGTCCCTCCCTAACCTCCAGCTGCCCCAAAGTGAACGCCTCTAGGTGTCAGAAAAAGTAGATCCTCACCTCAGTTTGGGGAAACTGTCCTTGGAGAAGGCCTGAGACAGAGCCAGGTTCCCTTTGAGCTTCAGATGCATCAGGCCCCCCAGCCCAGCCAAGGGTAATGTGGTCAGCTGGTTGTCTGTCAGGTCCCTAGGACAGTGGATGGTCAGGGTTATTGGCAGTCAGTGGGATTGCTGAGGGGCAGGGCTGTGCTGAGGGTGTGGCCAGTGCGCCTGGGATGGAGGCAAGAGGAGAGGAGCAAAGGACAGAAGGTGAGCACAGAGACAGGACAGCATTACACATGGGGGAGGGGCCTTCTAACTCATTTATTCACTCAACAAATGTTGAGTGCCAACTGTGGGCCAGTGGCTGTTCTAACTTAATGCCAAGCTGTCTCCACTTATAGATAACATATAGAGCTCCAAAAGATGGCTCCTGTGCCCAGCTATGAGTTCCACCCAGCGCCCCCTTCCCGCTCTATCCCCTGGGGGACCTGCCTGTTCTTTGTCTCTTTTCCCTGCCTTTTCTCTGCTTTTCTGATCATAGGAGAGGCTGAGTAGGTATAAGACAGAGCTGGTCATCTGGCCACAAGCAAGGATTGGGTCATCCATTTTTCCCTACAGGATCTGTCTGTAGTCAGAGGTGAGGACATTGTCGAACTTCTCCTGCAGACATTATTAGTGGAAGTCAAGGCTCCAAAGCAAACAGCAAGACCACAGACGGTGCGTCGTGGAAACTGCTTTGGACTGGCAGGCAGGAAAACTGGCACTGTCACCAACTCACTGTGTAACCAAAGGGAGTCACAACTTTGCCTGAGTTCCAATGTCCTCACCTTTCAAAGGATAAAAATATCTGCCCTACCTATCTGGCAGGAGTAGAGTAAACAGGAGAGGAAAAGTGGAGGTGAGAGTTTTAAGACCACAGCCCAAAGCCCAGAGAGCCACGGCTTGTGGCGAGATTGAAGGCATGCCATCAGGAGCCCTGGGCTCTGGCCTTTGGCTTCAAGCAAGCTTCTTGCCTTGGGCCTTGGAGACATCACCTGTAAAATGAGGATCTGGGGCTGAATGGTCTCTGAGGCCAGGACTGGAGCTAGCCCAAAGGAGCCTATACATTATTCAGAATCTGGGTTGACATGCCTTTGGGACACACCATTTGGCCAGCAGGCAGGCAGAGCATTCGCTTTGCCTTCAGCAGGAGTCCTTGTGCAGAGAGCAACCTGTACCCATAGTGTGTGGCAGGTGAGAAGAGGCCTCATCCAGCCTGCCGTCATGACCATGGAGTCAAACCTACATGATCCCTCATACTCAATTCCAAGAATCTGTTGTTGCCAGGTGCTGGTGGCTTGTGCTTATAATCTTAGCTACTCATGAGGCTGAGATTTGAGGATTGAGGTTCAAAGTCAGCCCAGCTAGGAAAGTCCATGAGGCTCTTATCTCCATTGAACCAGCAGACAGCTAGACGTGAAGGTGTGCCTCACATGGTAGACCACCAACCTTGAGCAAAAAAAGCTAAGGGACAGCACCCAGACCCTGAGTTCAAACCCCTGCACATGTGTGTGTGTGTGCACGCGCATGCACGTGCACACACACATACACAAACACACACACAAAGAAGGAGAAGGAGAAAGAGAAGGAGGAGGAGGAAGAGGAAAAGAGGAGGAGGAAGAAGAGGAGGAGAAAGAGGAAGAGGAGGAGGAAAAAGAAAGAATGGGGGCTGGGATGTAGCTCAGTGGCAAAGCACTTGCCTAGCAAGTGCAACGTCCTGGGTTCGATCCCCAGTACCAAAAAAGACAAAAAAAAAAAGAGAAAGAATGGAAGGAAGGAAGGAAAAGAGAAAGAAAAAGGAAGGAAGGAAGGAAGAAGAAAGGAAAGAAAGGAAGAAAGAAAGAAGGAAGGAAAGTCTGTTGTCTTCTGCTGTCCACAATGACAGCAGGCCCGTGAGTTCTCTTACACCCTGGCTCCCACCTTGGTGAAGGAGTTCTGATCCATACACCTTTTTCATTGGGGGTGGGTGGGCAGGGGATCACGGGGAGGACCAAGGCTGCTGTTGTAGAACATTAGCAGATGATGTTCCAGAGCTTGCAGGACATCAGCTTTCTGTTCAACAAACCTCACAGTCTGTCAAACAGACTGTCAGAATGATGGATTAGGCTGGAGACCAATCCCTGGGATGTGTGGTCAAACATTTTATACATGTCCCTGGGGCTGGGGATGCAGCTCATTGGCAGAATGCTTGCCTAGCATGCACAAGGCTCCATGTTCCACCTCAACCTTGCAAAATAAACCTTTGACACCCTCCTCCCCCCAAAAACCCAGAAACACACACACAAAACACAAACACAGGGGTGGCCCTCCTGCTCCTACTGGCCATCCTAGAGTCCTTGTAGGTCCCTAGCATCCAGGGGAAAAGTCAGTGGCCACTTACAGCTTAACCAGTGAGTGCAACGTTGAGAAGGCCTCGGGGTGGATGGACCGGATAGCATTCCAGCTTAGGTCTCTGCAGAGAGAAAGCGTAGTACAGGAGGGGACAGTGACATGCACAGGGATCATTGTACCCAGTCTGGGCTCTCCCTCACAGACATCCTCTCTGAGAGTAGCAGTGATTTTGTGGGAAGGTTCCTATTCTTTCCCAGACCCTAACCTGTCTATGGTTCTAGGGTAGAAACATAGCATCTTGGCTCTATAGCCCTGTGGCATGCTGGGTAACCAGTGGGAGAACTGGCTTCTGAAGCTGTCTGGATGGAGAGAGCCTTTCTGTTGCATGCTGGGAAAGAAGCTATGGGGCAGGGAAATGATGTGCCTACCATATATGCTTAAACTGAACATGTGTACTATGGGCATGATCCTGGCAGAGGGACATAGAGGTCCCCATAGCCCACCCCTGGATGCTGCAGGTACTCACAGAGCTTGTAAGGAGCTCAGCTGGCTGAAGGTGTCAGCTCCAATTTCCCAGATCCGGTTGTGTTGGAGGCCACTAGAGTAGCAAGAGAGACTAGATGAGTCTTCAGGCTCAGTCTCTGGCTCTGCTCCACATCCCCGGAGCACTGGGAGGAAAAGAGAAGAGACCCCCACTTCTCCTGGCACAGGAAGAAAGGGCCCAGCCCGCGGAAGTCACCAGAATTAAAGGGAGCACAAGGGGATCCGGTTGCCTTGGGTAAGTGGGTCAGGAGACAAAGCCACAAAACCATCCCTGTGGCCCCAAAGGGAGTCAGCTTCCAGTGTTCCCACCGGGTCTGGCTCTGAGCCTGGCTGATCTGCCTTCCATACTCCCCCACCGCCATGGGTCCTCCAGACCCTGGCATTGCAGCAGAGCACTGCCTAGGCGTTGGACAGCCCCAGTGACGGAGAGAGCTTGAGAGCTTGGTAGACTGCTTGTCTGAATAGGAGATGGACCTGGGCCTCAGCGATGACAAAGACCCCCATCATCATCCATGCTTCTATCTCTTCTCTCCTTGGCACACCAAGGCATTACTCTGCCTGGAAGCAGGTACAGGCATGGGGTACTCAGGAAGCTCAAAGCAAAACAAACAACAAAACCCAGGAGCTAGGAGAGTGGAGCTTAGATAATTTTCAAATGAGTTTTTTCCTTGTGAAACTCATCTCATGTACTACTGCACATGTCCATGTGGACGGGAGGACATAGACAAGTCTGCATGTGCATGTGTGTGAGTGTATATTGAGTGTGGAAGAGAGCACACTCCAAAATACAGGGTGCTTGAGCAACCGCGAGGCTTCCCTGTGTCCAGCCCACTGCCCTGAGGTGACCCTGTTCTCCCACCAGCTTTAATTACTACTGGATATCTGTGTCACAGTTACTTACACAGAGACACCTTGAGACTCCTTTAGAGAACCAGCTCCTGGGTCCTGTGGGACATGGCAGGCCTCTGCCAAATTTCTAGTCCTAACTCTGTGCTTAGTTGACTCAGAGAAGGGGAAAGGTCAGAGTGTGCTGTGTAGCCTTGCTGCTGCCAGACCTGCTGAGAGTCTGGCTTCCACTGCCTTCGTTTCTCCCCTTCCCCCAGACTCACATTTCCTCCAGCTTCTGACACCTGTGCAGGCTGGGCAGCACCTCGATCTGATTATGGGACAGCTCCCTGGAGAAGAGAGAGAGGATGAGGGGGGCAGAGTGGGGTAAAGCAGTGGCTATGGGGGAGGTTAGAGAGGGCAGGAGAAGCTGCTCTGGTCAGGGCTATGCTTTCCTGTCAAGCAGACAAAGGTCATGGGACCCTGCGGGCACATGGCTATGGATGCATCTCACACTAGGGTACCATTTCCTTGGCAAGTCCCGCTCTTCACTGGGCCTCAATGGGCTGACTTAGTATTTTGTCAGGTGAGGCTGCCCTATCCACATGGAGGCCTGCAGGAGGAGCATCCTGAGAGAATCGAATAGGAAATGGGAAGGGCATGGAGATGAGGAGGGAGGCAAAGAGTGGGGCACAAGGCATGGGGCACTGGGCTTGCCAGCCAGGAGAACATGGACAATGCTGAGCAAGCTAGTCAATGGCAATCCTGTGAAGTAGTCTTATAACCACCTTTTATGAAAATTGGCAGGGGAAGAGCAGAGCTGGGGGCCTTGGGGAACATCTGGACTAACGCTTTCCCTTAGATAAGGAATTTGAGGCCCAGGACCTCAGAACTAGACCTGCCCAGAGACATGCTGCCAGCTATGGCAAGGTAGGGTCTGGAGCCCAGATCTTGATGCCCCCGAGTCAGCAAACCCTGTCTGAGGTAGTCCCTGATTTTAGATTGGTGTTGAGGGGGAGAGAGATTAAAAAAAAAAACAACTATGACTTAATTTATAGGCCACTTAAGTACCTTCCAAGTCCCAGAAGGAAGTAATTTCTTATATAAACTAGAGTAATAATGCCATTTATTGAGTACTTACTATGTGCTAGGTTAATTACACATATTTTCACAAGCTTCACAAGTTTACTCCCATTTTACAAATAAGGAGATTGAGGTTCCGAGGTGTGAAACAGTGAGTTTAAATCAACACAGCTAATAAATCTCAGAGCTGGGCCTCAAACAACCCAGGTCAGATTTCCAGAGACTCTGTCTTTCATCCTCCACAAGAGATGACATTGTAGTCCTTCCTGGACAGGTTCTCAGCAAGAGCCTAGACTGCCCCTCTCTCCAGCAAGAGACGTGACTAAGTGGGACCTAGGGACAGACATGGGCATAATGCCAGGGCTGTAGATTGCTTGTGGGCCACTCACAGGACTCGGAGCCTGGGCAGCTGTTGGCACATCCCCGATGGGAGCAGCCGGATGCCTGCGCGAGTCAGAGTCCTGCAGGGAGAAGAGAAACAGAGCTGACACCAGGCCCAGAGCCCTGCCATTCCCAGCCACCTGTCCCTAGCTCTGGGCCTGATACTGTCATCAGAGGCTGGGGTGGAGGGAGAGGTAGAGCTGACAAAAGAGAGACAGGGCAGGAGGTAGGGCTGTAAGGACAGAAAAGGAGCAGACCCTGGCATCTGAGTGCTTCCTTGGGCCTGGAGGAACTGGGGCTGGAAGAGGGGAGAGAGAGCTCTAGCCCAGGAGCTGGGCTTGGCAGACAGTCCTTGAATGTCCAGTCCATTCCTTCCACTCCACCCAGCCCCACCTGTCCCCAGCAACACTGCACCTATGAGACAATGACTAAATCTTCTGTGCTTCAGGGGGCTGGGAAGGAGGGATGGCTATAGCAGTAGATAGAAATGAGCTCCAACTAAGCCATGGGAACACAGACTTTGCTTCCTGTGTCTGGGGGAGGGAGACGAGATGGGAAAGAAGGGGAGGACCCAGAGGGCCAGGGTGGAGAGGGTATAGGGGCATGTTGGAGAATAGGCTTGGCTTAGACACATGGTGTCTCAAGAAAGACCCAAGGCCAAGGTCATCGTTGGGAAACTATGACTTCCCTCATGGAAAATTTCCCACATGCCACTGAAGCTAGAGAGGAAACAATGAAGGCACAGAGGAGCGTTGCAGCTCTCGCAATGACAAGAATGAGCTGACTCCTCATAATCACATTGGGTGCTTGATTATTCCATTCATTCACTTAAAATGTCTTGAGGACCTACTATGGGTGAAAGCCCCTTCCTTGCTTGGCAGAACAGAAAAAAAATAGAGAATCAGAAAAAAGTCTTTGTGGTAATCAAGCTTCCAACGCTGCTCCTCATTCTGTGCCCTTGGTGTACCAGTGTACCTGCCAGACTGGACATATCCAAGCCCAGCCTCCTCACGGCTGAGGCAGTGCTACATCTGCAGACCCTGGGCCCTGAGCCAGCAGTAGAGGTAGGATAGAAGTAGGAGAAGGGAGCACAGAGTCTAGACAGCCTTCCAGGGACAGGAGGCTGAAGAGCTTCAGAGTGTACTGGGGGAAGGGCAGTGGAAGAGACAGAGCAGGTGAAGGGAGAGAGAATCCACTCACAGGATCTCCAGACTAGTGGTGCCTTTGAGGTCTGGGAACTGCTGGATGTCTGCGGCACCATTCAGGGATCTGTGAACAGAGGCGACAGACTGAGAAGGGTGGGTTATCCACATCTGGGCTCTCTCCCATCTCCGGGTCTCTATACCTTTGGGGGGGAAATGTCACTTTACCCCAGTCTTCCTCAACTCAGCCACTCTGGCCCTGGTGGTGACTGAAACATGCTTAGCAGGGTCCAAGCAGCCACTTCCTTTTTGTTGCTTTGTGGTTTCCTAAGACAAGGTCTCACTATGTAAGAAAGGCTGACCTCAAAATCACCATCCTCCTGCCTCAGCATCCCAAGCACTGGGATTACAGATATATACTACCACATCCAGCTCAACCACTTTGTGTGTGTGTGTGTTGGTACTAGGGCTTGAACTCAAAGCCTTGGGCTCTTACTTGGCTTTTTTGCTCAAGGCTGGCACGCTAAACAGAGGGTTAGAGTCCTCAGAAGCTAAGGGTTTAAGCTGAGGGTTAAAAACTGGGTGCCAGTGGCTCATACTTGTAATCCTACTATTCAGGAAGTTGAGACTGAAAAGCATGGTTCAATCCAGGCACAAAAGTATGTGAGACTCTTCTTAAAAATTTATTTAATTTGGGGCTGGGAAGGTGGCTCAGTGGTAGAGCGCTTGCCTTACATCCATGAGGCCCTGGGTTCGATTCCCTCAGCATTACATAAGCAAAAAGAAAAAAGCCAGAAGTGGCGCTGTGGCTCAAGTGGTAGAGCACTAGCTTTGAGCTGAAGAGCTGAGGGACAGTGCCCAGGTCCCACGACTGGATCCAAAAAAAAATATTAATTTTAAAAATGATGTATAAGTAGTTGTACAAAGAAGTTGTCATTTAACAAAGCAATTTATGAATACAATGCATCTTGATTAATGTCACCCCTTTCATCATTCATACCCATCCGTTCCCTTGTGAGACTTATCTCCAATTAACCACCAAAAACCTGGAAAGTGGAGCTGGAAGTGTAGCTCAAGCAGTAGAACACTAACTTTGAGAGATAAAATTAATGGTCAGCACCCAGACCCTGAGTTCAAGCCTCAGTACCAGCACACGCACACCATGCATACAGACAGACAGACAGACAGACAGACAGACACACACACACACACACACACACACACACACACATATACACACACACACACAAAGAAAAGAAAAGAAAAAAATCCCTGAGGGGCCTGTGCTCAAGCCCAGTCAGTACTTGAATACCTTGGTTTCCATTTATAAAAAGGAAGAATGACATATGTTGGGATGAAGTTGAAATATGGCAATAAATATGCAAATGAAACAAGTACTTTGAAGAGGTTCACTAAGCACTGAGTGGCCACAGGATGCTGAAAGCAATCCACAGATGTTTCTGTGTAGTGGGACATGGGCTGGGAGTGAAAAATGTTGGAGAGAGAAAATCAAAGATCTTCAGGCTAAGTGTGATAAAGATGGCCTAGCGAGGGGCCTAGAACGTTCTGCCCTAAGCCACTATACAACCATCCTACCTCCTTCGAGAACATGGCACTCAGAAGCTCAACCCACTGTACCCTAGTCCACAGATATCTGTGAAGCAGCTACCAAGAGCAGGGCCAACTGTAGAGGCCAGATGAAGCTCCTTGGCTATGGAGAAGGGTCCTTGTCATTTGTTTGAGATTTGGGAAGAAGCTGCAGGCATGGAGTTGGAGGGAGGCCAATAAGCCCAAACAGATCTGGAAGCAGGTGTACATAAAGTAGATGTCTGCAGTGCTGCAAGCTATGTCTTCTCTAAGGGTTGAGCTGGCAGTGAGAGCTCTGCAGGAAGAAGAGGGAGAGGCAGCTAGAGGGAGCAGAGAGGCCCTGGTATCCACTTACAGCGTGTGCAGCTTAGGCAGGAACTGGAATGCCGACCTTCCCACAAACTGGATTGGGTTATCATAAAAATGGCTGGAAAAAAAAGACCAGAACACCTTAATTCAGAGTCTCACTCACTTCAGGAGGGACCAAGGCCCACCTCTGCTTCCTTATTGTTCCAGTGGAGTCTGTTGGAAAGGACACAGAAAAATGCAGCCATCTCACAGTCCTGCCTCCATGGGCCTTCTGTGTGCCAAAGTGTGCCCCCACCCACCCAAAGATCCAGAGAGCAATACTCACATAGTCTGCAGCAGAGGGTTGCCCATGAAGGCCTTCTCTGGGATAGCCTTGATATTGTTGTTGTGGAAGCCCCTGGAAGACAGCACCCAGAAGCAGTGACCTGGGGAGCTCCATGGGACTTCCAACAGCAGACTAGACATTAGCCTGGAAATCCCAGATTCCAATCCCACCTATGAAATTTCTTAGGTCAACAACAGACTCATCCTTTCTGTTGACCAGTGTGAGGAGAGCAAGGGGAGGAGTACCAAATTGCAAGCTTCAGGAAGCCTGTGAGAGCAACTCAAGACCAAGCAACTGAGTTCAGGAAAATCTGTTCCTTGCTCATTTGTGGTAGGGGCCCCAATGACACCGACAGTCTCCAAATTCTCGTTGTGTTCCTTAGCCTCTCTCACCTGTATCCTCCTCACTGTCCCATCTACTTCTCCCACTCAGGTTCACCCTCAGACACCTCCAGCCAGTGCCCTTACCAAGGCCTGTTTGTTCCTTCCTTCAGTCCTTCTAGTCAATTGTGTTTTTCTGAATACTTCCTCTGTGATTGTGCTAAACCAAACTTTGAGGGATTAGCATATTTGTAAGGACAGTGGTTCTGTCCTCAAACAGCTTTTCTCAGTAGATAATAGATGGATGAATAGATGAAAAACAGATTGATAGATGGGTAGATATATAGTAGGAGATTAGTAAAAATAAATAAATAAAAAATAAACAGCAGGGCTGGGAAGGTAGCTCAGTGGTAGAGCACTTGCCTTGCATGCATGAGGCCCTGGGTTCGATTCCTCAGCACCACATAAGAAAAAAGAAAAAAGCCAGAAGTGGCGCTGTGGCTCAAGTGGTAGAGTGCTGAAGAGCTGAAGAGCTGAGGGACAGTGCCCAGGCCCAGAGTTCAGGCCCCACAACCAGACCCCCCCCAAAAAAAATTAAAAAAAAATAAACAGCATACAATCTGGGTGATGGTGTGTCCAGAGAGTATCAAGTAAGGAGGAAGGAAGACCTGCCCTGAATGTGGTGGCACTATTGTATAGTCTAAGGGCCCAAAGAGAATAAGAGAAGAAAACATCGAAAGCCAGCTATACAGCACACTCCTCCTCTCTGCTTCCTGGCTGCCATGATACCAGCTGCTCTGCTCTGCTGTGCCCTCCCTTGCTGAAGTGAACTGAAACCTCTGAAACAGTGAACAAAAGAAATCCTTTCTCTTTGCTTAGGTATTTTGTCACAGGAACAAGTCTACAATAGATGTATAGACAAAGATATAGATCTATATGTCTATAGATCTCTATAGATCTCCATTGCCAATGAGCCAATGGAATTCCAATAGTTTCTCATTGGTATCTTTTCCTGTGGCTGGATCAGCCACCCCTTTTCTGTGACCTAAATACGGCTTTCCCACCTTCCAAATTCTGAAGGAGGTACTATATTTTAGATGATTATTTGAGGCACGAAAATGCTGGGTTATCTGAAAGTTTGGGGCTCATTTCATGAATCTTCATGACCTCTAAATCTGACTCCAGTCCAACTGTATGCTAAATTTCTTAGGTCCCTGAGAGTCCTGACTCCAGCAATGCTAGTCTTCTGCCAGCTCCATATTCTAATGTGGTCTGTATCTGCACCACTTTCCTGTCTCAGAGCCTGTGCTGTCATGGTACCTGAATCCCACAGCAGATAGGGACATTTTGGGTCTTTAACTCCCTTTTCCTGAGTGGGAGTAGAAAATCTTTCTTTCTCTCCTCTCTCTCCTCTCTCCTCTCTCCTCCTCCCACTCTCACTCGCTCGCTCACTCCCTAATTTATCTTGATATACAAAAATAAATCCTTGCTCAAATTTCCACCTGTTGAGCCTATCCTTGTTGTGAGACCCCCTTGAAATGCTTCTCATAAGTAGATCTCAAGGTCCTGTAATTTTGCATGGAAACTGGGAATATGAAGGATGTCCTCATCCATCATCTGGTGACATCAAGATGCTTCAGTCCACAATCATATGTCAATCAATGTTACTATGAACTCCCATGGTCATTTTGCCAATACTATGCAATTTCTACTTTGTCTTGTTCTTGATTTACACAGGCTTTTTTGTGTAGTTTGCAAGGCTGGAGGATCTCTGGGGAGAAACGATGCCTGTCACACTCTTCCCTTGTATTTATCAGCAAGCTCAGAACCTAGCACAATAGGGACTCAGAGAATAGTCTAAGATAATAATAAACAATGGCTGTGGAAGACCACAGCATAGCCCTCAGTCCATTTCTTAGTCCTTCTAGGGACAAGGTGCTGAGATGCTGATCCTGCAAACAACCCCTGAGGTTCATCTTTTCATTCCTCTCTGGATACATCCAAATAGGGGCAAGGTCAGGCCCAGGCTGTAGGAAGTGGCTTATGCCTTGGTCTTCCCAGACTGGAAGGACTCAGGGCCTTAGAAAATGGTTAAAGACAAGCTGCCCTGGGGGCTAGGAAGGACCACAGCTCTAGTATTTTCAAGGACTATGGGAGGTGGGGAGGTGGAGAGGTGAGGAGGGGAGGGATGATGGAGTTGGGGGCTAGCTTCAGCCTCTGCCCTCAGGTGAAGAAGAACCCAGAGAAACCAACAGAAGAGCTTACAGTTCCTGCAGTCTGCTCAGGGTTCGGATGGCCATGGGGAACTCCTGCAGCTCATTATAATTCAGGTCTCTGGAATGAAAAGCAGAACAGTCATTAGCGCAGAGGCTTAACGGGGCATGTCAGGGTCCCCAAGAAATGGAAACTTGGCTGTGGGATTGGCCAGAAAGATGGGTTTTCCAATCTGTTGGATTCAGCTGCCAAGGTCTGGAAACACATATTTGGAATGTTTGTACTCCGTTCCTGCTCCACAAATCCTCAGGCTCAGAGCCTTCCTGGCTGCAGAACTGTTTTGAGTAGAGGAGACACTTCAAGGGTACCTGGAGCCCCCTTCCCCCCAAGAGTCTCCATAAGCCAACGAAAATATATTAGGGCTTTGGAGCCATGGCAAGGTCTGAGGAGCAGGAGCACAGACTGATCTTTTGTTCCCAGTACTCAAGATTCTAGAAAGTTCCTCAAATGACTACTTTGGTTCTAGCTTCTGCTATGGTCATCTATAAAAAATGGATATGGTGTCTTTTCTATTGTTTTGTTTCATGCTTTTTTTTTAACCTTTGGATGGTGGCATGACAGCTAATCTTTATTATTTTCTTACCTTTTGCTGCATTTTCCAATTTCTTTATACAATAAATGGGTATTACATGTAGAATCAGAAAATAATGAAGGAAAAATTTAAAAAGATGTTGGCTAAGGGCATTTAAGTGTGTACACTTTTCAGGAATATCATCTTTTAGAATTATTGTTGTTATTATTAAGTAGGTATACAAAGGGGTTACAATTCCATAAGTCAGTTTATGAGTACAACGCTTTTTGGTCAATGTAACCCCTTTCTTTGTTCTCCCCTATTTTCCCTCTCCTGTCCCTACGCTTTTAAAAAATTATTATTTTTTATTGTCAAGGTGATATATGGAGGAGTTACAGTTATATAAGTAAGGTAATAAGTCTATTTCTTGTCAAACTTCTTACCCCTTCCCTCGTTTTTCTCCTGTTTCTACTCCTAAGTTACATAGTTCATTTTTATATAATGTACATTGAATATAATGACTACATTTATTTACCCTTCTTTCTTCTATTCCTGTGCCCATCCACCCCAAACATGTTTTCACTTCTTAGTATTCATTTTGACAAATAGTACTTAGTTTAACAACATCTTTTAAAATTCAAATATCCACACTGAGGCCCTCTGAGTCTAGGGATTGATCTTGCATGGAAGTTTCTATCTAAGTGTAAAGAAAGAAAGAGAGTGAGGGAGAGAGGCCCTCAGGATACTATAGTAAAGGCAACAGGGGCTAGATATTGACCTCTACGTATCTGTGTCTTCAACAAGTCAACTCTTTCCAAAGAACTTCTGTGTTTGTGCCCTTGGAGGTTATGACAAGGCAGAGGGAGGGAGAAGAAATGGGAGAGGCTGAGGACAAATTCTGTTTTCATCAGAAAAGATTTAGAACTGCTTGTAACAAAAGAAAATCAAAAGTGTGTGTACATGTATGTATATGTATATGTGTATGTGTGCATATATATGTATGAAGAATACTGAGGTATCTAGTGAAGTGAGATCACTGCCCCACATCTTTGCCAATTTGCTTCCGTGAGGCTTTAAAAAAATTGCCTTCCCTACTGCTTGCTTCCCTATGGCACAAGCGGTAGAGCACCAACTAAGAGCAAGAAATTACCTTGGGTTTTTTTTTTGTTTTTGTTTTTTGTTTTTTACAGGGGCAGGGTTGGAGGAGAGGCACAGAGGATTCTTTTAGAAATTGTCACTGCTGTAAGAAGGAATTCCCCTAATACTAGTAGAGATGACAACTTTCCAATTTTGGTGGTTTTTCTCTTTTGTTTTATATGACAGTCCTGGGGCTTGAACACAGGGCATGAGTGCTATCCCTGAGTTTTTTTTTTTCTTTTTTTTTTATTGTGAAAATATCGTACATGGGCAAGATACTGAGTACATTTCTTATCAAGCATTGTTGCCTCCTCCTTTGTTTCCCCTTCCCATCCCTTCCCATCTTCCCCCCAACCCTCCCCCCCACTGCCAAAGTTGTAAAGTTTGTTTTTTGACATAATGATTTGTATATCTCATTGTTGCAATGGGTTCACCTGTATCCCTATTTAAACGATTTGTTTTTTCCCTTCCCCTCCACAAATTATACCAACATCAAATACAGTGAAAGCAGGGGTTATACTGTGGGGGAGGGACATACAAAGCAACAAAGAAATCATCTTATAAATATGTTAGAAACAATTGCATGAAAGCAAAAACATTTGATCCCTGAGCTTTTTTGCTCAAGGCTAGTGCTCTACCACTTGAGCCACAGCATCACTTCTGGCCTTTTCTCTTTATGTGGTACTGAGGAATCAAACCCAGGGCTTCATGCATGCTAGGCAAGCACTCTACCACTAAGCCACATTCCCAACCCTCAAGTTTTTTTAAGTAGACTTTGTTTTTGCCCAGTAGCCCATGAGGAAATAAGCTTGATGGGTGGTGATAGTAGGAGGTGTCGCGATATCTCTGTGTTCCCATTGCTGAGTTACACAGTCCTAGGTTTTGGCAGTGGAAAGGAGTTGAGTTCCAATGTCTCTTTGAGCCTCCCAGGAGATCCCTAGCCAATCTTCTTAGCCTTTTAAAACTTCTTTTGGTGGTACTTGGGTTTGGATCCAGGACCCCTACGGTCATTATGCAAGTATGGTATCGATTGAACTATGCCTCCAGTCCTTTATGCTTCCATTAGTTTTCATATGCAGTCTTATTTTTGTCTAAGGCATCCTGAACCATGATCTTTCAAGTTACACCTCTCCACATAGCTAGAGTCAGGAGCATGTCACTGCTTCCAGCCTTTTTGCCCAGGCTAGGCTCATACCTCCTTCCTTCTGACTTCAGCCTCTTCTCAGTCTTTTAAAGCCATTCTTGCCCCAATCATTTTAATGGATGTGCAGTACCAGGGCAGAGGGACCATATAGAAGTTCTTTAATTATAGAGTGATGTGGCAGGATTTGTGGATAAATAGCATGTTAACATGGAGATAATGACAGGTTCCTCTCCATGACAAAGTCATTACACTTAATAGTCCTTAGGTAGAGCCAGAAACGTAGCCCCAGGACCACGCAAGGCAGTGACAAGTGCCTGGCAGCCAATGAGCTGGGTAATTGTCCCCCTCTCTACACTAATTACCTGATTACTCCCAGACAGCCCTGGTGATCTCTACCTTACTCTAGCCTTTAGTGATCCAGACACCTTGATCAGCTCGCAGAGACTTTCCCTTAGGCTGTATGAGGGCAGGTCTTGGTCAGGCTGAAGCCTGCACGTGTATCAAGCACTTTGATTGAAACTAGAGGTGTTTGAGGAGGAAGCATGGAGGCTTTTCAAAGTCTGGGGTCCCTAGAGATACAGAAGATACCTGGAACATGAGGTCAGGAGCACTGAGCGCGGAAAGAGCAGAGAGGGAATCCTTTATCTCTTTATGCATCAAAAAGATGGACTCGGGCTGGGAAGATGGCTCAGTGGTAGAGTGCTTGTCATACATGAGGCCCTGGGTTCGATTCCTCAGCACTACTTAAGCAGAAAAAGCTGGAAGTGGTACTGTGGCTCAAGTGGTAGAGTGCTAGCCTTGAGCTGAAGAGCTGAGGGACAACGCCCAGGCCCAGACTTCAGGCCCCACAACCCACCAAAAAAAAAAAAAAAAAGATGGATGCTTCGTTTTCTTTCTTTCTTGTGTGTTGTCACTTTTTGATACTAAGGATCAAACCTGGGGCATTACACTTGTTAGGCACTTTACCGCCAAGCTACATCCCAGCCTACATTGTTCTTATTCTTACATTGCATAAACAGTTCATTTCACATCTCACAGTTTCAAAGCCAAGAGTTCCCTCTTTTACTTATTTTTACTTACTTACTTTTTGTGTTTGTACTCAGGTTTGAATTCAGGGGCCTTGTACTTTTACTTGGCTTTTTTGCTCGAGATTGATGTTCTACCACTTGAGCCACACCTCCACTTCCATGAGCCCCGACCCCTTTTAACTTGGCTCAGCTCCTTAGGAATTCACCACTGTTGTCCTAGGAAAGCTCCATTTCCCATCAGTAACATGGATGTATCTTCATTCATTGAAATATTATTTCTAATGCAAACATTGCAGTAGTCTGGCTGGTCTGGCTTGAGTGCCTTTGCTTGCTATCCCTTCTGTCTAGGATATTCTTGCCCAAGATTTTTTTTGGGGGTGGGGTGGGGGACGGTGGTACTAGGGCTTAAACTCAGGGCCTGAGTGATGTCTCTTGACTTTTTCAACTCAAAGCTGGTGTTCTATCACTTGTGCCACATCTCTACTTTTGGCTTTTGCTCAGACTTTTCTGCCCAGGCTGGTGTGAATTGTGATCCTGAGAGCTCAGGCCCCAAAGCAGCTAGAATTATAAGAGTGAGCCACCAGTGCTCAGCATCTCCAAGATTTTGTAAAGTTTGTTTTTCACTGTGTCTCTGCTTAATTTACCCCTCATCAGAGAAGCCATCTCTGACTACCTGATTTCAAGTACCACACTCTGTTGCTCACTATTGCTTTGCTCTGAGTAAAGGTAGCCTCAAGTCCTTTGTGGCTTCTTCTAACAACAGGTGGCTTCTCCTCAAAAATAGGTCTGAGCTGGGCACTGGTGGCTCACGCCTGTATCCTAATTACTTAGGCAGCTGAGATCTGAGAACCACAGTTCAAAGCCAACCTGGGCAGGAAAGTCTGTGAGACTCTGGTCTCCAATTAACAAAAGAGTTGGAAGTGGTGCTATGGCTCAAGAGGTAGAGGGCAAAAAGAGCTCAGGGACCAGTGCTCAGGCCCAGAGTTGAAGCCCCAGGACCGGAGAAATAAATAACTAAATAAATTGGACTGGTTTCATCAGTGGCATTGACCAATAGAATGAGATAGATGGGAAGATATGACCTGGTCGCTAGAGCCTTGTAGCCTTGACCTTATATGCTTGCTCTACTATGTAATTCCTTATTGTAATAACACCAAGAAGGAAGCCTAGATTAAACTCTTTGAGTTTTTCTGTTTTTTAGTGGGGAAGGAGGGTGTTGGTGTGGTATTGGGAATAAAGCCACCCAGCCAGTGAGCTCAGACAATCCACAGACCCACGAGAAATAATAATATGCGATTTTAAGGCACTAAGTTTTGGAATAATTTGTTCTGTTGCAACAGATAACAAGACCCCCTGCTTGCTTTGTTTTTCTAGAACTGAGAGAGAGGTATGAGAGGAGGAAGCATGAAGGCTTTTGAAACTCTGGGGTTCCTGGGCTAACATATATTATTTTTCTTTCTAGTCTACCAGAATGAGAGCTCTTTGGAGATAGGTCCTTTCTCTGTTTCAGATTCTAAACACCAGAATAAGACCTGACATAGAGTTAAAAAAAATATGTGTTTCATGAATAAGTGAAATGTTCAAAATAAACTGATTAATGAAAAGCATGAATGAACTCAAGGGAATCTTAATCTTGGGTGTTTAGGGGTACATTCATTTTTATGTGTGCGTGTGTGTGTTATGGTAGTGGGCATGAACTCACAGCCTAGCATTCTCGCTTGGCTTTTTCTACCCAAGAATGGCTACAGATCCACTTCCAGCTTTTTGATGGTTAATTAGAGATAAGAGTCTCACAACTAGGGGCTGGGAAGGTGGCTCAGCGGTAGAACGCTTGCCTTGCATGCATGAGGCCCTGGGTTCGATTCCTCAGCACCACATAAGCAAATAGAAAAAAGCGAGAAGTGGCAGTATGGCTCAAGTGGTAGAGTGATAGGCTTGAGCTGAAGAGCTGAGGGACAGTGCCCAGGCCCAGAGTTCAGGCCCCATGACCGGACCCCCCCCCCCAAAAAAAAAGAGTCTCACAACTTTTCTTCCCAGACTCGCTTCGAACTCTGATTCTCAGATCTCAGTCTCCCAAGTAGCTAAGATTAGGTGTGAGCCACCTTCGTCCATCCATCTAGAGGTACACTCGAGATTCTGAGGTTGGTGTCAAAATCACATGGGACAATCTTGAGTGACACTTCTAGGGTTGCCCAGAGCCCTGGAGAACATGGCATTGGTCCCGTGTGACTTTGCTACCACTGATCCCTATACAGTTCATTGGACCCATGTGCAGGCAGCTTAATTGAGTAGTTCCAGTCCTCAGAAGTTTCTGGTCAGGAACTTTGCCAGGAATGAACAGGCAGCGGCGAAAGACACATGGCAAAGGGCATGTGAACTAGAAGGCTATTTTTGTAGAGAAATGTGGGAGAAGAAAAATTGTACAAATGTCAAAATGAATTCTTCAAACATCCCACCAATGAGGAGACCTGAATTTTCCCACTTGGATGTTACCATAGATTCAATGACCTGGGTAATTGCCAAAGCCTTGTTTCTTATAGTGCCATGTAATTTAATTGTCTAGAGAATGTGTCCTTGTAGCTTTCTCTGCCCCTGATGAATTCAACACAGGCTACAGACATTCATTGCCAAATGTCTCAAAATACATGAAGAATGCTACTGGGTAAACTGGAAGGTAGCAAGATAGGTATAAGTCATTCTGTCTAGACAAATAAGCAAGCTAGTTACTCAGAATGCTGAGATCCAAGGATCCCAGTTCGATAACCAGCCTGGGCAGGAAAGTCTGCAACTCTTTTATCTCCAATTAACCATTAAAAAGGCAGAAGTAGAGCTGTGGCCCAAGTAGCAGAGAGCCAGTCTTGAATAAAAAGGCTAAAAGATAGAGTCCAGGCCCTGAGTTCAGTACTCACAGACACAAACATGCACACCCATACACAAAATATGCAAGACATGGTGAGAACCTCAGCAGAACGTTGTAGATCTTAATGAATGCACACAGCATCATGACGCGAGCGATGGTCACACAACCTTGGCAGACCTGCCTTTAGGCCCTTGGACTCACATGACTTGATGGCAAAGGCTGGATTTCAGTAGGAAAAGGATTCTGAAGCAAGCAGAAAAAACATCATTTAGAGGAAGTGAGCAATGTTGGCGTTGTGTAGGAGAAGAGAAAGTGGTATAGTGTGATGGGAACATAGGACAACATTCAGCCTTGAGGTGGGAGGCGCCCCCAACCCCAATGCTGTATGCTCACCTGTCAGGCGCCACCTACAGGCCATACATGGAATAACATTAGTAGAGCACTGACTGTGCCAGCCACTAAGTACTGTGGCTGAATGATCTCTATAATCCCCCAACAGCCATAACAAGTAGATTCTCTTATTATATCCATTTTACAGTAAAACACAGTAGGCTAGTTGCTCAATAAGAAACAAGTGACCAATGGTCACAGCAAAGAATCTGCCCAAATCCTTCCTTTCTTTCTATCTATCTATCTACCATTCCACCAACAAGATGCCAAAAACAATAAGTTCCAGAAATGGCAAGATCCAGGATATCAGGCCCCTGCATCATCATGTGGAGAAAGACCACTCTCAAGGATGTCTTCTCTCCTTGTTCTGTTCCATAGCCCAGAAATAAACATCTATTGTGTTTGAGCAATGACACACATTTGCTTCTGTCTATTAGCTTACCTTAACAAATCCAGTGTTGCAGTCAGGATTTGAATCCTGTTTGTTAAGAGTCTATTACACATCCACCAGAATCATCTTTCTAAAATACAAAGCTCACTCTGTCACACTCCTACACTGAATCTGAAAAAGGCCTCCAGAACAAAGTTGAAAGTCCTTAATGGGCTCCTACGCCCTTAACCAACCTGTGAACATCACCCACATTTCAACCAGCATACATTTCCTTACTTTTGTATATTTACAAGGACCAGGCCTTCTAAATATTTCAGCCTGGAATGACCTTTCCCCACATCCTCAGCTGTTGAAATTCTAGTCATCCTTTGAAGTTGGCCTCAAATATACCTTTCTCCATGAATCCAACCTCACCCCTGCAGTTAGAAGAAATTGCTCCCTCTCTCAGCAGTTTTCATCCTTCACTCACATAGCCATAGACAGATGGGTCATGATGCTTGGGTTGGTAGTAACAGTAACTGCTATGTAACAGTCATGGCTCCAGGTGATTTACACACACTAATTCACTGACTTCCTGCTATGCCAACTCATCCAGACATGCATTATTATTACCTGACCCCTCACCAATTTGTGTGTCAGTCTTGGGGCTTGAATTCAGGGAGTGGACATTGTCTCTTAGCTTTTCCACTCAAGGGTAGTGCTCTACCACTTGAGCCAAACATCCACTTTCAGCTTTTTTGCTAGCTAATTGGAGATAAGAGTCTCAAGGACTTTCCTGCTCTGGCTAGCTTCCAGCTTTGATCTTCAGATCTCAGTTTCCTGAGTATCTAAAATTACAACTATGAGCCCACTGGTACCTGGCTTGTTACCTCTTTTTTTTTTCAGGTGAGCCATGGAGAGAGGCAACTACTTGGCCACAGTTCCACAGCCCATAATGGAACATCAGGAAGTCCAGGTCTGCAGTGGGGATATCTACGCTTTTTGTCTCCTTCATGAGAGGCAGCTGGGTGAGCTGAGGGAATGTATGGCTTCGCTTTTCAATCTCCTGCAACCCAGTTGCAGGGCCACTTACATGAATATTCAATGATGAAGATGATCTGGAAGGAGAGCTGTGGTGCAAGTGGTAGAGTGTCACCCTTGAGCAAAAAAGCTAAAAGACATTGAGTTCATGCTCCAGTATTGGCACACAAGGAAAAAGGAAAAGAAGAAGGAGAGGGAGAGGGAGAGGGGAAGGGAGAGGGAGAGGGGGAGGAGGAAGAGGAGGAGCAGGAGGAGGAGGAAGATGATTATTTAAGTCCATTGGACAAGGACTCAAGATAGGAGAGGAAAGCTTCAGCCTTTGAAGCTGTCTTCTTTGGGGCAATGTCTTGGCCCTTTGGAATTCAGCTCTAACATGTAGACTCGTGGCCACCACAGGGAAGATTTTCCTTAACATCAAGGTGGTGTGATTGTTCTGTTGCAGAGCGATGCCCTAAACTTTAGCCAGCTGGAAAACCCATGGCTTTATAGTCTATTTAATAGTCCTCCAACCGGAAGTGGCCAGAATCCCATGAAGAATTCATTGTTCTGTCTGTTGCTTCTGAGAGCTAGAAGCAGACGAGGAAAGGCAAGGGTTAAAGAGGAGCCATTCTCAACTCTCACCAGAGCTCAGTCTGGAAGCTGCAGCTGTCTGTGGCTAATCCACCCCTTCATCTGTTTAGTACTTTCCAGCCAAATCCAATCAAACTGACGGCAAACCCATGGGACCAGCCAGAGCAGCTGAGAAGGCAGCCCAGGCCTTGGGCTGCTGATGGTCCCCCATCCCTAGTCCTCTCCATCCCAGCTGGCTATGCAAAAATGGCCAGCCAGCTCCCAAGAGTTCTGGGGGCCTGGTCATGGGTTAGTAGATAGAGCTGGCAGGATTTCACAGCCATCTTGTCTAGTCTCTTCTTCTTTTACTGATGATGAAATTGGGACTTGGAGACCGCTGGTTCATCACAGCAAGTCGAACTCAGGCCTCTTGACTTACAACACTTTTCCTACTAGCTAGAGTTAGATCCTGGCAAGGGTACAAATAGCAGGGTGATAGAGAATAGGAAAGAGGATAAGGGGAGGAGGAAGGTTCTGGGGGAGTTTAAGTACTTGTAGGTACATCAACAACAGATGATTATGACCTAGAATCCATTTCTGTGCTGTGTTAGAGTAGAAAGTGGTTGGTCTTATCAGGTGCCAGTGGCTCATACTTATAATCTTAGCTACTCAGAAGGCTAAGACTGGAAAGATTGTGGTCAGCCAGAAAAGTTCCAAGCAGAAAAGTCTGAAGATTCCACAGAGGGAATCTGGAAACCATGCACCTGTAGCCCCAGCAATGATGGGAAGCCTAAAGGAGGTGGGCCACAGCTCAGGTGTACATCCCCAAAAGTGAAACCTTACCTCAAAACATGAACAGCCAGATACTGATGGCTCTCACCTGCCATCCTAGCTCTTTACGTGGCTGAGATCTGAGGACTGTGGTTCAAAACAAATCCAGGCAAGAAGCTTATGGGAGGGCTGGGAAGTTGGCTCAGTGGTAGAGCACTTGCCTTGCATGCCTGAGGCCCTGGGTTCGATTCCTCAGCACCACATAAGCAAAAAGAAAAAAGCTGGAAGTGGCGCTGTGGCTCAAGTGGTAGAGCGCTAGCCTTGAGCTGAAGAGCTGAGGGACAGGGCCCAGGCCCAGAGTTCAGGCCCCACAACCGGACCCCCATAAAAAATGAAGCTTGTGGGACTCTATCTCCAATTAATTACTAAAAAAATTGGAAGTGGAGCTGTGGCTCTAGTGGTAGAGCACCAGCCTTGAGCAGAAAAGCTCAGGGACAGCTCCTAGGCTCTGAGTTCAAGCCCTAGGACCAACACCAAAAAAAAAAGAGAGAGAGACTGAGACTTGAAGATCAAAGTGAAACCAGGTTGGACATACATATCTGAGGAATTCTTATCTCTAGCAAAAGCTAAGAAAGAGTGCAAGGCCCCAGAACTGGCATGCATGTGCACGCGTGTGCAAGCGCGTGTGCGCACACACGCACACGCGTGCACACAATAACCAACAAAAAGCAGGGCTAGAAGTATGGCTCAACTAGTAGAGCACCAGCTAGGAGCTAGCAAGGTGAGCAAGCATGAGACCTTGGGATCAAAGCCTAAAATAAAACTTGTTGATCTTTTGTGTACTCACAAGATTACCTTGAACATCTCATGTTCTTGTGGAAGGCCACTGCACTCACCCGGCCTAGAGACTGACACACAGAGGAATAATGGCAGTGCCTTTCTCCTTTTCCTTCCAGTAGACATGACACATTGGAACAAACACTTCATTCATTACACTCTACAACAGCTGGCTTGCAAGTTGGCCTATCTACTTTTTTGCAGCAATTAAGAAAGATGAATATCATTAATTGGGTTTCCACTTACATTTTTATTCTTCAGGCTAATATTTATGTTTATTGCCAGATCCCAGATAAAGGACCCACAAGGTATGGGATGTGGGCGAGCCTAGCTTCACAGTGGAAACACAAAGCATAGAAATTTCTGCTTGATTGTAAGTGGAGTACTTTTATCTCCCAGAGGCCTGGAACAAAAGCAGGAGCAAGCCCAGTGAATACAGGTCTTAATTGCCCTTCCCACACAGCAGGCAGAATGTGCCTGCCTTGAATCTGAGTCCGAGTGCTTGAGGCCCATGACTTGGAAAGCCAGGAACTAACACTTATGACTAATAGCATTGTTTAACCTTCTAAACAACCTACATAAAAGGCCACCCATTAATAAATATAGCAATTAGTAAAATTGTCATCAGTTTCTATTGCGAGACACAGACACACCCTCATCTCTCCACCTACACTCTCTTCCTTGCCAGAGAGAATATTCAGATATACCCACAGCAAGAGAGCCCCGATACAGTGTTCTTTTTAATCACAGTTGCTGGTTTCTGATACTGACTGTTGTTCTAATGAAGCACCTGGATACACTGAGATTCCTGCAGCTACGCAGCCAGTCTCTCTCTACACAGATCTAGCAGGACACTCACTGTGCTGGCTGTGTGCATTGACCACTGGGGGCTGCTGTGTAGACTGTGCTTCACATCTGCACCCTGAGCTACAGTGCCCCCTTCACCTCCTCTGGTGGGCCTCTCCCGGCTGCTGGACGTCCAGACCACGTGCCCCTGTCCCCCACAGGCCATCCTCACACTCCACCCAAGCTACTTTCCAGTAGTTTGGATCACATTTTATAGATACTTTAATCTTGCCAATCTCCTCCCCAGGAAAGTTCTTGTCAAAGACAGGATACCCAGTTGGGCATGGGTGGCTCACACCTATAATGCTAACTATTCAGGAGGCTGAGAACTGAGGATCACTGTTCACGAAAGTTTGTGAGTCTCTTATCTCTCAATGAGCCACCAAGAAGTGGGGAGTGGGTCTGTGACTCAAGTAGTAGAACACTAAGTAGCCTTGAGCAAAAGAAATAAATAAGTAAATATAAGGGACAGACCAAGCCCTGAATTCTTGCCATAGTACCAGCACAAAGAAAGAGAAAGGGGGGGAAGGAAAGGAAAGAGAGAGAAAGAAGGAAAGAAAGAAGGAAGGAAGGAAGGAAGGAAGGAAGGAAGGAAGGAAGAAAGAAAGAAAGAAAGAAAAGAAAGAAAGAAAGAAAGAAAGAAAGAAAGAAAAGAAAAAGAAAAAAAGAAAGAAAGAAGAGAAAAGAAAAAAAAGCGATTCCCAGAACAGGACCTAATTCTCTAGATGGATCAGATCCCAGTGATGAACAATCTGAGCTTTGAGGTACTCTGGACCATGGCAGACTGTGGAAGCAACAAGGATGAGGGACCCTAGGTATGAGTGTGGCCCATGTCCAGGACATTTCCCTAAGTTAGAGCATGAGCCATCTGTGGCAGCTCCCAGTCATAGAAGACTGGCTGGTACACATTTAAGTCTGAAGTCCAGTGGGGAGCTCTAGCCAGGAGTCACTAGCAAATTTATGATGTTGAAAACTACAATAGCAGACAGGAATCATTGATGGTAAGAGTGGAAATAAAAGATGATCCCTGGGGCTCAGCGATGTTCAGAGCTCAAGGCTGTGAGACAGGAGTGCTGGGAATGGGACATTAGTGATACCTTGAAGGAACTCAGGATCGAGAATCCTTTAGTCTCTGTGGTAGCAGAAGCTATACTTTTGTTGTTCATACAAGTGTCCCCAGTGCCTATAATGGTGATCTGGCACATTCTACAAGTATTTATGGAATGAATGGGTCTAAGGCAGCAGAAGCAAATGGAGCGGCAATCCCTGATTCTTTCCAGCTCCTTCCTGAAGATATGCAAGGACTAGACTTGAACTTCTAAGTTTCCTCTTTGTGGCATCTGCTAAAGATCAGTGGCCAGAGCTCCTCCACCCCCTTTAACCTCTCTTTCCTCTCCATTCCAGACCAGCTGGCTGGGATTCCTAGGGGTCCAAGAGGAGGAGGTGAGAGTTCAGAGTAGTTAAGGCCCCATAGCCAGCAGGGAGCAAGGAGCAGCCCTGACAGGAGCAGCGACCTTGGCTACCCCCACGTCCACGACAGTGGGAAAGGGAATTTTGTGCTGGGGAGGACTATTAATAACTTGTCATGGTCACAGAATGCAAGACAAACTCATTGGGCAGCTCAATTTTCTGCCTCTTATGTCATTAGTGGTTCTGCGGGGAAAGCTGGTGGGGGGGGGAGGGAGTTTTATATGGAACAATAAATTCCTCTATAAGCCACAAAAGCCCACAAATTTGCAGCTAATAAACCCACAAATGTAAAATGATTAAGAACTGGAGAGGAAGGAGTTCCTCCATACTCTATCTCAAGAGACAGTGTGGTCTTGGGGCTGAAAATGGGCCAAAAGCACAGAAACTCCAACCTCCTGGTGCCTTTTAATGAGCTGAATGACCCTGGACAAGTCTCCTGCTCTCTGCCCTGGTTTCCTCAGCTGTCAGATAAGGATCCACCATTCCTACCTTGTCTTCCTCAATAAGTAGCTGCAGGTAAGAGGTAAGATGTGAGAGGATGCAGCCTTAGAAGAAAATCATTCTCTTTCTGGGCAGGGTGGGAATGACTAGCACATGAACTAGTCAACATGATTACAAAGACGGGCTACGAACGATTCATCTGGAACTCTGCATCGTCATTATTTTTCATCAACAGCCTCTCCTCCTACAGAGCCTGTTGTACCCCAAGATATATGCCCAGGTCCTAACCCTTGTTGTCTGTGAAGATGACCTTACTCAGACAAAGCAGCTATGCAGAAGGAATTTAGTGAAGACTCCCTGGATGTTTATAAGAGAAACAGACCAAAGGCCACTGTGAAGACGGAAACACCAAGGCAGGAGAGGTGGGTCTCCAAGCCAACGATCATCCCGATTGCCACTAGAAACCAGGGGATAGGCAGGGAATGGATTCTACCTCAGATCTCCCAGAAGGAATCAGCCCTGCCAACGCCTTGATTTTGAACTTCTGGCCTCTAGAACTGTGGGAGAATAAATTGCTGTTTTCTTAAGCCACCAAGTTTGTGGTAGTTTGTCATGGCAGCCACAGGAAACAAATACTGTAGCCATCCCAGATGGCCTGGGAATTCCTATCCATCCTATAGTGATGAGTCACAGCATGGACCACAGTAAGATGACACCTCTGGGGAATGCTCCACCTCTGCCACCTTCACACACAGTCCATGCAACGTTACAGGAGTAGGCAAGAAAGACAAAGTCAATATGAATCAAGCACCCATAGTACCCCAGGCCCCGTGCGAAGCTGCCTCATTCTACCTCACTTAATGTGATCTTTGAGACAGTCTCCTGAATTGTACATTATCAGCCTCATCATCTATTTGTGATACCTCATGCTTTTTTTTCTTTTTGGTCAGTTGTGGGGCTTGACCTCAAGGCCTGGGCACTGTCCCTGAGCTTCTTTGTTTACATCTAGCACTCTACTACTCTGAGCCACAGCACCAATTTGGTTTTCTGGTGATTAATTAGAGATAAGAATCTCAAGGACTTTCCTGCCTGGGCTGGCTTTGAACTGTGATCCTCAGATCTCGGCCTCCTGAGTAGCTAGGATTACAGGTGTGAGCCACTGGCACCAGGCCACTTCAAGCTTTTAAGAGCTCCGGTGACTTGGGCATGTCATGCACTGGTGGCCGAGTCAGATTTTTGAACCCAGTTTTTCAGATTCAAGGCCCAATCCTTAATCTTCCAGAAGATGCCCTGAGCTCTGGAAGAACCTCAGTGGAAATCTGCTAGAGCTCTGTTCTAGTCCCAAGGCTGACTGTCAGGCACACAGTGAGAGGTAGCCAGAGATTTCCAGGGTCGTGCATGCCACGGGAGAGTGAAAACTGTTGTTATTCGTGGTTACAAGGACAAGCCATGGCTGCTGTTGAAGTAAAATGGTTCTGCAAAAACCAGACCACTGGCCATCTGTCACTAGAGGAGGTTGGACATGGAATGCATGAATTCGTATTTCTGACTTAGACAAGAAATGATGGCCAGGGTGTTGCTGTTCTTCTCACGATGGCCCAGACTCTCCTCCAAAGTGAAACATTCAGCCAGCAAGGTCTCTAGTTGGGCCTGATTTGTTTAATGAGGTTATAACAAAGCCCAGAGATCATTGCCCAGGCCCAAGGAAGGAAGCTGTTGCCCCAGAGGCATCCTGCCTACCCCTCCCCTGAGTAACTTAGATGTAGATATCAAAATCCCAGATGTAGGGAGTAAAGTGGGCCTGTTGGGAGGCAGTGGTTTCTAGAGCCTTAAATTTTGTTGTTATGCTGTGTAACTGGGAATTTGAGGACCGCCTCCTGTCAGGGTAGGACAGCCACCCGAGTCTCCACGCTTGCAATTCCAAGGTCTGACCTAGGAGGACCTGGTACCGGCTTTCAGGACCCTTGCCAGAACTCTTCTACACTGTGATTTCTTTCCTCAACCGAGATCTCTACAACCCATCTGTCCCTGACAGTGCTAATGCCAACCAGAGCAGCATACCATGAGATTCCAGTGGTTTCTTTTTACTTCCAAACCATGCAAACTTGGGCCACTAACCCCAGTCTGGAGATTTGGTCTGATCTGGAAAGTGAAGAAAATGCTACTGCCCAGGCTGAAGGCTAGACCATCTCCGATTCAGTTTTCCAACAGCTGGCGGTGGGTCATCCCCATGGTGGGAGTGGAAAGGAGTTAGGATTGCAGGACAGAGCATGTCCCGTCTGTGTTTGGCTGAGCCTCCCTGGCAAAATCTACAATAACGACGACTGTATGAGGAGGAAACATCCCAAAAGTCAGGCTTCCTGGGAGCACCGCAAGATTTCTTCTCCAGGACTGTGCGGAGCCTGCACGTTGATCTGCAGGACAGGAGAGAGTATGGTAGTACCCTGCTTCAGACTCTATGGAGAGCACTGGGATTTGCCTGACTTCTTCAGAATGGAAGGGCATGGTGGACCACTTTCTCATCTCCCCCTTTCCTTTGAGATAGCCGATCGCATAGGTAAAGCAGGTAAGGTTTCCAGAAGTGAAGTCACATGCTCCAGCAGGTAAGGTTTCCAGAAGTGAAGACACATGTTCCAGCTGATACAGAGGCTAGGATTGGAACCAGGCCTCCTAGCTTCCAGAGTAGAGGGCCCCAGAGAAGCTGGGCCGGGCAGGTGCAATTCGGGGACACTTCTGTTATTGTGCTGATGTGGAGTGGGGGGTGGAGGGCTGTATGCAGAGTAAGGATGGTGGGAGGCGTGGGCCACGTGCTGTGTGCACCACATGTGCCTACTTTGGGGATCCTGTGTGGCCATGCGTGTGCATGCCCGCACCTGGCCCCTCCTTCCAGGTGGTAAGGCTGGGGGCTGCTCTCCCTCCAAAGAGGAGTCTGCAGATGAGCCAAACCCTAGCCCGAGCCAAACCACAGCCTGGGCTGTGGGGGTTTGATCTTTCCTGTGCTGCCAGAGATGAGAGAGGTCTAAGTGGCAGAGATTTACGGGGCCCGAGGGAGAAATACCCTTCCAGTGAGAAGCTCACATGAAAGCTCCCGAGTAATAACTGAGGCCGCCGAGCGTGCCAATTATGCAGCAATTAAAAGGCTCGACTATCATTTCTTTTTTCCTTTCATTCTCCTAGCCACTCCCCCCTCCCACCCTCAGCCCCCTTTGCAATCTGGCTTCCCCCACAGGCTCCCCAACAAATACTCTGGGGAACAGAGGATAAAGAGCACACTTTCCCCCTTTTTCATGGGAGATCAAAAGTTGGTTTACCACTGGAGGGTGGAGAGGACCATGTTGCTGAGATGGCAGTCCTTAGGGCAGGGACTGAGGAAGGAGAAAGGAGCATAGGGCAGACTCCTCACCTTACCCCATTGTCCTGTTTCATCCACACAATCAGCCCTGTAAGGTCAGTATCATCAGGGGCAATGTGTAGCATGAGGGTCTAGGAAGTCTCACAACCTGCTGACATTGGACTGTAGGTTGTCTGGGAGAACTTTCCCTTGTCTCTTGGTCTTGGCTTTCCCATCTACAAAGTGGGTGCAGCCCTGGGCTTTGTGTAATGGGGCCAAACACTCCTGTAGCTAGATGAAAGGGCCAGTGGGCCCTGAGCGGCAGGACTGCTCTGAAATGCAGCCAGCAACCAGCTGAGCCAAATGCCCTGCACAGCAATCCAGTGGCTAATTGAGAAAGAATTAGGCAGCATGCCCCGAAAGTGAAGAAACAGCTGCTTGGCTTTTTTGAGGTGCCAGCCCACACCTAATATATGTGCCCCCTCCTCACCTGATTTCCCAGCAAAACAAACAGCCCCCACATTCCAGGGCCGTGGGGGCAGGACCCCTCCTGCCCTGCTGTTGAATGACAACTTCAAGCACTGTCTCAAGAGCTCTGAGTTTATGGAGGTGGTGAGTGGGCTTTGGGCAGGCAAAGAATGGGCTATGGAGCCCGGGATTCTCCCAGGAAATGATCCACCTCTCACATTTAAGAGCCTTCAAAAATCCCCTGTCACAATTCACACGTGACCAGATGAGGATGATCGCAAGGTACTCTCCCAGCATTGTCTCATTACACTGTCCGAATTAGCACTGTCTGTCACTAGACCACTGGTAGTGACTTCATGCGTCCATCTCTGTAGTGATTTAATGAGCTATACTGTCCAGCTCCAACTGTCCACCTGTCTGTGACAGCCAGGGAGGAGGAGCACATAGCTCAAGTCATACACAGTGGCAGGAAGAGGCTCCAATGTTTCTCACATCAGACCAGGACACACCTAGCCTGTCGCCCTGTACCTCACTCCCCAGCACTCAGTGGCTGAAGGGTGGTCAGGACACTGGGAGAGCCGGGCATGGCTTTGCCATTTCTCCCACAACGGGCTGAGCCCAAGTATAGCCATGCTCCTGGGACTCACACCACAGGAAAGAGGATTTAAAAGCTAAGGGACAGTGCTCAGGCCCAGAGTTCAAGCCCCAGGACTGTTATACACACATACTTGCATGCATGCGTACACACACACACACACACACACACACACAGTCTTGATGCTTAGGTCTGTGCTTCCTTTTCCCTTTCCCCACACACTAAAATGCTGACAGTAGAGGCCTCTTGGGATAGACTTTGTCAAATGGTTATTCCTAACAAGCAGCTTCCCGGTTATAGCCCATGTCCCAGCATAGTTCCCTCCGCTGCTTACTCTGCTTGGAAATCCTTCACCTCAGAAGCTGTGCTCTAGGATGTTTGTTGTTTGTGTGTAGAAAATGGGGAGCCGGTTAGGACAAGAAAGGAGGAACCGTGATCAACTCTGGATGCTGTGAGCCTTTTCCTACCTTTCAGTGGTTCATACTTGGTGACCTGGGAGTCCTTCTCTCCCCAGTGCCCCTCCCGGCCCGTACCATGGGAGCTGCAGGACCTCAGCTGGCATGGCTGGCCACACTTACAGGGCCTGGCCGTGTTTGCTCAGTTGGGGCCCACTCAGCCTACTTTAGAGGGCTGGCAGGACTCCAGAGGAAGTGATGGGAGGGCCCGAGTGCGTTCTGACCTTAACTGAATTCCAGGATGATGATGTGTGAATAATATGGCTTGTTAAGAGTCAACAGCTTGGGTGCTTTTTATAGTCAGTCTGGATGGAGCTCTGAATGGGCCATCTCCCCATTAATCACTTAGCTTGTTAGATCAGTTGGCAAACAGTCCCCGGCTTTTCTCCGTGTTATTCCTCCCCCACCCCCACCCCCGGCCACCCCCCCTGTCAGCAGCACCCTTAAACAGACATCAAAACTGCTATCCAGCCAGTCCCGGGCCTGGCCCTGAGCCTTGCAGGTCCCAGGCTTCACGTCCTAACTCCTAACAAGCTTCTCCTTGCACTGCTGGTTTCTCTCCAGTTTTGGTGGTCTCTGTTGGCAGGGATTTTAGGTTCCTCCTTCCTGGCTCATTGTGAACTCCCACGGGATACCTTCTGCCCACTTGGAATTCATTCTGAGTGGCAATCCAGAGAAAGTGGCAGGAGGACACATGGGTGATAAGACTAGAGCCAGACCATGGCACCTCAGCCCTGCTGCTCCTTTCTGCGCCCACACCCTTCACTCCAGGACTGCAGGTCCCATGGCCAGGCAGGACAGGGCTCCAGCAGGCCTCCGTCACTCACAGCGTCTCCAGACTGTGCAGCCCCTCGAAGCTGTGGGTCCCCACACGCTGGATGCGGTTGTTGTGCAGATGCCTGTGTGGGAAGGAGAGACACGTCAGAGTGAGTGTCACGGCGCTGTGGTGGGCCAGAGAAGCACACGGTCACAGGGGGAGCAAAGTAGAGGCAGACGCATGGACAGAGTGACCTCAGTGGTCAAACCCTTTGTCTCCAGGGACAAACAGATTGGCCAACACTGAGTTCGGAAGCCACAACCTCCGAGGCCTTTCTGACCGCAGCTACATACATCATTCTGGGTTTCCTATTGAAGGAAGGAGGGCAAGGAGAGCCCCAGGCCAAGACTAAAGCAAGCCTCTGCTAAACACTTGGGGAGTGGGGGAGGCCTGATGTCAGAGGGGTTCACATCTGAGCCGTCGTCTATGGCTCTCTTCCTAGGACCCAGCCAGCCTGACTCAGTGGCCAGACGTTCCTAGAGGAGCCAAGAGCAAACCGCTGCAGACAACATATAATTAAGGCTAAGCCTTCTGTTACAACTGGAGAGGGCTGTGGACACACGGAGAGAGCACAGGGAGAATGGTGAGTCTGGAGGAACCGAAGGAGGCTGGCGAGGGGTGGTAATCCTGAGTAGATCGGTGAGCCCAATGAGCACAGGCCATTCCGGGCAGGGCGAAGCGTATGCTCAGAGGTGGAGAGGTGAGAATGAGCAGGGCATGTCTGTGCAGGTGTGGGCCTTGGCCAAAAGCAGGTGTGGATTGGGGAAAAGAAGGAGCTCGGTTTGGGAGAGATTTACAAGATAATAACTAACCGAAAGTAAATGACAGAATTTTCTTCTGCCAATTGCTATTGGACAAAAACTAACAGAAACAAGACTCAGCCTACTCTGAACATTGTAAGGAGAACAAAGTCAGGGAAAAGGAAGACCCTAATGTAAGAACGCTGCAAAACTCAGCGGCCAAGAAAATATTTTGGAGGTCTTTATCATCCTCCTTTGCCCAGAAAATGAACTAACAAGAAGACAAAAATCTGAGAATTAAATCCTCCAAACACAGGGCCTCATGCCCTGTCTACCCAACCATGTTTGCCTTAGTTTGTTTTTTAGACAAAGTCTCACACTTGTGCCAGGTGCTAGGCTTTGGGCCATGATCTTCCTGACTCTGCCTTCTTCTCAGCTGGGAGGATAGCTGTGTGCCACACCCAGCCCCATACCCTTAAATCATAACAGAAGATTTCCCCCCTCCCTATTTCTGGCTTCTAAAAGGAGCACATAAATGGAAAAGTAAAATAAAGGTTTCTTTGGACTGGGGGCATGGCTTAAGCAGTAGAATACTTTCCTAGCAAGTGTCAGGTCCTTAGTTCACTGCCCCCCAACATTGTGTAACAAATAAAATTGAGATAATATCCTGACTCCAAAATGTTGTGATGAAAATTAAATAGGACCTTTAAAGCCTGGGGGAATGGCTCTAGTATTGAGTGCTTGCCTAGTGCACTTAAGGCCTTGGTTCAATCTCCAGCATGAAAGAAAGAGGCGGGGAGGGGAGAGGGGAAAAGAAGGAGAGGAAGAATAGAGGGGGAGGGAAGGAAGAAGGGAGAAAAGGAGAGAAGGAAGGAGAAGAGAGATTGACAGAGGTGGGGGGAGTGTGCACGAGAGCCGGGTGCGGTGGCTCACGCCTGTAATCCTAGCTACTCAGGAGGCTGAGATCTGAGAATCATGGTTCAAAGCCAGCCAGGGAAGGAAAGTCCATGAGACTCTTATCTCCAATAAACCACCAGAAAACCAGAAGTGGCACGATGGCTCAAGTGGTAGAGCACTGGCCTTGAGCTGAAAAGCTCAGGGACAGCTCCCAGGCCCTGAATTCAAGCCCCATGACTGACCAAAAAAAGGAAGGAAGGAAGGAAGGAAGGAGGGAGGGAGAGAGGGAGGGAGGGAGGAAGGAAAGGAGAAGGGAAGGCAGGCAGGCAGGCAGCAAGCTGAACACAATGTAGGCAGAGGAATCAGAGTCCAACTAGTCTAACGAAGACTGGCTACCACTTCAGAGCATACCATTCCCTTCATCACTTTACCAGGGCACAGGACCAGGGATGGAGCCTAATTCACCCATGGTACTCAACCCACAGGCTGCAATCTAGAGGGGAGAACCATCAGGGTCCAAAGAGGAGACAGATGATCAATGCGCAGAGGTCTCCAAGCATAGGAAAGAAGTCATGGGACAATTGTGAAAACATACAACAGGAAGACAGGAGAGAAAGAGAGGATGCAAAAGCTAGGCATAACTCCAAGCCTAGAAGAAAATAGCTCCTAAGTGAGGGACAGAAGGAAATGGATCACAATTGCCTTCTGCTACAAAACAACCCAAGTAATATTTCAAAGACATTTTGTAAACAAGGGGAAACAATGACATTGTAAGCTAGTGTTGGGGGATCATGCCTGTAATACTAGCTACTCAGGAAGCTGAGATCTGAAAATGATGATTCAAAGCTAGCCCAGGCAGGAAAGTCTCTGAGACACTTATTTCCAATTAACCACCCAAAAGCCAGAAGTAGAGCTGTGCCTCAAGTGTTAGAGTACTACCTTTTAGCAAAAAAGCTCAGAGACAGGGTCAAGGCCCTGAGTTCAAGCTCTAGGTCTACCACACATATATGCGTGCGCGTGTGCATGCGCGCACACAAATACACATACACACAATATTCTCTAGGAAGAAAAAAGAACAGAATCTGCTGCTTGAAAGCATACATTGTTCCAGGAAAATTAGATGCAGAACATGCTCCACTGTGACATATTTGAGTTATGCTATTAAAGTTCAAGAATTTAAAAACATCTTCAGGCAGGAAAAGAAAATCACTTACAAGGGGTAAAAATCAGGCTGGCCTCCAAGAAGTTGTTCAGATATTCAGGCCATAGACTGGACTCATCCAACATGGATGGGGAAGTCTGGAGGTTGGGAGTCTGGAAGTTTAAAACTCTTGTCTATTTTGACCTCCTTACCTCCTCTATCAGATTCCAGTGGGGAGACTGACCCTGTACCTAGGGAGCTTCTAGTCCAGTAGGAACTCACAGTCCCTGCCTTCTAGGACCAGGTTCTTGTTCCTTACCAAGGCATTTCGTGTATGTGTGCATATGCGTATGCATGTGTGCATGTGAGCCTAGACAGTGCTTCTGAGCTTTTCACTCAAGGTTGGCGCTGTACTTTCAGCTTCTTGGTGGATAATTGGAGTTAAGAGTCTCACTGGACTTCCTGCTCAGGCTGGCTTTGAAGCTCAGTCCTCAGATCTCAGACTCCTGAGTAGCTAGGATGACTGGTATAAGTTTCCAGCACTTGGCAGCATTTTACTTCTTTCCTTCCCATTTCCTTCACACATCTATCTTAACCATCACCAACCCCTATCATGCCTCCTGCTTCCTGCTGAACTCCTGTCTCTCCATTGCCTACTCTTCATCCTCCCTGCCAGCTCTGCTCCAGACTGTCTCAGGTTTCCACACATCCAGCTCCAGGCCTCTGACTCCCTCTTCCAAAACATTCATTTAATCCCTGGAGTCCTGGACACCTCTGGTAGCCTAGCCTGGAGTTGGTGCTTGGCTTGGAGCCTGATGAAGATACACATTAGACACAGGACATCACTGCTGTCCAATGAAATGCTGCCAAGGGGTCCTGTCAATACCCTGGGCGTAGTGGAAAGGGGGTTCATGCCTTATCAGAGCAGCCCAATAAACAGCACAGCGATTGAGCTGGGCACCAGTGGCTCACACCTGTGATCCTAGTTACTCAGGAGGTTGAGATCTGAGGATCGTGGTTCAAAGCTAGCCCCAGCAAGAAAGTCCCTGAGACTCATCTCCATTTAACCAGGGAAAAAAAGCCAGAAGCAGAGGTATAGCTTAAGCCCTGAGTGAAAAAGTCAAGTGAGGGTATGAGAAGCCAAGCAAAAAGCGTGAGACCCTGAGTTTTCCAGCCTAAATACACACACACACACACACACACACACACACACACACATACACACACACTCGAGCACAGCACAATGTTTAAAAGGGATTGAAAAGATACCCTACCTTCTCTACCACCTTTGTCTGCTCACACCTTCAAACCGAAATTCTTTCTTGCTTCCTGTCCAGCCCAGTCTTCCCAATCTGTCTCCTAGGTCTCCCTACAGCTCACCAGCTGTCCCTGGATAATGTTCCTCAGACTCCTTTCCTCTTCGTGGTAATTTCCTTCTGGAACCTTCCTTCTTCTGTTTCATGTGTGAGGGATAAAAGGGTGATGTTTCTAGCCTTATGCAAAGGGATTCATTGCCCCAGATTTGTTCCTGTGCTGCTAGTTTCCTCCCACCCCTGCTTAGTCCCCGTTCTTCTTCATACCCGATGGGTCGCCCAGGCCTCACATCTGTAACAGGCCTTACTTGTAGGCTAACTCCCTGCCTTCTAATGAAACCTTTAAGGCGTCCATGACTCCTTTTTATTCTTGATCTTCCACCATATGAAACCTCTAAAACAGATGAATTCTTCTTTTAAAACATCCCTCTCACAATCCTGTCTTCCATTTTGCTGCCTCACTACGCTGATACGTAGAGCCTCCAAACTGATCTTCCTGTCTCCCCATCCCCATCTAGCCTTCCTTCCCCCATCCATTCACCTTCCTACAATTCTCCCTTTTCACTCTCACTTGAAAACCTCCACATCCATGGGCTGGGAAGTTGGCTCAGTGGTAGAGCGCTTGCCTTGCAAGCCTGAGGCCCTGGGTTCGATTTCTGAGCACTACATAAGCAAAAAGAAAAAAAGCCGGAAGTGGCGCTGTGACTCAAGTGGTAGAGCACTAGCCTTGAGCTGAAGAGCTGAGGGACAGCGCCCAGGCCTAGAGTTCAGGCCCCACGACCAGACCCAAAAAAAGAAAAAGAAAAAGAAAACCTCCACATCCCTTCTTCCACTGGCAGGCCAAAGTCAGATCCTTGTTCTGCCACTGTGAGTCCCCAAACTCTCCTTTCCAGACTCTTCTCCCACCCTCTGCATGAGGACTCTCAGTTCCAGCTGGACTGGCCCATTCACAACCACTCCTGACTTCCCCTCCATGTCTTAAAACTGTCTTTCTCTTTGCTCGTCCAGCTCTGCCATCTTTCCAGGTGAAAGCCTCCCTCTCCCTCACCTGTTAGGCCTCTCCAATTCTCCCATGCTACTATGAACACAGACTTCTCACCTGGTTATGTTTGCAGGAGTAACACAACAGCCTGAGTTACCTTTTCCACAATTCTGCCATTTGAACTAGATGGCAAGCCCTTCCAGGGCAGCAGTACTGGGTCATCCTGGGACCTGCAGTGCCAAGGGCTCTGTAAGTGCCTGATGCTGCCCTTGTATCATGAAATTCTTATTTTCCCATTGTCGTGTTCCTTATAAAGATCTGACCCCATTCCATCATGATGTCATAGGCCATATCACCAATGCTAAAAACACCTTGTTCTGTTGGCTTTCTACAAATATCCGCACTGGCTTCGTGAAGGATGGAGAGGACTGTGCTCCGTATGATCTTTGTATTGGTTCACCAAGATCCCAGGACATCATTATACAAACAATACTGGTGCCTGCCTTTTCATTGCTCATGTGGAACTAAGCATTGTCCATTCCTTAGACTGGAAAATCTCACTAGATTTCCCAGAGCAGGAAAGGCAATGCTACCACTTAGCAAAGTCACTAACATGTATGTTCTTGAGCCATGGTTCTGCAACAATTAGTATGTAACCCAAAGCAATTACACATGACCTGTAAGCCCTTGGTAATTACCCTATGAACTTACCAATCATTCAAAGCAATTAGCTGGAAGCTAATTTGCACTCTAAAGTTCCCACTGAGAAGGCAGAGTTAACTCCAGTCCCTACTGCTGCCAGGGATGCTATCTCCCAGGTAATTACCCTGATGGAGGTTTACTGTCTAATTACATGTGATGGCTTTTTCTACTACTTTAGGCCTGAGGAATGAGGTGAATTTATCCTATCCTTATGCCAAAGCACATGACTGTATCGTTTGATGGTCAAATACGATAGAAATTATTTAAGAAACTCTTGATTTATATTCCAATTAGTATAGTGTTGTTATATTTACATAATGAGAAAATAACATCTTAATTGAATTCTTAGCTTCTGATTATATAGTCCTTTCGTACCTCTCTGAGCACTTCTATAAGTCAAATGTCATCTGGATAATCCTGTGGGATCAACAGGGGGCAGTCATCCTCATCAAACTGAATAGGTTTGGTAACATGCAGGAGGGAGCAAAACTAGCCAGGCTTCCTATCCAAGAGAAGACATGCAGCCTCCAGTCCCCTCTCCCCCAACAGGACCCCACCAACAACAGGGTCACGTCAGTACTCACAGCACCACAAGGCTGCTGAGGTTCTGGAAGGCGTAATCTGGGATGTGGTGGAGGTGGTTGAGAGCCAGGGTCATGGCCTGTAGGGCAGGCAGGTTGTTGAGGGCCTTGACAGGGATCTCTGTGAGCGCATTGTCATCCAGCCAGAGGTGGCGGAGGGAGGTCAGCCCCTCGAAGCTCCTCTCTGGGACCAGGGAGATGAGGTTGGCATCTAGACGCCTGGTGGAAGAGAAGAGAAGGGTCAATCCAGGCACGGGTAGATCAAGCTCAGAGTGGGCAGGGCCAGCCAGTCCCCTAATGAAGCCTGTGAACTGCCAGAGACTAAAGTTGTGACTTGGGTCCCATGTATTACGCACCCTACCCTTCAAATTCACACATCTGGTCTCCATTCCAACCCATAATTCTAGACGCCTTATGCCACACATTCCTGTTTATGACCCCAGCTTTTCCTCTCAGACTCAAGATTGGCCCTTAGTGCCAGGTGCTGGTGGCTCATGCCTGCCTATAATCCTCATGATTCAGGAAGCTGAGATCTGAGGATCAAGGTTCAAACCCAACCCTGGCAGGAAAGGTCATCATACTCTTATTTTCAATGAATTAGCAAAAAGCCAGAAGTAGAGGAGTGGCTCAAGTGGTAGAATACCAGCTTGCATTGAAAAAGATAAAAGCCAGTGCCCAGGCCCTGAGTTCAGCCCAGTACTTGCACATACACATGTGTGCACACCCACACTCACACAGATTGGACCCATGGCTCCTTTGAGGATAAGCAGTACTTCTCATCTCCCCACGCTTCCAAATCTCTTCTAGAGCTCCTCTGTTCCATGTGTGACACTCTTTCCCACTCCTGTCCACTCCAAGGCCATGGAAACAGACTTGTCTCCAGTATTAACATAGGAAAATACCCTTGTGATCCTAATAAAGATGTAGGCCACTCTCTGTCACACACTGCTAGCACCTCCCATTTCTTGTCCTCGCGAGGACCAGTAGTTTTGTGGAGATCCTACTCAATTCCTGGAGTGAATTCCTGGCTGAATCAATGACCTATGGGAGGTGCCAGCATGCCACAGATGAAACTCTTGATCACTGCCTGTCAGAACAGGTGAACAGATGGTATGACTGTGTCTATGCACAGAGATTCCAGGCTGACACAATAACTTCTGACTGAGCGCTACAAGATGCTGGTAACCCAGCAAAACAAGGAGATTGCCACCTTAACTTTTTAACTGTGTGCCCAAGTCATGTGATATTCTATCAATACACAATGTCTCTGTCTGGGACTTAGACTGAACCCTATTCACTCTGTGGGGCAGGCACTGAGGGCAGAGACAGGCTTATGTGTGAGAAAACTGGTAAACGGAGAAGATAGGATGAGCACACTAAAGGAGCTATGTCATCACACTGGGCACGCACATGGATTTTGGTGTCAGAGAAGCTGGCTTTGAATCCCAGCTCTTTGGTTCACTAGCTATGTGACCTTGGGCAGCGTGATCTCTGTTAAATGAGAGAGCCACTCGGGATGCTGCTCAGAGGCCACCTACTTGTACCTGGCCCTGTGCCCAGCATATGACAACTGCTGCTCAGCAAATGGAAACAGTGATTATTATTGGTATCACGGTTGTCACTTAGAACTGCTTGCAGCCCAAGGCTTCCAGCATTCCCCACAGGGAGTCAGACATCGTGGCTTTGTAAATTTACCCATCAGGTTGGCAGTTACAAATGGCAATGCCCAGACCTGTTAGACCAGCCAGGCCCCTGCCCCTCCCTGACCCCCATCTCTAGTGGGTTGCTAGGACTTATCCGTCTGACCTCATAAAGATATCTACATCTGCCCACTTCCTCCATCCACACCAGCACTTAGGTTTTTCTATCTCAACAATAGCATTTGTGATACCCCATTTCCTCCTCCTCCTTGTTCAAATCCTACCTTCGTTGAAGAAGGCTATCTCAAAGGGACCTTCTGCCTGGTGCTAAACAGGATTCTGAGGTGTGTCTATGGCCCTAGGGAAAGCTGAGACCTTGATGCTGTGTCCCCAAGATGGCCTCCCCAGGCCAGGAGAAGTCTGGGTATGTTCTTGTAGAGACAGGATAGCCTCTCCCACCTTCCTTGCTGTGCTTGGTCAGGCTGTCAGTTTGGGACTTTGGAACAGGGGATTCAAAGGGCTCTCATTCAGACATTTATTCAAAATCACTGCCGGAGGGTCATCCCTCAACTCGGCCTTGAGCTAGATGCTTGGAATCTAGCACTGAACACAGCATCTGCTTTGACACATTGTCTTTCATATAACCAGGGTGAGGTAGAGTCCCCATCTTCTGATCATTGATGATCGAGTCTAAGAGCAAGGTCTCCTAGGACCCACTGAGCACTAGACCACAAGAGAAATGACCTTCCACCCCCTCATTCCATCTTGTTCTCTTACCCAGCTATCTGTGGTCAGTATCTGGAAGACTCAGTGCTTTAAGACATGAATGTGCATATGAAGCAGTGAAATCACCTACAGGTCATGGCTAACATGGTGTCACACTTAGGAATCTGAGCCAGGAAGATTAGGAGTTCAGGGCTAGTCTGGTCTACGTAGCATTATCCTCTCTCAAAACAACATCATCATCCAAAATCAGGTTCTGCTTTAGTAAGTCTGGGGTAGGAGGGACCTAAAATTCTGCATTGCTAACAAGGTCCAGGTGGTGCTGACGCCAGTGGTTTCCTGGACCATGTATTGTGGAACAAGGAAAGAAGGGGAGGGCTGTGACATTCCCTGCTGGAATGAAATGGGAGTGTGGGGTCAGCATGATGAAGCCAGGAGACTTAACCCTAGGCCTCCTCAATGGGTGGCCAGGCAGGTGTGCAAGTGCCAGAGACTGCTGAGGTGTGGGGTGAGGTACTCCAGATTGGTGTAGAAATTGGCGGCC